>NC_091981.1:19504058-20230105 GCF_044704955.1 Pristiophorus japonicus
TTGTAAAGGATCCCATGCAGTGCTTTATCAGAGGTTGTTTGGAAGTCTAAGTATGCACCTCACGTTGTCATGAGTTGAACGTAACGATAGCCCCTCCTGTTCCATGTATGCATAAATTTGAGATGTCACCTTCACAAAAAGTCAATGAGATTGGTACATATTGATCTACCACTTCAGAAGGAATGTGTCTGCTATTATTGAGGACTTGAAATGAAGAGAATAAAATTTAATGCAGAGAAGTGTGAAGTGATGCACTTTGGAAGAAGAGGCAATATAAATTAACTAGTACCATTTTAAAGGAACAGAGAGACTTGTGGGTTCACATACACAAATCTTTGAAGGTGGCAGGACAAGTTGATAAAGCTGTTAAAAAAAACATACGGGACCCTTGGTCAGAAAATAAGAGTACAAAGCAAGGAAGATATGCTAAACATTTAGAAAACACTAGGTAGGCCTCAACTGGAATACTGCATCCAATTCTGGGCACTGCACTTTAGGAAGGATATCAAGGCCTTGGAGAGGGTGCAGAGAGGATTTACTGGAGTGATCTCAGGGAGGAGGGACTTCAGTTATGGGGAGAGACTGGATTGTTCTCCTTAGAGCAGAGACGATTAAAGGGAGATGTAATAGAGGTTTAATAGAGTAAAAAAGGAGACGCTGTTTCCACTGGCAGGAGGATACAGATTTAAGATAATTGTCAAAAGAACCAGAGGGAAGATGAGGAGACTTTTTTTTTTACAGTGAGTTGTTATGATCTGGAACGCACTGCCTGAAAAGGTGCTGGGAGCAGATTCAATAGTAACTTTCAAAAGGGAATTGGATATATACCTGAAAAGGAAGAATTTGCAGAGCAGGGGAGTGGGACTAATTGGACAGCTCATTCAAAGAGCCTTCTGTGCTGTATCATTATATGCCTCTATGATCTCCGTGCGTGTCTGTGGTGATGACATAATGTGCACAGTTTGTATTTGAAACAAAACAAGACAATGGGAAATGAATCCACCTAAAATCAGAAATGAAGTTAAAGAATAGAACTGTAATTGAATAGAATATAGGACAAGTACACAAGCATAATATAGGAAGCGAGCACGCACAAGAGTATAAATTAGGCTTGGAGTGACAAGTCTCATTATCCATTGGTGTTGAGCCAAATTGCAAACTATTATTGTACTGTTAAAATCCAGTTTTTGACGGTCCTAGTTGCTAGATGTTGCAAAATTTCCAGAAACTCTATAATGAATGCTCCTTCTGGGAAACCGTATCATATTTTTAGTATTAACTGCATTCAATTTAGACCTCTAATTTGTTCAGTCTGCTCACGAGCTTTGCTATGGAACCAGATCTGGGTCAACTCAAGTGAAATGAGGTGATTATGTTCTAATGGGAGTCATATGAAGGTAGACTAAGTTGTAGTACAAGGATCATTTCATGACTTTCATGACCTCAAGACGTCCCAAAGCACTTTACAGACAATGAAGTACTTTTGAAGTGTTGTTCAGAGTTCAGTTAAGTTTTCACACACTACACAGCTTCAATAGGATACTTACTTGGGTTCACTAAGTGATATTTGTCAGTGGTTAGTACCTTAAATTGCAAACTAGATAATACCAGTTCTTCTGAAAACAACAACAACTTGTATTTATATAGCACCTTTAGCATAGTAAAACGTCCCAAAGCGCTTCACAGGACTGTTACATTACAAAAATTGACACCAAGCCACATAAGGAAATATTAGGGCAGTTGATCAAAAGCTTGGTCAAAGAGGTAGGTTTTAAGAAGCGTCTTAAAGGAGGAAAGAGAGGTAGAGAGGCGGAGAGGTTTTGGGAGGGAATTCCAGAGCTTGGGACCTAGGCAGCTGAAGACACAGCCACTAATGGTGGAGTGATTAAAATCAGGGATGTTCAAGAGGGCAGAATTAGAGGAGCACAGATATCTCAGAGGGTTGTATGGCTGGAGAAGATTACAGAGATAGTGAGGGGCGAGGCTATGGAGGAATTTTAAAACAGGAATGAGAATTTTAAAATCGAGGAGCTGCTTAACTGAGAGCCAATGAAGTTTAGCGAGCACAGGGGTGATGGGTGAGTAGGACTTGGTGTGAGTTAGATACGGGCAGCGAGTTTCTCATGACCTCAAGTTTATGGAGGTCTCAAGGAGGGGAGCAGCGTTGTTTACTAGCAGGCAATGTGAACAATACATTAGCTTACAGAAATACTGCTATAAAGGTGTATTAACTGGAGTATGATCATATGTAGTCTGTCACTCATCATAGCACTGCTGAAAATAATGAGGCAGAATAGTTTAAAGGGTTCTCTGGCTCTCATCTTGATTCATGTTTTTATAATGAATCTATGCAGTTTCTCTCTGAGATGTTGGCTTGTAATTCAGCTCATTTCCCACTCAGTTAATTCCATTGTGCTTTTTACTGAGTGTTTTTTTCCCTCTAATGCTCCTTTTTTAAAAGGAGGCCGTTTTGCTGACCATCGCCCCTGAGGATTGACAATTTCCCCAAGGGCAAAGGTCAGAAAAAAGAGGGCAGAGACCAACCATGGCAGGTCCTGGCTCCTTTATGTTCCTTCGAGATTTCCGGGGCTTTCTGGTCGGGGAGGGAGCTCGATGACATGCTATTGAGGCAGAGCGGAGTAGTTGGCCCTCCTGATGCATTTTCTGTTGTGTATGTATATACCCTGTACACTCAATGTACAGTTACATAAGACCACTGAATGTATCTTTACACTGTATACACTATGCCTGTACCACCAGAGGGTGCAACTGGTGGAGACCTAGAGGTCACCTGCACACTGCAGGTAACCAAGTATAAAAGGGAGCTCACCTTACTGTACCCTCATTCAGGAGCTGCAATAAATGGACTAAGGTCACAAAAGTTCAAGTGCAATACCTTACCTTGTGGAGTCATTACTAGAGTGCTTGCAGACACGATATTTTTCTGTTCCTGCAGGCTTGTGGGTCCGAGACGCAAGGGCACCTTACAAAGCTGGTACAGGGGGCTTGCTCTGGGATGCTCCTCAAACTGCAGTTTCAGCTTTTTAAAACGTGCCCGTAGGACCATTGGCCCATGGCCTTCTGTCTACTGACTAAAGATCGGCGAGCAGGAATGAAGATGCAGGCTTCACAGTTTCCCATCGCTAGGCTCAGGCATCAGGCGGGCCTGCGCTGGGTTTCCTATAGGCTTTAAATGTCGGTGCCGCTGGTTTTGGAAAGTTGCAGTCCGCTTTGGGTGTGCTGCTCCTGTCATAGTCAGGCTAATTTTTCTCTGCTCAATATTCTAATTGGGAAGCAGATTTGGATTTCCTCCCATCCAGATTCCACGTGGAAAGAAAGAATAATAGAAAGACTTGCATTTATATAGCACCTTTCATAACTACCGGATGTCCAAAAGTACTTTACAGCCAATGAAGTACTTTTTGAAGTGCAGTCACTGTTGAAATGAAGGAAACGTGGCAGCCAATTTGTGCACTGCAAGCTCCCACAAACAACAATGATGTGATGACCAGATAATATGTTTTAGTGTTGTTGATTGAGGGATAAATATTGGCCAGGACAGTGAGGATAACACCCCTGCTCGTCTTCAAAATAGTGCCATGGTATCTTTTCCGTCCATCTGTGAGAGCAGGCGTGGCCTCGGTTTAATGTCTCATCTGAAAAACGGCATCTCCGACAGTGCAGCACTCCCTCAGTACTGCACTGGAGTGCCAGCCTAGATTTTTGTGCTCACTTCTCTGCAATAGGGCTTGAACCCACAACCTCCTGACTCAGGGCCATTGGCTGACAGTATAGCTGTATAACAGTTATACAAATCCCCTGGGAGGACAGATGCACCAACATTAGTGTCCTCGATCAGGCCAACATCCCCAGCATCGAGGCACTGACCACACTCGACCAGCTCCGTTGGGCAGGCATGCCTGACACAAGACTCCCAAAGCAAGCACTCTACTCGGAACTCCTACATGGCAAGCAAACCCCAGGTGGGCAGAGGAAATGTTTCAAGGACACCCTCAAAGCCTTCTTGATAAAATGCAACATCCCCACCGACACCTGGGAGTCCCTGGCCAGAGACTGCCCTAAGCGGAGGAAGAGCATCCGGGGAGGGCGCTGAGCACCTCGAGTCTCGTCGCCGAGAGCATGCAGAAAGCAAGCGCAGGCAGCGGAAGGAGCGTGCAGCAAACCAGACTCCGCACCCACCCTTTCCCTCAATGACTCTCTGTCCCACGTGTGACAGAGACTGTAATTCCCATATTGGGTTGTTCAGTCACCTAAGAACTCACTTTTAGAGTGGAAGCAAGTCTTCCTTGATTTCGAGGGACTGTCTATGATGATGATGATGATAACAGTATAGACGTAGTCTTGTATAAAATGTGGACAACACACAGTGACTCCTTACAAGCCATCATAACTATGCTACTGTAAACTATTATGTATGCAACCCTATGTAACCAGTATTATGCCGCAGACAGAGGGCGTACCTGTCGGAGTCCCAAGGGATCCCAGCATCCCTTGGGAGCACTGTATAGAAGCAGGCCTCCCATGCTGTACCAGCACTCGGGAGTTAGAATAAAGGAACTAAGGTCACACTTACTCATGCCTACCGTACTCAGTTACATTACTACGTAACAGTGAGACGTAACAGTAACAATACAGCACAAATTTTCAGAAGATCAAATTCTGACAGCTCCAACATTTCACTTCTGAGCATTTGCTCCATTTGCAGACTGACTCAGTAAGGGAAATATACCAGAGGAAAAAAGCACATTGATAATGAGACTGTTCTAAAGTCCCATCAGTTAAATTTAGTCAATACTAATTGGCCTGAATGATTTAACAAGTGCACCTTTTGAAGATTAAACTGGAACCCCAAACATCCCAGCAGGGAAATCTGTGGAGTTTACGCTTTACAATCAGAAAGCTGAATTTATCAGATCAGTGACAAGGAGATGATTACCTTGGTACTGTATGAAGAAAAAATCTATCAATAAAAAAAATGAAAATGTTTCCATGTGAGACACCGAGGGAGATTTCCCTGCTGGCAGTCACCAGGAGCAGTATGACATCTCAGATATTGAACGGTCTATCAAAATTCAATTTGGAGGAGTAATACATTTTATATTTTTGACAATATTTGAGCTAATATTTGCAACAGGAGTTCCCTGTTAATGCTACCTTCCTTTAAAATGTTTCTGAAATAATTATTTCTGTAGTCTCAATGAGCTTTGCTTGATGACTACGAAAGAAAGACTTGAATTTATATAGCGCCTTTCAAAACCACTGGACAGCTCAAAACACTTTACAACCAACGGAGTATTTTTGGAGTGTAGTCACTGTTGTAATGTAGGAATGTTGTAATGATGCACTTATTATCATGTTTGATTTTAGCTTGGCCACTGAAAGAGAAGGGGCAGAATGGAGTCTTTTTGATCTCAACTAAAAATATTTTGGCGTGCAAACATACAATTATTAAGTTTGTCTACATTTACCATGGCCATATTTACTTCACGATGCTGTCAGTCGAGGAGGCGGGAGCTCGGAGCAGCGGGAGTTCGTGAGTCGGCGAGAGGCGTACCGGTGCAGCTGCAGCGGGGACAGAAGGCAAAAAGTAAAAAGAAATCGAAAGGTGATGTCACAGCCAAGGGGGTAAGTGATTGGCTGGTGATTGGTAAGTAGTTTTTCTTTTTCTTTTCTATTTCAGTAAGGAACCTTTAGCATTGTTGTTGCCAAATTAAGTTAATCTAGGGGATAAGTCATGGCAGGAGAGTTCGGACACGTGTTATACACCTCCTGTACCATGTGGGAAATCAGGGACGCTTCCAGTGTCCCTGACGACTATGTGTGCGGGAAGTGTGTCCGCCTCCAGCTCCTGACTGACCCATGTTGCGGAACTGGAGCTGAAGGTGGGTTCACTCTGCAGCATCCACGATGCTGAGAATGACGTGAATAGCATGTTTAGCGAGTTGGTCTTACCGCAGGTAAAGGGTACACAGCCAGTTAGGGAATGGAAGACCAACAGGAAGAGCAGTGCAAGGAAGTTAGTGCAGGGATCCCCTGTGGTCATCCCCCTGCAAAACAGATACATCGCTTTGGGTTCTGTTGAGAGGAATGACTTATCAGGGGAGAGCAGCAGCAGCCAGGTTCATGGCACCGTAGCGGGCTCTGCTGCACAGGAGGGCAGGAAAAAGAGTGGGAGAACAATAGTGATAGGGGATTCGATTGTAAAGGGAATAGATAGGCGTTTCTGCGGCTGCAACCGAGACTCTAGGATGGTATGTTGCCTCCCTGGTGCAAGGGTCAAGGATGTCTCGGAGCGGGTGTAGGACATTCTAAATAGGAAGGGTGAACAGCTAGTTGTTGTGGTGCATATAGGTACCAACGACATAGGTAAAAAACGGGATGAGGTCCTACGAGACGAATTTAAGGAGCTAGGAGTTAAATTAAAAAGTAGGACCTCAAAAGTAGTAATCTCAGGATTGCTACCAGTGCCACGTGCTAGTCAGAGTAGGAATCGCAGGATAGCTCAGATGAATACGTGGCTTGAGCAGTGGTGCAGAGGGGAGGGATTCAAATTCCTGGGACATTGGAACCGGTTCTGGGGGAGGTGGGACCAGTACAAACCGGACGGTCTGCACCAGGGCAGGACCGGAACCAATGTCCTAGGGGGAGTGTTTGCTAGTGCTGTTTGGGAGGAGTTAAACTAATATGGCAGGGGGATGGGAACCTATGCAGGGAGACAGAGGGAAATAAAATAGAGACAGAAGCAAAAGACAGAAAGGAGAATAGTAAAAGTGGAGGGCAGAGAAACCGAAGGCAAAAAACAAAAAGAGCCACTTTACAGCAGAATTCTAAAGGGTCAAAGTGTGTTAAAAAGACAAGCCTTAAGGCTCTGTGCCTCAATGCGAGGAGTATTTGGAATAAGGTGGATGAATTAACTGCGCAGATAGCAGTTAACGGGTATGATGTGATTGGCATCACGAAGACATGGCTTCAGGATGACCAAGTCTGGGAACTCAACATCCAGGGGTATTCAGCATTTAGGAAGGATAGACAGAAAGGAAAAGGAGGCGGGGTGATGTTGCTGGTTAAAGAGGAAATTAATGCAATTGTAAGGAAGGACATTAGCTTGGATGATGTGGAATCGGTATAGGTGGAGCTACGGAATACCAAAGGGCAGAAAATACTAGTGGGAGTTGTGTATAGACCATCAAACAGTAGTAGTGAGGTTGGGGACAGCATCAAACAAGAAATAAGGGATGTGTGCAATAAAGGTACAGCAGTATTCATGGGAGACTTTAATCTACATATTGATTGGGCTAACCTAACTGATAGCAATGCGGTGGAGGAGGATTTCCTGGAGTGTATTAGGGATGGATTTCTAGACCAATATGTCGAGAAACCAACCAGAGAGCTGGCTATCCTAGACTGGGTGATGTGTAATGAGAAGGGACGAATTAGCAAACTTGTTGTGCGAGGCCCCTTGGGGAAGAGTGACCATAATATGTTAGAATTCTTTATTAAGATGGAGAGTGACAAAGTTAATTCAGAAACTAGGGTCCTGAACTTAAAGAAAGGTAATTTTGATGGTATGAGACGCGAATTGGTGAGATTAGACTGGCAAATAATACTTAAAGGGTTGACGGTGGATAGGCAACGGCAAACATGTAAAGATCATATGGACGAACTTCAACAATTGTACATCCCTGTCTGGAGTAAAAATAAAACGGGGAAGGTGGCTCAACCGTGGCTAACAAGGGAAATTAAGGATAGTGTTAAATCCAAGGAAGAGGCATACAAATTAGCCAGAAAAAGTAGCAAGCCGGAGGACTGGGAGAAATTTAGAATGCAGCAGAGGAGGACAAAGGGTTTAATTAAGAGGGGGAAAATAGTGTACGAAAGGAAGCTTGCCGGAAACATAAAAAATGACTGAAAAAGCTTCTATAGATATGTCAAGGGAAAAAGATTAGTGAAGACAAATGTTGGTCCCTTGCAGTCGGATTCGGGTGAATTTATAATGGGGAACAAAGAAATAGCAGACCAATTGAACAAGTGCTTTGGTTCTGTCTTCACAAAGGAAGATACAAATAACCTTCCCGATGTACTAGGGGTCCGAAGGTCTAGTGAGAAGGAGGAACTGAAGGATAGACTTATTAGGCTGGAAATTGTGTTTGGGAAATTGACGGGAGTGAAGGCCGATAAATCCCCAGGGCCTGATAGTCTACATCCCAGAGTACTTAAGGAAGTGGCCCTAGAAATAGTGGATGCATTGGTGATCATTTTCCAACAGTCTATCGACTCTGGATCAGTTCCTATGGACTGGAGGGTTGCTAATGTAACACCACTTTTTTAAAAAGGAGGGAGAGAGAAAACGGGTAATTATAGATCAGTTAGCCTGACGTCAGTAGTGGGGAAAATGTTGGAATCAATCATTAAGGATGAAATAGCAGCACTTTTGGAAAGCAGTGATAGAATTGGTCCAAGTCAGCATGGATTTATGAAGGGGAAATCATGCTTGACAAATCTTCTGGAATTTTTTGAGGATGTAACTAGTAGTGGACAGGGGAGAACCAGTGGATGTGGTGTATTTGGACTTTCAAAAGGTGTTTGACAAGGTCCCACACAAGAGATTGTTGTGCAAAATCAAAGCACATGGTATTGGAGGTAATGTACTGGAGTGGATAGAGAACTGGTTGGCAGACAGGAAGCAGAGAGTCGGGATTAACGGGTCCTTTTCAGAATGGCAGGCAGTGACTAGTGGAGTGCCGCAGGGCTCAGTGCTGGGACCCCAGCTCTTTACAATATATATTAATGATTTGGATGATGGAATTGAGTGTAATATCTCCAAGTTTGCAGATGACACTAACCTGGGTGGCGATGTGAGTTGTGAGGAGGATGCTAAGAGGCTGCAGGATGATTTCGACAGGTTAGGCGAGTGGGCAAATACATGGCAGATGCAGTATAATGTGAATAAATGTGAGGTTATCTACTTTGGGGGCAAAAACACGAAGGCAGAATATTATCTGAGTGGCGGCAGATTAGGAAAAGGGGAGGTGCAGCGAGACCTGGGTGTCATGATTCAGCAGTCATTGAAGATTAGCATGCAGGTACAGCAGGTGGTGAAGAAGGCAAATGGTATGTTGGCCTTCATAGCAAGGGGATTTGAGTATAGGAACAGGGAAGTCTTACTGCAGTTGTACAGTGCCTTGGTGAGGCCCCATCTGGAATATTGTGTTCAGTTTTGGTCTCCTAATCTGAGGAAGGACATTCTTGCTAT
This sequence comes from Pristiophorus japonicus, assembly GCF_044704955.1. Classification (NCBI taxonomy): domain Eukaryota; kingdom Metazoa; phylum Chordata; class Chondrichthyes; family Pristiophoridae; genus Pristiophorus; species Pristiophorus japonicus. Next base: position 19,513,333 of record NC_091981.1, read on the forward strand.
TGAGGGAGTGCAGCGAAGGTTCACCAGACTGATTCCTGGGATGGCAGGACTGATATATGAGGAGAGACTGGATCGACTGGGCCTGTATTCACTGGAGTTTAGAAGGATGAGAGGGGATCTCATAGAAACATATAAAATTCTGACGGGACTGGAGAGGATAGATGCAGGAAGAATGTTCCCGATGATGGGGAAGTCCAGGACCAGGGGACATAGTCTTAGGATAAGGGGTAAGCCATTTAGGACTGAGATGAGGAGAAACTTCTTCACTCAGAGAGTTGTTAACCGACCGCAGAGAGTTGTTGATGCCAGTTCATTGGATATATTCAAGAGGGAGTTAGATATGGCCCTTATGGCTAAAGGGATCAAGGGGTATGGAGAGAAAGCAGGAACGGGGTACTGAAGGAATGATCAGCCATGATCTTATTGAATGGTGGTGCAGGCTCGAAGGGCCGGATGGCCTACTCCTGCATCTATTTTCTATGTTTCTACACCCTGGCTGCCACATGATGCACCAGGTTGGCACCATCCCACACTAACACCTTAAAGCATCCCTACAATGCCCAAGCCATTCTTTTCACACTCGTCACCATATGTCTCACCATTTACAGCAACTCACTAAGCCACTTCCAAAGGAGCACACAAACCTGTCCAAGAAGGCAAAGTGTTGAAAATAAAGATTTCAATGTTTGACAACACATTAACAGAAACTTTACATGAACATTGGCTAAAAGACCCAAGACCTTACCCGTGTGTGTTAGTAGTTGGTATGATTGGACAAGGATGAAGGTGAATGAGAGAGGTGGATAATGAGATGGGGATGTGGTGAGTGGCACAGCAGGATGAGGTTGAGTGTGGCTCTGCAGTAATGTTTTGTAATCTACTGAGATCATTGAAAGGGAATCGAGGGATATGGGGATAGTGCAGGAAAGTGGAGTTGAGATAGAAGATCTCATTGAATGGCGGAGCAGGCTCAAGGGGGTGAATGGCCTACTTCTATTCCTAATTCTTATGCTTGTGCCACTGCAGCCAGCTCCCTCTGACGACATCTCTGCTTGTGCCTTCTTGTGTAATGTGCAACCAGGCTGCGGTGGTGTCCTGAGGAGGTCTCTTCCACCCATTGGAAGTGAAGAGAACCTCCTTGTGTGCTGTGACTCCCTCCATAAGCATGTGGAGGGAGTCATGGGAGAGCCTGAGCGCAGCTGTGTGCCTTTGTGCAGTGTTTGTCAGTGTTTGCCGCATCTCAATGCTGTAGAACACTGACAGCACAACTGTCAAAATAAAGTTGCCCATGGTCCCTTTAAGGAAACCAGCTGATGATGTGTCATCAAATGACATCATCAGGCCTGCTTCCTTTTAATTGGCCAGGAACCCTCGCAGGGTGGGCTTAACATGCCCCATCAAGGGAAAGTCGTGAGGGAAACCGGCATGGATCCAGGAGCGGGTCGCAGTCCGCCCAGGATGTCGCCCGCCTCTCTCCCACCTCAGTAGGCAAAATTGTGCCCTTTTGCGGGCCTATGAATCTATCTTTACTCTCGCCCAGGGTCAAATATAGCTCTAACTATGCTCTCACTGCAGTGAAAGATCAGCAGCTCAGTGTTGTAGCAATTGTGCCTTCATTGTGGAAAAATCTCCTGTAATTCTATTGACCAGAAAGCTTCTAAAAGCGCACTTTGAACATTTTGCTTATGGTAATTTAGGACAAAGGGGATCATTTAGCGAGCAGCCACAAATACTAATAGGGAGTTCATTTTGGCTTTGTGCGATAGTGTAAGACAGCGGCCCCTTTTACGCTGTTGCACAAAGTCAATTAAATCCCGTGGTGCGCGCAGTAAATTCCTGTATAAAAATGTCAATGCATCACATCTAGTGCCCCACCTTCCCCTTCCCTCTAATATCCATTGGAGGAAACTCCACCAGTAGAAAAGGAGTCTTGCTTAACACTGGTGGACCAATCAGCTTTTCTGACCTATCGCCCTTACAATGCCAGCTGAAAGATGGGGAGATTTTCAGCTGGCCGCCCGGGGGTAAAACTGGATTTGCGGATTGATCACCCATCATAGAAATGGCCCAGTTTTCATTTCTATCGGTGAGTAAAGGAGGTGTCGGATGGAAGACAACAACAACAACTTGTGTTTATATAGCGCCTTAAATGTAGTGAAACATCCCAAGATACTTCACAGGCGTATTATAAGACAAAAGATTTGACACCGAACCAAATACGGAGAAATTAGGGCAGGTATCCAAAAGCTTGGTCAAAGAGGTAGGTTTTAAGAGGAGGTTTTAAACTTCGTGAAAGTAATTCGTAACCGTTTAACAGCATTGCAAGAAGATTGGCCAGAAATAAATTACTGTCCAGTGAGACAGGCAAGCATAAAACCCACAGAGTCGATCTAGCTAGAATTTAAAACAAGCTTGTAAAAGGAGAAATAATTAGAATCTAATTTTACCTGGTGCTTGTAAAGAGGGGTGTGCAACACAACAGTCAGAGATACAGCGGTATCATCGCATCTCAGCTCTTTAAAGCAATTAAACAAAAATTGAATCTATATTAAATAACATTGGACCAGATTTTGCTGACATGGGTCATCGTGCCCCATTATGAATGATGGGGCCAGCAGTGTTCCTCCTTAACCAATGAGATTTAAAGATTGAGAAATAAACAGCGGAAGGACTGAGCAGGAGGGTGAATTAGAATGGGTGTATTCAATGTCAACTCAGGCACAGAAAGAGAAATAAAGAGAGAGAAAGAAAGATTGGATTAAGAGTGAGAGAAAAAAAAGGGACAGAACAGAAAGTAAAAGTAAGAAAAAAAATGTAAAACTTAAATGTTGACATTTTTAAAATCTTCAACAGCAATTCACTATCTGAAGGAATAAGACTCCACACTTTAAATTGTTGTCTTTCTGGGTAAAAGAGGTTGACAGGCAGTCATTAACAATTTTTATGTCATTAAAAGAGTCCTTACGTTAATTACTGAACTTAACTTTCTATGATGAGTTTAACGGACAATTAATGTGCAAATGCAACAGCTTCACAAAAATCATGGGCAGGTTAAGCACAAAATGCTGTTTTCGGGATGCTAACGGCAGAGCAGCATAAATTGGCCAGCAACTTGTGGCGATTCTCAATTCACAGGGTATTTCTTCCTCACCACAAGTTGTTGGGCGATTTGCACATTACTAATGGCGAGCATTGTTCACACACCATTATCGTTTCAGCAAATTCCGGCCCAATGTGTTCTCCCCAAATCCCATGGAATTAGTCCCTGCTGCAGTCGACAATTCATCTGCTGCAGTGTGAAGGTTTCAGGCAACATCTCAAAAAACAAAAAGGCTGTTCCAAGAACCAAATCTACCCCAAATCTCCCTAATGGTACAACTGCCATACTGAACAAACCTCCATGTAATGGGAGTGGGGGGCATGTAATCAAATTAAAATATCACAGAAAAGTCCAAATAGCGAGGGGGCAGAAATCACACAGAAAAGGTGCTTTAAATCTACCAATGACTTGGATGAGCTTTTCCTCCACTATTTTATCCCAAAGACTTGTCTCAACTCAACCTTTGGTCCAGTAAGAGACATTTCACTGCTTACTTTACTTATCCCTACAAATAAAATGATCTGAAGAAAAGTATGCTTTTAATGACATTTCAGTGGCCTTTGGGGGAAAGTTGGCCACATGATTCTCTCGAGAAAAGTCAAATGTTTTTGGAAGGAATCTACTGGATAGCTCTAGCAATAAAATGTGCAAACATCCCTGTGTTGACAAGTGATTAAACAACATCTCCACTCCCCTTACTATTATGGATTAGCCAAGAGTTCATTTTACCAGAATACTTCATATTTTGAATTTGTGCCACTGAGGAAAGCTTCTTGTGTCAGGAAGAGCAGCAGATAGGAAAACTGCAAATGTAACGCCCCTATTTAAAAAAGGAGGCAGACAAAAAGCAGGTAACTATAGACTAGTTAGCCTAACACCTGTGGTTGGGAAAATGTTGGAGTCCATTATTAAAGAAGCAATAGCAGGACATTTGGAAAAGCAAAATTCGGTCAGGCAGAGTCAGCATGGATTTATGAAGGGAAAGTCATGTTTGACAAATTTGCTGGAGTTCTTTGAGGATGTAACGGTCAGGGTGGATAAAGGGGAACCGGTGGATGTGGTGTATTTGGATTTCCAGGAGGCAGTTGACAAGGTGCCACATAAAAGGTTACTGCACAAGATAAAAGTTCATGGGGCTGGGGGTAATATATAAGCATGGATAGAGGATTGGCTAACTAACAGAAAACAGAGTCGGGATAAATGGTTCATTCTCTGGTTGGCAACCAGTAATGAGTGGGGTGCCGCAGGGATCAGTGCTGTGACCCCAACTATTTACAATCCATACAAACGACTTGGAAGAAGGAACTGAGTGTAATGTAGCCAAGTTTGCTAATGATACAAAGATGGGAGGAAAAGCAATGTGTGAGGACACAAAAAATCTGCAAAAGGACATAGACAGGCTAAGTGAGTGGGCAAAAATTTGGCAGATGGAGTATAATGTTGGAAAGTGTGAGGTCATGCACTTTGGCAGAAAAAATCAAACAGCAAGTTATTATTTAAATGGAGAAAGATTGCAAAGTGCCGCAGTACAGCGGGATCTGGGGATACTTGTGCATGAAACACAAAAGGATAGTATGCAGGTACAGCAAGTGACCAGGAAGGCCAATGGTATCTTGGCCTTTATTGCAAAGGGGATGGAGTATAAAAGCGGGGAAGTCTTGCTACAGCTATATAAGGTATTGGTGAGGCCACACCTGGAATACAGCTTGCAGTTTTGGTTTCCATATTTACAAAAAGATATACTTGCTTTGGAGGCAGTTCAGAGAAGGTTCACTAAGTTGATTCCAGGGATGAGGGGATTGATTTATGAGGAAAGGTTGAGTAGGTTGGGCCTCTACTCATTGGAATTCAGAAGAATGAGAGGTGATCTTATCAAAACGTATAAGATTAGGAGGGGGCTTGACAAGGTGGGTGCAGAGAGGATGTTTCCACTGATGGGGGAGACTAGAACTAGAGGGCATGATCTTAGAATAAGGGGCCGGCCATTTAAAACAGAGATGAGGAGAAATTTCTTCTATCAGATGGTTATAAATCTGTGGAATTCGCTGCCTCAGAGAGCTGTGGAAGTTGGGACATTGAATAAATTTAAGACAGAAATAGACAGTTTCTTAAGCGATAAGAGGATATGGGGTTATGGGGAGTGGGCGGGGAAGTGGAGCTGAGTCCATGATCAGATCAGCCATGATCTTATTAAATGGAGGAGCAGGCTCGAGGGGCCGTATGGCCTACTCCTGCTCCTATTTCTTATGTTCTTATGTTCTTATAATCTCTCGGGCTCCTGGATATAAGTGGCAGATCCGCTCTGCCTTTTTACTACACAGCTGCGCTCATGCTTTCACTTCCTGTGGTAGACGGAAAATAGTTGCAGTCAGATCTTCTATTCCCCTCTCCCCACATGCACATATGTTTCACTAAAGTAATCACACCATGAAACAAAAATAATGAACCAACAGCACAATGGAACTTCCACGCACTGTGCTACAGAGTTGCCAAGACAAGGGTTTGCCTCCAAGTTTCCCTCCATAACCAGTCCCTCATCTCCATTGTGATCTTGGAGGGAGTCAACCGGTCTGAGCCAGTAACTTTCCTATAAGGGAGGAAGTGAAATTTATCTGGCCAGTCACACCAAACTCTTCTTACTCGCCTGTGATGAATTGGCATAGACATCGTCCTGCCAACAAATTGCCATCTGTCGGGGAATCATGCATGAGCTCGGAAGAGCCACACATGAGTAGAACATGATTATAAAAAGTGGGAAGGAAAAGAACTAAACGCAAATAACAAACCCGAAATATTCTGCACTAACCCAGGGGTGGCTGTAGCTTTTGTCATTGTAGGTTGCATAGATGTGTACCATGTGGTCTCGGAACACACAAATAAAGTTTATATTCACGTTCCAATTCATTTTTATTTATCTGAAGTTGCAGACTCTAAAAGGTCCTGGTATTCTGATTTAGGATTTACATTGAATTACATAGGGCTAGAATTTGCACTACATCTCTGCCCAGTTTCTCACTATTGGGTGAAAACCGGGTAGGCGAAAATTTCCATAAAGAGTTCCGCCGGTGGTTTTGAAATACCGCTGGGGAGCGGACCATCAGAGTCCAAAAAGCGCTATCATCCGAGTTTTGACTCAGCAGTGACCTGTAGGCCAGTAGAAAAAAACGCCCACGAGAAGCAGCGGGAGCTGGGCAGTAGATAAGTAGCCCTGCAAAAAAAGGTAAGTTAATGGGTTTTTAATAATTATTTTTAAATTCTTTCACAGCGGTTAAGTTGAAAAGGGTCCTGAGAATGTTTTCTGATTTTTTTATTTTATGTTTTTTGGAAAAAATATTTTTTTGTGTTTTGCCCAACCCGCAGCCTCGGACTAAATTTTAGTAATTGCCGCCCATTTTGTTTAAGAACTGCCCACTCGGCTCAAGATTGCGTTTTCCACCAAGAATCGGGGTATAAGATCCATTTGTTTCCGGCGGGCGGAATTTTTTCCTATTTCTGTGGAATTTTTTGCCCGCGGTAATTTTAAAATCTTAGCAGTATTTTTGCCAGCAATCCGGCACTGGCAGATTTTTTGGAAATTCTAGCCCATAGAATTTACAGCACAGAAACAGGCCATTCGGCCCAACTGGTCTGTGCCAGTGTTTATGCTCCACATGATCCTCCTCCCATCCCTCTTCATCTCACCCTATCAACATATTCTTCTATTCCTTTCTCCCTCAGGTACTTATCTAGTTTCCCCTTAAATGCATCTATGCTATTCGCCTCAACTACTCCATGTGGTAGTGTGTTCCACATTATCATCACTCTCTGGGTAAAGAAGTTTCTCCTGAATTCACTATTGATTTATTAGTGACTATTTTATATTTATGACCCCTAGTTTTGGACTCCCTACAAGTGAAAACAGCTTCTCTATATCTACCCTATCAAACACCTTCTTAATTTTAAAGACCTCTATCAGATCACCCCCTCAGTCTTCTCGTTTCTCGAGAAAAGAGCCCCAACCTGTTCATTCTTTTCTGATTGTTATAATCTCTCAGCTTTGGTATCATCTTTGTAAATCCTTCTTGTGCCTTCTCCAGTGTCTCAATACCCTGTTTGTAATATGAAGACCAGAGTTGTACACAGTGCTCTAAGTGTGGAAGATTTTATGCACTTCTGAAGCAACACCACAATAAATAAAGCTGTTTCCAATCCTCTGGGCCTACAAAACTCAAACAGAAGAAATCAGTAAACAAAAATTGGGGGAGAAATTGGGTATCGCCCCGATTGGGGGTGGTAACAGTCGGGAGGCACGAGACCAGGCGCTGAAGTTACACCCCTCTCCAGAAATTCAGGGTACCGCCCCCGGAAGGAAGTGGAGTGCTGAATCAAGCTCCACTTTCTTTCTGGGGCGCTAATGGGGTAAACTCTGCAAATGAAAAAGAGACCTACTGATACACTCATAATAAAGGGTAAAATTGAGTACTGTGTAAAATGAGCAAATGTGACCTTAGATCCTTTAGTAAGATCCCAGAGTGCAGGTACCTCGTGGGTGGCCTGCTTATATTCTGTGCTCCCAAGGGATGCTGGGATCCCTTGGGACTCCAACCGGTAGGCCCTCTGGTGGTCAGGTGTGATGCAGGTTACAAAGGGTTAAATACATAACATCACTCCCCCGTGAAGTCAACAGTATACTTATTTACAAGGTGCGATGATCTGGGGCTTTATGCTCCCTTGTCGATCATCTCGGTACAAATGTGGGTGTAGGTGGGTTGGTCAGTTCTTCACTGGGCTGCTGGGCAGCCGGCCTTGCCGGGCTGCTGGGGATGATGAGTTCGGTTTCGTGGCCAACCATGATGTCGGTTGCCACTTGTGTGTGTGTTGGAGGGTCAAAGTTGGTGGTGTCCTCTTCAGGTTGTTCGTAGCTGTTGGTGAACTGCAATTTGATTTGGTCCAAATGTTTTCTGTGCGTTTGTCCATTGACAATTTGACCTGAAACACCCTACTCCCCACTTTGGCCTTGACCATGCCAGCGAGCCATTTGGGATCATGTCCATAATTGAGCACAGATCATTGATCTCAATATCACGTGACAAATTTGCGCGATCATGGTACACACTTTGTTGATGTAGCTTTCCCTCCACGTGATCATGGAGATTAGGGTGGACAAGAGCGAGCCTTGTTTGAAGTGCCCTTTTCATGAGCAGCTCAGCTGGAGGAATCCCGGTGAGTGAGTGGGGCCTGGTACAGTAGCTGAGCAGCACTCGGGACAACCGGGTCTGCACGGAGGCTTCTGACACATGTTTCAAGCTTTGCTTGATGGTCTGAACTGCCCATTCTGCCTGGCCGTTGGATGCAGGCTTGAACGGGGCAAATGTGATGTGTTTGATCCCGTCGTGGGTCATGAATTTCTTGGATTCAGCACTGGTGAAACAAGGCCCATTATCGCTGACTAGGACATCAGGCAAGCCGTGCATGGTAAACATGGCTCACAGGCTTTCAATGGTGGCCGTGGACGTGCTTACAGACATTATTGTACATTCAATCCATTTTGAGTAAGCGTCAACGACAACCAAAAACATTTTCCCTAGAAATGGGCCTGCATAGTCTCCATGGATTCTGACCACGGTTTTGAGGGCCACGACCACAAACTTAGCAGTGCCTCTCTGTGTGCATTGCTCAGCTGAGAGCAAGTGTTGCACTGGCGCACGCATGACTCTAAATCTGAGCCGATGCCGGGCCACCACACATGGGATCTGGCTATGGCTTTCATTATTACGATTCCTGGGTGGGTGCTGTGCAGTTCACATATGAATGTGTCTCTGCCTTTCTTGGGCAAGACCACGCGATTGCCCCACAATAGACAGTCCGCCTGCAGGGACAACTCGTCTTTGCGTCTGTGGAACGGCTTAATCGCCTCCTGCATCTCCACTGGGACACCGGACCAGCTCCCATGGGTATACAATTTTTTACCAAGGACAGTAAAGGATCCTGGCTGGTCCAGGTCCTGATCTGGCGGGCCGTAACGGGGACTTCTCATTCTCGAATGCCTCCATGACCATGAGCAAGTTCGCTGGTTGTGCCATTTCCACCCCGGTGGTGGGCAATGGCAGCCGACTGAGAGCATCTGCGCAGTGCTCTGTGCCCGGTCTGTGGCGGATTGCATAGATGTATGCCGACAGCGTGAGTGCCCATCTTTGGATGCAGGCAGAGGCATTGATATTAATTCCTTTGCTCTCAGAGAACAGCGATATGAGCGGCTTATGGTCAGTTTCAAGCTCAAACTTGACGCCAAATAAGTACTGGTGCATTTTTTTTACCCCGTAGATGCATGCCAGAGCCTCTTTTTCAATCATGCTGTAGGCCCTTTCGGCCTTGGACAAACTCCTGGATGCGTAAGCGATCGTTTGCAAAATTGGCAATTCATTTGTCTGTTGCAACACACACACGACCCCGTATGACGACGCATCGCAAGCTAGCACTAATCATTTACAAGGGTTGTACAGGACAAGCAGTTTGTTAGAACACAACAGATTTCTGGCTTTCTTAAAGGCAGCCTCTTGAGAATTCGCCCATACCCAGTCATCTCCCTTGCACATGTAGGGGTTCCAGCAGTGTGCTTAACCCAGGTAGGAAAGTACCGAAATGGTTAAGGAGTCCCAGGAACGACCACAGCTCCGTCACGTTGTGTGGTCGCGGCACGTTCTTGATGACCTCCATCTTGGCGTTGGTGGGTCTGATGCCATCTGCTGAGATTCTCCTTCCCAAGAACTCGACGTCCTATGCCAGGAAAACACACTTCGAGCGTTTCAACCTGAGCCCCACGCGATCTAACCGACTAAGAACCTCTTCCAGATTCTTCAAGTGCTCCATGGTGTCTTGACCTGTAACCAATATGTCGTCCTGGAAGACCACTATGCAAGGAACCGACTTTAGCAGGCTCTCCATGTTCCGCTGGAAGATCACCACGGCCGACCAAATCCCGAACGGGCACCGGTTGTAGATAAACAGACCTTTGTGCGTGTTGATGCAGGTGAGGTCTTTCGAAGACTCCTCCAACTCCTGCGACATGTAGGCCGAGGTCAGGTCCAGCTTGGTGAATGTCTTCCCTCCAGCCAGGGTCGCAAATAGGTCATCTGCCTTGGGTAGTGCGTACTGGTCTTGCAGCGAAAAACAGTTAATCGTTACTTTATAGTCCCCACAAAAACTAAACGTGCCGTCCTCCTTAAGTACCGGGACAATTGGACTGGCCCAGTCGTTGAATTCCAGCAGCACAATGATGCCTTCACCTTGCAGCCTGTCGGGTTCAATTTCCACTTTTTCACGCATCATGTATGGTACTGCCCGTGCCTTGTGATAGATGGGTCGTGTACCGGGAACCAAATGGATCTGCACTTTCACCCCCGAAAAGCTTCCAATGCCTGGCTCGAACAGCAATGGGAACTTGCTCAGAACCTGGGTGCATGAGGCGTCGTTGATGGACGAAAGCGCTCGAATGTCGTCCCAGTTCCAACGGATTTTTCCCAGCTAGCTTCTGCCAAACAACGTGGGGCCATCCCCTGCGGAATCCACAGTGGGAGTTCGTGTACTGTTCCTGTCATGTTTGTAACCTTCACATAACTGTAACCTTTATGTAACAACACTGTACACTGTATACACCTGTGTAATGCACACCTTGACCACAGGGGGTGAACTTGTGGGAGACACTCCTCACCTGGTCATCCAGGTATATAAAGGGTGATCCCACGCAGGGTCAGCACTTCTTGGTCCTGGGAATAAAGGTTCAGGTCACGTAGTGACCTTGTCTGCAGTACATGCCTTGTGTGATTCTATAGTAAGGTATAAGGACATCACATTTGGTGACGAGAAACGGGAATCAACGATCTATGAGGATGGCCACCAGTTGCACAGAGGAACGGTACTGTGTTGGTGAGGACTGGGACGATTTCGTTGAGAGGCTCCAGCAGAGCTTTGTCACGAAGGACTGGCTGGGAGAGGAAGCGGCTGACAAGTGGAGGGCACAACTACTGACCAGCTGTGGTTCCAAGACGTATGCGCTGATGAAAGACCTGCTCGCACCCGAGAAGTTGGCGAACAAGTCCTTTGAAGAGCTCAGCACTCTGATCGGTGAGCACCTCAAATCGGCGAGCAGTAGACACATGGTCCGGCACCGGTTCTACACACACCGTCGTCGGGAGGGACAAAGCGTATCGGACTTCATTGCGACCTTCGGCATTTGGCCAGCCTCTGTAAGTTCACAGACGGGGGGAGATGTTAAGGAATTTCTTCATTGAGGGCATTGGTCATGCCAGGATTTTCAGGAAGCTTATTGAGACCAAGGACTTGACTTTGGAAAGGGCAACATTGATAGCTCAGACCTTCATGGCAGGGGAAGAGGAGACCAAGATAATTTACGCGCGCAGCCCTGGTCCCAACGTGGTGATTGTAAACATTGTAAACGAGATTCAGAACCCCGCAGGCAGGCAAGGGCAATTCGACAACGCCCAGGTAGCAACAGACTCCAGGGTGGGCCAGCAACAGAGACAATGACAGGGGGATCGGCAATTCACACCATCACAAGGGACAATGCATCCCGGGATGAGACCATTGACATTCAGCAACAGAGTGCTCAGGAGTAATCAAAGAGACAATCAGAGAGGAATGCCTGGTAACAGTTCCTTTGTTCACAACAATCTCAGCTCATGCTCGAGGTGCGGTGGCAGACATGCTGCGAAAACCTGTAGGTTTCAGCAATTTATCTGCAGAAACTGTAACTTCAGTGGACATCTGGCCAGAATGTGCAGAAAGCCCGTAGCGAGGCTAGTTTACGAGGCAGAGGAACCAGAGGGGTCTGCAAGGCAGGGTGATGCTTGGGGCAAAGCTATGGACGCTGCAGTCCAGCAGGTTCATGTGGCCAACCTCCAAAACGCCACCCATGATGATGAAAGTTCTATTAAATGGCATCCCGGTACACATGGAGCTGGACACAGGAGGCAGCCAGTCACTTATGAGTCCCCAACAATTTGAAAAACTATGGTCACTCAAAGCTAACAGGCCCAAACTCTTGGGGAGGAGCTGGTTAGCCGAGATGAACTGGAAATGGGGGGATGTGCACGCCATTTCATCTGTGGAGCGAAGTTCATGCTCACAGGTCCTACAGAAATTCGAGCCACTTTTTCAACCAGGTGTCGGGACTTTTAAGGGCACCAAAGTAGTGATACGCATCGCCCCGGACGCCAGAACAGTGCACCACAAAGCCAGAGCCGTGCCGTATGTGATGCGTGAGAGAATTGAGAGTGAGTTGGACAGGCTGCAAAGAGAGAGCATAATTTTGCCTGTTGAATTCAGTGACTGGGCAAGCCCCATCGTTCCTGTCCTTCAAGCGGATGGCTCGGTCAGGATTTGTGGCGACTACAAGGCCACCATCAACCGAGTGTCACTACAGGACCAATACCCGCTTCCGAGAGCGGAGGATCTTTTTGCCACGTTGGCAGGTGGCAAGCTGTTCACCAAGTTGGACCTCACTTCAGCCTACATGACTCAGGAACTGGCTGAAGAATCCAAGCTTCTGACTACCATCACTACGTTTACAACAGGTGTCCGTTTGGCATTCATTCAGCGGCCGCTATCTTCCAGAGGAACATGGAAAGCTTGCTTAAATCCATCCCTGGAACAATCGTATTCCAAGATGACATCCTAATCACGGGTCGAGACACTGAGGAACACCTCCACAACTTGGAGGAGGTGCTACGTCGACTGGACCGGGTAGGCTTGCGACTAAAGAAGTCCAAGTGTGTGTTTTTGGCCCCAGAGGTCGAGTTTTTGGCAGGAGGGTTGCTGCAGACGGGATCCGGCCCACCGAATCCAAAACGGAGTCGATCCGTCATGCACCCAGGCCCGGCAACACATCGAAGTTGCAGTCATTTCTGGGACTATTGAACTACTTCGAACTTAAGCACATCGTTGGAGCCGCTGCACGTGCTCCTGCGTAAGGGTTGTGAATAGTTTTGAGGGGACTGTCAAGAACGGGCTTTCAATCGGGCGTTCTAACAAGCTGTTGACCTTGTACAACCCCTGTAAGAAACTGGTTTTAACGTCTGATGCATCATTCTATGGTGTTGGGTGCGTGTTGCAGCAGAGTAATGATGAGGGTCAGCTCCAACCTGTGGCTTATGCCTCCAGGTCGCTCTCCCAGGCAGAACGGGGATGTGGGATGGTTGAAAAGGAAGCACTCGCATGTGTCGATGGGGTGAAAAAGATGCACCAGTACCTTTTCGGCAGAAGGTTCGAGTTAGAAACGGACCACAAACCGCTAACATCCCTGTTGTCCAACAGCAAGGCTGTCAATGCTAATGTGTCAGCTCGCATACAGCGGCGGGCCCTCATGCTGGCTGCGTATGACTACACCATACGGCACCGGCCAGGCAACGAAAATTGCACTGACGCGCTCAGCAGGCTCCCACTGGCGTCCACCGAGGGGGCGTCGGAGCTAAGCGCGGAGATGGTCATGGCCGTTGAGGCTTTCGACACCGCAGGCTCCCCCATCACAGCCTGCCAGATCAAAATGTGGACCAACAGAGACCCCATCCTATTCCTGATAAAGTAATGTGTCCTGACGGGGGATTGGTCGCCTGCACATGGATCGTGCCCCGAGGAGGTCAGGCCGTTTCACAGACAAGCCCTCCATCCAAGCCGACTGCCTGCTATGGGGCAGCTGGGTAGTCATGACCCAGAAAGGAAGGGAAGCGTTCATCAGGGAACTCCACAGCGAGCGCCCAGGCATCATGCTAATGAAGGCCATTGCCCGGTCATATGTATGGTGGCCGGGAATTGACTCAGACCTGGAACACTGGGTTCGCAGGTGCACGACATGTGCCCAGCTAGGCAATACCACCAGGGAGGCCCCACTCAGCCCGTGGCCCTGGCTCACCAAGCCATGGTCACGTATTCACGTAGACTACGCAGGCCTGTTCATGGAAAAAATGTTCCTGATTGTTGTCGATGCATACTCAAAATGGATTGAGTGCATCATATTGAATTCTTGCACGACATCCACCACCGTGGAGAGTCTGCGTACGGTCTTTGCGACCCACGGCTTGCCAGACATCCTGGTTAGCGATAATGGCCCGTGTTTCACTCGCTATGAATTCCAGAAGTTTATGTGGGGTAATGGTATCAAACACGTCAGGACAGCACCGTTCAAGCCAGCTTCCAATGGCCAGGTGGAACGTGCGGTTCAAATCATAAAACAGGGCATGCTCCGGATTCAAAGACCCTCCCTTCAGTACTGCCTATCGCGCCTACTGCTGGCCTATAGGTCCCGCCCGCATTCACTGATGGGAGTCCCGCCCGCGGAGCTACTCATGAAACGCACGTTTAAAACGCGGCTGTCCCTCATTCATCCAGCTCTGTCAGACATTGTTGAGGGCAAGCGCCAATCCCAAATCGAGTGCCATGATCGCAATTCAGTGGGGAGATGCATAGAAATTGATGACCCCGTATTCGTTCTCAATCATGCTTTGGGACCCAAGTGGCTTGAGGGTACTGTAATTGGCAAAGAGGGGAATAGGGTCATAGTGGTCAGACTTAACAATGGGCAGCTATGCCGCAAACATCTGGACCAAGTAAAGAAAAGGTTCAGCATGGACACTGAGGAACCTGAGGAAGATCATGAGATGTCAACCACACCACTGCCAGTGAATGAGCAACAAGGACATTCACCACAGTCCCTGCTGCCAGCCCCGACAGGCCGGAATAACCTCAGGTGACAGAGACGCATGCCAAGGCCCAACCACCAGAGCCCCAACTGCGGCGCTCCACGAGAGAGCGTTGACCGCCTAAAAGACTCAATCTTTGACCCAAAGACGTTGGGGGGAGGTGATTTCATGTTTGTAACCTTCACATAACTGTAACCTTTATGTAACAACACTGTACACTGTATACACCTGATGTTAGATCTCTTAATTTTCAATGAAATGCGAACTCCGATTGTAGATTTAATGTAATTTTATTCTGGCAGCAGCAACAAGCTCTGGCTGATTGCCAGGTCCTTTGTTCTTCGGAGAACACATGGCAAAACATGGCTGTGCTTATACTGGATCAATTTACAGAACTCGCCTCCTTTGACCTTATTGGCTCAATTGATATATTCTTAACCCCTAATTGGCTTGCTGCCAAAGGTCCTGAAATGTCAAGTTGATTGATGACTTAATGCAATGTGCTCAGTCGCACGTAGATATGGGTTCTGTGTTTTCTCAACTTTGCAGCCTGTCTGCAGCCTGTATGAATTCTCTATCAATATTCTCTATCAATCCCCCCTTTGATTCTTCCACAAACTGAATCATAAAACATCAGGTATCACTGGTTAAACATTCTACAAAATAATGTCATACATGTTAATAGAGTTTCCTTCTAAAATTTGTTGATGTGTTTCGTCACATATCCGGACTAGTAGCTTCCACACAAATTTACATCAACCCGAATTCCATCATGGCCACAATGGAAGTCTGGTTTTGGTAGGTTAATTAACCTCATTCCAATTTAATCCAAATCAATATCTTAATTCAACCAGTAAACAACCTTCCCTTAAGCATAACGTATCCCTGTGCCATGTACAGGCGGTCTGCTGGGACCTGCAAGGTATCTCACCTGTGGGACAGCAGCTGCAGCTGCCTGGTTGCAACAACATTTAATCAACATAAACAAACAATATAAAGGTAAAATAATTACAATGAATAGAATTAAACCTTCCACCAATGAAGTTCCTATTGAACCTAGCCATCCAGTGGCCCCGCTCCACAAAGCGAATGATGGGGGTTACTTAAGTTTTTCTACCTCCTTTTGGATATGCTCCGCTAAGTGGGTAATTTCTTCAGAGCTATCTGGGATATATGTGCAACACTCAGTTCCGAGTAGGGTGCAAGTACCTCCCTTTTCAGTCAGGATGTAGTCAAGGGCCAGTCTATTCTGTAGGGCTACCGTGCGGATTGCTACCATTTCTGCATTGATTTTAGCTAGGGCCTCTGAAGTATCATTGGCTACCCGTTCCACAACAGATGCCATGTTAATGGATTCCCTTGCTAGTCTGGCGGTCCCATACCTGGGGATCAGAATGGCAAAGAACGTCTCTGTTTCTGTGATAGCTCTCTTAGGACAGTATAGATGTTCTGACAGTGACTTTATATGATACATGTATGGCACAATGTAGGCTAATTAGCAGGATCCCGTCCAATTCTGGGGCAGCCAAAGGTAGGCCTTGTGGCCACACACCCAATAGGTGCCATTATAGGCAATGAATGTTAGCTGTTTCTTTGTCAGCAACACTCCGGGGCCTGTCCAGGCTTTTCCATCTGTTTTATTCAGAATCCCTGTGACATTAAGAATCCCCACATCGGCCAAGTTTGGACGGTTCCGTGGCTTGATTACATCATAATTCCGGGAGCAGTTACTATACCCCATATTTTGGCCTCCTTTGATGTTCCTAATCAGACAGACCGATTTCCCCAGTCTTCCTATTCCCGTTGTATTAGTGATAACAAAAAATGGGGGCCGTTTGGAATTATTGTAGCACGGTTGGTACCACCCTTCAAAGGTAGTCAGATTGTAACCTGCTGACTTCCATTGACGTGCCCAGTTTTCCGTATCCTGAAACGCATTGCCTGTTTTGTTTTGATTAATTATCCACTCAGCCATTTCCGAGATATTCAAGGGAACTGGCCCTTTGAGTGAATAGGAATATGCGCACACATCCAACAACTAGAAATGTTACCTTGTTTGGCATAAATGTATGACATATATAAAAAGTATTTACATATAATTCCCTGGGTACTCTACTATTTCCCTTTGGTACAGAAGGTCGGCTAGTAAGAAGTAGGCAAATGCCTAGACTACCTACAGTCAATAATACAGTAAATTTATACATTTTGGCAAAAAGTAATTGTCCTTTTGCTATTCGACATGCTTCTGACAGGGCCTGTAACTCGGCCTGCTGTGCTGACGTTCCTGAGGGTAAACATGCTTTTGCCACTACCTCATATAAGGTTGTTACTGCCCATCCTGCTTTTCTGGTACGATTGTCCACAAAGGAGGAACCATCTGTAAACAGGATGAGGTCTGGATTGTGTAGAGGCTCCTCTGCTGCTAAGTCTGCTTCTTCTGTTTCTTTAAAATCTCCACGCAGTCATGCTCTTCACATTCTCCCCCCTCTTGCTCCCTCGATTCTGACATTGGGAGCATAGTTGCGGGATTAACCGGGCTGGCCCGGACGATATGAAGATTTGGAGCTTCCAAAACTGCTGTCCAGCGGGTCCATCTAGCTGCCGTCACCTAGACAGCAAAGCGTGTACGGTGTGGGGACACTTGACTATCAGCTTTTGGTCGAGGACTAGACCCGCAGTGATCATTACCGCTCGACATGTAGCTTCCATGGCCCTTAGGCAACTTCCCCATCCGAGGGCTACCGCATCCAGTTTTGCCGAATAATAGCCAATAGGTCTTTGCCGATCCCCATGTTCTTGTGTCAGTATAGCTGTCATGTATCCTTCTTTCTCATGGACAAACAGGGTAAATGGCTTACCACTGTCGGGGATTCCCAGAGCCGGTGCCGAACACAAAGCCTTTTTCAAACTCAGGAAGGCCTCTTGTTTTTCCTTAGTGAGGATGATGGCTTCTTTCGAGGCACGTTTCCCCTTTAAGATATCATTCAATGGCTGAGCAAGCTGTGTGAAGGAGTCAATCCAATTTCTATTAAAGTTACACAATCCCAAAAAGGATCTTAGTTCCTGAATAGTGGTGGGTTTTTTAGCAGCCCGAATGACTGCAGTTCTATCTTGGGTAAGTTCTCTCTTTCCTTGTGAAATCTTTTGTCCCAGGTATACAACCTCTTCTTGGGATATTTGTACTTTGTCGATGCTGGCTTTATGTCCTTTCAGCCAAAGGTGGTCCAGCAAGCTCATAAATTTTGTTCATGCTGTTCTTCCATGTTTGAAGCTAGCAGGATATCGTCTACATATTGGATGACTGTGGATGACAGGGGAGGTAATTCTCGCAAATGGTTTTGTAAAGCCACGTGGAATACCGTAGGGCTGTTGTGGCAATCCTGCGGTAACCGGGTCCAAGTATACTGTTGTCCTTGGACCGTGAAAGCAAACTACTGTCGAACCTCCGGTGCCAGAGGTACCGACCAAAATCCGTTGGCCATATCTATAACCGAGAAATATTTATGTTCCGGTTTGAGGGCATTAAAAATGGTGGAGGGATCTGCGACCAAAGGAGCTTTTTGATCAATACACTAGTTAGCTTTCCTATAATCGACAGTCAAACACCACACTGGGCTATTGGAGAAGCTATGCGTTTTAATAAGCACCCCTTGTTTCTCCAATTGCTGAATAACCGGTAAGATTCCCGCAATGGCAGTTGGACTGATGGGATACTATTTAGTGCATGGAGGCTTGGTAAATGACGCAGGCTCCATCTGGAGTAGGCCACAATCGTTCTTATCTTTAGCCCATATCGGGCGTTCCTTCAATTCTTCTTTCTTCAAAGTTCTAATTGACCTTGTCACCCGACCATCCTCGAAATGCAACGATGAATCTACTTGGATTAGGACGTCCATTCCCAAAAGGGGTTGATCTACTGGGCCTATCCAGACCGGTGTGGTTAGTTCATGTGGACCCAGCCCTATAAGTACTGGTGTTGTCCTTTTAATTTCCATTTTATGGCCTCCAACTCCATAGGCCGTACGTGCCCTACCATCCAACAGCAAAGAGTCTCCATATTGTAGGGGTAAGCATGTTAATTCCGCTCCTGTGTCTAAAAGACAGTCCACATCCTTATCGCCCACCCTCACAGTTATATATAGCCCATCTCCCCTTTGTTGTATTAGTGCGAGGAGGGGGGCCAGGGCGGGCTCTAATCATTTTTTGCTATCCCAAGTAACTCTTTCTGTTGTTGTATTGTCAGTCGCTTAAATGCTTCTATGAGGTCATTATCTTGTGACAAGCCTGGCTTGTTGGCTGACTTGTATCCCTGGCTGCGTCCTCTTCCCCGGCCATGACCTTGCTGTTTCGCCCTGCACGTCTTGGCCCAGTGACCTTCTTTCCCACAATAATGACATTTTCCGGGTAATTTTCCTAATGACTGTTTATCGGAATCCTGGGATTTCCATCCCATAGCCTGTACAGCTCGGACTTTAGCTCCCATATCCCGATCTAATTGGTTACATCGCTCCACCAACTCTGCAAAGGTAGTTCCTCTACCTTCCCAGTCCGGTAACACTACCTTAAGCATTTTGGACAGTTCTGGCTTTTGACCTGCCACGAAAGCTGCTTTCAGGGGTCCAAACACTTGTTCAGCCATTTCCTCATCCGTATTATTCATACCCGAATGTTCTAGCCATGTGCATCTAAACCGCTCCAGGACCTCCTCTGTTCCTTTCTGTTGGCAGGCTGCAATTTTTCCCCAGTCTGTCTTAGCTGGACTGAAGGCTTGCAGCCAGTGTTTAATCGCCTCCCACCCTGCGTTTAATTCTTGCTCATCCTGCCCCAAAGCTTCTTCTACCTTGTCGTGCAATTTTCTTCCCTGTATTTTTGGCACCATTATGGTCAAAATTTGCACTCCGTCCCAGGGATGAAGTTGATATATATTCCTTAAGCGTTCCAATTGGTCACACATTTTCACTCCCCCTTTCTTTGGTTTGGGCAACTCCTTGGACCATTTATCAATTTTCTCTGGGTCTGCCGGATCATGAAATAAGTATTCTGTATACACCCTTTTCTTCGTTTTTTTGGTTCCGTCCTCATCGGCAGTCTCTTCTGATTTGACTACTGCTCGCCTTTTTTTAAACAGGGCAAAGCGCACCCCTAATTCTTCATCCTCCGACCCTGTATCGTCGAAGGACTCAGAATCCGTATCTATTCCTTGGTCGTGTCTTCGGGTTGTGCTTTTAATTTATCCAAACATGGGTACCCTGGGAATTGACCGATATATTTTCCTTTTCCTATTACTGTCTCTTGACCTAATGATTTTTTTCCATTCTTTAATTTCACCTTTAAGATCTTTAACTTCCGCTTCCGACTTTTCAAGTTCAAGCTTTTTCTGTCTCAGCTGTTCACAAACCACTTGCAATTGGTTCTTCGTACTGGTCAGGTCCCTATCATATTGGGAACGCATTATAATTTCATTCCGCTGTCGGATCTGTCTCATAACAGCTAGGAACCATCTGGTTCGTTTTTTATTTTTCATACGGGTCGTTTTTCCCCAGACCCTTTTGATCTCATCCAAGGACCATTGTCCTTTGGAGGTACCGTATTTTCATTCAATCTTAATACAGGTTTTAGATAAGTTGAATTGTTGCTCTATGTATTCTTTCAACTGTTTGAGGATTTCATCTATCGAAACCTCAGGTGTTGCCCGCCCACCTTTAATAGTTGTTGGCAATTCTTTGCTCTTATCTTCTGCTGCCATATTACTAATTTCTTTACTGGGGTCTCGAGTCGTAGGCTTTCCAGCCGAATCAGTGGGTCGGTGATGAATTAACTAACACACCGCTGAAGTTTAGACGTCTATGGGATCTCGAGCCAATCACCAACCGGAGGGTTCGCAAACCGGAGGCTTTCGGAGTCGCGTAGAAGGGGAGGTAAATTTAGACCATTGACCGAGGACTTTTATAAAGAGGAGTCCTTACCTCAGTATGTCGGTCCGATGTCCAATATTCAGTTTCTTCCTTCAGCGATCCTGTTCGTGACGCCAAAATTGTTAGAACTCTTTAATTTTCAATGAAATGCGAACTCCGGTTGTAGATTTAATGTAATTTTATTCTGGCAGTAGCAACAAGCTCTGGCTGATTGCCAGGTCCTTTGTCCTTCGGAGAACACATGGCAAAACATGGCTGTTCTTATACTGGATCAATTTACAGAACTCGCCTCCTTTGACCTTATTGGCTCAATTGATATATTCTTAACCCCTAATTGGCTTGCTGCCAAAGGTCCTGAAATGTCAAGTTGATTGATGACTTAATACAATGTGCTCAGTTGCACGTAGATATGGGTTCTGTGTTTTCTCAACTTTGCAGCCTGTCTGCAGCCTGTTTGAATTCTCTATCAATATTCTCTGTCACCTGAGTAATGCACACCTTGACCACAGGGGGTGAACTTGTGGGAGATATTCCTCACCTGGTCATCCAGGTATATAAAGGGAGGTCCCACGCAGGGTCAGCACTTCTTGGTCCTGGGAATAAAGATTCAGGTCACGTAGTGACCTTGTCTGCAGTACATGCCTCGTGTGATTCTATAGTAAGGTGTAAGAACACCACAGTTCCATCATAAGAGACTTTGACTTCTGCACTGCCAATTACAGGGATTAGTTCGTTGGTGTAAGTCCTTAGTTTGGTGTGAATGGGGCTGAGCTTGGGCCTGTCGAAGGCCTTTTTGCTCATTTTGGACTGACTTGCCTCCGTGTCCAGCTCCATAGATACTGTAATACCGTTCAGTTCAACTTTCAACATTATTGGTGGACATTTCATAGTGAATGTGTGTACCCCATACACTTCTGCCTCCTCAGTACGAGTCTCCAATTCAGTCTGATCCACAGTAGATCGATCTTCCTCTGCGACGTGGTGGTTTGCAGGATTTGCAGCTCGTCTGCACATTCGTTGGAGGTGTCCCATTGTTCTGCAACCATTGCACTCATAGTGCTTAAAGCGGCATTGATGAGGCCGATGATCACCTCCACAGCGCCAACACGGTGTTAACTGCCTCGCATTAACAGATGATGGCGGACTGTGGGTTATCTGAGGTCGGGCCGCAGCAGCCGGCATGTACGTTCTGCCATGTACATTTCTGCTTGAGACCGACGTTACTTTATGCACAGTACTGGCCAAAACTTCTTTATTCTGCGAAATCTGCTTGGTGTTGTCACTGGTGGACATGAATGCCTGGGCTACCGTTATGGCTTTACTAAGATTCAGAGTTTCTGCAGTCAACAGTTTGCAAAGGATTGTCTCCTGTCCAATGCCCCAGTACAAAAAAGTCTCTGATCATTTGTTCTAGGAATCCCTCAAACTTACAATGTCCTGCAAGGCACCTTAGTTTAGCGACGTAGCTCGCCATGTCCTGGCCCTCTAATCGTTGACACATGTAGAACCGATATCTCGCCATCAAAATGCTTTCCTAGGAATTAGGTGCTCCCGGACCAGTGTACACAATTCTTCGTAGGATTTCTGTTGGTTTTGCCGGGGCCAGGAGATTCTTCATGAGGCCATAGGTTATTGCCCCACAGACAGTTAGGAGGATCGCCCTTCATTTGGTAGCATTCTCATCCCCTTCCAGCTCGTTGGCCACGAAGTATTGGTCGAGTCTCTCCACAAAGGCCTCCGCTTCTGAAAACTTCTCCAGGATGCCGACTGTTCTTTGCATTTTCGTGCAGTTGTTCATCACCTCATCGCCAATTGATACCCTCATAATAAAGGGTGCAACTGAGTACTGTGTACAATGAGCAAGTGTGACTTTAGCTCCTTTAATAAGATCCCAGAGTGCAGGTACCTCGTGGGTGGCCTGCTTATATACTGTGCTCCCAAGGGATGCTGGGATCCCTTGGGACTCCAACAGGTGGGCCCTCTGGTGGTCAGGTGTCATGCTGGTTACAAAGGGTTAAATACATTACACCTACCTGGACCACCATGGAGTGGGGGTGCCACGTAATCAGCTCAAGCAAATGCCGGGCTAAGCAATCATGGCCAGGACCCCGTGAAGAAAACGGAGCAGCAGCAGGAAACCCAAGGTAAGTTTTTTTTGTATTTTCCCTCAGCCTGCTCACCTTTAATTTTCGGCCCAGTAGCGGCTGGCTGCCTGAGCCGCATCTCCTGCGGCCGGCGGTGTTTTTGCCCGGCGCTGCTGCAGGGGGTGAAAGTTAATTTTGGGGCCGGGACACTAACGGGGCGATGCGCGCAGCGATGACATCACAATCTCCGAGCACAGGAGATCGGGGTACAAGGCCATAGTGCCGCCGCTAAACTCCTAGCCAATATGGCAGAAGTCCTTCTCAGCACTGCGCCTGGTTGTTAAACTCATTTACGCCCTGTTAACGCCCCCCAGAGGTGCAAATGCACTCAAGTTCTCCCCCAAAATATAAGATCAATTAGTACTTGAATTGCCTGGTCTTTGCAAGTTGGATGGGCAGGGCTCAGGGTGTGCATGTGTGTGTGTGTGGCCACATGACTGCAGTGTGAATGCCCCTTCCTTATTCCTCTGAGTTTCCAACCACAGCTGAGCTATGTGAGAGGTTAAGCATGTCCTCATGGGGCAGCATTGCAACTCTCCTCAGTCATCTGACAGTCACCCAAGAGTGGCATTTGTGGTGGCATGGATGCAGGTTGCCTGTCTGCCATCTTGGATGCAGGAGGTGCTGGCACAAAGTAAATTGGAAGAAACTGTTTCCACTGGTCGGGAGGGTTGGTAACTAGAGGACACAGATTTAGGATAATTGGCAAAACAAACAGAGGGAAGATGAGGAGCATTTTCTTTACGCAGTGAGTTGCTATGATCCGGAATGCACTGTCTGAAAGGGCGGTGAAAGCAGATTCAATAGTAACTTTCAAAAGAGAATTGGAAAAATATATTTGAAAAAGAAAAAAAATTGCAGGACTATGGGGAAAGAGCAGGAGACGGGATAGTTCTTTCAAAGAGCTGGCACATACACAATGGGCCAAATTGTCTCCCTCTGTGCTGTAATATTTTACGGAAGTGAGAACCTATAAAAAGGAGACTACAGAGAGAGGAAACAGACTGCATGGTCTTCTGGGAGGGCAGATGAAGTATAATGTGGATAAATGTGAGGTTATCCACTTTGGTGGTAAAAACAGAGAGACAGACTATTATCTGAATGGTGACAGATTAGGAAAAAGGGAGGTGCAACGAGACCTGGGTGTCATGGTACATCAGTCATTGAAGGTTGGCATGCAGGTACAGCAGGCGATTAAGAAAGCAAATGGCATGTTGGCCTTCATACCGAGGGGATTTGAGTACAGGGGCAGGGAGGTGTTACTACAGGGCCTTGGTGAAGCCACACCTGGAGTATTGTGTACAGTTTTGGTCTCCTAACTTGAGGAAGGACATTCTTGCTATTGAGGGAATACAGCGAAGGTTCACCAGACTGATTCCCGGGATGGCGGGACTGGCATATCAAGAAAGACTGGATCAACTGGGCTTGTATTCACTGGAGTTCAAAAGAATGAGAGGGGACCTCATAGAAACGTTTAAAATTCTAACGGGTTTAGACAGGTTAGATGCAGGAAGAATGTTCCCAATGTTGGGGAAGTCCAGAACCAGGGGTCACAGTCTAAGGATAAGGTGTAAGCCATTTAGAACCGAGATGAGGAGAAACTTCTACACCCAGAGAGTGGTGAACTTGTGGAATTCTCTACCACAGAAAGTTGTTGAGGCCAATTCATTAAATATATTCAAAAAGGAGTTAGATGTAGTCCTTACTACTAGGGGGATCAAGGGGTATGGCGAGAAAGCAGGAATGGGGTACTGAAGTTGCATGTTCAGCCATGAACTCATTGAATGGCAGTGCAGGCTCGAAGAGCCGAATGGCCTACTCCTGCACCTATTTTCTATGTTTCTATGTTTCTATGTCTCGCACACTGGAAAAAGGAAGCTTTGCAAATTCTAGTTATTTATTTGTAACAAACTAATTCATGGGCACAGGATTATAAGATAACTTCTTCTGTCTATTTATTGTAAAATAACGTCGGTCTGTTCATGTTTTTCCAATTACTTCCAATTCTAGATGCTGGCAGCTTTGCTTAATTGGACACAAATAAAATGACTATACATGCAAGTCACCTTTCAATTTATCCAGAACCATAATTAGGGTATCATTGTCTTTTAAAGATCCGGTTAGAGTGTAAAGGGCACAAGCGTAGACAAAAAACAAGTGCAGCAATCATTATTGGTTTTCCAGCAAATACATTTTAAAAAGCCACAGAATTTCTTTTTACAAACCAGTAGTGAATAAGGCAAGATAAGTTCCAATCGTAATTTGAAATAAGTAAAAGCAAAAAAGTGCTGAAAATACACAACAGATTCATCAGCATCTGTGAAGAGAAAACTCAAGATCCTGGGAGAGGGTGTGATTGGGAAAAGGGGCAAGGGATCGAGAGAGAGGGCGAAGTGATCGGGAGAGGGGTAAGCGATCGGGAAAAGGGGGAAGGGATCAGGAGGGAGGTAGAAGCGATCGGTGGGGGGGAATGATCAGGAGAGGGGGGGGAAGCGATCGGGAGAAGGGGAAGCGATTGGGAGAGGAGGAAGCAACCGGGAGAGCAGGAAGTAATTGGGAGGGAGGGAGGGGGAAACAATCGGGAGGGAGAGGGAAGTGATTGGGAGGGAGGGAGGGGGAAACGATCGGGAGGGAGAGGAAAGTGATTGGGAGGGAGGGAGGGGAAAGCGATTGGGAGGGACGGGGAAGTGATCGGGAGAGGGGCAAGAATTCGGGAGAGAGGAGGAAGTGTTTGGGAGAGGGGGAAGCGATCGGGAGAGGGGGAAATGATTTGGAGGGAGGGGGAAGCGATTGGAAGAGAGGAGGAAGTGATTGGGAGGGTGGGGGAAGTGATCGGGAGACAGGAGGAAGCGATTGGGAGAGAGGGAAGTGATTGGGAGGGAAAGGGAAGTGATCGGAAGAGAGGAGGAAGTGATTGGGAGGGAGGGGGAAGCGATCGGGAGAGGGGGAAGTTGTGATGTATGTAGCACTCAAATCACTGACTCCACACAGTCTGGTGTTGTAGTAACTGCTGTGACCTTAGTCCTTTATTGTGTAACTCCAGAGTGCCTCCAGGTGTCTTACAGGTACTTTCGGGTCTCCCACCACAGCGCCCCCTGTGGCGCACCATTGTAACTATACATTTAATGTATCTGGACAATACATAACAGAAGTGATTGGGAGGTGGCCAAGCGGAGACTGCCAATTGTCTTCGGCACTGGAGTGAAGTCGAGAGGAGCACTACAGCTCCTCCTAGCTCCAGATTCAGGTAAGTATTGTTTTTAAAAACATCCCTCCTTGGTTGCAGCCTCTTAAGGTGGTCCATTTAAGGCCACATGTAGACCGCATTTTCCTGAATGCAGCCAGCCCGGTGTTCAGGGTAGCCCAATTTTGCAAAAGACGCTTCAAACAGGCATTAGGCCCCTTGCTTGTACAGGTTCGACCTCCAAAATCCGGAGTTACAGAATCCAGAATGTTCCGGAATCCGGACACCAGGCCAATCCGTGGCGGGGTTGTCCAGAAACCGGAAAATGTTCCGATATCTGGACTCCCCCCCCGCCTCGCGAACCAACTTCGCCCCGGCCCGACTTCTCCTGCCCCGACTTCGCCATGACTTCGCCCGTCCTGACTTCGCACGAACCGACTTCACCCCCGCCCCCCTCCCTCCCCTTTACCTCTGTTGCCCAACCCCACCTACCTCGGGCCAGACAAGGAACTCATCCACGGCAGCGGGGCCCCGCCCAAACATTTCCTCGGCGACGGGGCCCCGCCCGACGACCTCATCGACGGGGCCGGCGACCCGAACAGCTCCTCGGCGAGCACCCCCCCCACCCACCACCACCTTTCTGATGTTCTGAAATCCGGAAATACCCGAACCTGGGCTCAGGTGTTTCCGGATTCGTGATGTCAGAAAGACGTTCTGAAGTCCAGAAAAACATGAAAACCGGCCTCGGTCACGAGGTTGCCGGATTCGGGAGGTCAAACCTGTATATGCAAAGAGCCTAACGCCTGTTGGACACTGAATGCCTCTTTCTCTGTCTTTACCAATATGGCGGCTGGCGTACCTCCAGCTATAGTGAGTGCGCGTATCCCACCTGCCATGTTGGATGTTTAGGCGACCATTTTACGCCTGAAAAACGGATGCTGTGCCATTAAATTTCTAGGTCAAGATATCTACCAAAAATGTTAAACTGTCTTTTCTCTTTATTGATGCTGACTGGCTATTTGTTTTTATTTCTTTTAATTTTACATTTCCAGTGATTTTCTTATTATTTTAAACAAGATCTTTCCAAGATTAAATTAGTAGAGATACAGTCTTCAGCAGATGCTTTAAAATTAACAATTCTCATTCAGTTTTAGCTTCATTATGAAGAATAAATGTAAATTATTTAACATCTTCTGCTTTTATATTACTTTTTAATGAAGACCAAAATAAACAACATTTTACAGAAAAAAAACGCACAGCTTCAGTTACAAGTTATTCCAGAGGAAAATGTACTTGCTGGAGAAAAGGCCCCAAAAAAAAGACTTGCATTTATATAGCGCCTTTCATGACCACCAGACGCCTCAAGTACAGCCAATGAAGTACTTTTGGAGTGTAGTCACTGTTGTAATGTAGGAAAAACTAGCATTGGAACCAGTGGAGAAAAATAGAATCATAGAAAATTACAGCACAGAAAGGAGGCCTTTCGGCCTGTCGTGCCTGTGCTGGCTCTTTGAAAGAGCAGTTGTGCTTAGCCCCACATCCCCGCTTCTTGTCTGTAACCCTATAAGTTCCTCATCCTCAAGCACTAATCCAACTCCCTTTTAAAAATGTTTAAGGTATCACCTTCCACCACCTTTTCAGGTTGAGCGACCCAGATCTCGACAAGTCTGAGTGAAAAAATTTCTCCTCATCTCCGCTCCAGATCTTTTGCCAATGATTTTGAATCTATGAGCTTCACTTATTGACCCACTCGCCAGAGGGAATATTTTTGCCCTATTTATTCTATCAAAACCATTCATCATCTTGAAAACCTCTATTAGGTCACCCCTTAACCTTCTCTGTTCCAAGGAGAACAATCCTAACTTTTTCAACCTCTCCTCATAACTAAAGTCCCTCATCCCTGGTAACATCCTGGTGAACCTCCTCTGTACCCTTTCTAATACCTTTACATCGTTCCTGGTGCCCAGAATTGTCCACAATGTGCACCTGTGAAATTTCCCATTTTACAAATTCCCCACCTTGAGTAACTCATTGCAACAACAATAAAATGAAGCACGAGCAAACGGAGAAGTCATCTTTTTAATTTTTTTCCAGAAACCCACATTGTTACCTCCACAGTACCCCTACTTCTAGCCTGGGCTCCTTATGTTCATTTATACACTGATTCTCAGAGACATTCCATAAGCATGTGGCCAGTTTCCATGAAGCATACCGATGACACCCAGCTCTACCTTTCCGCCATTCTTCTTAACCCCACGATCACCTCAGTGTTATCAGATTGATTGTCCGACATCCAAGTTGTGGATGAGCTAAAATATTTGGGAAAACTGAAGCCATCTTGCTTGTCTGCCCCCTGCCCCCAACTCCATCCTCCTCCCCTGTTGTTCAATCGTAGAATTACATTGAAATTATAACATGGAAAGAGTCTGTGTTGGTCTTCAGACACCACATGAACAGTGGTTCCAATCCCATGTGCCTGTCCTGTTCTCATATTCTTTTATTTCAACCATCTCGCTTCATTCTCTAACTACTGCATTCCACAGTCTCACAACTCTCTTTGTGAAAAGGTTTATCCTGCTCTCTGTCTTAAACCTCTTACATTTAATCTTATATTTATGTCTGTTTGTTCTACACCCCTCAACCTCTGGAAACAGTCTATTTCTATACTCCGTCCCATCCTTTCATATTGTTATACACCGCTATCAAATCAGCCCATAACCTCCTCTGTTCTAATTAAAACATCATACATTTTCAGGTCTTTCTTCATATTTGTACCTATGGAGCCTCTCTCTCTCTCTCATTTGATGTCTTCTTCTTTAAGAGAAATGCAAAAATGTTTCATGTACCTGTTATCACCTACACTACGGGGTTTCCCACCAACAACTGGGCCACTCAGCTGAATTAGGTGATGAGCAAGCTCTTTGACCTGAAGCTGAGCTTCAAATATATCCTATCCATCACTAAGACTAATTACTTCCTCTGTGGCCACATTGCCCGCCTCTGCCCCAACCTTGTTCCTTGTCCTCATTTGCTGCTTATCCACATTTTTTGTTACCTTTCATAGGAACATAGGAACAGGAGTAGGCCATTCAGCCCCTTGAGCCTGTTCTCCCATTCAGAGGGATCTGCGACCTAACTCCGTATACCCGCCTTTGGTCCATATCCCTTAATACCTTTGATTAACAAAAAGCTATCAATCTCCGATTTAAACTAACAACTGATCTAGCATCAATTGCCATTTGCGGAAGAGAGTTCCAAACTTCTACCACCCCTTGGGCTCAATTTTCCCCACCGCATTTTTTTGGCGTACTTGAAGAGTTATGCCCGATTTTTGGGGGCCCAAGTACACCAAAAAAAAGTGTTGTAAGTTTCCTCATTGGATCTCTTCATTTTGGCGTGGCCTAACCCGACCTTTAGTTTTGCGGATGGAGCCTTAAGCTGCGCCAAAAAGATCGGGCTGCCACAGTAACCAGGGACACAATGCGAGCTGAGGCTGCAAAGATACAGCCACCTCCCAACACATTAAAAGAATTGAAAACACAGCACCAACTTACCTCCAACCCTGCCCGAAGGCTGTTCGGTCTTCTCAGTCGCTGGTTCGGGTCTCTCTCGCTCACTCTCTCTCTCGTGTGTGTGAACCGGGGACTGAGAATGGGACCGGACAGCCTTCGGACGGGGTTGTAGGTAAGTTGCTGCTATGTGTTTTTCAATTCTTTCAGTTTGTCCGGGCATCTACTGCGCTCATTTCCTTACCTGCGCCGATTTCCTTAATTCTAGGGAAGGTTTTTCAGACGCTGGCCTAATCAGAACTGAAGTAACTCTCAGCTGGCCAAACTTCCCTAAATGGCCAGAAAAGGAGTAGGTGGCTGGTTACGCCCCCTTTGGCTGAAAAGAAAACTAACTTAACAAATTCATAACTGAGTTACACCGGTGCAAATTGATTGGGGAAACTGGGGATTTTTAAGCTAGGCTAGAAAAAAGCAGCCGGCTCCAAATAAAACGGCACAAATACTGGGGAAAATTGAGCCCCTTGTGTGTAGAAGTGTTTGCTAATTTCACCCCTGAAAGGTCTGGCTCTAATTTTTAGACTATGCCCCCTAGGCCTAGACTCCCCAACCAGCGGAAATAGTTTCTCAATATCTACCCTATCTGTTCCCCATAATAGCTTGAAAGCTTTGACCAGATCGTCTCTTAAGCGTCTAAATTCTAGGGAATACAACCCTAATTTGTGTAATCTCTCCTCATAACTTAACCCTTGAAGTCCGGGTATCATTCTGGTAAACCTACGCTGCACTCTCTCCAAGGCCAATATATCCTTCCTCAGGTGTGGTGCCCAGAACTGCTCACAGTACTCCAGGTGTGCTCTAACCAGGGTTTTGTATAGTTGCAACATAACTTCTACCCCCTTTGAGTCCTCCAGATACAAATGCCAGCATCCCATTAGCCTTTTTGATTATTTTTTGTCATGTTCATGACATTTTAATGATCTACGTACCTGGCCCCCCAAGTTTCTTTGGACCTCTACTGTTTTTAGCTTTTCACCATTTAGAAAGTACCCTGTTCTGTCCTTTTTAGGTCCAAAGTGGAAACCTCACATTTACTTACATTGAAATCCATTTGCCACAGTTTTGCCCGATCACTTAGGCTGTCGATATCCCTTTGTAATTTTTTGCTTTCATCTACACTGCCGCCTATCTTTGTGTCATCGGCAAATTTGGATATACGCTTTTCTATGCCATCATCATGCTTTCACCAACCTAACTCTGTATCTCTTCCAGCTCTGTGTCCCAGTCCATGCTCTAACTTTGGCTTCACGTGAATCCCTCTCCCCTGGCAGTCCTCATTCGTTAGGAGAGCCTTCAGCCATCGTTGTACTATTCTGCAGAACTCCTTCCCTAAAGCTCTTCGCTATAGGTTGAGGGATAAATATTTGCCAGGACAATGGGGAGAACTCCCCCTACTCATAATTTGGGTTATTTGCATTATCTAAACCTTGGAAAAGAGCAATGTACTGAGAGTAGAAAAAAATGCATCTAGAACTTTAAAGTCAGCCAAGCATTGGCAGAGCTTGCGATAATTCATGCCCTTTTTGACACTACATGAAAATATGCACCAACGTGCACCAATATGCACAAAAAAGATCAGTTGGTTAGATGCAATAAAAACAGAAAATTCTGGAAATACTCAGTAGATGAGGCAGTATCTGTAGAGAGAGAAATAGATCTAACATTTCAGATCGCTGACCTTTCATCAGAACGGTGATTAGGTAGATGTGCGATGGTCAGATATAGAACCATCTTACAAGGTCTTACATAGTATTGACAGCACAGAAACATTTGGCCCAACAAGTCCATGTCAGTGTTTATGTTACACTCGAGCCTCCTCCCATCCCTCTTCATCTAACCCCATCAACATAACCCTCAATTCCTTGTTCGCTCATGTCTTTATCTAGCTTCCTATTAAATGCATCTCTGCTGTTCATCTCAACTATTCCCTGTGGAAGCTAGTTCCACATTCTAACCACACTCTGGATAAATAGGTTCTCCTGAATTCCCTATTGGATTTATTGAAACCATTTAATCTGCTGCGATTATATGGTTTCAAACTTCAGAAAGAAACTAGATTCACATACACTAAAAACATTATGCTGTGAATTTGTCATTTGCTAACCTAGGGACCCATGTGTGGACAGTTTAATATAACAGTAAATTACTGTACGGCTGAAATTGGAAGGAATGGTAATAATAGCAAAAAAACTGTGAAGCGGAGAAGGTCCATTAAGGAATATGTGGCAGAATGCATACTTGTCCCAGAACATGTTACACTGCACTACAATTAGCGCTAACTTCATACGTAAATCACAGACATCTTTTCAGAACAAGATGAAACAAAAGAGAAATTTTAAAAATTGATTATTCCCTTCTTCGAAACAAAATCCTCTTCTCTATGATAATATCCCATGCTAAGAAAAAAAATCAATCGTCGGTGGATCAGCATTAATCACAACATCTAGAAAACACCTTTGCTGATATCGGGCAGAGGGAATCGGCGCTAATTGTCGAGCAGCAAGCAAGCACAGGACATTGCTCAGTGACATTAAAATAGATTTGGCAGCTCTTGGACAATGCATCATCTGCTCCGAGATAAATCAACCTGTTTGCTTGGAAAGCGATGTGAATGGGAGTGATTCCGCGCTGGGGTCAACACAGAAACCTTCCTTAAAAAATAAACCGATCTTCATGGCCTCAGAAATCACATATTGAAAAGCGATAGAACACATTAGATGCAAGCAAGTAAGGGAAGAACACCACTGGAATATTCTGTTTCCATGGCGACTAGTTTTAGTGTCTGCTTCATGTAATTAATGGATGGTTGCGCTGCTTTGGTTTGCTAGAAATGTTACTTTTCCCTCACTGCACTGCAGTGCACCACATCATTTCCCCATTCATAAATATTTCATACCCACTGGCTGCTGCATTTCATCATCGCGGATAATAGTTGGGCTAATCCTGTCATTACTGAATTAATTCTGTTGCACTGGAACAGCAAGCCTCCCTTTGCATCTTCACGTAAAAGGACGGGCCGGCAGGCTTAATTGTCCTAGCCGAACTGCAGGGCACCTGAGGGACATTGTTCAGCTGATACATGCACGGGCGACCTTTTGCCACCTCAGCATGTACAAAGGTGATGCATTTAGAATAGATTTTACTATTAACAAACGGTTTACATATTTTTTTTAAAGCTGTGCGCAGAACAGGAATCTTTGCTTTACAAGATTTAAAGCAGATACTCCAGATGTGATTAAGTGGTTTGCTACCACATCAATTTCAAATATTTTATTCATAAAAAGGAATTGATTGAAGAATAATAGATACCCGAGCGTGATTGCAAAACAGCAATCTAATCGAGGGGTTTGGGTGATGTCGCAGAACACTGCAAATCAAGTTGTTTATAAGCAATATTATCTGAACTCGCATAAATAGGACGCAGCCTGGAAATCTCTTCCTGGTTGTCTATTATTAAATATATATTGTTTCAGATTTTGCGCCAGCAGCAGTTGTCCATTCAAATATCAACTTCACATCTTTCATGCAGAATGACGTGCACACAAGAGCTGTATTATTACTGCAATTTGCTGCCCAATATATGCTGCATGTTTCTGTATAGATACTGTATGCTTATATCTATAGATAACATATTTCTTTCTAGAGAGCATTTTTTTTTATTCGTTCATGGGGGCATCACTGGCAAGGCCAGCATTTATTACTCATCCCTAATTGCCCTTGAGAAGGTGATAGTGAGCCACCTTCATAAACCGCTGTTCTTTGTAGTGGTTTAATACAACTGAGTGGCTTGCTAGGCCATTTCAGAGGGCAGTTAAGAGTCAACCACAGTGCTGTGGGTCTGGAGTCACATATAGGCCAGACCGGGTAAGGACGGCAGATTTCCTTCCCTAAAGGACATTAGTGAACCAGATGGGTTTTTACTATAATCCGATAATTTCATATGTTTATATATAAGTTTGCGTGTTTCTTTATAGATACTCTGGCCTAGAAATTTGATGTTGTACCACCAGCGGTGAAGGCCGGTTTTGTCGAAAAAATGCTGGCCGCCTTGCATCCGCCTGCTTCTGGCATGGGACACGGCAGGCGCCATTTTGGTAAGAGCCATAACGCGGCCGTTGACAGCCCCCACAAATCAAACCTTCCAATCCAATTTTATCCATATATGGATCCAATATGAGATCAAGAAATTAACTAGTCACCCTTGTGCATTCCCTTACTGTCTGTCTTTGTCAATCCTAGTGAGGTCACGCAGTGCTACCCCAGTGGCTGCAGCATGGCTGGTGGAAGGCTGCTGACTTTCAGTGGGGGACACTGCAGATGGCCTTGCAGGATGACCTCGAGGAGCTGGTGGCTGGGAGTGTGAAATCAAGTGGACGGTGTTTCTTCTTTTTCTTTGTCATTCTCCTCTCCCTCTTCTTGGTCAACAATTGGCTGGGCTGGCTCCAGTTCTTCGGTGTCTGAAATGAGGAAGGCACAAGGGTAGTGTTGTGATGAGGGGAGGGGTGGGGGTGGGGGGGTAGCTGCATGCTTACACCTTGTAAATCAGAAGCTGTCGTGGGATGAGGGAGAAGTTGGATATTAGAAGGAGGATAACATATGAGGATACCGGCATCTTGTATCCTTTCAGCCCCACTGCTGGCCAAGGACTCAGCCATGTCCCTGTGAGGTGAAGCTAGGAATGTGAGGTGTGCCTTGTGTTTGGTACCAATTGTTGATAGGTGAATGGGGTGGGGGCGAGTCGTGCAATGAGCCATGTGTGAGGTTAGTGGTGGAGTTGGTAGGAGGCGGCTTTTGAAGTCACTGGTTTGAGGTCATGAAACATCTTTGGGCACTGGAGCCAGGTGGTAGGGGTGACACTGCTGGCAGTGACGGCCTTGGTGATGTAGTCCCATATTGTTCTTTCTGGAGTGCCTCCTGGCCCCTGTGAGTAGAGGACCTCTCTTGCAGTGTTGATCCCCTGCACAAAGCTGGAGTGCTGTGTATGAGACTGTGGGTGCCCTTTCCCTTGCTTGTTGAGCAATTTGTGTTAGTGCTGAAGCACTTTTAGTATTTCTTTATGCGCTGAAAGCAGTTCAGCTTTAAGAACTGAAGACGAGCACTTGGGAATCATTTTTAAGGTGCATTTTCTTTTGCAACCAGACCTCGAGCCTCAGACCTGGTTGAGGACGCCTCTCTTAGCGGCAGTCAAGGTCACTATCTTGCTCAATTTCTACGCCAATGGATCCTTCCAGGGTGTTACAGGAGACATATCCAACATCTCCCAGTTTGCCGTCCATTGCTCCATCCGCGAGGTCAGAGATGCTCTGTACAGAAGGAGGAGGGACTATATTTCCTTCCCCGTGACCAGAGAGAAACAGCACCAGCGTGCATGTGGCTTCGTCAAGATAGCGGGTTTCCTCATGATGCAGGCCCCCATTGACCACACCGATATCTCTTTGCGGGCACCGCATCACAATCCAGAGATCTTCCATAACTTCAAAGGCTACTACTCACTGAACGTGCAGTTGGTGTGCAACCACACACGCAGAATCCTCACCATCAATGCCCGTTATCCCGGCAGCAGCCACGATGCCTTCAACCTGCACCAGACCGGTATGCCAGCTCTCTTCCAGCCATCACACCAAGCTCGCGGCTGACTGCTCGGAGACAAGGGCTATCCGCTCTCCATCTGGCTCGTGACTCCCCTCCGCAACACCAACACTCCTGCCCAGCAATCATAAAATGAGGCTACCAGGAACATCATTGAGCAAACAATGGTTCCGCTGCCTTGACTGCTCGGAAGGAGTCCTCCAGTAATCGCCTGAGCCGGTATCCCTATTCATTGTTGTCTGCTACATGCAGCATAAGCTCGACATCATGAGGGCACAGCCATTGTCACCAGGCATAGCCACACCACCTGAGGAGGAGGAGGAGGATGATGAGGAGGAGTAGCAGGAGGAGGAGGACAAGGAAGAGGAGGACGCGGAGAAGGAAGACAAAGAGCAGGAGCAGCAACACCAGCGACGGAGGAGGCAGAGGGTCCTGCAAGGGCGGTCCACGACCGTCTCATCAGGGTTCAGTTCCAATGAATGGCATCCCACTTTCCAGTTCCTCTGGGCGTCCCCATCACCACATGAATTTGCCATTCCATACCAAAGCCCCAAAATTGAAATGGGAGACAACAGCAAAGATGAATCATTCGAATCAAAATTTGTATAACACTAATAAACAGTTTCATAATGTATTTAAAAATCACCCTTATACATGTCCTTATACAGACAGAGCGCTGAAATCCGGAAAGCTCTGGACCAAGGCCGTTCAGGATTTTGGGTATTTCCAATGTCCTGAATCTGGAAATGCCTGGGCTGAGGTAAGGGGCGTGGGGGGGGGGTGGATGGCAGCGAGGGGGTTGGCAGCGGGGAGTCGGTGGAGCCGAGATTCGGCGGCGGGAGCGTCAGCAATGGGGGACCGGGGCCGGGAGCGGGGGAACAGGGGCGGGGGGTCGGGGCAGGGGGTCGGGAGCGAGGGAACGGGGGTGGGGTGGGGGTCGGGAGCTGGGGAGTGGGGGTGGGGGAGCTGGGGGTCGGGGTGGGGAGTCGGCGGTGGGGGGGTTGGGAGCGGGGGTGGGGGGTCATGAACGGAGGGGCGGGAGCGGAGGAGTGGGAGTGGGGGTGGGGGATCAGGAGCAGGGAGGTGGGGGCGGGGGAGCGGGGCGGGGGGTCGGGGTGCGGAGTCGGCGGCGGGGGGTCGGGAGCGGGGGCGGGGATGGGGGAGCGGGGGCGGGGGGTCGGGAGCGGGGGTGGAGGGTCGGGAACGGAGGGGCGGGAGCGGGGGAGTGGGGGCGGGAGGTGGGAATGGGGGGCAGTGGCGTTGGGTCGGCAGTAGAGGGGTCGGGAGCATGGTGCCGGGAGCGGGGTTCGGGAACGTGGTGTCGGGAGCGGGGCATTGCAAGCGGGGTAGCGGGGGCAGGGGGGCGGGAACGGGGGGGCGGGAGCTGGGGGTCGGCAGCGGGGAGTCGGTGGTGGGGGATCGGGAGCGTGGTGTCAGGAGCGACAGAGCGGGGACGGTGGGGTCGGGAGCCGGGGAGCGAGGTCGGGAGCGGGGTCGGGAGCGGGGGGGCGGGAGCCGGGAAAAACCTGCATTGAAGACCTGCAAAAAAGGTAAGTTAAAGTTTTTATTTTTTAATTTTTTTCAGCGATTTAGTAGGTAAGGGTTTTGTGAATATATTATGAATTTTTATTATTTGTTTTTTGGAATTTTTTTGGATGTTTTTCCCCCTCGCAGCGGTAATCGGTTTAAAAAAATGTCCGGATTTCGGAACATTTTCCGGATTCCGGACGACCTTGCTACGGATCGGCCCGGTGTCCGGATTCTGGAACAGTCCGAATTTAGGAACTCCGGATTTCAGATGCTCAACCTGCATCCCCTCTGCTTTAACTATTCTAGTGCTCCTCCACAGTGTGTCCTCCTGTGGCTGCAACACGGCTGGTGGAAGGCTGCAGCGTGTCAGGGCCAGAGACTACAGCTGGCCTTACAGGACGCCCTCGACCAGCTCTGGGCATGGAAGGCCCGGCTGTAGGCTGCACCACCTCAGGCTGGGTGGTGGCAGTCTGGTTGGCTGGGTGACCGGCAGTGACAAGTGCAATGTCAGAGTGGCAGTGGTGGGATCAGGAATGCTGTCATCGTGAGCGAGGATAGCAGGTTCTTGCTCCTCTGCCACTCCCCCGGGGCAGTACCTCCGCATCCCTACCAATCTGTTGGAGCACAGATTGGTGGGCTGCTGCGACACCATGAGATCCCCGGTAATCTGTGGTGGACCCAGCAGCAATGGTAGCAGTCAGGGCCTGCATGGCATCCAGCTGAGAGCAGTCTGAGATTTGATGCCACCAACCATTGTCTGCATTACACCTGAGCTGCAATGGAAGCTGCCACATCGCCCATGACATGCTTCATGAGGTCTGGATCCATACGGTCTCTCTGGGAGTCCACCATCGTCTGTAGACTGGAAATGATGGGTTCCATGCTGTGCGCAGACTTCTGTGCAATGTTGGAGGTGGACTCCGCCACGCTCCCTACCATAGCGGAAAGGCTCTCGGGCATCCTTGCCATTGTACCTATCATATTAGAGTAAATGCCTCCTAATCGAGGTCCTCATCTGAGTCCCTCCGTCGAGCTGGCTCCCAAGGTATCCTATCCCCTTGACCTTGATGCAGCCCGCTAGGCCCCGGTGCATCACCCAGTGCAGAACCCTCTGCCAAGCTAACCTCTAAGGAACGCGTGGTTCTAGTATCTGAGCTGCGGCCTGCGGGTGAGGGATGCAATGACACAGTGCTTGGGTCCTGCACCTCGACCTCCTCCTCTCCCTCCTGATTGTGCTGGGGGACTCAGATACAGGCTGCACATCTGCATGCTGATTATCCGAAAGCATAAATGGCACAAGACTTCCGTTAAGGTGAGGTCAGGGAGGCAGGAATGGAGCAAGGAAGGCAGACAGTATCACCAGCTGGAAAGTGATAAAGCCTTCTGGTTTGATGGGGATGTGGAAGGAGAAAAGGAGAGGGGATAAAGATAGCGATGTTGCCCCTAGCGGGGTCGATGTCTCCACTGGCTATGGTGCCCACCATCTGCAGGCCAATGAGCCACAGCACTCGCTCCTCCAGGTCAGTGAGCTCCTGCAGTTGAGGTTCACACCTCGAGCCCTCTGCTGCTCCCTCCTATTATGTGCTATCTTGGCCTGCAAAAGAACGGAACTTGTGTGAGTAACAGTCCAGCTATGTATGTGGAAGATATGTTTGTCGTGGTTGAATAGCTGTGAATGTAGGCAAGGCATGAAATGAGGATGTGAGTTTGAGTAGCGGCAGATGTTTGGTAGTTGAGTGATGGGGGAGTGGTGGTTTGCTCAGTGTTGGCCGACACCTCCTTGGCCACTTCTCTCCACATCGCCCTGAAGACCTGTGGCTATGGCCTCCTTACAGATGCAGGAAACAGCAATTACCTCCTTTTCACCACTGCCACAACCCTTGCTGCAGGATTTCCACCAACCATCCCACAAAGTTCTCTCAGTAGCTCAGTGGTCTCACGCAAGTGCAGCAATGCTGAAAATGAGCAACTATAGCTTTATGGAGCTGGAATCAACCAGTGTGAAGTATTAAAGGCTGATTGCTGAACTGTCAGCTGAAATTGGGTAGTGCTTTGCAATTAGCGTCCCTGCAGTGCCCCACCAAGGTCATTAGTGCCTCAATTACCACCCCTTCCTTCCAGGGGCGCTAAAACCCAATTTAGCAGAAGCTAGCAATCATTTGCATCTTTAAAAGTTCGCGTCCCAAACGGCCAATACCGAATTTCGCCTTGTGTGTTTATATGTAGATTGCATATTTCTTAACAGGCCATGGTGTGTTTCTTTGTATTTCAAAAGTTAAGGTTTGTTTCTATTGATTGTTCTTTTATGATTCGTGTAATTTCCAAAAATTCAGATGTTTCTCTGAATTGCTCATTGAATTCATTGAACCTGCTCGACATGGCTCAATGGTAGAACGGATGCAAGGCTTGTGTAATATGACATTATGCATCCGATGTTTCTGGTACAAATCTCAATTGCACTTCCTTTTTCTCCATCACATTGTATTCAATTTCTGCTTCCTAGTTATTTTTTTTGCTGAACACATCAATGCACTATCCTTTAGGTAACTAATAGCAGCTTGCTGTTTTGAAAGAAAACTCTTTCACATTGTGAATTTATTGGATTGTGAGAATTAAACGTGCCTGCAATAAGCTATTCCCCTGATGACACGGTGTGTAAATACTGAGCTATACAGGCCTGGAAGGCTCCAGGCTTTGACCTCTAATCTACGCCGAAATAGTCTACTTCAGGCTGGTTGGAATGCTGGGGGTTGGGTAGGAGAGAGGGAGGGAAGATGAGTGGGGGTGCTGGAGGGTTAGGGGTCAGTAAGCAGATTGTAATTGGTGTCATTTCCTTGAGCTAGGGAAAAAGAGAAAATAAGCCATGGTTTTTGTTCCAACACTTTCCAATGGTGGGAAGTGTGCATGAGTGGACTACGAGTGAGAAGAAGATTGGGCATGGCTTTGATGCTGGCTCCAGTCCAACAACCTGCCAAAACTCGTTGTCTATGCTTGTACCTATAGAATGGCTACTCGAAGGTGGGCAGTGCCCATGGAACCACACTCTGCCATGAGCACCATCTAAAAGAGAAAATAGAAAGAAAGGCTTTCACTATATAGTGCTCAATCCTGCCTCTCAGAAACAATGTGTAACACTTCACAAACAATTCATTATTTTGAAGTGCATCAAATGCTATATAGACCAGGGGTTCTCAACCGGGGGTCTGTGACCTCTCCCATAAGGGGTCCATGAAAAGGGGATCCGTTAGTTGGTTTGTCCCATCGATATACAGGGGAGGCTATTGAGTTTGGCATAAACATCAGTGGTCTCCCCTGTATAATGAGACGAGTGGAATAGTCTCAGCGATACAAGACTGTGGGAGAGAAATTGTGCCTCCCGTTAGCGCGCCTGGGGGTTCTAACGGGGCGCAAATGACTTCTCGCCCAGGGCATGGGTACGGGGCTGATACCGCCTCCTGCAAAATTCCACAGGAGTAGGGAAGGCGCAAACCAGTAGCGCCCCGCTTCTGCCGGTAGCGCCCCGGGCCATTATCAACGTGCGCAGTGACCCGTTTTCACCCCGGAGCAAAAATTAGTTAGCGCCCCATGAGAATGCTGCAGGACTAAAATTAAAGCGGAGGTGCGGCACGATCTTTAAAAGAATGGCTGACTTAACTTGATGTATTCGCGGGGTCCGTACCGCGATGTTGTGCTGCTGCCACTGGTGAAGTGGTGGCCCCTTCTCCCTGATGCAGAGTCGGCAGCGTGCCCACCCCTTTAACGGAAGGGGAGGGCCCGGTGTTCCCACCAGCACTATGCGCCTCTCCACGTAGCACTGAAAAATTACCGCGGTCAGCGCCCCAGTCCCGCCCCCGAGAGGAAGTGGCATGTGCGACATTGCGCTTCACTTCCTCTTGGGGACGGTAACCCCAATTTCGCTGCCAGGGTGGAACTTCTGCGCCAGTTGCAAGAAGTCCTGCCTTGCAGTGGTGATACCGAATTTCAGCCCCTGTGTGTGCGCAATCAATTCAGCTTCTTACTGTTGGACACCATGTGAACACTTAGACAAGTCCTTTTGCGAGGTACTGACTTGTAAGGCTTTATCTTGGTAAGTTTTTTTAGAGCCAGCCCTATTCGCTTCCAAGTTCATAAACCACTCACCGCTTTTACCTATTAAATAAAATAGT
Source organism: Pristiophorus japonicus (assembly GCF_044704955.1). Classification (NCBI taxonomy): domain Eukaryota; kingdom Metazoa; phylum Chordata; class Chondrichthyes; family Pristiophoridae; genus Pristiophorus; species Pristiophorus japonicus. The sequence continues at coordinate 19,554,220 of NC_091981.1, forward strand.
GGAAGTTGGAACTTCTCTTCCGAGGGATTGAAACCTGAGTTGGGGGCGGGGAAATCCACGAGTTAGTTCGGCGTTGCGTGGGCTGAGGGGAGTGTGAGTCTTCCTTTCAACCCTTTTCTTTGCGCTCCTGCAGAGCCGCCCTGTGTCGGTTGGAAGCCGCTCGCGCATTTCCTGATTAAACTGGTGCTTGAGACGGAGAGGGTTCGCCATCAATGGAGAGAGTGTGCGCAAAACGAGGCCTTGGAGAGATTTTCCAGACTCTGAGCCGACGGCAAGGCTGTAATAATCGGGATCCGGTGCGACTCTCTCCTTCAATGTCTTCGGTCCAAGTTAATAAAACAGTTGAAGCCGGTATCCCAATTTTCCTCGTACCTCAAACTCAGAGCTTTATATACAACAACAACAATTTGGATTTATATAGCGCCTTTAACATAGTGAAACGTCCCAAGGCGCCTCACAGGATTATTATAAGATAAAAAATTTGACACTGAGCGCAGGTAACTAAAAGCTTGGTCAAAGAGGTAGGTTTTAAGGAGCATCTTGAAGGAGGAAAGAGAGGTAGAGTGGCGGAGAGGTTTAGGCAGGGAGTTCCAGAGCTTGGGGCCTAAGCAACAGAAGGCATAGACACCAATAGTTGAGCGATTATAATCAGCAATGCTCAAGAGGGAGAATTAGAGGAGCGCAAACATCTCGGGGTGGGGCCGGGGGGGGGTGTTGTGGAGCTGGAGGAGATTACAGAGATAGGGAGATAGGGAGAGATGAGGCCATGGAGGGATTTTAATAAGGACGAGAATTTTGAAATTAAGGCGTTGCTTAACCGGGAGCCAATATAGGTCAGCAAGCACAGAGGGTGATGGGTGAGTGGGACTTGGTGCGCGTTAGGACACGGGCAGCCGAGTTTTGGATCACCTCTCGTTTACGTAGGGTAGAATGTGGGAGGCCAGCCAGGAGTGCGTTGGAATAGTCAAGTCCGGAGGTAACAAAAGTGCGGATGAGTTGACATAGTGAAAATCCCACAAGGCCCTCTGACATCCGTGCCTAAATTCCCCGAGACATTCCTCAAAGGCATGAATGAGGTGAGGCAAAGGGGGAGATGGGCAATGTTACGGAGGTGGAAATAGGTGGTCTTAGTTATAAGAACATAAGAACATAAGAAATAGGAACAGGAGTAGGCCATATGGCCCCTCGAGCCTGCTCCGCCATTCAATAAGATCATGGCTGATCTGATCATGGACTCAGCTCCACTTCCCCACTCGTTCCCCATAACCCCTTATCCCCTTATCGTTTAAGAAACTGTCTATTTCTGTCTTAAATTTATTCAATGTCCCAGCTTCCATAGCTCTCTGAGGTCGCGAATTCCACAGATTTACATCCCTCTGAGAGAAGAAATTTCTCCTCATCTCTGTCTTAAATGGGCGGCCCCTTATTCTAAGATCATGCCCTCTAATTCTCGTCTCCCCCATCAGTGGAAACATCCTCTCTGCATCCACCTTGTCAAGCCCCCTCATAATCTTATACATTTCGATAAGATCACCTCTCATTCTTCTGAACTCCAATGAGTAGAGGACCAACCTATTCAACTTTTCTTCATAAGTCAACCCCCTCATCCCCGGAATCAACCTAGTGAACCTTCTCTGAACTGCCTCCAAAGCAAGTATATATTTTCTAAAATATGGAAACCAAAACTGCACACAGTATTCCAGGTGTGGCCTCACCAAAACCTTGTATAGCTATAGCAAGACTTATACTCCATCTTTTATACTCCATCCCCTTTGCAATAAAGGCCAAGATACCATTGGCCTTCCTAATCACTTGCTGTATCTGCATACTATCCTTTTGTGTTTCATGCACAATACCCCCAGGTCCCGCTGTACTGCGGCACTTTGCAATCTTTCTCCATTTAAATAATAACTTGCTCTCTGATTTTTTTCTGCCAAAGTGCATGACCTCACACTTTCCAACATTATACTCCATCTGCCAATTTTTTTTCCCACTCACTTAGCCTGTCTATGTCCTTTTGCAGATTCTTTGTGTCCTCCTCACACATTGCTTTTCCTCCCATCTTTGTATCGTCAGCAAACATGGCTACGTTACACTCGGTCCCTTCTTCCAAGTCGTTAATATAGATTGTAAATAGTTGGGGTCCCAGCACTGATCCCTGCGGCACCCCACTAGTTACTGGTTGCCAACCAGAGAATGAACCATTTATCCCGACTCTCTGTTTTCTGTTAGTTAGCCAATCCTCTATCCATGCTAATATATTACCCCCAACCCCGTGAACTTTCATCTTGTGCAGTAACCTTTTATGTGGCACCATGTCAAATGCCTTTGGATATGTGGCCGAAAGCTCATTTCCGGGTCAAATATGACGCCAAGGTTGCGAACAGTCTGGTTCAGCCTCAAACAGAAGTTGGGGAGAGGGATGGAGTCAGTGGCTAGGGAATGGAGTTGGTGGCGGGGACCGAAAACAATGGCTTCGGTTTTCCCAATATACAAATGGAGAACATTTCTGCTCATCTAGAACAGGATGTCGGACATGCAGTCTGACAATTTAGAAACCGTGGAGGGGACGAGAGAAGTGGTAGTGAGGTAGAGCTGGTTGTCACCAGCGTATTTGTGGAACCTGATGCTGTGTTCATAGCCACTTGCTTCTCCGACGGACATATAGGCCTAGTCTGGGCACTCGTGTCTTTTGAGATACCGTCGGGTATTTGTGATAAGGTTTGGGGAGGAGGAAAGAGGGCGGCTGCCTTTGTCACTACAGGATTTATGGCGATGAGGTCGGGTGGGTAAAGTCGCTCAGGCCCCTGTTTATTTCTCCATTTCTCCCATGTGTCATCCACCTCAACCCATTTCTGGTGCTGTTAATTCAAGTCGCTGGCTTTCACCGCCGTGTTGGGGTTTGGTATCGAAATAAGAGGGACGTTCCGTTTCCGGAATGGAGGCCGTGGACCTGGAATTTCCGTCCAGTCTGACCAAATGTGCACAAAACGAGCCTGCGGTGAGCAGTGCGAGTCTTGCTCCTGGTTCATTTCCTGTTAAGCAAATGGCTGATGGGGGTGGACCGGACATTGGAAAACAAATAGGCACATAACCTAAATTTAGGACTCAATAAATTCTTCTTTACATAAAGTATAACAGAGTTATTTCAGTGGGAGCAAGAAAAATTACAAAGAACAGGAAAAATTGTTGTAAATTCACACAATAAATACCAGATATGGATAAATTTTTAATGCGACTATTAGCTTCAAAACAACAAAATCCACGGAGCGATGATACAGAGCTTCCTTCATCAAGTTCAACCGTAAGAACATGGAGGAGGAGGAGGTGTGAGTAAAGAACATAAAGCTGCCATTAACCTGGCTAAATTAAGGAAATACAAAGACAGCTACTTGAATGTTGGTTTTATTTGCACTGGAAGTGGCGATTAATCTTAACCGCAGTGTGTATTTTGTGCTCCAGTACTGTGCAGGGAATCTTTGGAACCCTCCAAATTATAGGGACATTTAATTACCAAGCATGACATATATAAGGACAAGCAACGATCTTTTATTGTAATTGTATCACTAATTTTTACACATAATTAAATACTTATGTTGTGATACAGGGGGTCCGTGGAATTTTTATAACATGGGAGGGGCGGCGAGGGGTCCTCAGAAGCAAACTGATTGAGAACCCCTGATATAGACAGCAATGAGATAGAATCATAGAAATTTACAACACAGAAGGAGGCCATTTCGGCCCATTGTGTTCGCGCCGGCCGACCAAGAGCTATCCAGCCTAATTCCACTTTCCAGCTCTTGATCCATAGCCCTGGCACTGGAGAAAGTGCAAATAAGATTTGCAAGGATGGTACCAGAACTGAGAGATTACAGCTATTGGGAAAGATTGAAGCGGTTGGGGCTTTTTGCTTCAGAAAAGAGAAGATTTAGAAGACAATAAATTATGAATGGGTTGGACAGGCTGGATGTGGAGAGAACGTTTTCACTTGTGTGAGAATCCAAAACTCGGGGCCATAAATATAATATAGTCACTAATAAATCCAATAGGGAAATAAGGAGAAATATCTTTACTCAGAGAGTGGTTAGAATGTGGAACTCGCTACCACAGGAAGTGATTAAGGAAAATAGCTTAGATGCATGCAAAAGAAAACTAGATGAGAGTAAAGGGAATAGAAAGATATGCCGAAAGGCTGAGATGAGGTAGATGAAATGGGAGTGGAATCATGTGGAGCATAAACACCAGCACAGATTAGGCCAAATAGCCTGTTTCTGTGCTGTATATTCGATGATAATGCAACATTCCTTCAGTATTGAATTATAAATCTAGATTAGCCTAGATTATACAGGAAGAAAGACTTGCATTTATATAGCGCCTTTCACGACCACCAGATGTCCTCAAGCGCTTTATAGCCAATGGAGTACTTTTGAAGTGCAGTCACTGTTGTAATGTAGGAAACACGGCAGCCAATGTACGCACAGCAAGCTCCCACAAACAACAATGTGATAATGACCAGAAAATCTGTTTTTGTTATGTTGATTGAAGGATAACCATCAGCCTAGATTATGGAGGTAGTGTTTGAATACCTAGAGTTTGGGGTGGTAAGCAAACAAACATTTGACAAAAACAAATCCTGCCCAACTCAGTTTGTAAGCAGGCCTTGAAATGGCCGGCCAACGTTCCTTCTCAAAATAGACAGGAGCCTTATCAAAATATTTAAATCAGAGCTCAATATGATTATTGTGGACCAATGGGCAGGCCGCGTGCTGCACACACACCGCCTGTTGGTAATTGGCATGGAGTGGCCTTAAAGGGAACTCTGCAACCTGCTCCAAGACAGCTGGAACTGTTTTCACGTTAATTATTGGGGAACCAGGAGGAGCAGGAGTGCTCCCGCAAAAATACTCCGGCCTGCTGCCAACCCTGTTTCCTTTCACTTTAAATTTGTCCTCATTTGCATGTTTTACCTTTGATTCAATAACACTGCACGGCCAATATTAAAATATGCTGTTTGTGAAAGAACTAATGTAGCCGATCCTTTATCTCATGATATGATGCTCCACCAGCTTCGTGTTCCTTTGTAAACCTGATGCTTGTATGCAGTGTGTGAATGGTAGTCATCGCCGAGAGCATGCAGAAATTAAGTGCAGGCAGCGGAAAGAGTGTGCGGCAAACCTGTCCCACCCACCCCTTCCCTCAACCACTATCTGTCCCATCTGTGACGGGGACTGTGGTTCTCGTATTGGACTGTTCAGCCACCTAAGGACTCATTTTTAGAGTGGAAGCAAGTCTTCCTCAATTCCGAGGGACTGCCTATGATGATGATGGTGATGATGATGATGATGGTACTGGTTGAAAAGGACATTATAGTGAGTATCCAATCTTTATACTAAATGTTTCAGTCATCCTGATGCTTACCGCATTATCTGGTCTGAATTACATCCAAAATACTTTTGCATTAAAAATAATTATGCCATGAAATAATAGCATGCGTTCATTTAATGCTTTAATCGTAAATTCTTTTGTCTGCTACAGATTAATATCACAACAGAGATATTTCAGATGAAAAAAATGTCAGCGTCTGTACACTATTATCTAAAAAATGTAATTTCAAAGCTTACATGGCCGGAATTTTCTCAAAGCTCCTCCCAATCCACCAGAATTGCGGCGGTCACCCTGTTTCTGCAGCTTTTCCGCCAAAGGTACGACAGCGGAGTGGGAACATTGCTGAAGAAATTGCCGGCCTATGTTTTAGGCAACTGGAGTTGGTTGTTTAGATTCTATTTTGCCAAAGTCCACAATGCAAAAGATGTCAAAGGGCTGGTGCATGCCTGAGTAACTCTGTTTAATGCATTTTGTCATGGGGCAAACAGAAGACAATACGAATGGAAAAAGGACATGCAATCCATCAATATGTGATTTGTGTTCTCAAACAATGAATGCCTAAATTTGGCAATTCTCTACACAGTTTGAATCTCAAGATACTCCACTTCAGAAAAGATGTGTTGCCCCTACATGGGCCCAAATTTGCTCAGGAGTTGTTCCGTTTTGTTTGGAGCAACTTGATTTTTCTGGAGTATCTTCTTAATTCTGGTAATTCTTGCAATTCTGGCCATTTAATTTGCGCCAGTGTAAGTGAGTTAGTTAGGTTTTTTTTAGTTTCGTTTTTTTTTTCAAAAGGGGGCATTCCCAGCCACTTACGCCTGTTTTGCCCATTTAAGCAAGTTTGGCCAGCACATAGTTGCTCCAAACTAACTTAGGCCAGTGTATGTTGCCACTTCTGTCCGCACAGAAAAATCTTACCTAGAGTTAAGGAATCAGTGCAAGTAACTACATTTAAAGCACCACCAAGCACCAAACAAAGCACAAAAAGTAATAAACATTCAATAAAAAAAAAGAACTGAAGTAAATAATTAAATGAACAAATAAAGAAGTGAAGTAAATCCTACCTTCCACTAAACTCGGCAGCGGCTGGCTGTACGGAAGTCCCTTCGGCCTGGGATAGGTGCGAGAGAACACGGCATCTGAACGGTGTGGGGGGGGAGGGAGGGAGAAGGGTCAACATGGCAGGCTGGGGGGGCGGGCTGGGGGTGGGGGGGGGGAGGGAAGAAATCCACAGGTGGCCCGCCCCGGCCGGTGTGGGAGCCCCCCGCCAGATCAAAACTCTTCCCCAGCCCCCACCCCCCGCAAAAAACCTCTTCCCCTCCCCCCCGCAAAAAAAACTCTTCCCCTCCCCCCGCGCAAAAAAACCTTTTCCCCTCCCCCCCCACAAAAAAACGTCTTCCCCTCCCCCCCCGCAAAAAAAACCTCTTCCCCTCCCACCCCCCACCACCGATCAAAACTCTTCTCCCCACCAACCTGTCTCTTGTAGCCCTCAGTGCGGGAAGACTGCGGCCGGCCTGTGCGGCAGGCCACCCGGCCCTGTACAGGGAAGGTGAGAGTCGGCCCCTCCCACACAGCCTGCATCACACACTCAGATTCTGGGGGCAAGGAGCTACTGCATATGCACGCACACTCTAGCGCGCATGTGCACAGGTCCCGGCACTGTTTTCAGCGCCGGGACCTGGCTCCGCCCCCGAATCCAGTTGTCTGGTGAGTGTGCCAGAAATTTGTACTGGGCAAATTTGGGCCCACAGGTTCAAGTGTAGGTATAATTCTTAATAATGTCAACCAAAAGGGAATAAATAAGATGAATGACTAAGTTTGAGGAAAGGTTCAATGAAGCATTGAATTCTTTTCAAGTTTATTTAAAGCTTTCATTATAAATTTACAATTCATTGGGAAACAGCCAAATCTCCTGTGCTTATGTCACTTAAGTATATTATTTATCAACAGATCTTTGCTCTTTTATACTTCGTATGTCATTCAGTAACACATGGGGCTCAATTTTCCCGGGTCGTTTTTTTGGCGCGTGCCACTTTTTTCTGGTGTAATTATTTAATTCAAAGTTTCCCCCGAGAATCCGCACCGGCGTAACTGCTTTCGTTACAATTTTTCTACGTTAGGTTTTTTTGACGTCATAGGGGCGTTTCCTCATGTCGCCGCCAGTTTTCAACATTTTTTGCAGTTTGGCCAAAATTTTTTTATCTTACCTCGGCGTATCTGGCCACTCCCGAAAAACTTTCTGGTGAGTTAACAGAAAGCAGCGCACATTGAAACATCGGCGCTGAAAGACGCTATTGTTTTTGATCAAAGTTTTTGGAAGGAGTCTCCAAGGAGTCTACTTGAAATATCCACAATAAAGTTCAACTTCTTTTTACCTTTCAACGGAGTACATGGAAGTTTCTTGGATTTCTGAAATTTTCATTTTTTTTCCTCACACGCCACCACCGAACGTCTTCAAGCAGGGCTGGAGGGTTGTAGCATCGGCCGTCAGAATCAGCCCCGCGCCCGGATACAGGAGCTCAGGGCTCGGCTGAAAAACAAGCCCAGGGAGGGAGGTGCCGATAGGAAGGCTTCTGCACTGAGTCCGGGGAGAGAGGTGCTGATCAGGAGGCTGCTGTACTAGGCACAAGACTGCAATGTGTTTCGGGGGCGGGGGAGGGGGGATGGGGGGGAGAAGGGGAGAAGTCATAAGACTGCAATGAGTTGGGTGGGGGGAGAAGTCACAAGACTGCAAGGAGTTTGGGGGAGTGGGGAGAAAGGGAGAAGTCACAAGACCTGGGTGTGGTCCATCCATAGAGACCTTGGGGAGAGAGAACAAAGAACCTGTCCTGCCTGCTGTGTTAATAATGGAACAAATAATAAAAATGATTCAGATTTAAAGTAAAATATATTTTATTCAGAAGTTTAACAAATAGTTCTTTGTACATAACTTTAATAAAATTATTATTAGTTTAAGTTTTCAGTTATGATCACTTACAAACTCTAAGATCACTAAAAAACTTTAAGATCACTTACTAATTATTAAACTTTTAAATTTACATAACTGACAAAAATCTTTTAATTTGAGAACAACAATTACAACAGTAACAATAATAACAACAGCAGCAGCAGCAGCAGCAAAGAAAGGCTGCACCCATCTCCCCTCCATCTTATTCTAAGACCGCCCGCTGCACTTGTTCTTAGTGACTCCACTCCTGCCCGCAGGCGGTAGCGCAGTGTTTCTGGGGTTGGTACCAAGCTTATTCTTTTTAAGATCTCGGGTAGTGCGAACCTGTTGTTGGGCGTGTGGGGGGCGGGGGTGAGGGGGCAGGTGACAATGTGCAGGGCCCAGGTGACAATGTGCAGGGCCCAGGTGATAATGTGGAGGGCTCAGGTGACAATGTGGAGGGCCCAGGTGACAATGTGCAGGGCCCAGGTGACAATGTGCAGGGCCCAGGTGACAATGTGGAGGGCCCAGGTGACAATGTGCAGGGCCCAGGTGACAATATGCAGGGTCCAGGTGACAATGTGCAGGGCCCAGGTGATAATGTGGAGGGCTCAGGTGACAATGTGGAGGGCCCAGGTGACAATGTGCAGGGCCCAGGTGACAATATGCAGGGCCCAGGTGACAATATACAGGGCCCAGGTGACAATGTGGAGGGCTCAGGTGACAATATGGAGGGCCCAGGTGACAATGTGGAGGGCCCAGGTGACAATGTGGAGGGCCCAGGTGACAATATGCAGGGCCCAGGCGACATTGTGGAGGTCCCAGCTTGGGGCTCTTCAGAGGCTGGTGTGGGGATTGGAGTGGGAGTGGCAGTTAATTCTGTCAATGGGCGCGTGGTCTGGGTGTGTTCCCTTATTACAGGAGCTAACTTCAACATTCCCTCATTCATGCATCCTGACAGTGTCTCAATGACCTGCAACATTCCCTCCCTCATATTGAGCAAAAGTGTCTCAACTATCTGTGACATTCCCTCCCTCATGTTCAGTAATAGTGTTTGCACCATCTCTGACATTCCCTCCCTCATGTTCACTGACAGTGCATCAGCTACCTGTGACATTCCCTCCCTCAAGGTCACTGACATCGTTCCCATTTCTCGTGAGATTGCTGTTACTTCTCCCGATAGTCCCAATTCTACATTACCTACCCCGTTGATGGTATCCGAGAGTGATCGCATAAGGTCAATGCTCTCCCCACTCATTGCTATCATCTGAACCACATCTGTTCGATGCTGCACCTCAGGAGAGCACAGTCAAGCTCTCCTTCCCCTCCTCCCCACAGCTGTGGCTCGCACCCCACCACTGGGACCCACAGCCTCAGAAGGTGGGGCCCTGTGTGTGCCTCGCTGCACCCAACCATTGGGACCCGCAGCCTCGGAAAGTGGGAAACCAAGGAATGTCCCACCAACACTCAAATCACTAGTCACGGAAGGGGCTGGCATCTCAATGGACGGCACCTGCACCTCCACCAAAGTCAGTAAAACAGTGGGGACTTCATCCATCTCCATCTCCTCCAGCTCCCCCTCACCCCCATACTTTTGGTCTGGAGGGTGTGATTAGAAGATGTTCTCTTCAGGCTCGTCCTCGTCTGAATCTTCTTCTGCATCGTCAGGGTCTGTCTCAAGTTCTGCTAAATATAACAGAACACAGACAAATGGTTAGCAACAGAGGAGGGAGCAGGGTGGGTGGCATGAGTAGGCTCACACAGTGCAGGCAGCAGGCTGATTCGAAGGACCATGATGAATGATAGCACATTGCATCAACCAAAGCTTAGCTGACGGAGACATCCCCAGGAATCGAAGCATGACTAGCCCGCGCGGTACTTAACATTTAGTAAAGACAGACTGTGGAATTTGCAGGACTTACCATCTCCCTCGAGTGTGGGCCCAGCTTGTGCAGTGGTGGTTGCTTTTCTCCAGGCAGGACCCATCAAAGCAGCGACCGTCTCTTCCAAGGGTGTCAGTGAGTGCAGATTTGCTGGGCCTCCTCCTATTAGAGTTCTCTCTCTTTTGTTGTGAGCCACCTTCCTCTGCAAAGATGAAAATGCAACTTTTTAGAGAGGGTGTCTTTCTGCTGGGTGGGACATATACAGCTGGTCACATTTACAATTGCAATTCTATTGAATAAATGAAAATATTACTTACACTAACTATTGACCAAGATCCTGCCATTTCTTTTTACACTGGCCTCCAGACCTCATTGTGGTCACCATTGCACAGTAATCTTCTGCAACTTGGTTCCAGCATTTCTTCATTTCTTTGGGTGGAACTTTTATGTGACTTCTGCCGGTGTCCAGCTCCTGTCATCTGGTCTCAATCACAGTAACAAATGTCTCCACTTAATCCTGTAAGAAATTCTTGGTCCTTGCACAGCGTTGCATCTTGTATTGCTGCAGATCCAATTTTTCCAATGCTCTCACACAGCACTCCTTCTCACACAACTGGCTCTTTAAAAATGGCTGATTGCCAACCCGGAGCTGTACTTCACATGCGCGTCAATTGAAATAACGTCAAAAACGTCACTTTTTTTGTCGCTTTGTGCAGAAGGTGCAGCAACATTTTTTCGGCATAGACAGCAGGCTCCACTCCCCGAGGTGACTGGACCTGATGCGCGGCACCAAATTTGAATTATACATCGGGGAAACTTTTCTGGCGCATTTCTGGCCTAGAAAAGCGGGTGTAACTCTGGCAATATGCCAGAAAACGGTCTTGGGAAAATTGAGCCCATGGTCTGTCTCCTCTGAAATTGGGAGCTGATCTGTTGTGATGACTTCTCTGCAATCACTGTGTAGGAACAGAGAGACCCGGGGGTGTATGTACACAAATCTTTGAAGTTGTCAGGACAAGCTGAGTCCTTTCACTGTGAAATTCTGCTCAGAAGGCAGAAAGATCCATGGAAGCTCTGCTGACACCAGTATCATATTCATTAGGTGTTGATACACAAAAAATATGATGCATTCTGCCTCACTTGTTTATTCGCCTCATTAAATGCAGCGCCAATATTTTATGAGATAAATGAAGCTCGGAGACAGTTTCAGGCAAAGATAGCAAATGTGGTCTTATCACTAGCCTAACTGGGTGCTAGAGCAGACATAACAGATCAGCTAAGACATGACGTTCACTAATACAACATACTGAAATCTTTGGAATTCTCTACCACAGAGAGCTGTGGAGGCGAGGTTATTGAATATATTTAAGGTGGAGATATAGATTGTTGAATGATAAGAGAGTCAAGGGTTATGGGGTGCGGGCAGGGAAGTGGATTTGAGGCCAAGATTAGATCAGCCATGATCTTATTGAATGGCGGAGCAGGCTCGAGGGGCCAAGTGGCCTACTCCTGCTCCTATTTCTTATGTTCTTGTGTTCTTATGTTAATAAGAGCAAAATAGCATTGTTCTCTCTTTTTTCCCTAATTTCCTCTTTTCCTCTTCTCTCCTCTCACGAAAACATTGACTATTTGCTGGGGTATAGTTCCACACACATGTCCTCTGATATCATGGTCAAGCAACATTTGTGAGCGTTGACAGGCAGGCATTTGTGGTCATCCGAACATAGAGACAGGACTAAGCCAATCTGTCCCTCAAGCCTGTTCCACTCTTTATTTCGGTCATGGGTGATCTGTCGTTCAACTCCATTTACCCGCCTTTGCTCCAAAGATCTTGAACCACTTAACTAACAAAAATCTATTGATCTGTTTTGAAAATGTAAATTGACCGCCAGCATCCACAGCCTTTTGGGGAAGAGAGTTCCAAATTTCCACACTCCTAAATGGCCTAGCTCTAACTTGTTCCTGATTTGCCCACCAGCGGAAATAGTTTTTCTACATCTATCCTATTGAACATAAGAACATAAGAACAGAAGAATTAGGAACAGGAGTAGGCCATCTATCCCCTCGAGCCTGCTCCGCCATTCAATAAGATCATGGCTGATCTGGTCGTGGACTCAGCTCCACTTACCCGCCCTCTCCCCGTAACCCTTAATTCCCTTATTGCTTAAAAATCTATCTATCTTTGACTTGAAAACATTCAATGAGCCAGCCTCAACTGCTTCCCTGGGCAGAGAATTCCACAGATTAACAACCCTCTGGGAGAAGAAATTCTTTCTCAACTCGGTTTTAAATTGGCTTCTCCGTATTTTGAGGCTGTGCCCCCTAGTTCTAGTCTCCCCCACCAATGGAAACAACCTCTCTGCCTCTATCTTGTCTATCCCTTTCATGATTTTAAATGTTTCTATAAGATCACCCCTCATCCTTCTGAACTCCAAGGAGTAAAGACCCAGTCTACTCAATCTATCATCATAAGGTAACCCCCTCATTTCTCGAATCAGCCTAGTGAATCGTCTCTGTACCCCCTCCAAAGCTAGTATATCCTTCCTTAAGTAAGGTGACCAAAACTGCACACAGTACTCCAGGTGCGGCCTTACCAATACCCTGTACAGTTGCAGCAACACCTCCCTGCTTTTGTACTCATCCCTTTCGCAATGAAGGCCAACATTCCATTTGCCTTCCTGATTACCTGCTGCACCTGCAAACTAACCTTTTGGGATTCATGCACAAGGACCCCCAGGTCCCTCTGCACCACAGCATGTTGTAATTTCTCCCCATTCAAATAATATTCCCTTTTACTGTTTTTTTTCCCAAGGTGGATGACCTCACACTTTCAGACATTGTATTCCATCTGCCAAACCTTAGCCCATTCGCTTAACCTATCCAAATCTCCTTGTAGCCTTTCTGAGTCCTCTACACAACCCGCTTTCCCACTAATCTTTGTGTCATCTGCAAATTTTGTTGCACTACACTCTGTCCCCTCCTCTAGGTCATCTACGTATATTGTAAACAGTTGTGGTCCCAGCACTGATCCCTGTGGCACACCACTAACCACTGATTTCCAACCGGAAAAGGACCCATTTATCCCGACTCTCTGCTTTCTGTTCGCCAGCCAATTCTCTATCCATGCTAATACATTTCCTCTGACTCCGCGTACCTTTATCTTCTGCAGTAACCTTTTGTGTGGCACCTTATCGAATTCCTTTTGGAAATCTAAATACACCACATCCATTGGTACACCTCTATCCACCATGCTCGTTATATCCTCAAAGAATTCCAGTAAGTTAGTTAAACATGATTTCCCTTTCATGAATCCATGCTGCGTCTGCTTGATTGCACTATTCCTATCCAGATGTCCCGCTATTTCTTCCTTAATGATAGTTTCAAGCATTTTCCCCACTACAGATGTTAAACTAACCGGCCTATAGTTACCTGCCTTTTGCCTGCCCCCTTTTTTAAACAGAGGCATTACATTAGCTGCTCTCCATTCTGCTGGTACCTCCCCAGAGTCCAGAGAATTTTGGTAGATTATAACAAATGCATCTGCTATAACTTCCGCCATCTCTTTTAATACCCTGGGATGCATTTCATCAGGACCAGGGGACTTGTCTACCTTCAGTCCCATTAGTCTGTCCAGCACTACCTCCCTAGTGATAGTGATCATCTCAAGGTCCTCCCTTCCCACATTCCTATGACCAGCAATTTTTGGCATGGTTTTTGTGTCTTCCACTGTATAGACGAAAGCAAAATAATTGTTTAAGGTCTCAGCCATTTCCACATTTCCCATTATTAAATCCCCCTTTTCATCTTCTAAGGGACCAACATTTACTTTAGTCACTCTTTTCCGTTTTATATATCTGTAAAAGCTTTTACTATCTGTTTTTATGTTTTGCGCAAGTTTACCTTCGTAATCTATCTTCCCTTTCTTTATTGCTTTTTTAGTCATTCTTTGCTGTTGCTTAAAATTTTCCCAATCCTCTAGTTTCCCACTAACCTTGGCCACCTTATATGCATTGGTCTTTGATTTGATACTTTCCTTTATTTCCTTGGTTATTCACAGCTGGTTATCTCTTCTCTTGCCGCCCTTCTTTTTCACTGGAATATATTTTTGTTGCGCATTATGAAAGAGCTCTTTAAAAGTCCTCCACTGTTCCTCAATTGTGCCACCGTTTAGTCCTTGTTTCCAGTCTACTTTAGCCAACTCTGCCCTCATCCCACTGTAGTCCCCTTTGTTTAAGCATAGTACTCTCGTTTCTGACACAACTTCCTCATCCTCAATCTGTATTACAAATTCAACCATATTGCGATCACTCATTCCGAGAGTATCTTTTACGAGGAGATCGTTTATTTTTCCTGTCTCGTTACACAGGACCAGATCCAAAATGGCTTGCTCCCTTGTAGGCTCTGTTACATACTGTTCTAAGAAACAATCCCGTATGCATTCTATGAATTCCTCCTCCAGGCTACCCCCTGCGATTTGATTTGACCAATCGATATGTAGGTTAAAATCCCCCATAACTACTGCCGTTCCTTTTTCACATGCCTCCATTATTCCCTTGATTATTGCCCGCCCCACCATGAAGTTATTATTTGGGGGCCTATAAACTTCGCCGACCAGTGACTTTTTCCCCTTACTATCTCTAATCTCCACCCACAATGATTCAACATTTTGTTCATTGGAGCCAATATCATCCCTCACAACTGCCCTGATATCATCCCTTATTAACAGAGCTACCCCACCTCCCTTCCCTTCCTGCCTATCTTTCCGAATCGTCAGAGACCCCTGTACGTTTAATTCCCAGTCCTGGCCACCTTGCAACCATGTCTCTGTAATGGCCACCAAATCATACCCATTTGTAATGATTTGTGCCGTCAACTCATTTACTTTATTTCTAATGCTGCGTGCATTTAGGTAGAGTGTTTTCATCCGAGTTTTTAAACCATGATTTTTAGTTTTTATCCCTCCTGCAGCCCTTTTATATTCAGTGGTCCTTTTTGTTTCTTGCCTTTGGTTTCTCTGCCCTCATCTCTTTTCTGTCTTTTGTTTTTGTCTCCTTTTTGTTTCCCTCTGTCTCCCTGTATTGGTTCCCATCCCCCTGCCATATTAGTTTAACTCCTCACCAACAGCACTAGCAAACACTCCCCCTAGGACATTGGTTCCGTTCCTGCCCAAGTGCAGACCGTCCGGTTTGTACTGGTCCCACCTCCCCCAGAACCTGTTCCAATGCCCCACGAATTTGAATCCGTCCCTGCTGCACCACTGCTCAAGCCACGTATTCATCTATACTATCCTGCGATTCCTACTCTGACTAGCACGTGGCACTGGTAGCAATCCCGAGATTACTACTTTTGAGGTCCTACTTTTTAATTTAACTCCTAGCTCCTTAAATTCGTCTCGTAGGACCTTATCCCTTTTTTTACCTATGTCGTTGGTACCAATGTGCACCACGACAACTGGCTGTTCTCCCTCCCTTTTCAGAATGTCCTGCACTCGCTCGGAGACATCCTTGACCCTTGCACCAGGGAGGCAACATACCATCCTGGACTCTCGATTGCGGCCGCAGAAACGCCTATCTATTCCCCTTATGATTGAATCCCCTATCACTATCGCTCTCCCACTCTTTTTTATGCCCTCCTGTACAACAGAGCCAGCCACGGTGCCATGAACTTGGCTGCTGTTGCTCTCCCCGAATGAGTCATCTCCCTCAACTGCACTCAAAACAGTGTATCTGTTTTGCAGGGGGATGACCACAGGGGACCCCTGCACTACCTTCTTTGTACTACTCTTCCTGCTGGTCTTCCATTCCCTAGCTGGCTGTGGATCCTTCTCATGCGGTAAGACCAACTCACTACACGTGCCACTTATGTCATTCTCAGCATCGTGGATGCTCCAGAGTGAATCCACCCTCAGCTCTAATTCTGCAACGCGGTCCATCAGGAGATGGAGGCGGATACACTTCTTACACATGTAGTCGTCAGGGACACCGGAAGCGTCCCTGAGTTCCCACATGGCACAGGAGGAGCATATCACGTGACCGATCTCTCCTGCCATGCCTTAACCCTTAGATACCCTTAAATTGGTAATAACAATGCTACAGTTTACTTACTGATATAAAAATAAAAAGAAAAGCTACTCACCAATCACCAGCCAATCACTTACCCCATTGGCTGTGACGTCACCTTTTGATTCCTTTCTACTTCTTTTTTGCTTTCTCTCCCACTGTAGCTGCACCGGTACGCCTTTTATAGGTCACTCCGACGCTGCTCCCGCCTCTCGCCAACTGCCGCTGACTCTCGAGCTCCCGCTGGGCCTTTTATAGGCCGCTCCGACGCTGCTCCCGCCTCTCGCCAACTGCCGCTGACTCTCAAGCTCCCGCTGGGCCTTTTATAGGTCACTTCGACGCTGCTCCCGCCTCTCGCCAACTGCCGCTGACTCTCAAGCTCCCGCTGGGCCTTTTATAGGCCGCTCCGACGCTGCTCCCGCCTCTCGCCAACTGCCGCTGACTCTCAAGCTCCCGCTGGGCCTTTTATAGGCCGCTCCGACACTGCTCCCACCTCTCGCCAACTGCCGCTGACTCTTGAGCTCCCGCTGGGCTTTTTATAGGTCATTCCAACGCTGCTCCCGCCTCTCGCCAACTGCCCAATTGAATCCCTTTATCATTTTAAGCTATTGATTAGATCACCCCTCAACCGTCTAAACTCAAGGGAATACAACCCAAGTTTATGCAACTTGTCCTCATAATTTAGCCCTTAGAACCCTGATATATTCTGGGAAATCTGCACTGTATCCCTTCCAATGCCAATAAGCCTGTCCTGAGGTGCAGTGAGCAAAACTGACAGCAGTACTTCAGATGGGGTCTGACCAAGGTTCTAAACAACTGAAGCATCACTTCATCCTCTTTGTATTCCAACCCCCTTGAGCTAACACCAATATTCCATTCGCCTTTTTGATTACTTTTTGTAGCTTTTAATGATCTGTGCACATGGACATGCAAATCCTTTTACTCCACCACACCTCCTACTCTCTCACCATTAAAAAAATATTCAGATTTTTCTTTCTAAGATCCAAAATAGATGACCTCACACATCCTCACATTGACTCCATCGACCATAGTTTTACCCACTCACTTAGTCTGTCTATGTCCCTTTGTAATTTCATGCTCCCATCTCCTAACATAGTACCATCTAAAAACTTGGACACACAACTGTCTATTCCATCATCCAAATCATTAATGGATATGATGAAAAGCTGATGCCCCAGATTGTGGGACCATTGTAGCCAAGTTTAATCTGGTTCTCAACCAATGTGCACCCTTTGCTGGATGTAATGTATGCACCTGTGAGTATGTTCACAGGTTTGTAGAGCTATTGAGTTGGGAGTGGCTTAGCCAGTCACGTGATGTTCACAAGACTCAATAAAACCCCAGACAGTTGGGTTCGGGGGATCCACAATGAGGCAGGTAGTTGTGAGCCTGGTGGATGAACTGGTAATGATTTGTGTGATTGTTACATCTTTTGCTAATAAAGCAACTACTTCTTAATAGCAATGTTTTCCTATGAATTCTTAAGCAAAGAACCAATGAAACAAATACATTACACTGGGATTGTTGGATAGTAATCAGGAACACAGGCTAGATTTCCCTCTCTCTAATCCAGAGCATTGAGGACAATTGCAGTGCTACAATCAATACCCTAAGATTGGCTAACTCAGTAGAGACCAGAGATCAAACCTGGGAAGAATACCACATTACTCAATAACTTCCCTAATCCAGTCATTCATATCGTTAACAACTGCAAGTGTCATTGGTATCTGTTCCTGGGAAGGGTCAATGGGCTAGACTTTCCACTTTGCTGGCTATCGCCCAAAAAATGGGCGATGTTCCAGCCTTAGCGATGTGTCAGCCTTCATGTGCGCTGGCACATCGCCCATTTTTTGGATCGTGACTTTTGGCTCAGCGATAGCCCAGCGAAGCGAAACAGGCCCAGCGATAGCCCAGCGATGTGGAAGGCAAAGCTTCCCTAGCAACGGCCTTCTGCGCATGCGATTTTTTTTGTGGTGAACAGGTTTTCCCCACATTTCGGGAGGTCAGGGGTCATCCACACATGCACAGAAGGCAAAGCGAGGGGGCGAGAGAGAGAGAGACAGGAGGAAAGCAGGAAAAGCACAGCAGCGAAGGAAAGAGATTATAGCTACCCATGTACTTAAAAAAAGAAATCAAACTTATAGACAGACAGACATATTGGAGAAAGAGTTAAACAGTTGATAAAGAAAATTTATATAAAGATATATAAAAAGAAAAAGAATCGAAAATGTCCTCATCTGGCGGCAGTGATGTGGAGGGGAAGGAGGCGCAGGACAAGGCTTTTTTCAGACGAGGCCAACGAGGCCCTCGTCCAGGAGCTGCACTCCCGGTGGGCCCAACTAACCTGGGGTGGGTGTGGGAAACCTCCACCCCGAGTCTACAGAAAGCTGTGGGCTGAGATTGCAGACGTCGTCTCCTCGGCATCCCACGAGATAAGGGGGCCCGACCAGTGCCGGAATCACTGGAACAGCCATGGTGCTTCGGAAAGGTGTAAGTAGAGATTTTACATTGTATTGATGAAAATTGTAATTATGATTATAATAGTAAATCTCCTGGATTGAATTTAATTTTGTTATTGTTATACACATATAGCTCTGCTAAGATCTGGACAGGGCTATGAACCTGTGCTCTTTTTAAGTCTCTCTGACTGCTGTCACTTATACAGGGACCCAGCATGGACTAGGGGAGGGTTACCCTTGCTCACTGTCTGCCCTGGGACACTTTTGGACATTAGCTCCGGTCATTGCCGATTTATTGTATTATAGAAAGATGTATGTGTCAAGCTGTAACTCCTAAACACGCCGATCTTTGTTATAGCTGTGCATCAATTGTAGATCCTATTTACATGTAACATTGGAAACGGTTGTCTTTCCATGATATTACCGAGTCAATTAGCTTATGCCATGCTCTTCTCATGTTTGCAGAAGAAGATATCGAACAACCGTTGGGAGCAGAGGCACACCGGAGGGGGCCCTGCCCAGCTTTCACAATTAACAGACCTGGAGGAATGAGCCATCGCACATGTGGGCACCCACAGTCGCTCGGCCACCACCCGTGGTGTTGCGGAACCCTCCCATGCGTCACGTGAGTATTGTGTCAAGCAGTTTCAAAGTAATCTAACGTCATTTAATTACAATGCAATATACAAATGATGTCATGTTATGCATGCAGCCTCTGTGCTACTCTCAGGCTGACAACATAAGAACATAAGCAATAAGAGCAGGGAAGGCCATCTGACCATCTATCCCCTTCTCTGTCTGCTTCCCATAAACCCTCACTCCCTTATCATTCTGTCCATCTCCGACTGATCCAGCTTCCACAGCTCTCTGGGCCAGTGAATTCCACATAGATGTACAACCATATGTACTACCATATGATGCATTAATATGTAACGTCTCTCGGTAACATTTTATTGGAGTAGTGCTGCTCCTCCTACGTATGCCAGTGTTAATAAGCTCAATTATGCTTTGTAGGTCAACCACCAGAGGAGCAAAAAGAGGTGTCATTCACCATAGGTAGTGAAGAAGAGGAGGAGGAGACTACTGCAGAACCAGAGGAGGAAGAAGTTATAAAAGAAATGGAGGAAGATGCCCCGTTCATCCCACCGACAGTGGAATCTGCGACCACTTTGTCGATTTCGACCGAAGAGGTACCGGGACCAAGCGGCGTGCAGCCAGCGACACCAAGGCGCTTTACAGTGCGCACACTAACCCCATGAGGTCGGGTCAGTGAGTTCAACACTCGCCTCCTCTGGCTGATCGGATAGAGGGCTCGATCGCCCTGTGCGAGGAGACTGTCGCGATCAGTCGCGAGCATCTTCAGGCGTTCGTGGTGTTCACGAGGGTCATCTCCTGGGTGTGTGCTATGCAAGCGGAGGTTTCACAGCAGATGCTCTTGGAGATGCGTGCACAGACCGTTGCCACCAATGCCTTGCGACATGCGTTGTTGACGGGACACGGTCCTGCACCCCAAGGTGCCGTGATCCGACACACCACCAGCAGCAGCACACAAGCGAGTCAGGAGGAAGCACTTCCTTCTGTCTCGGAAGACGATGCCCCAGCTTTGTCTTCCCCTCCAACACGCCCCCAACAGCCAATTGCGCCACCATCACCCCCACTGCAGCAGGAAGTCTTGACGTTGCCTGCTACACTCCAGCTTCGTCTCGGTACCTGGGGACCAAAACGCGTGGGTGGGGCTACGACACGGATGGGACCAGGATCTGGAGGGAAACGTGGCCACAGGTAGGGAGGGGGGTGTTGTTATTGTTGTTGTTGTTATTGTTATTGTTGTATTTTCTTATTGTTGTTGCTGTTTTTTAAATTTATTGTTGGGTGATAGTTGGGGGTGGGGGGGGGTTTGTTAAAGTTGTTAAAGTTGAAGTTAAATTGTTACATTATTAAAAAAATTTTATTGAATTTTACAATTGTTGTGTAGTCTCTTATAATAACGTAAGTTAAGTTAAGTTAAAACATTAATGCAACTGTTGTACAACAATGGCCAGGCTGCCAGGGATGGCCCCACCTTGGCCAGATTTACTTCATTTGACACTGTGCCACATGGTGCACCAGGTTGGCACCACCCCACACCAACACCATATTAGATTAAAATATAATATTATATTAGATTATATTTTGTAACATTAGTGTACTGCAACTCCAAATCACTTCCACTAAATATCTAATTTTAATAACTATTAATACAGTATTATGAATTTTACATTGCTGCATGGTTGATTACTAAAATGAATTAGTCTAAATTAAAAAGTCGGGGACTATTGAAAGCCAGCTGTTGCATTTATACAGACTTCTTGTAATTCATTTCTGAGTATAAGGAACAGCATATTATAAGCCCCTTATCACTATCACTGCTGTTATAAATGCTCTTTGTACTAAAAAAAAAATCACATAATTATAAAAAAAAATATATATATATATATATGTATAAATATGTGTAAATGTGAGTGGATCTATCAGTAAAAGACCCTTAAATAACTCACAACTTATAAGCCACTTGTTTAAACAGCCTCCTCACTTCCTCCGATGTTAAAAATGGCGTCCGTAGTGGCGAGTTCTGCGAGGAAGGCCAGGTAAAAGCAACTTTTCTCCAGCGATCTTTTCAGCGAGCGCTCAGCCCAGCGGTGTGTGGGCGATGTGTCGAAAGGTGCACAGGGCGATGTGCAGGCGATCACCTCGGCGATGTGACAGGAAAGTTGGGCAATTTTCCGACGATATTCCGGCCCTACTTTCCACTTTTTACTCAAAATGGGCGATAGCCTGCCATTTTGGGCAATATATGGGCACTGGCCCAGCAATCTGAAATGGAACGTCTAGCCCACTTTCAATTCCGATTTTAAAGCTGATTGCTAAACTCAAAGTTGAAATGTTTTGGAAATGATTACCATCTTTTTTAAAAGCTTCAAATCCCAGATATTCAATAAATGCAGGTTCAACAGAACGAGCTCTGATGAGCTGGTCGTCTAAGTAAAGAAAGACATGAAAACACTCCGTGTTGATGTGAGGTAAATTGGGAGGACCTGATATTTGAAATGGACTCCTTCTTCACCGAGCCTCTAGTGTGAGAGTCCCAGAACGAACATAGAAATCCCTGAGATACTCAACCACCAATGAGTCCCTCAAAGAACATCTGAATTATCTAAAGTATCATTGCCATCTTCAAATGTTCCTTCATAATGGAAGCGTTCAAGACAAGGTTCACGAGGTTGATTCCTGAGATGAAGGGGTTGTCATATGAAGTAAGATTGAGCAGGTTGGGCCTATACACATTGGAGTTTAGAAGAATGAGAGATGATTTTATTGAAACATATAAGATTCTGAGGGGACTTGACAGGGTAGATGCAAAGAGGATGTTTCCCTTCATGGGTGAATCTAGAACTAGGGGGCATAGTTTAAGAATAAGGGGCCGCCCATTTAAAACAGAAATGAGGAATTTCTTCTCTCAGTGGGTTTTAAATCTTTGGAATTCTCTACCCCAGAGAGCTGTAGAGGCTGAGTCATTGAAAATATTTAAGGTGGAGATAGACGGATGTTTGAATGATAAGGGAGTCAAGGGTTATGGGGAACAGGAGGGGAAGTGGTGTTGAGACCAGGATCAGATCAGCCATGATCTTATTGAATGGCGGAGCAGGCTCGAGGGGCATTAATGTTTTAACTTAACTTTACTTAAGTTATTATAAGAGACTACACAACAATTGTAAAATTCAATAAAAAAATGTTAATAATGTAACAATTTAACTTCAACTTTAACAACTTTAACAAACCCCCCAACCCCCAACTACTTCTGCTTCTATTTCTTATATTCTTATAAGTCAAAATGAATGGAGAAACTCCCATTCAGTTGAGGTCTGCTAAGTAGCTGGAGTGAACCTTGGTTTTGCTGATCTAAAGTATATTTTCTATGTTACGTGGAGAAGTTGACGTTTCTGCACCTCTAGGGCTAAAGCTACAAGGCACTTTTTGATTGTCTCAGTAAAGTCGCTCCCTTAAATACTGGGAGAGACCCGTGAAGAGCACTACATTTTCCAACAGTCTTGCTTGCCCAGTCATCTCATGAGACAAAAATACCACAGGGGCAATTTTCATGCACAGTGCGGATTGGCTGGGAGGCGGGCAGAATGATAGCACTGCCCGCCTGATGACACCTGCGAGGGGCCTGAATCATTTTGATGGGTCGGTGGGAAATCTGGTGGCTTCTCTGCAGAGCTGAGCTGGAGGTAAGCCTCCACCCAGTGGCACATCAACATTGCAAATAGAGTAGCACCCCGATTTAAATATCTTATTAAGTGTCTTGCTTGTTTCTGTTTGGAAAGCTGACCAGCAGTTTCAAAGCCACTCGAAAATCGAGCCAGGTCAACTTTGGGTGGCTAGTGACCAGCAGGCTTTTGTTTTAAATTTCCATCTGCCCAGGGTAATAGGCAGGTAGAAACCTCCCTCCTTTATTTGTCTGAGAACGGTTGCAGTCTCTTGCATGACAGTTGCTGGGAAAAATCAATTGCATACAGTATAGAGCTTAAAAGTGGATGTAAGCATTGGGTCTGAGTTGGAGATGCTACAAATAGAGAAGATCTGCTTGAGGCTGTGCCTTGGCTGACTAATGAGGAATGTGCAAAAATAGCAAATGTTCGCTGTAGACAATTGAAACTTTGCTGAAAACTAGTAAAGTTTGCAAAAATATTTACAGAATTTCTGCAAAATAAAAGACCATTTTTAGGGTGTAATAACATGGAATCGAATGGACAGAAAGAGGTTTTGTCTGTTTGCATGGACAACAATCGGGACTGCTACTGGCAAGTGAAAAATAACTAAGGTACAGCGCAGGATAAGACGCGATACAAGGGTGGAGAAGAACACCTGATCTGGCTGGCCATGCATGGTTAAAGGATAAATAGAAAGACCGAGCACCTTTCACAATCCCAAAGCGCTTTATAGCCAATGAATTACTTTTGAAGTATAGTCACGTGTTTTGTAGGCAAACGCAGCAGCCAATTTACACATAGTTTGCACACATTTGTTGTCCCCCTATTGAATAACGCAATATTCTCTCGTATGAGGGTGAAAAAACAAAGGAGGGAAAAATAGGAGATTATTAGACAGACTTGTCTTCCAGAGCCTGAATGCCCCAGATCTGATCCTACTCTTTGTAAGAGTGATAGAATTAGCCTCCATTTCCTTGGTATAGCAAGGGAACAAAATTGCCCAGCATCCTGCTGCTGATCACTATCCAATGGCCTTGTTGGGAATGTATATTTGTAGACTGATTGATCGAGGTCCTGCTATAGATTACTGGGGCTTCTAGGCTGATTATAAAACTCCAGATTTATTTCCACACTAAACCTAAGCTCCTCAGAAATCTAACAAAGTTAATTCCAGTGAGAAAACAGTTGATAATTAAATATTGGGCCAAGTTATTAGCATCATTTACGCTGGGCCAACAATATTGCTTCATTCAAATAAGCACCCCAGTGTAACAATGTGATTCTTTTCAATTTACCACGCTAACTGTTCTTATGGCCACTTGCAATTCCCAACTTAGTACCAATTTGTGCTAATTTATGGGCAGTTTTGTTACTTGAACATGCACCCTCGAGGAGCTAGGTTGACTGCACCATATTAAATCACATGGGGTGCTCAGAGCCACCAGAGAGTGCCATTTCTTTAATAGGTTCCTTCCTGAGATGTGGGCATCGCTGGCAAGGACAGTATTGATGGCGCATACCTAATTGCCCTTGAGAAGGTGGTAGTGACCATAAAGGAAATCTGTGTGTGGAGGCAGAAGACATGTGAATGATTCTTAATGAATACTTTACATCTGTTTTCACAAAAGAGAGGGGCGATGCAGACTTTGCAATCAGGGAGGAGGAGTGTGAAATATTAGATGAGATAAACATAGTGAGAGAGGAAGTATTAAGGGACTTAGCAGCTTTGAAAGTGGATACATCCCCAGGCCCAGATGAAATGTATCCCTGGCTATTAAGAGAAGTAAAAGAGGAAATAGCAGAGGCTCTGACCATAATTTTCCAGTCCACTTTGGCTACAGATGTGGTGCCAGAGGACTGGAGGACTGCAATGTTGTACCTTTGTTTAAAAAGGGAGTAGACCGAGTAATTGCAGGCCAGTCAGCCTAACCTCAGTGGTGGGAAAATTATTGGAAAAAATCCTGAGGGACAGGATAAATCTTCATTTGGAAAGACATGGATTAATCAAGGACAATCAGCATGGTTTTGTTAAGGGAAGGCCATGTCTGACTAACTTGATTGAATTTTTCGAGGAGGTAACCAGGAGGGTCGGCGAGGGCAGTGTGTATGATGTAGTGCATATGGATTTTAGCAAAGCTTTTGATAAAGTCCCACATGGCAGACTGGTCATGAAAGTAATAGCCCATGGGATCCAGGGCAAATTGGCAAGTTGGATTCAAAATTGGCTCAGAGGCAGGAAGCAAAGGGTAATGGTCGATGGATGTTTTTGTGACTGGAAGGTTGTATCCAATGGGGTTCCACAGGGCTCAGTGCTGCGTCCCTTCCTTTTTGTGCTATATATCAATGATTTGGACTTGAATGTTGCGGGTATGATTAAGAAGTTTGCAGATGAAACTAAAATAGGCTGTGTGGCTGATAATGAAGAAGAAAACTGTGGACTGCAGGAAGATATCAATGTACTGGTCAGGTGGGCAGAACAGTGGCAAATGGAATTCAATCTGGATAAGTGTGAAGTAATGCATTTGGGGAGGTCTAACAAGGCAAGAGAATACACATTAAATAGTACGACACTGAAAAGTGTAGAAGAAAAAAGGGATCTTGGGGTGCAGGTCCACAGATCCCTGAAGGTAACAGGCCAGGTGGATTAGGTGGTTAAGAAGGCACATGGAATACTTGCCTTTATTAGTCGAGGCAAGGAATACAACAGTAAGGAAGTTATGCTTGAACTGTATAGAACACTGGTTAGGCTGCAGCTGGAGTACTGCGTGCAGTTCTGGTCACCTCATTACAGGAAAGATATGATTGTATTGGAAAGGGTGCAGAGGAGATTTACAAGAATGTTGCCTGGCCTGGAGAATTTTGGCTTTGAGGAAAGATTGGAGATGCTTGGTTTGTTTTCTTTGGAACAGAGGAGGCTGAGGGGAGACCTTATTGAGGTGTATAAAATTATGAGGGGCCTGGATAAAGTGGTAGGTAGGACCTGTCCCTTGGCAGAGGGGTCAGCAACCATGGGGCATAGATTTAAAGTAATTGGTAGGAGGGTCAGAGGAGATATGAGGGGAAATTTTTTCACCCAGAGGGTGGGGCAGGGGGGGGAGCTGGAACTCACTGCCTGAAAGGGTGGTAGAGGCAGAAATCCTCACCACATTTAGAAAATACTTGGATGTGCACTTAAAGTGCCGTAACCTACAGGGCTACAGACCAAGAGCTGGAAAGTAGGATTAGGTTAGATAGCTCTTGGTCAGCCGGCGTAAACACGGTGGGTCGAAATGGCCTCCTTCTGTGCTGTAAATTTCTATAATTTTCTGATTCTAGTGAGGTGTCTTCTTGAACCGCTGCAGTCGGTGAGGCAAAGGAATTTGCACAGTGCTGTTAGGGAGCGAGTTCCAGGATTTTGACCCAGCGACGATGATGGAATGATATATTTCCAAGTCAGGATGGTGTGTGGCTTGGAGGAGAAATTGGGAGGTGATGGTGTTCCCATACTCCTGCTGACCTTGTCTTTCTAGGCGGTAACAGTCACGGGTTTAGATGGTTCTGTCGATAAATCCTGGGCGAGTTGCTACAGTGCATCATGTAGATGGCACACACTGCAAACGTGGTGCGCCGATGGTGGAGGGAGTGAATGTTTAAGGTGGTGGATGGGGTGCCAATCAAGTGGGCTGCTTTATCCAGGATGGTGTTGAGCTTCTTGAGTGTTGTTGGAGCAGCACTCATCCAGGCAAGTGGAGAGTATTCCATCACACTCCTGACTTGTGCCTTGGAGATGGTGGAAAAGCTTTGGGGAGTCACCCCTCCAGTAGGACCAGTTTCAAATTAATTACAGAACTGAAAGGACAACATGCTAATACACTGCACCACCAGTCTCCATGTAAAATAAATCATTTTTTTCAGATGAGTATACCATTTGGCAGTCGAGTTGCTCATTATTGCTTTTATACTTGCTGTCATTGACAGGCAGGAGCTGTGTGTGGAATTGGCTCCGAATAAAATTAAACAGATGCCCTTGCTTTTACAATATCACGATCTGTCTTTATTCCTTTCAGCTGCACATTTCTAACTTGCTGATCACATACAACTCAGGCAGGATCTTCTCCAGTGAATAATAGCATTACCTCCTTGACAAGTCCCCCTCTGCTGGATCCAGACACGACTACATAATATCGTCTGCTACATCAGTGAGGATGTTCAGAGCTGTTAGTTATCATGAACCTATTTGAATTCAACTGAGTGTTAAGGACATGATAAAAATAACTAATAGAAGGTGTATTCCTTTTTGAGGATTTTGGGCTGTCTTTCTCAGTTTGTTACTATTTGTGTAAAGGATAGTTGGAAAGTTGGAATCATTGATTGTAACAGGAACAGTGCGGCCAAGGGATATTTTTTGAACATTCAATTATGATAACATTGCAACATTTCAAGAAGAAATCAATGCAGTATAATTTACAAGGAACTGTATGTTGCAGGAAAAACTTAAGTGACACACAGCACTAAACACAAAGGAGATCTGGGAATAATGCACACTTAGTACAACCGGCATTTAAAATGTAGTTGAAGTGTGTGCGAGTTCCCTATTAAACGCACTGAAAACCAAAGTGCAAGGCACTGGTATCTTAACTATTTCAATGAACTCAAAGGAACTGTAATGTATTTGCTTCATGGGTTCTTTGCTTAAGAATTCATAGCAACACATTACTATTAAGAACTAGTTGTTTTTTTAGCAAAAGGTTTAACAATCACACTACACGTTACTAGTTCATCCACCAGACTCACAACCACCTGCCTCATCGTGGATCTCCCGAACCCAACTGGCTGGGGTTTTACTGAGTCTTGTGAACATCACGTGACTGGCTAAGCCACGCCCAACTCAACAGCTCTACAACTATTTTAGTTGCATCCGTAAATCAACTGCCCCCTTATTACAGGGGTAAATTAGATGGCAAACTTTAATACAAGCGCCCCCTGGCTAAAAGGGGTGGGGGGGGCACTAAAACCGACAAACTTATACAAATTAAACTTTAGACATGGTTCAAATTAAAATTTGGTTGCCGGGGGTGATGATGTATCAACAGCTTTACAAACCTGTGAGCATACTCACATGTGCATACATTACAGGAACCTTTCCAGCAAGCTTTGGTAAAGAAGTGTTGTCAGCTTGAGCTGAAAGTGTGCAGTAAGGGAAGAATATTCTGCTATCCGCAATTTTCCACACATCTTAAACAAAGAGGTAAAATTTAAGGTTCTACAATCAAGTTTTGATAAGTCGATTTTTTTGTTGCCGTAGTTACTAATAAATTTTAGTCATCAAGCGGTGTTCCTACTTCATTCAGTTTTACTTAAATTATCAATCAGATTTAGGTACTCGGTTAAATTGGATGATGAGCTAGGTGCCACAGCCTGTGTGTGTAGAGGAATGTTTTCAGTTGTGAGAGTTGGTTGGATATCACAGTAAAATGTTGTAAACATTGTTGGCTAATTAAGGCCCTGAAAAATCTACAAGTGGAATTCAAGAGGACGATTCATGTTCTCTGGGAGATTAATAAGCATGTGCAGCTTACTGGTGCTGAGCGGCTAGCATTGATATCAGTATGTGGCAGAGAGAGAAGGCCAACTGTGGGCATTCCACAAAGGACATAGTGACACTGTAGCAGAGGAGAAACAACATGACAGACTGGTAATTAATGACTGGGTAAGGAGGCTGTTAGAGAGGGGTAGGGAATTTGTGAAGGAAGGGAGGGAATTGCAGGGTCTAATAGATTTCAGTGCTGCATAATACGGAGGACATTACATGGGAACGGGTGCATGTGCTTGAAGAAGACTCAGTGCAGTTTAGACAGAGAAAGGAGTGAGAGAGAGAGATTCATAGATGCTCATTTTCCACAGCCAATTCTGCCACAAAACTGGTGATTTGTCCAACAAGGACAAAGGTTGTGGCTATCAAGGAGAGAACAGATAAGTTTGCTCAGAGAGAAGAGAAAGAACATAAGAACATAAGAACATAAGAATTAGGAACAGGAGTAGGCCATCTAACCCCTCGAGCCTGCTCCGCCATTCAACAAGATCATGGCTGATCTGGCCGTGGACTCAGCTCCACTTACCCGCCCACTCCCCGTAACCCTTAATTCCCTTATTGGTTAAAAAGCTACTAATAGTTGCGCATTTTGGAATAAATGGCATATGAGACAGAACTCAGGACATTGAGACATCTTGCCTGGATATTGTAGGTAAAGAAATGAAAGGTCATTGACCTGAAACGTTAACTCTGTTTTTCTCTCCATAGATGCTGCCTGAACTGCTGAGTATTTCCAACATTTTCTGTTTCTATATCAGATGAAAAGTTGCGTTTCTTACGATAATGTAGTAAATTGCCAGGCCAGTTTGTTTAACCTAATGAATGAGAAAGATATAAAAGAGACTGCCTAGTATCAAAGGGTACCATAAATACTATCTGGAAAAATGTAAAGACAAAAGAGAGAAAAACAAAATACTAAAATGGGATTATTTTTATGTAAATGCTTGACTTTTGCACCATACCAAAATATATTGGAAGTCCAGTAATCAGCTTGGGGAGCAAGGACTAGGCAAATCAACAGTGATCTGAGGCTGAACCAGACCGTTCACAACCTTGGCGTCCTATTTGCCGCTGCCTCAGCTTATCTGCTGCTGAAATCCTCATCCATGCCTTTGTTACCTCTAGACTCAACTCTTCCAAGGATCTCCTGTCCGGCATTCCACCTTTCAATCTCCATAAACTTGAGCTCATCCAAAATACTGCATCCTATCTCGCACCAAGTCCCATTCACCCACAATCCCTGAACATTGGCTCCTGGTCCGGCAAAACCTCGATTTTAAAATTCACATCACTGTTTTCGAATCCCTCCATGACCTCACCCTCCCTATCTTGGTGACCTCCTCCGGCCCTACAACCCACCAAGATCTCTGCGCTCCTCCAAATCTAGTTTCTTGCACATCCCCAATTTTCACCGCCCCCACTATTGGTGGCTGTGTCTTCAGCTGCCTGAGCCTTAAGTCTTGGAATTCACTCCCTAAACCTCTCCACCTCTTTCTCCTCCTTGAAGGCACTCCTGAAAACCTACCTCTCTGACCAAGCTTTTGGTCACCAGTCCCAATATCCCCTTATGTGGCTCGGTGTCAAATTTTGTTTGATAATGTTCCTGTGAAGCATCTTGGGATGTTTTACTATGGTAAAGGTGCTTTAAGTTGCTGTTGTGATTAAAGCAGAACAATTGAGTGGTGCTACAGTTCAAGCTATCTTTGGCACCTTCTTCTCATACAAACACGTTAACAGTGGTTTCTCTAAGTTGACCACATCCCTTACAACCTGAAGCTGAACTTTTTACTCTCTGCTGTCTGAAATTAAGTGCAACCCATTAATGAATCCTGATCACAAGAATTGTTTACTGGATTTCATGTAGAGTGCCCACTACCATCTCCCAGAAGGCAGAAAATATAATGGCCCAAAATTGGCGGTCGGAGGCTTCCTGTGTAAGAATTTCACAGGTATTCGTTCGGCAGAAATTAGGCAAATAGCCCAACTCTCCGCCTGTGGAGGATCTTTTCTTCTGGATGCGTGCGATCTATCAAGAGGATTCTTGACAGATCGCAAGTTATGGGTTTAGGTGCATGCGCTTCACATACCTAAACCCGGAACTTGCGTGGCCCCTATGGGTGCGTGCACACTTTGTACATGCCTGCAGGGGCCGCGAATTCAGGCCCAATGACTATGTTGCACAGACTAAAACTAATAGTCAAATTTCTTTACAACTAGATGGTTCACAAAAATACAGGTAGAGACAAAATGCAATGCAGCACAAGCAGATTGACTGTTTGAAAGAGGCTGTTGTTCTCCCTGCTCTTTCTGGTAAGCTCTTGGAAGAACAATCTCCTGTTATAATATATACGTTTCCTATTTAGAGAATTTCTCATGTGCTGAACACGTGTTGGTCCAAAGCTAACAGGTTCCTGTGTTTAATACATTCAATTTCTTTGATGTAAATTGAATTTCTTTAAAGACTGTAAATGAAACAGAATCTTAACAGTCTAACGTGGTAGTAAACAATGGGAGGATGGCTTGAAATTGGGTTACCTATCACCTGTAGTTTTCCTACATCTCAACTAGACTGTTTTAGCACATGACATTAGTCAGAAATTCCACTGCCATTATACCTGGATAAATGTACATATAATATTCATGTCAGTCATCAAATCTTAAACTTCCTATCAACAAATAGTTAGCGATGACCTAATACAAGATTTGACACTGTTGAGGGCAACTTATTACTTTTCAAAGAGAGGTCATGATGCTAATTCAGGATGGAGTGCTTAGGCCTATTTGAAGTATGAAATTCTAGTCTACTGAATAGTTTTCTTATTAGCACATTAAAAATAAACTGGAATACATTTCGCGATCCGTGATAAGTGGGCTGGAACATTTGTAACAAGGTTGCGGCACTAAAAGTGTCAGTGTTGAGGGAGAGGTGCAATGTAATTCAAGTAACATAGATTTGGTTAAAATCTAAGATTAAAATACTGTGGTGAATAATTTCAAATTGGCAAAATCGGAGATAACAATATGGTAATAGCATCAAGGGGGTGTTGCAGACTTATTGCCCCATTAACATTGACGATTGGCCCGCTGACACTTTTACAGAAGCCAAGCACTGGGACTGCCTATTTCAGGTGGTAGGCCTCTTTTAATATGCAAATTGGGGTGCTATATGACATGCATAGGACCCTGCCTGCCATATTAGAATCATAGAAACGTAATGCACCAAAGGAGGCCATTCAGCCCATCGTGTCTGTTCTGGCTCTTTGAAAGAGCAGTCGTGCATAGATCCACATCCCCACATTTTGTCCATAAGTTAATCCTGTAAGTTCCTCATCCTCACGTACCTGTCCAACTCCCTTTTAAAATTACTTCGGAATCAGCTTCCACCAGCTTTTCAGATAGAGCGTTTCAGATCCCGACAACTCTGAGTGAAAACATTTCTCCTTATCTGCCGTCTGGATCTTTTGCCAATGATCTCTGGTTATTGAGCCATTCGCAAGAGGGAATAGCTTTTCTCTAACTATTCTTTCAAAACCTCTCATCATCTTGAAAATCCCTATTATATCACCTCTTAACCTTCTCTGTTCCAAGGAGAACAGTCCTAACCTTTCCAACCTCCCTTCATAACTGAAGTCCCTCAACCCTGGTAACATCCTGGTAAACCTCCTCTGTACACTTTCTACGGCCTTAGTCCTGAAGTGTGGTGCCCAGAATTGTCCATAATACTCCAGATGAGACCTAACCAGTGATTTATAAAGTTCTAGCATGATCTTTCTGCTTTTATATTCTATGGGGCTGATTTTCAGCAAGGCCTCCACCCGCCCAAGTGCCGCCCAATGTGCTGCCTATGTACCATAGAAGCATAGAAACATATAAACTAGGTGCAGGAGTAGGCCATTCGTCCCTTCGAGCCTGCACCACCATTCAATAAGATCATGCTGATCTTTTACCTCAGTACCCCTTTCCTGCTTTCTCTCCCTACCCCATGATCCCTTTAGCCATAAGGGCCACATCTAACTCTCTCTTGAATATATCCAACGAACTGGCATCAACAACTCTCTGCGGTAGGGAATTCCACAGGTCAACAACTCTCTGAGTGAAGAAGTTTCTCCTCATCTCAGTCCTAAATGGCTTACCCCTTATCCTTAGACTGTGTCCCCTGGTTCTGGACTTCCCCAACATTGGGAACATTCTTCCTGCATCTAACCTGTCCAGTCCCGTCAGAATTGTATATGTTTCTATGAGATCCCCTCTCATTCTTTTAAACTCCAGTGAATAAAGGCCCAGTCGATCCAGTCTCTCCTCATATGTCAGACCAGCCATCCCGGGAATCAGTCTGGTGAACATTCGCTGCACTCTTTCAATAGCAAGAACGTCCTTCCTCAGATTAGGAGACCAAAACTGAACACAATATTCCAGGTGAGGCCTCACCAAGGCCCTGTACAACTGCAGTAAGACTTCCCTGCTCCTATACTCAAAACCCCTCGCTATGAAGGCCAACATACTATTTGCCTTCTTCACCGCCTGCTGTACCTGCATGCCAACTTTCAATGATTGATGAACCATGACACCCAGGTCTCATTGCACCTCCCCTTTTCCTAATCTGTCGCCATTCAGATAATATTCTACCTTCGTGTTTTTGCCGCCAAAGTGGATAACCTCACATTTATCCACATTATACTGCATCTGCCATGCATTTGCCCACTCACCTAACCTGTCCAAGTCACCCTGCAGCCTCTTAGCGTCCTCCTCGCAGCTCACAACGCCACCCAGTTTAGTGTACCCAGATGGTAGTTTGGGTGGGATATTCAGGAAGAAGGTCCCTCGAAGGTCGGCGGGCGGCAAATGGAAGACGTACGCCACCAATCTGGGCGGTAGCGGGCGGGAGGTCTCATTCTCGGCGGCAGAGGTGCTTGCCGCCCAAGTGCCGCCGAGGATGGAGTCGGGCCCACGGAGGGTCGAAAACCTGGAAAAAAAAACAACAGCAACAAATAAAAAAAGTATGCGAAGACTTTCAGGGACCCCATACAGGTAAGTCGCTGTTGAAAAAAAGAATTAAAATGTTCACTTGCCTTTTTTTCAGGTTCTTCATACTCGGGGACAGACCAGCCTCCAGCCAGCGGTCCACCCCGTTCTGCCGCCGAGTCCCGCCAATTCCCGCCCACACGAATCTGGGAGCTCGTCGGGCGGGAGGTCAGTTGCGCCACTCAGCCGTCGCTGATGTCAGCGGGCGGTGAGATGCTGAAAATCGGCCTCTATGTCTCTGTTTATAAACCCAAATAATATATAGCCGTTTCTTCATCATTGCTGGGTCAAAACCCTGGAACTCCCTCCCTGACAACACTGTGGGAGTACCTTCACCACACGGACTGCAGCGGCTCACCACCACATTCTTAAGGACAATTAGGGATGGGCAATAAATGCTGGTTTTACCAGTGACGTCCACATCCCTGGAACAGATGAAAAAAAGCCTGTCTGCTTTTTTTAACCAGCTTATCAACTTGCCCTGCCACATTTTAGGGATTTGTGCATATGGACAGCACTGCTTAAGTACACTTTTCAAAATCATGCCATTTATAGTGTACTGTCTTTCTATATTAGTCCTCCCAAAGTGCATCACTTCACAATTCCCCATATTGAGCTCCATCGGCCATGCTTCTGCCCATTTCACCATCCTGCCTATGTCATCCTGAAGTCTGCAACTATCCTCATCACTACTATGTTCCCAAGTTTCATATCAGCTGCAAAGTTTGTAAGTATATAATTAGTTGGAGGGTGTGCCATGCACTCTCCCAACAAGGTCACGGCCGACATACCTGAAAAGGCCCCGGAAAGGTAAGTTTTAAATTAATTTTGTGGCTTGCTCCTCCGGGCCCCACAGAAATGAATCTGGGTTGCTGCCGTCCCAGGCTCCCAATCTCCCACTCCCCTTCTCGCTCGTAATAGCGACATTCCCAGATCTACCTTACAGCCGGCCTGTGGACCACCCGATATTGGGTCGGCCTGAATCCGAAGAGCTGTATTGGGATGTTTGTTTGGCAGTTCTCCACTTCTATCGAAATGAAGCCCAGGCCTCAAAGAGGCCCCAGCCTCTTCGCCGGACCAGGCGGACTCCCATTCCACCAGTCAAAGTTAAAACCGACCGCGTATAAGGCTACAGAAAAGGAAAGAGCGTCTGTGTGGGTTTAAGGAGATTTATCATCAATAGAAAAAAATTCTACAAAATATTTTCCTAAAGACAGTTTGAAGTGAAAGATAAAAAAGGAAAGGTGATTCTAGGATATTTCCTGAATAGAAAGGTAAGAACATGGTTTTGCAGATAAAGGGAGGAATGTAAGTATGTCGACCCAGAGAGACTTTCAATATCCAGATATTGACGTGGGATAATAGCAGTTCCTGCAAAGGAGCAGGACTGTGTACTTACATAGCTTATTGAACAGTTAAAAATGTCACTGTCTCTTCTTGACTATTGAGAAAAGAACCAGCTATGGTAAATAAGATTGAATTTGCAGAGGAATTTTGAGCCAATCATTATAATGTTATCAAATTTGAAATCTCATGAGGTTATGTGTAAAGGACGGAAGTACAAAAGTACTGGACATTAAAACAGCAGACTTTGAGGGAATACAAAATGAGTTAAAGAAAGTTGATTGAAACTGAAAAATGTATCGGAAATCTATAGTGTGAAAATATTTTCAAAACAATGAGATGGGCTGCAAACTGAAATTCATTGTGTGAAAGCCAAATTAGCTGAAAGCCAATGTGATTAATCAGGGCTTTTCAAAATAATAATTCTGAGGATGTGGGTGTCACTGGCAAGGCCTGCCTTTAGTGCCCAACCCCAGCTGCCCTTGAGAAGGTGGTGGTGCACATTCTTCATGAACCACTGCAGTCCATGTGGTGAAGATGCTCCTAAAGTGCTGCTCGGTCGGGAGTTCCAGGATTTTGACCCAGCAACGTTAACAAAATGCCAATATATTTCCAGGTTCGGATGGTGTGTCCCACTTGGAGGGGAACTTGAAGGTGAGGGAGCTTCCCTGCACCTGCTGCTCTTGTCCTGCTAGGTGGTAGAGGTGGTAGAGGTCGCGGGTTTGGGAGGCGCAGCTGAAGAAGTTGCTGCAGTGCATCCCGTAGATAGTAAACACTGCAGACACAGTATGCCGATAGTAGCCAATCAAGCGGTCTGCATTGTCCTGGATAGTGTTGAGCTTTTTGAGTGTTGTTGGAGCTGCATTCACCCTGGCAAGTGGCGATTCTTCCATCGCACTACTGACTTGTGTCTTGTAGGTGGTAGAGAGGCTTTTGGGGAGTCAGGAGATAAGCCACTTGCCACAGAATACCCAGCATCTGAACTGCTGCAGTAGCCACGGCCTTCATGTGCTGGTCCAGTTGAGTTTCTGGTCAATGGTAGCCCCAGGATGTTGACGATGGGGGACTCGGTGATGGTAGAGCCATTGAATGTCAAAGGGAGGTGAGAATCTGTTTCCTTTTGAAGTTGAAGCACATTCCATGAAAATGATATTGTCCATCATTGTGATTGCATTAGTCATCAAATAATAGTGGCACTTTCCGCTCTAATAATGATGGCAACACTAAACCACAATGGATTCCTATTTGCTTAGCAAACATTGGAACAAAGGTCCATCTAGATTCAGTGGTTAATTCTCAGGTGAAGAACACTAATGCCTACGAGCAATCTTTGACATTCCAGTTGAAATCAGCACTCTCGTTTTTAAAACTGATCGTGGAATTAGCATTTAAAATATGCATTTACCTATTAATTTGACTGATGCTCAAAGAAAGGTTACTGGAGCTCTTCGAGCAAGTGTTGCAGTTTTTAAATGAAGTGCTTGAAGTCAATTCTAGGGTTAGCAGAACTTAAAAATGATACATATACTAGATATATACGAGGGAAGACCTGGAATCATAATCTGGAGACTATTGTGTCTGTAAGCACTCGAGTAATGACTCCACGAGGTAAGGTATTGCACTTGAACTGTTGTGACCTTAGTCCATTTATTGCAGCTCCTGAATGAGGATATAGTAAGGTGAGCTCCCTTTTATACTTGGTTACCTGCAGTGTGCAGATGACCCCTTGACTCCACCAGTTGCACCCTCTGGTGGTACAGGCATAGTGTATACAGTGTGAAGATACATTCAGTGGTCTTATGTAACTGTACATTGAGTGTACAGGGTATATACATATATTATCCATATACAACATCACTCTCCCCTAAGTCTTGTGCCACTGGCCTTTGCACTGTGTGCTCTGGCCCTCGACTTGAGTGCCCCAAAGCCCTTGCACTTTGTTGGTGTTTGGGAATGGCTCTCTCCCTGTAGACCCCCAAGTCCTTATTGCCACGACATTGGGAAATGGTCAGCAGTGGTCGGTTGGAGGTTGCAATGTGGGTTGAGTGGGTTCTGGGTGTGATCCATGTGTGTCCATGGCTACATACATCCATTCCCCCCCCCCACCCCGCCATACATAGACCATGTGTGTGGCTCACATCTGCAGTTGCATACATGTACAGAGATAAAAAATAGGATTAGTTACATCACTGTTTGGGTTTAGCAGTAGTGGAACAAGTACATATTACAGGTAAGGTACATACATGGTATCACAGTCTTGCCCCTGGGGTGTAGGTGCAGGTGGGTGAGGACACTAGTTCCAGAGTAATCGGACTGTGTCCAAGTTGTCTGATGGCGGCGCTGCGCCACCTGCCAGCTGGGTGAGCCCAGATCGCTCCCCTGGCTGAGTCTCAGGGCCTTTGCCGTTGCCTAGTGGTGGGCAGAGCCACAGGAATGTGTGGCCTCCCTGTCCCCCTTTGAGGGCTGCAGGGTCTCCCTTCTGCCCTTCAGTGGTAGTAGAAACCTGGTCATCCCAGGTCCCATCGGGAGGGCTGGATGGTGCTGGCCTTTTGCTCCCGGTACTGGCCCTGGTGGCCAGAGAGGTAGGGCCGATCTGGGGCAGGGTGCCAGTGGTGGTGCCTGTGCTGTCTGCTGATCGCTGGCCCTGCAGTGGGTATGCTCCCTCTGTGTGTGGCCACTCTCCCTGGGGCATCACATTGGTCCCGGAGGCGTAGGCTACATGATCATTAGCCCGCTGGACCTGAGTGCTTCGCATGGGAGGTTGCCTTTGGCTTTGTCTGCTTACATAAAGAACCCGGCATCACACATTATTTCATCATTTACATTCATGATACATTGGCTCCGACCGCAATCACCCGACTCGACATTGTTAGTTGTCTTTACAAATTCGCATTTGTCAATTACATCTTCATATTTGTAAATTATATATTTTCCCTGTATTCTACCAGCATCGCTGTACAAGCTTACATTTAGATACTTGCATTTGTTAATTACATCTTTTACATTAATGTCGCTGTACAAAGAGTGGAACTGTCCCTTTAATTGTGCTGGGTTGCCGGTCTCCTTTCAGAGGGCCTTGCAATCTTTACCCCAATCCAGTTCGCTGCTCAGCATCACGTGTTCCTCCCTCAATGCTGTCCCTCGTGGTCTGGCCGTGGCCATCTTGATTTCAGGCGCTTCACCTCGTGGTGCAGGCGCCATCTTCTCTCTCTCCATGAGGTAGGCTGCGCTGATCCTTTTCTCCCCAGGTTCTGCCACGGAAGCCAGGAATTTACCTTCTGCATTGATCTTCTTCCTTCGGAGTCCTGCCACTGGAGCCCAGAAGGTGAGGTCTGGTCGTTTGGGTTGGATCATCTCACCATTGGGTAGTGTGGTCTGTGTCGTCGCCGCACAGTCGAGTTGGACGGTAGGATCTTCAGGTGCTGTGATGGATCCAAATTTGGGGCCGCATAGGACGTTGATCGCCGGGGCCTGGAGGCTTTCCCAGCTCCAACAGATTTGGATTTGCTTCATCCATCTTCTTCCTAGCAGCGTTGGACCATCACCATCAATGATCCACAAAGGTAGCTTGTGCATCGCGCCTATTGGACACCTCGACTTCCTCGCTGCCAACGTCTGGGATGGTATCGGTTGTGTAAGTAAGCAGCTTCACCTGGATCGGGAGCATTTTAGGTTGTTCGGCGGGATTGTCCCAGAGTTTCTCGAAGGCCACCTGATTCATCAGCGATTGGCTCGCCCATATGTCGGCCTCCATCGAGACTGGAACACCATTGATTTCGACTTCCATTTTCAACGGAGAACTCTCGGTGGAACAGGTAAACACTCCGTATATCTCTTCCTGGGGCTGAGCTGCCTCCTGGACTCTCTCTTCTTCATCAGCGCTGGAGCCCGGGTGATCGGCCAACTCTTCAGCGACTCGGTGAGTAAAATTTCTTTTACACGTTCGCTGGAGATGACCTTTAGTGTTACAGCCTTTGCAAGTATAGTCTCTGTATCGGCACTGGTGGGCCCTGTGATTTCCTCCACAGCGCCAGAATGGGGCTGGCCGGTTGGCCCCATGTGGCGGACTCAGGGTTGCGGGACTCGGGGTAACAGTCTTGCCTCTAAAAGGCGCCAGTCAGTTCACGGAAACTTTCAGGTTAGATTCCTGGGGGTGAGCCATTATCCTCTTGGAATTGCAGGCCAAGGCCATGAATGCCTAGCTGACGTTGATTGCCTTCTGCAGGGTGACCGTGGTGTCCGCAGAGAGTAGCCTGTGGAAGAGGCCCTCATGGCCGATTCCAATAACAAAGATGTCCCTTAGTGCTTTGGTGAGGTGGTCGCCAAAAATCACATGGTGCAGCCAATCGTCTCAGGTCTGCAGCATATTTTGCGATTTCTTGGCCTTCGGGCTGCCAATGTGTGTAGAACTGGTGTTTGGCTGTGAGGATGCTCTCTTTAGGCTTGAGCTGTTCCTGTATCATCATTACGAGCTCCGCGTATGTTTTGGTTGTCATCTTCTCTGGGGCTAGCAAGTCCCTGATGAAGCCATGCTCAGTGGGCCCACAACTGCTGAGCAGGATGGCTCAGCGCTTATCAGCCAGCGAGGTCGGTGTGTCTCCAGCCAGGTTGTTTGCGATGAAGTAGTGTTCGAGCCTTTCCACAAAGGCATCCCAATCTTCCCCATCGGCAAATTGTTGAAAGTTGCCAAGGTTAGCCATTTTTCACGTGGAAATTCGTAATCTCATCGCCAGTTATTGTGTCTGTAAGCACTCTAGTAATGACTCCACGAGGTAAGGTATTGCTCTTGAACTGTTGTGACCTTTGTCCATTTATTGCAGCTCCTGAATTAGGGTACAGTAAGCGAACTCCCTTTTATACTTGGTTACCTGCAGTGTGCAGGTGACCCCTAGGTCTCCACCAGTTGCACCCTCTGGTGGTACAGGCATAGTGTATATAGTGTGAAGATACATTCAGTGGTCTCATGTAACTGTACATTGAGTGTACAAGGTATATACATATATTATACATACACAACAGAGACATGAGTTCAAATCCCACCATGGCAACTGTGGAATTTAAATTCAGTTAATTAAAAAAATCTGGAATAGTATCAGTAATGGTGACCATGAAAATACCAAATTGTTGTAAAAACACATCTGGTTCACTAATGTCCTTTATGGAAGGAAATCTGCCATACTAACCCGGTCTGGCCTATATGTGACTCCAGACCCACAGCAATGTGGTTGACTCTTAACTTCCCTCTGGAATGGCCTAGCATGCCACTCAGTTGTTAGGGATGGGCAATAAATGCCAGCCTAACCAGCGATGTCCACATCTCATGAATGAATAAAAAATGAAATTGCTTGAGTTATTCCTAAAATATTACGGTCACGCTGGGTGAGGGATGTGCAGTGGATATTATATTCAATGTAGGCCAGCAAGAATGGGGTGATGGGTGAGCGCGACTTACTGCAGGATAGCATGGAGGTTGGAAGGCAATCAAAAGGGGTTGGAGAAATTGAATGGATTAGTGTTTCAGTGGCAGCGTGTGTCAAGATTAACAATATTGTGAAGCAGTCTTTGTAGCGGATAGGATATGGGGTTTAAAGCTCAGCTCTAGGTGAAACAAATTGCCACGGTTGCGTGCAAGAAAGAACTTGCATTTATATAGCCCCATTCATGCCCCAAGACAACCCAAAGCACTTTACAGGCAATTAATTACTTTTTGAGGTGTAGTCGCAGTTGTTACACAGGGAAACACATCAGCCAATTTGTGAACAGAAAGACCCCACAAACAGCAATGAGATAAATGACCAGTTATCTGTTTTGGTGGTGTTGATTGAGAGATGAATATTGGCCAGGATACTGGGAGAAACTTCCCTCTGCATCTTTGAATAGTGCAATGGGATCTTTTACAAGCAGCTGAAAGAGCAGGTGGGGCCTCAATTTCATGTCTCATCTAAAAGATAGGCTAAAAATTGGAGTGGACATGAAAACAGGTGCGGGGATCGTGATACACGATCGGTCTGCACCCGTTGAAAAGAATGCAGGCAGCATGCAACCTTCATGCTGCCTGCTAATTACAATGATTGCAGCGCTGAACACGCTGTGGAGTGGTTGAATGCTCACGAGGGCGCCAAAGTTCGTGCGAGCCTAGCTTCAATTAAAATTAGCCTCCACTTCTTAAAGACAGTCTGCACCCCTTAAAGAGACAATTCCTCCTGCAACAGCTGCTGGAACTGGTTGTGGAGGCAAGTGTGACTGAATAATGGCTCAACAGGCCAGAGAAAGGGCTCCATGGTTCTCAGACGCAGCATTAGAGGCCTTACTGCAGGTGATGGAAAGGAGGAGACAGGTCCTCTATCCGCAGGGGGCCAGGAGGCCCCTCAGACACACACAGCGACGGCAGTGGCAGCAGTTAGACGACACGGTCAATGCCCACAGTGTTGCCCCAGGACCTGGATGCAGTATTGAAAGTTTATTGACCTCACACAAGTGAAAGCATCTTCAAATACCATCTCCCAACTGCACCACTAGCTTCACACACAGCTCAATTGACCAGATCCCATCACTTACCTACTAACAATCTCTAGCAATCATGATTCATACCTCACATTCATTGCTTCACCTTACCCTCACTGTTGCAAGACTCACACTCACATCTCACACCTTGCACACACTGCCAACTATTCACCCATGACAGGAACATCACCCAACCACATTGCAGCACACTCACTGACACACTTCTCTCTCTTTTCCAGGACAAGGTGGCTCATAACCACAGACAGCAGCAGCTAATTGACAGGAGATGGACAAGCCCGCATATCCTTACCCAGTTGGAAGAGACTCCTCAACATTATTGGAGGGGCCGTTACTGAGGATGTGGCAAACTGCGAGGTTAAAAGGATTGAAGATGATGGCTTGCCCCTCATCCCACAATCTCTTCTCACTTACAAGCTGCTGAGGGTGTAAGCATGCATATCTTGCTATCCCCACCCCATTCACCACAACCCTACCCTTGTGCCTTTCTCCTTTCAGATACCAAAGAACTCCAACCAGCCAGCCAATGCAGCAAGAGCAAGAGGATAATGATTGAGACAAAGAGACATCATCACTTGATCTCACACTGGCAGGCACCAGCTCAGATACAGACTTTGGAGCTCATGATTTCCAGATTAGAATCAATGGGCAACTCCCTTAGCGCATATGTGGACCCAATCATGATGCAGGGTCTGATGGGCGCTGTCTCAGCTTCTATTGCAGCACAAGTGGAAGCGACCCAACGTCTGAGTGCTACAGTGGAAGCTTGGACTTCTGTCAATTAGGCTCATCTGCTCTCATGGGCACTTGAAGTGCCGTAACCCAGAGCTGGTAAGATTAGGCTGTCTAACCTCTTGTTGGCTGGCACAGATACGATGGTAAGTACTTCAGGGAATCAAATACGGCTAGAGTGATCTCCTGGACTAATTTCGATTGCCTGGATGACTCGGAGAAAAATGTTCCCAGATTTTTTTCCCCTAAATTGGCCTGGGTTTTTAATCTGTTTTTTTGCCTCTCCCAGGAGATCGCATTGCTCTGGTTGGGGTGGAGTGTAAAATGTTGTGATGCATGGGGTATCGCAGTTGTATGGGGCGGACTGGTTGGG
This sequence comes from Pristiophorus japonicus, assembly GCF_044704955.1. Lineage (NCBI taxonomy): Eukaryota > Metazoa > Chordata > Chondrichthyes > Pristiophoridae > Pristiophorus > Pristiophorus japonicus. The sequence continues at coordinate 19,596,771 of NC_091981.1, forward strand.
CCAGATGCTCTTTACCTTTCTGCCATTGTTCATAGATTTATATGTAAACTTCAGGGCTGCTGACCGAGGGCCATGTGGCTCTTTGTCGGCCGGTGCGGACACGATGGACCGAAATGGCCTCCTTCTGCGCTGTAGATTTCTATGTTTCATGCAGGCTCAGCTTGCTGCCATGCAAGTTCAGACTGCGGCCACTGTAGCTGCATATACCAATGTTGGAAAGGGCTTGGAGGGTGTCATGCAAACTGTCCTCCAACAGATTCCTAGGATTTCTGAGGTGCCACCCTGGTAGAGTGGCAGTTGCTCTGTGGAGCAGGAACCTGATGTCCTCTCTCAGGACAACAGCATTCATCCTCCCACCACAGCCACTCCACCAGTGCCCTTGCTGTTGCCTGGCAGCCAGCCAGCCCAGACTGCTGGCGCCCATGCTGAGATTGTGCAGTCTGCAGCCGGGCCTTCTAGGCCCAGAGCTGCTTGAGGTTGTCCTGCAAAGCCATTTGCAGTCTCGCCCATTGAAAGTCAGCAGTCTTCCATCCGTCATGCTGCACCCACTGGGGTAGCACTTCGTAGGAGCACTAGGCGAAGGCACATGGACGACAGGCACTGTGATTATTAGACTTTGCTGTGTAATATTGGATTGATTGATTTATAAATTTGGCTTGGAATGTTTGTTTTGTGGTGGCTTTTATTTCAGCATTGTGGCCAAAAAGGGACGCTGTGATGTTCCGTGACAGAGGAATGATAAAGTGGGTAAGTGTTGAGTGATGGGGATCTGGGGTTTCATTCAGGGAAACTGGAGTCTGATGATGCGCTCACTGACAACCCATCCAGAATGTGGATGTGCAAGCTGCCTCCTCCCTTCCTACTCCTCCATCTACTAGCAGCTTTGTCTTCTTTGCTGCCTCTGCTCCAACTCCCTGTCATGCTGCAACCAGCCCCCATGACTGGGAGCAAGTGGTGTAGTCAGAGGCTTTCCAGTAGCAGCCGATGCTTCCCAAGGTCCAGCAGCACATCCTGCACACTTTACAAACTTTTCACATCTCTTCCAGCAACCCAGTACTCCTACAAACTCTGCAAAAGCAAGTACATAGCAATAAGCAACTAACCTGCAAGTTGGATGTATCCCTTTAAGTAGCGCTGGTAGGGGGTTCCTCGTGCAGCTGAACACGTGCAGCTGTGCGTGTTTATGAGAGGGCGTTGAATAGAGCGGCAAACTTGAAAATGACAGGTTGTGCATCAAATCAGTGTTACATGCAGACAGGTATTACAATCTATCTACTCTGCATACTGCCGGTGCACGATGGCGTTCAGTGAAGGCAGCACCGGACATGGGCGGAAGCGAGGCGGACGCCATTTTTCTTCAAAACCGGCCAAAACTACCGGCACTCCAGACCTGAATTTCGCAGCCAGAATCTCTGACATTGCAGCACTTCCGCAGTACTGCACTGAAGTGTCAGCCGAGATTATATGCTGAAATCCCAGAGTGCAGCTTGAGCACACAATCTTCTGATTCAGGGACAGGCTCAGCATGCTGCATTGCTGTGCTCAGGGAGGCTATCCTGGAGTGTCGGACAGGGCAACCCTCCTCATACACACTTCATATTGCAGCCTCTTTATCAGCCATCAAACAAGGAAACTGTATCCCTTTATCACTTGCCGACGGTCCCCATTTCCTGTCTTCATAATTATTTTGCCACCCACATGTTTGGCTAGCCATTTCTTTTTCTTCCATACAGCCTTTGGAAAGACTAATAAAATACACTTAACTATTTGTAGCCTTTGGAAAAGCTAAACAATTTTTGTCCCTGTATGTGGTCACTTATCTTTAACTGTTGGATGCTTCCCTGTGAGGGCTGATGAGAACATAAGAACATAAGAAATAGGAGCAGGAGTAGGCCATTTGGCCCCTCGAGCCTGCTCTGCCATTTAATAAGATCATGGCTGATCTGACCATGGACTCAGCTCCACTTCCCTGCCCGCTCCCATAACCCTTTATTCCCTTATCTTTCAAAAATGTGTCTATCTCCACCATAAATATATTCAATGACACAGCCTCCACAGCTCTCTGGGGCAGAGAATTGCACAGATTCACGACCCTCTGAGAAAAGAAATTCCTCATCTCCATTCTAAATGTGCGACCCACTTATTCTGAAACTATGTCCCCGAGTTCTAGTTTCCCCCATGAGTGGAAACATCCTCTCTGCATCTACCTTGTCAAGCCCCCTCAGTATCTTATGTTTCAATAAGATCACCTCTCATTCTTCTAAACTCCAATGAGTATAGGCCCAACCTACTCAACATTTCTTCATAAATCAACCCCTTTGTCTCAGGAACAACCTCGTGAACCTTCTCTGAACTGCCTCCAATGCAAAGTTGGAGGCATGATTCCCCTTGGCAAGCTCCCTGTGCCAGGCGCAATATGGGCTGGGAGCTTGCTGTGTTAGCTAAATATGCCCAATTTTGAGAAATGTTGCAAGGTCAGCCTGGTGGAATAAAATGAGCTTGAAGGGGCGTATACTGAATCCAGTAGCAGGGGTGCTGATCAGTCCATTCATTCATTTTATGATCAAGAGGACCATTCCTTGTCGGATTACTGCTATTTATTAGAACTACTGTTTTGAAAGCCTGCAACTGTCCTATCATTGAGCTAATTCATAATCTGTTTCATAGGGCCCAATTTTCCCCAATGACGTTTTTTGGCTTTTTTGAAGAATTGGCATTTTTTTCGACCCGACTAAGCCAAAAAAAAACTTGAAAGTTCCCCGTTGTAATTTTTTAATTTGGCGCCGCACAGCCTGTCCTTTAGCTTTAGCTTTGGAGGGGTGGGGGGCGGGGGGGGGGGTGGGGTGCCTAAGGTCTGTGCCGGAAAAAAGAGGCCCATCCTTCACCCTTCTGCACAGGCAGGGGAAAAAAAATGATGCTTTCTACGTGACGTACATGCCCAGTACATCTCCCGGTCTGCATTCAGCCATTTTTAAAGAGCCAGTTGTGTGTGAGAACTTTTCTTCTGAGTGGAAAAAATCGGAGTTGCAATATGCAATGCGGCTCAAGGACCAAGAATTTCTCACAGGACAACAAAGTGGAGGCCATGGTTACTATAACTGAGGCCAGATGGCACGAGCTGGACAGCAGCAGAGGTTACATAAAAGTTACACCAAAAGAAATGAAGAAACGCTGGTACCAACTTTCACAAGACCACCCCGAGGTCCGGAGTCCAGTGCAAAAAGAAGTGGCAGGACCTTGATCAAGCAGTTTGTGTAAGTAATATTTTCATTTATTCACTGGAATTGCAATTGTAAATGTGACCATCTGTATGTCCCACCTAGCAGCAAGACACCCTCTCTAAAAAGTTATTGTTATGTCTGTAAAGCACTTATGAATGACTCCACGAGGCAATGTGTTGTACTCAAACTGTAGTGACCTTGGTCCTTTATTCGTAACTCCAGAGTAAGGCACAAGCATGGTGGGCAGCCTTTCATACTGGGCCCTGCACACCTATGCAGGTGACCCTCAGGTCTCCCACCGCAGTGCCCTCTGTTGGACAGCCTCTGCCACAGAGGCAGGAAACCCCGGTCTCCACCAGTTGCACCCTCTAGTGGTGCCAGCATAGTATATACGCAGTGTAAACCTTATTGATAGTACATCAGGTAACAAGTCTCCATCTTATGCAACTATACAGTGACTACACAGAGAGTATATCTATAGTCTGCATATATAACATCACTCTCCCCAAGTCTTTGTGCCGATTACCTTTGCACTATGTGCTCTGGCTTAGCTCTCCCCAGACTTAAGTGCCAATAGCCCTTGCACCTTGGCTGTGCTTTGGCTTGGCTCTCTCCCTCTTAACCCCCAAGTCCTTTTGCCACAACGTTGGGTAGTGGTTACCAGTTTGGATGGTTCGATGATGCAGTGAAGGTTCCAGTGGGTTCTGGGTGTGATCCATGTGTGTGTCCATGGCTACATACATCCATTTCCCCACCCACAGTGAGATCGTGCAGCAGGCCCATTACATTAACATACAAGATCAGACACAGTGCAAAGAAAGGAAGTTACAGTTTGTATCGTGACACCTTGGTTCAGTGACTTACATTCGTTACGTTTTGCGGTTGTGCGCCAGGATTGTGTAGATTGCATTCATGGTTCAGTCATGGTAAGGACTACGGGAGCAGTGCAGGTATGCGAGAAAGCAGGTTCCAGAGCAACCAGACGGGGTCCTAGTCATCTGATAGTGGCGCTGCGCCCCCTGCTAGCCGGGTGGTCTTAGTTCGCTCACCTAGCCAGGATTCAGGGCCTTTGCAATTGCCTAGTGGTGGGCAGAGCCACAGATGTGTCTGGCTTTCCTGTCCTCCTTTGAGGGCTGCAGAATCTTCTGCCTGCTCTCTAACGGTGTTGGGAACCTGGCTGTTCCAGGTCCCTTTTGGGGAACTCGCTGGTTCTGACCTTTCGCTCCCGGACATGGCTGAGGTGGCGACTGGGTCTGGGGGCTGCGCCGTCTCCACCCGGGTGGTGGGCATATTGGCACCATTTTAGTTTCCAGATCCGTGGCGAATAGTGCGATCGGGTGCCTGCAGCGTGGGATAGACCTGGGGCAGGGTATTAAGATCAGTGCCTTCACACTCCTGAGGGCACTGGCCTATAATTCGTGGCGACACCTGGGGTAGGGCATCAGGATCAGCCTTTACCCTCCTGAATTCGCTCCCATACCACTTTTGGGGACTCTCTATTCCCGATATCTCGCAACAACATTTTGTTCTTTACATTAGGACTGGTACCGACATCTCGCAACAACATTTTGTTCACTAACTTAATCAGTTCGTTACATTGATTGCCATGCATACAATGTCTCTTTAAGTTCAGTTGGTTGCAGGTCTCCTTTACGGGAACCCTGCTGGCTTTACCCCAATCAAGTCCTTTGTTAGACACCACGTGTTGATCCCTCAGCGTTGCACCTCGTGATATGGCCATAGCCATCTTTTTTTTCAGCCAAGCTGCGCCTCGCTGCAGCAGGGATGCCATCTTGCCTCTGTCCTCAAGGTCGACTGCCTTGATCTTTCTTGTTTATCTGTAAAGCATGCACTCCCATGTTTCCGCCACCAGGGAGCTCATCGCCTGAAGTCCGAAGGGATCCCAGCATCCCTTGGGAGCACTGCATAGAAGCTGGCCCCTAAGGCCTGTTCCTCACGCTGGAGTGTCTTAATAAAGACTGAGGTCACTGTTACTTCAACCTCCCTGTGTGCAGTCTCAACTGTGTTAGGAACACAATAACTGGCAACGAGTATACGAATCCAACGCAAAGATGCAGCAAACTGTGGGCATCCTGGAGAAGTTCTCGGAGGGTGAGGACTGGGAAGCCAATGTCAAACGGCTAGACCAGTACTTTGTAGCCAACGAGCTGGACAGAGAAGGAAGCGCTGCAAAAAGGAGAGCGATCCTCCTCACGGTCTGCGGGGCACCGAACTACAGCCTCATGAAGAATCTTCTGGCTCCAGTGAAGCCCACAGGTAAGTCATACGAGGAGCTGTGTACACTGGTTTGGGAGCATCTTAACCCGAGGGAGTGTGTGCTGATGGCGAGGTATTGGTTCTACACGTGCCAGCGATCGGAAGGTCAGGAAGTGGCGAGCTACATCGCCGAGCTAAGGCAACTTGCAGGACAATGTGAGTTTGATGGCAACGTGGAGCAGCTGCTCAGAGACTTTTTTGTACTGGACATTGGCCACGAGACCATCCTACGAAAACATTTGACTGTAGAGACACCGACCCTCAGTAAGGCCATTGCGATAGCACAGGCGTTTATGTCCACCAGTGATAACATAAAACAAGGCTCTCACCACACAAGTGCTAGCAATGTTCATAAATGAACTGGAACTGTGTTTGCGAGCAGAAATATACAGGGCAGAAACTACGAGTCTGCAACTGCCAGCAGGCCTCAGGTGACCCAGATGACTCAGAGTCCGCAACAAAGGATGAATGCAAGGCAATTCACACCTTGTTGGCATTGTGGAGGCTTCCATCCCACCTATTCATGCTGCTTCAAAGGGTATGTTTGCAAGAGCTGTGGAACAATGGGGCACCTCTGCAAAATCTGCTAACCACCACGTGGCAGAGGAAGATCGGTCCATGGTGGATCAAAGCAATTTCAAGCCTCAGAGAGAGGAGGCAGATGCTGAAGTACACGGGGTGCACACATTTTTGACGAAATGTCCATCTATAATGCTAAATGTAAAATTGAATGGCTTACTCGTAGCCATGGAACTGGACACTGGCGCTAGCCAATCCATCATGAGTAAAAAGATGTTTGAGAGGCTGTGGTGCAACAAGGCACTCAGACCAGCCCTGAGCCCCATCCACACAAAACTGAGAACATACACCAAAGAGCTCATCACTGTCCTGGGCAGCGCCATGGTCAAGGTCACCTACGAGGGCATAGTGCACAAACTGCCACTCTGGATTGTCCCGGGCGATGGCCCTACACTGCTTGGAAGGAGCTGGCTGGGCAAAATCCGCTGGAACTGGGATGACATTCAAGCGCTATCACATGTCATGAGGCCTCATGTACCCAGGTTCTGAACAAATTTCCTTTCCTTTTTGAGCCAGGCATTGGAAACTTTTCCGGGGCGAAGCTGCCCAGAGGCACGACCCATTCGCCACAAGGCGTGAGCGGTACCTCACATGATGAGGGAGAGAGTGGAAAACGAGCTGGACAGGCTGCAACGCGAGGGCATCATCTCCCCAGTGGAATTCAGCAAGTGGGCCAGCCCGATTGTTCCAGTACTCAAAAGTGATGGCACAGTCAGGATTTGCGGCGATTATAAAGTAACTATTAATCGTTTCTCGCTACAGGACCAATACCCGCTACCTAAGGCAGACGACCTATTTGCGACGCTGGCAGGAGGCAAGACGTTCACCAAGCTCGACCTGACTTCGGCCTACATGACGCAGGAGCTGGAGGAGTCTTCGAAGGGCCTCACCTGCATCAACACGCACAAGGGACTGTTCATCTACAACAGATGCCCGTTTGGAATTCGGTCGGCTGCAGCGATCTTCCAGAGAAACATGGAGAGCCTACTCAAGTCGGTACCACGCACGGTGGTTTTTCAGGACGACATATTGGTCACGGGTCGGGACACCGTCAAGCACCTACAAAACCTGGAGGAGGTCCTCCAGTGACTGGATCGTGTAGGACTGCGGCTGAAGAGGTCAAAATACATCTTCATGGCAACAGAAGTGGAGTTTTTGGGGAGAAAGATCACAACGGACCGCATTCGGCCCACAGACGCCAAGATGGAGGCTATCAGGAACGCGCCCAGGCCACAGAACATCACGGAGCTGCGGTCGTTCCTGGGACTCCTCAACTATTTTGGTAACTTCCAACCCGGGTTAAGCACCCCCTTAGAGCCAGAACAGATCATTGCCATGCAGTCGTGATGGACAGATCTGTGCCTCGGGTGCTGTGCTGGTCTGTTCTCTGGTGCCTGGCCCAAGCGAAGATGAGGTTTTGTTCTGCCTCTGAGCACACGGGACATCGATTACTGGAGTGAAGAGTTCTTCCCATTTCCACTGGATCGTCCCCATCCACCTTCTTCCGAGTAGCGTTGGACCATCATCTGCAACAATCCACAGAGGTAACTTATGCACATGCCATTGTGGATTACATTTACATCCGCACTGCCAAGGACTGGGATCAGCTCCTTAGTGTAGGTGTGCAACTTTTCCTGTACTGGAACCAGCTCGGGTCATTTTTCATTCCATTGCCTCTGAAAGGCATCCTGGCTCATCACTGATTGGCTCGTTCCCATGTCCTCTTCCATGAAGACTGGAACGCCGTTTATCTTGACTTCCATCTTCATTGGAGGACAATCGGTGGTCCAGGTATACACTCCATACACTTCTTCTTGGGGCTGAACTGCCTCTCTGGCCAAATCATCAGACTCCCCGCTGGTTTCAAAATCATCTACCGACTCCTCTGCTAGGCGGTGAGTCGTATTTCTTTTACACATACACTGGAGGTGGCCCTTCGTGTTACAGGTTTTGCATATGTACTCAGCAAACCGACACTGGTGAGCCCTATGGTTTCCTCCGCAGCGCCAGCATGCTGCTACTCGATTAGCACCCCTTGGCGGACTCTGAGTTCTGGAACCCTGAGGTCTGTGCTCTCTGCCCTGGGCAGAGCCACGTTCTACAGTCTTGCCTGTGAAAGGCACCATTCTGTGTACAGTACTTGCCGGGTTTGAGTCCACAGGATGAATAATTTGCTTGGTGCTGCAGGTTGAGGTTATGAATGCCTGACTGATGCTGATGGCTTTCTGCAGATAATAGCTCGTGGCCAATTCCCATAACGAAGATGTCTCGCAATGCTTCGTTAAGGTGCATGCCGAAATCATACAGTGCCGCAAGTCTCCTGAAGTCGGCAGCATATTTTGCAATCTCCTGGCCCTCAGGTCAGTGGTGAGTGTAGAATCTGTGCCTGGCCATGAGGATGCTCTGTTTTGGTTTTAGTTGGTCATGAATTAGTTCAGTCAGCTCATGTGTATGTCTTATCCTTGGCCTTCGTGGATGCCAACAAATCCCTGACGAGTCGGTAGACCTCGGGCCCAAACTGGTCAGCGCTTCTCCGCCAATGTGTCCATCTCCCCGCCAGGTCATTTGCCACGAAATATTGCTCGAGCCTTTCCATGAAGGCATCCCAATCAGCACCCTCTGCAAAGTCTTTTAGTGTGCCAAAGGTAGCCATAATCGCATGAAAGTCCGTATTCTAGTCACCAGTTGTTATGTCTGTAATGCACTTATGAATGACTCCACGAGGGAATGTGTTGTACTCAAACTGTGGTGACCTTGGTCCTTTATTCATGACTCCAGAGTGAGGCACAAGCATGGTGGGCAGCCTTTTATACTGGGCCCTGCACACCTATGCAGGTGACCCTCAAGTCTCCACCGCAGTGCCCTCTGTTGGACAGCCTCTGCCACAGGGGCAGGAAACCTCGGTCTCCACCAGTTGCACCCTCTAGTGGTGCCAGCATAGTATATATACAGTGTAAACCTTATTGATAGTACATCAGGTAACAAGTCTCCATATTATGCAACTACACAGAGAGCATATCTATAGTCTGCATATATAAGTTATATTTTCATCTTTGCAGAGGAAGGTGGCCCACAACAAAAGAGAGAAAACTCTTACAGGAGGAGGCCCGGCAAATCTGCACCCATTGACACCCTTGGAAGAGAGGGTCGCTGCTTTGATGGGACCTGCCTGGAGAAAAGCAACCACCATAGCACTAGCTGGGCCCACACTCGAGAGAGAAGGTAAGTCCTGCAAATTCTACAGTCTGGCTTTGCTAAATGTTAAGTACTGCGCGGACTAGCCATGCTTCGGTTCCTGGGGATGTCTCCCTCAGCGACGTTTCAGTTGATGCAATGTGCTATCATTCATCGTGGTCCTTCAAATGAGCTGCTGCCTGCGCTGTGTGAGTCTACTCATGCCACCCACCCTGGCCCCTCCTCTGCTGCTTACCATTTGTCTGTTCTGTTATATTTTACAGAACTTGAGGCCAACCCTGATGAGGCTGAAGCTGATGCAGAAGAAGATTCAGACGCGGACAAGCCTGAAGAGAGAACATCTTCCAATCTGACCTTCCAGACCAGAAGCATGGGGGTGAGGGTGAGGACAAAGCCCCCACTGTTGTTCTCACTCTGGAGGAGGTGCTGGTGCCACCCATTGAGGTGCCAGCCCCTTTCCTGAGTGGTGCGAGTGTTGGGACATTGCCTGGTTTCACACTGTCCGAGGCTGCGAGTTCCAATGGGGTGCAGTGAGCCACACTCAGGGCCCCACCATCCGAGGCTGTGGGTCCCAGTGGGGTGCAGCGAGCCACACCTGGGGTGAGGAGGGGAAGGAGAGCTCGACGGCACTCTCCTGAGATGGAGGATGTAATAGATGTGGTTCAGATGATGGCAATGAGTAGAGAGAGCATTGACCTTACGCGATCACTCCTGGACACCATCGGTGGGGTGGGTGATGAGGTATTGTTAAGAGAAGTAACAACACTCTCGCGAAAATGGGAACATTATCTGGGCACATTAGGGATGGAATGTCACAGGTAGCTGATACACTGTCGGTGAACATGAGGGAGGGAATGTCGCAGGTAGTTGAGATGCTGTCGGGGCACGAGGAGAGAATGTCGGAAGTAGCTGCTGCAATAAGGGAACACAACCAAACCATGCAGTGATTGACGGAATCAACTGCCACCCCCACTCCAATCCCCAGACCAGCCTCTGAACAGGCCCAAGCCAGGCCTTCCACATTACCGCCTGCCCACGCCCCCCCAACAAGAAGTGCGCATTAACCGAGATGCTCGAAAGAATAAGCTTGGTACCAACCAGTGGGCAGGACTGGAGTCACCAAAACCAAGCGCAGTGGACGGTCTTAGAATAAGGTGGTGGAGAGATGAGTGCAGCCTTTGTTTGCTGCTGCTGTTGTTGTTATTGTTGTTACTGTTGTTCTCATGTTACTGTTATTTAACTGTTCTCAAATTAAAAGTTTTTTGTAAGTAATGTGAATTTACAAGTTTAAAAGTTTGTAAGTGATCTTAAAGTTTGTACATGATCTTAACTGAATAGTTTAAAGTTTGATACCAAGAATATTTTTATTAAAGTACAAACAAATGTTCAAATTTTGAATAAAATATACATTTTAAATTATAACTGAATCATTTACATTATTTGTTCCATTAACACGACACATTACGGAACAGGTCCAAACAGTAAAAATGGTCCATTTGGAATAGTTGCCGCTGAACCTTCAGGCAGTGAAGCGTTCAAATGAGCTGCTGGCGCAAGGCCCGCCCTCCTCCGCCATCGTGCTCTGGGTTCAAGTAGTTACATGGCTTTTTTTTAAGCTGAGCCCCGAGGTCCTGTGTCCAGGCGAGGGAGCGATTCCACCGGCCGACGCTCCGATCCTCGAGCCCAGTGAGGAGAGGAGAGGTGGTGGGGTGGTACTTCGAAAAAAATCAAAAATTCAAGAATTGCATTGCGCTTTCAATTTCTCCTTTTTGACTTTCAAAAATGAAGATTTATGATGCATATTCTCTGCCCACTCCCTCCAAAACTTTGGCTAAAAACAATGGCGTCTTTCTGCGCTGAGTTTTGTTAAGTGCACAGAAGGTTTTTGGGAGTGGTCACATATCCCGTCGTAGAAAAAATGTAAGCTGGCCAAACTTGCTTAAATGTCAAAAACTGGCGCAAAGATCAGGTTACGCCCCCGATGACGCAAAAAAATCGTAGCCTAAAAAAATCATAAATGAATTACACTGGCGCAGAAACTTTGGGAAAATTTGGAGATTTTTATTTACTCAAAAACAACGGTGCACGCCAAAAAAAATGGCACAGATAATTGGGGAAAATTGAGCCCATTGTTTCCTCTCTGATTCTTATTTTAGTTGTAAAACTCTTGAAGAGACCTTATCAAACACTTTCTCAAATTCAAGATAAATTACATCGTCTTCATCCACTAAATTGTTTCTATTATCAAATAATTCCAATAAATTTGTTAGATATAACCTACTGTTCTTAAATATTTGTGCTAGCCAAGGGTATTAAAGGATATGGAGCCTAGCCAGGTTAATAGAGTTAGGTTACAGATCAGCAATGATCTCATTGAATGATGGGACAGGCTCAATGGGCTAAATGGCTTACTGCTGTTACTATGTGCCAGCTTTGAATTGTTGCTTCTGCTTTTCTTAAATGCATTTTGATTTGCTTCCTTTATAATTGACCAATTTTTCCTGCTGGAGATGCCGAGTTTAACACATCTTTAATGATTATGCTTCCAACTTATGAAAAGAGGTTGAAATATGAGTCAGCTGAGTTTCATTCAGCTCATCGTGGATCATTTTCAAGCATCTTCTAGTACAGTCTGTGAATCAAGAGCAGTTCATAGAATATAGTCATAGAAAATTTACAGCACGGAAGGAGGCCATTTCGGCCCATCGTGTCCAGGCAAAGAGCCTATGATGATGCTGATGATGATGATTTTCCAGCTCTTGGTCCGTAGCCTTGTAGGTTACAGCACTTCAAGCGCATAATCCAAGGACATTTTAAATGTAATGAAGGTTTCTGCCTCTACCACTCTTTCAGGCAGTGAGTTCCAGACCCCCACTACCCTCATAGAACTGGTTATTTCCTTGTCCTTTTGGTCAGAGAACCATTCTCAAAAGAGGGGGAGGGACATTGTTTCCTTCTCTTCATTTTACAGTCTGACTCTTTCACCCTTACCCTTCCACTCCTGAAGGTTATGACTCATAGTAGGGTGCGTGTAATGACGCTCTTCTACCTCACTCAAATGGCCATTCTTCAGGAATGAGCCAAATAGTAACGGAGGAATTTTAATGCCCTCTGCCGGCAGAAATTGGGTGGAATGAGAATTAAAACCCAAGCATTCCACTTACCACTCTTTTACCGCCTGTGCAGCAATTTTAACCCATTGTTTTCTTGGATGGTTGAAGCTTCTGCCTGACTCAGTGGGAACCTTATGAATAAATGTAAATCAGGGTCTCATCATGTCATTAGGGCCTTGCTGCAATTTTCACGGCCTACTGAGCAGAGCATCCACTGACTGAGTAGAGCTCCACCGGACCCCATGAAGAAGGTTTGGGCCGCTGCTGCCCCAAGCCACCCATACCCTCACCTCCCCCCGCCCAACAACTTAACTGAGTCCCGCCTTGGGATTAAAAAGACTTGCATTTATATAGCGCTTTTCATGACCACCGGACGTCCCAAAGTGCTTTAGTCATTGAAGTACTTTTGGAGTGTAGTCACTGTTGTAACGAGGGAAACGCGGCAGCCAACTTGCGCACAGCAAACTCCCACAAACAGCAATGGTGATAATGACCAGATAATCTGTATTTTAGTGATGACAATTGCGGGATAAATATTGGACAGGATACCGGAGTTAACTCCCCTGCTCTTCTTCGAATTAGTGCCATGGATCTTTTACATCCACCTGAGAGTGCAGATGGGACCATGGTTTAACATCTCATCCGAAAAACGGCACCTCCACCAGTGCAGCACTCCCTCAGCACTGCACTGGGGTGTCAGTCTAGGTTTATGTGCTCAAGTTCCTGGAGTGGGACTTGAAAAATCCTCTTTTAAATGTCAGTAGGCATCTATTTAAAGTAAAATTCTAAGATGTTCGATCAATGTAAATACTGATACAACGCAAGTTGTTGGAAACATGCAACTCAGCTAGAAGTGCATGAACAATCTCAAAACGTATTCATCTGAAAGAAGCTTTGTGTAATAATATTGGTTATTTAGAGGGGGCAGTGCCGGGTGGATACATATCTCTATATTCCCAAGAATGCTTTAAAAATGAAAGATACAGAATCTTGATTCAGGGCTGTCAGCACTGAAGAAATGGTAGTGAGATTTATGACCAGAAGGAGTGAGACAGATTGCCAACCCTTTTAGTCAAATGGAGCTGTGATTATGTTTAAAGGTAATATATACATCAAAGCAGTCTCCGTTTTTAAACCAAAACGAGTGTGTCATGCCCACTGAGTGAAATGTAGCTAGTCAGCTTGACTGGAGGAGGCAAAGTTATAAAAGGGAACGTAGACATGCTGTATAACTTAATGGTTACCATTTTCTGCTTTCTCCCTCTGCAATATTTATACTGACTCTTTAATGTTACAGTTTCTAGGTTAAATTCTGATGCAAATGGAAATTGCCTTACCCGTGCTGCAAAATGTGTTCTGCACAAGCAGGATGTTAAGAACAATTCAAGGAACAGTACGGTGTGAATCATAGAAACATAGAAAATAGTTGCAGGAGTAGGCCATTCGGCCCTTCGAGCCTGCACCACCATTCAATATGATCATGGCTGATCATGCAACTTCAGTACCCCATTCCTGCTTTCTCTCCATACCCCTTGATCTCTTTAGCCGTAAGGACCACATCTAACTCCCTTTTGACTATATCTAACGAACTGGCCTCAACAACTTTCTGTGGTAGAGAATTCCACAGGTTCACAATTGTCTGAATGAAGAAGTTTCTCCTCATCTCTGACCTAAATGGTTTACCCCTTATACTTAGATGTGACCCCTGATTCTGGACTTCCCCAACATCGGGAACATTCTTCCTGCATCTAACCTGTCCAATCCCAACAGAATTTTATATATTTCGATGAGATCCCCTCGCATCCTTCTAAATTCCAGTGAATATAAGCCAAGTCGATCCAGTCTTTCTTCATATGTCAGTCCTGCCATCCTGGGAATCAATCTGATGAACCTTCGCAGCACTCCCTCAATAGCAAGAATGTCCTTCCTCAGATTAGGAGACCAAAACTGTACACAATAGTCAAGGTGTGGCCTTACCTAAGCCATGTACAACTGCAGCAAGACCTCCCTGCTCCTATACTCAAATCCCCTAGCTATGAAGGCCAACATGCCATTTGCCTTCTTAGAAACATAGAAACATAGAAAATAGGTGCAGGAGTAGGCCATTCGGCCCTTCTAGCCTGCACCGCCATTCAATGAGTTCATGGCTGAACATGCAACCTCAGTACCCCATTCCTGCTTTCTCGCCATACCCCTTGATCCCCCTAGTAGTAAGGACTTCATCTAACTCCTTTTTGAATATATTTAGTGAATTAGCCTCAACAACTTTCTGTGGTAGAGAATTCCACAGGTTCACCACTCCTGGGTGAAGAGGTTTCTCCTCATCTCGGTCCTAAATGGCTTACCCCTTATCCTTAGACTGTGACCCCTGGTTCTGGACTTCCCCAACATTGGGAACATTCTTCCTGCATCTAACCTGTCTAAACCCCTCAGAATTTTAAACGTTTCTATGAGACCCCCTCTCATTCTTCTGAACTCCAGTGAATACAAGCCCAGTTGATCCAGTCTTTCTTGAGAGGTCAGTCCCGCCATCCCAGGAATCAGTCTGGTGAACCTTCGCTGCACTCCCTCAATAGCAAGAATGTCCTTCCTCAGGTTAGGAGACCAAAACTGTACACAATACTCCAGGTGTGGCCTCACCAAGGCCCTGTACAACTGTAGCAACACCTCCCTGCCCCTGTACTCAAATCCCCTCGCTATGAAGGCCAACATGCCATTTGCTTTCTTAACCGCCTGCTGTACCTGCATGCCAACCTTCAATGACTGATGTACCATGACACCCAGGTCTCGTTGCACCTCCCCTTTTCCTAATCTGTCACCATTCAGATAATAGTCTGTCTCTCTGTTTTTACCACCAAAGTGGATAACCTCACATTTATCCACATTATACTTCATCTGCCATGCATTTGCCCACTCACCTAACCTATCCAAGTCACTCTGCAGCCTCCTAGCATCCTCCTCGCAGCTCACACTGCCACCCAACTTAGTGTCATCCGCAAATCTGGAGATACTACATTTAATCCCCTCGTCTAAATCATTAATGTACAGTGTAAACAGCTGGGGCCCCAGCACAGAACCTTGCGGTACCCCACTAGTCACTGCCTGCCATTCTGAAAAGTACCCATTTACTCCTACTCTTTGCTTCCTGTCTGACAACCAGTTCTCAATCCATGTCAGCACACTACCCCCAATCCCATGTGCTTTAACTTTGCACATTAATCTCTTGTGTGGGACCTTGTCGAAAGCCTTCTGAAAGTCCACATATACCACATCAACTGGTTCTCCCGTGTCCACTTTACTGGAAACATCCTCAAAAAATTCCAGAAGATTTGTCAAGCATGATTTCCCTTTCACAAATCCATGCTGACTTGGACCTATCATGTCACCTCTTTCCAAATGCGCTGCTATGACATTCTTAATAATTGATTCCATCATTTTACCCACTACCGATGTCAGGCTGACCGGTCGATAATTCCGTGTTTTCTCTCTCCCTCCTTTTTTAAAAAGTGGGGTTACATTGGCTACCCTCCACTTGATAGGCACTGATCCAGAGTCAATGGAATGTTGGAAAATGACTGTGAATGCATCTCCTATTTCCAAGGCCACCTCCTTAAGTACTCTGGGATGCAGTCCATCAGGCCCTGGGGATTTATCTGCCTTCAATCCCATCAATTTCCCCAACACAATTTCCCGACTAATAAGGATTTCCCTCAGTTCCTCCTCCTTACTAGACCCTCTGACCCCTTTTATATCCGGAAGGTTGTTTGTGTCCTCCTTAGTGAATACCAAACCAAAGTACTTGTTCAATTGGTCTGCCATTTCTTTGTTCCCTGTTATGACTTCCCCTGATTCTTGTTGCACCTCTCCTTTTCCTAATCTGTCACCATTCAAATAATATTCTGCCTTCCTGTTTTTGCCACCAAAGTGGATAACCTCACATTTATCTACATTGTACCGCATCTGCCATGCATTTGCCAACTCACTTAACCTGTCCAAGTCACCCTGCAGCCTCTTAGCATCCTCCTCACAGCTCACACTATCACCCAGCTTAGTGTCATCTGCAAACTTGGAGATATTACATTCAATTCCTTCATCCAAATCATTAATGTATATTGTATATAGCTGGGGTCCTAGCATTGAACCTTGCGGTACCCGACTAGTCACTGCCTGCCATTCTGAAAAGGACCCGTTTATTCCTACTCATTGCTTCCTGTCCGCCAACCAGTTCTCTATCCACGTCAATACATTACCCCCAATACCATGTGCTTTAATTTTGCACACTAATCTCTTGCGTGGGACCTTGTCAAAAGCCTTTTGAAAATCCAAATACACCACATCCACTGGTTCTCGCTTGTCCAGTCTACTAGTTACATCATCAAAAAATTCTAGAAGATTTGTCAAGCATGATTTCCCTTTCATAAGTCCATGTTGACTTGGACCGATCCTGTCACTGCTTTTCAAATGCGCTGCTATTACATCTTTAATAATTGATTCCAACATTTTCCCCACAACCAATGTCAGGCTAACCAGTCTGTAATTCACTGTTTTCTCTCCCTCCTTTTTTAAAAAGTGGGGTTACATTAGCCACCCTCCAATCCATAGGAACTGATCCAGAGTCTATAGAATGTTGGAAAATGACCACCAATGCATCCACTATTTCTAGGGCCACTTCTTTAAGTACTTTGGGATGCAGACTATCAGGCCCTGGGGATTTATCGGCCTTCAATCCCATCAATTTCCCTAACACAATTTCCTGACTAATAAGGATTTCCTTCAGTTCCTCCTTCTTGCTAGACCCTCAGTCCCCTCGTATTTCCGGAAGGTTATTTGTGCTTTCCTTAGTGAAGGCAGAACCAAAGTATTTGTTCAACTGGTCTGCTATTTTTTTGTTCCCCATTATAAATTCACCTGATTCTGACTGCAAGGGACCTACATTTGTCTTCATTAATCTTTTTCTCTTCACATATCTATAGAAGCTTTTGCAGTCAGTTTTTATGTTCCCTGCAAGCTTACTCTCATACTCTATTTTCCCTCTCCTAATTAAACCCTTTGTCCTCCTCTGCTGAATTCTAAATTTCTCCCAGTCCTCAGGTTTGCTGCTTTTTCTGGCCAATTCATCTGCTTCTTCCTTGGATTTAACACTATCTTTAATTTCCCTTGTTAACCAAGGTTGAGCCACCTTCCCCGTTTTATTTTTTACGTCAGACAGGGATGTACAATTGTTGAAGTTCATCCATGCGATCTTTAAATGTTTGCCATTGCCTATCCACCGTCAACCCTTTAAGTATCATTTGCCAGTCTATCCTAGCCAATTCACATTTCATACCATCTAAGTTACTTTTCTTTAAGTTCAGGACCCTCATCTCTGAATTAACTGTGTCACTCTCCACCTTAATGAAGAATTCTACCATATTATGGTCACTCTTCCCCAAGGGGCCTCGCACAACAAGATTGTTAATTAATCCTCTCTTGCCACACAACACCCAGTCAAGGATGGCCAGCTCTCTAGTTGGTTCCTCGACATATTGGTCTAGAAAACCATCCCTAATAACTCCAGGAAAACCTCCTCCACCATATTGCTACCAGTTTGGTTAGCCCAATCTATATGTAGTTTAAAGTCACCCATGATAACTGCTGTACCTTTATTGCACGCAGCCCTAATTTCCTGTTTGATGCTGTCCCTAACCTCACTACTACTGTTTGGTGGTCTGTACAGAACTCCTACTTGCATTTTCTGCCCTTTGGTGTTCCGCAGCTCTACCCATACAGATTCTACATCATCCAAGCTAATGTCCTTCCTTACTATTGCGTTAATCTCCTCTTTAACCAGCAACGCTACCCCACCTCCTTTTCCTTTCAGTCTATCCTTCCTGAATATTGAATACCGCTGGATGTTGAGTTCCCAGCCTTGGTCACCCTGGAGCCATGTCTCTGTAATCCCAATTACATTATATCCTTGGTAATGTCAGCTGTGGCTCAGTGGGTAGCACACTCGCCTCTCAGTCAGAAGGTTGTGGTTCAAGTCCCACTCCAGGAACTTAAGCACATAAATCTAGGCTGACACTCCAGTGCAGTGCTGAGGGAGTGTTGGTGGACGTAAAAGATCCCATGCCACAATTTCGAAGAAGAGCAGTGGAATTATCCTCGGTGTCCTGGCCAATATTTACCCCTCAATCAACATAATAAAAAGATTGTCTGGTCATTATCATATTGCTGTTTGTGGGAGCTTGCTGTGTGCAAGTTGGCTGCCATGTTTCCCACATTACAACAGTGACTACACTCCAAAAGTACTTCATTGGCTGTAAAGCGCTTTGAGACGTCCGTGGTCATGAAAGGCGCTATATAAATGCAAGTCTTTCTTTCTTTAAATTGCCGTGCTGTACTTACGGCCCCAATCCACTTCAACGTCGTCCGCTGCTAGTTTGCCCAGGGCCTTCATAAGGATGGCCCAGGGACCCACCTGAATCAGGCAGGAGCCTCATTAAATTAAGCAAGTTTGGGTACTGTGACGTACATAGGACTCCAATTGCATGAATAAGCAGAATGTGCACCATGCATGCTCCGTCCATTTGTAGTAGGCAGTGACTGGCCTAACTAGCGATCTTTAAAGGAAACGCTAGAGGCTGCAAACAAAAACGGCCTAAGAAATATACATTTCTTTTGGTGGCATCAGGAGGAGCCTAGGCCCACAAAGAAAACAAATCCAGATTAATGTCGAGGTTCACCTCAGAATTGCCTGTCCTCCAGGCTCCAACTGTTGGCTGCTCAGTGTGGCTTTCCAGATCCAGCGAGCTGCATCGGCGGATCAGTTTGGATCCTAACATACGCCGGTGGAATATAAACGAGGTCCAGGTCTCCCAAGCGGGTGCTCAGCCTGCCGCTCCATCTGTAATCCGCCGACAGTTAAAATCGGCCCCAGTAAGATATGCCTGCAAGGTTATAATATAGTAAACAGCCTAGCAGATTTTGAACTGCGCACCATATACCTTGCAGAGTCTTCAGTTGCAGCAGCTCATGATATACCTTCAGCTTGTTGCTTGGAACAGTCCCACTTGCATCTCTCATTGGTGAAAAAAATCAATTCTTGCTGCAATCAATATCATCTTTACTGGCTCAGAACCAGGCAGAGTCACAGAGCAGATTAGTGGAACATTGGTTTCAGCACCAATCTGCTACTACAAAAGAGGGCTCTTTCTAATTGGAAGGAAAATTGTACAAACAGATTAATGACTTTGTAATAGCAGCCTTTTCTGTACATGACAGTAATCAGATTAAGAATGTTGCCTTGCTATTACCAGTCATGTTATCCCATAACCATGGTTATTCAATCAGAGATGCATAATTGTAATGTAATTAGGTTCTCAGATAATTCACAACTGGCTGCCAGTGCAAGACTTTTAAAAACTAAAGGAAGGCATCTTTGGAAACACAATTCTAAGATATACAATAATAAATGATTTATCTGTTAAAATTATTCTTGGAGTCAGCGGTCACTGCTTCCTGTCATGATTCCAATTTTGGATATACTATTACTATGAATTGAATTTATCTCTTATTTGCTTTGTCAAGTAAATCAGTTAAGTTATTTGGCTTAAAGTTATTTGACACTTAAGTTATTTAACATACACGTTCTCATATATGTATCGAAGATTCTGGAATATATATTCGAAAGAATTGTGAGGTCGACTTCACTTCGATATTCTGTTGAGAAGTCTTCCAGAAAAAGAACATTCTTGTATATAGAGATACATTGAGAAGTAGCTGCAAACATAGTGTCGACCTACATAGAATGAGTTTAAGGTACTGCATTACATCCAGCTACACAAACCTCTCATTACGTAAATTTAAACAGTTTGCAACATCTTCAATTAGGTGGAAAAAAACTCAGCTTTCTTTGTCTCTCCCAAGGCATTCTGAAGAAATAAGTGCTGAATTTTATATACAGTACGTTAAAAAAAGACATATTGCTGTGTGGTCTACAAATGGTACTGAAGAGATTGTGTACCTGTGAGATTTGATGTTTACCATTAGAATCTATGTTATGTGATTAACATAGAAACATAGAAAACATTGAAAATAGGTGCTGGAGTAGGCCATTCGGCCCTTCTAGCCTGCACCGCCATTCAATGAGTTCATGGCTGAACATGCAACTTCAGTTCCCCATTCCTGCTTTCTCGCCATACCCCTTGATCCCCCTCGTAGTAAGGACTACATCTTACTCCTTTTTGAATATATTTAGTGAATTGGCCTCAACAACTTCCTGTAGTAGAGAATTCCACAGGTTCACCACTCTCTGGGTGAAGAAGTTTCTCCTCATCTCGGTCCTAAATGGCTTACCCCTTATCCTTAGACTGTGACCCCTGGTTCTGGACTTCCCCAACATTGGGAACATTCTTCCTGCATCTAACCTGTCTAACCCCGTCAGAATTTTAAACGTTTCTATGAGATCCCCTCTCATTCTTCTGAACTCCAGTGAATACAAGCCCAGTTGATCCAGTCTTTCTTGAGAGGTCAGTCCCGCCATCCCGGGAATCATATAAATATGTCTTTCTTTAATGGACAGAAACACACAGGCAGTGAACCTTCGCTGCACTCCCTCAATAGCAAGAATGTCCTTCCTCAAATAAGGAGACCAAAACTGTACACAATACTCCAGGTTAAAAGATATTATAGCAAAATTAAAGAATTGTGCAACAAAACTTTTCAAACTGCCTTTTTATAATCGATGGATTGGATGATAATTTATGATATTATTACCCTGTGGAATGGGGTAGATGTATAATTCATTAATTAATAAAACAGCAAGTGAATTTGTGGTCATCAAAGTGCTGCCAATGGAATATTTCATCACTTTAAGCGCCAAAGGGGAAATTCTTTGATCCTTTCTTCTCAGCAGGAAGTGCATCTTAGGAAACTGCAGGTGCACTGCCTGTGTAGTTTCTGTCCATTAAAGAAAGACATATTTATATGGCGCCTTTCATGACCTCAAGACTTCCCAAAGTGATTTACAACCAATGAAGTCCATTAATTTATTCCTGATTGCAGAACCACATCTAAAATATCAATATCATGCACACTTATGTCATTCAGGCTATAGGATCACTTCACATTACACCATCAAATTTCTCATTAGGGTGATATTTCCAATTTCTACACCAACTATTCTTGTGGCCTCCTTGACAGAGACTAACAATTTATTGCCATTTCCTATGTGTTCAAATTCACTTAGGATCCTTATACCTGTAAAGGGGAGAAGATATTTATCCCGTAGACTGGTCCAAACAACAACATGCAGTTTTATAGCACTCTTCATGTGCAGGAAGACATCTCAAAGTGCGTAACATGAAAAGGACAGAACTGTGGGTGCCAAGCAACAGAGAAAACGGGAGAAATGGAGAGGGTTGGAGAGGATCCAAAAGCACTGGACAAGATAATGGTTTTAAAAAAGATTTTTAAAAGCAGGGAAAGTTTGGCAAGGCAGAGGGAGAAAATATTCAAACACCCTCTACTGGATGATATATAATATAAATTCCTGAAGTGTGAAATGTTTCTGCTTCACTGACAAGGATGGTACTGATTATTGTCAAGACTGTACAGATTGGTAACCAATTACTACTTTAACTATTCATTTTAAAAATGCAAGCATTGAAGATAGAGAAGTTACATAATGAAAGTTCCTGTAACATCAACAAGAATCACTGAGTCTGCTCCACAGTGGATTGCTTAGTTCAATCTTCAAGGAACATGTGGTGGCTTTATTATTAACACAAATTTGATAGCAACCTCATCCACATCAGCTCATTAAATCTGCTCTCCTACAGTGTTGCACTGTTTAACAACCCCAAATTTCCTTGCACATTCTAGTAATTTGTTTTTTTAAATGGAAAGTTACAGAATGGTCTCAGTCCTGCGATCGTGAATTTGAAATGAAACTGGCGGGGTCACCATTATAACCAGGATTATACTTTATAGAATGTTCAGTGTAATTCCCTGCCTAGCTCTGCAACTTCCACCAGTCCTACAACCCCCGCCCCCAATACTCTCTGCTCCTCTGAGTCCAGCTTCTTATGCATATCCCCTTCTTTTACCTGGCAATGACAGCTGTGTTTTTCAGCTGTCTCGGTCCCACTCTCTGGAATTTCCTCCTTGGTTCTGTTCATTTTTCTCACACCTTTGTGAAGTGCCTTGGGACATTTTTCAGTGTTAAAGGTACTATATAAATGCAAGTTGTTGTTGTAACACACAGTGCCTGGAAATAAACAATCATATTTGTGCATAATTCTAACATGACGTAAAGCTCAGAAATTGGAGAATTTTCACTTTGTCCATTGACTTTCATTAAGAAATATCCATAGAATAGGTGGCAAGTTCCCTAATTGTGGACACTAAAAACATAATGGCCCGGATCTTGTGGTTGTAATGAAGGCAAAACTGTCAGCGTTCGCCGTCATTACTCTGTGAAACTGACATCAACTTCTGGCGTCCGCACATGCGCAGTTAAATGTGGAAATCCGTAAGTTGTTTATCTAGTGATTCACTGCTCATCCACAGGGTGGGCTGAAGACAGCAGACCCTGCAGACAGCAATCTTTTTCAAATCACTGAACTGATGAGAACTTCAGCTTTTACGTTCTATCTCTGTTATAAAAACCTCCCCCCAAAATTAAGCCTTGTTCAATGAGGTGTAACTGGGTTTTAAAAGTGGTACTAAGTCATAATTACTGCTGAGCAACCTCTCTGGTCCTGAAAACTAATTATATTTGTGGAATGTCAAATTTTTCAATTGTGATAAAAATTCCATCAGGTAGAAATTCAGTATTGTTCCTGGCTAACGGGAGATGCAAATGAGTTGAATTTCGAGACACATATTTTTTAATATAATAAAAATTAATACTTTTTTCAAAGTTTGTTCAGCTTCTACCTTAATCCCATGTGTATGTCCCAATCTTTATTTCGCTCTCTGCAAAATTGATTAAAAGTTAAGAATAATCAGTGCATTTTACTTGCTAGTTTTCTGTCTGTGAGAATCCTTCAATGTGATTGGCTGCTTAGCCTACTTGATGACATTCACTGTTGCTGGACGCTGGGCATACCCTAGACATGGCACCAGAATCAAATTAACATCGGAAAAGGTAAAATTGATGTCACAGAGATAGCTCGATCTTTGCAAGCAGCTTTCTTCGAGGTCAGTCGTGTGCGCCGTCACTTCTGCAAATTCCGGGCCATTTACTTACTTTGGTTCGGACGAACAATTCTGGTTTCTGAGTTTAACTGGTAAACCGATAAAATGCTACCAAGCAAAATATTTCAAAGTCTATGTTAAACACACAAATAAAACATAATTTGTGTCTATGCCTCGGAGTTGCTCTTGTCTGCTTTTTGGATCAGATCCTCTTTCTGTGTTAGTATGAGTATCTACGACCACCACCAGGGCAAGTTTGGAAACTATTTGAAATGCAAATGTTGTCTTTTTTAGAAAATCAGAAAAATTAATGTTGCAAAATTGACAGAATTTAGTGAAAATAAAAAAAGTTATAAACAGATATTGAATCTTCGAAAAAAGTAACACCAAAAACCTACTTACATTGTCATCTCTTTAACAAAGAATAGCATTTGCAAGACATTTTTACATAGCAACATTCCTTAAATGACCTACTGCGTTCCCATGCTGTATATGAACCATGCCCATGGGTTCCTCCCATATACTTCATTTCCCAGTTTGAGTCTAGGAAATTCTTTGAGATTTAATTCCTCACCTGGAAAACAGTCATCTCTTGATTCCATTAGCATTTTATCTTGAGAAAATGGCTGAGCAAGTTGACTGGTTCACCTCATTTGGCCAAAGTCAGGCCTCACTTGGAATACTGTGTCCAGTTTTGGTCTCCTCACATGGTGGGTGATATTGAGGCTCTAGAAAAGGTGCAGAAGAGGGCCACTAGACTCATTGCAAGTCTAAAGCATCTTAGTTATCAAGATAGGTAAAAAGAGTTGGGACTCTTTACCTTAGAGCAGTGTAAAGATAGAAACATAGAAAATAGGCCATTCAGCACTTCGAGCCTGCACCACCATTCAATAAGATCATGGCTGATCATTCACCTCAGTACCCCTTTCCTGCATTCACTCCATACCCCTTGATCTCTTTAGCTGTAAGGGCCATATCTAACTCCCTCTTGAATATATCTAATGAACTGGCATCAGCAACTCTCTGCGATAGAGAATTCCACAGGTTAACAACTCTCTGAGTGAAGAAGTTTCTCCTCATCTCGGTCCTAAATGGCTTACCCCTTATCCTTAGACTGTGACCCCTGGTTCTGGACTTCCCCAAAATTGTGAACATTCTTCCTGCATCTAACCTGTCCAGTCCTGTCAGAATTTTATATGTTTCTATGAGATCCCCTCTCACTCTTCTAAACTCCAGTGAATACAGGCCCAGTCGATCCAGTCTCTCCTCATATGTCAGTCCTGCCATCCTGGGAATTAGTCTGGTGAACCTTCGCTGCACTCCCTCAATAGCAAGAACGTCCTTCCTCAGATTCGGAGACCAAAACTGAACACAATATTCCAGGTGAGGCCTCATCAAGGCCCTGTACAACTGCAGTAAGGCCTCCCTGCTCCTATAATCAAATTCCCCAGCTATGAAACCCAACATGCCATTCGCCTTCTTCACTGCCTGCTGTGCCTGCATGCCAACTTTCAGTGTAGACTTAGGGGGGGCATAGGATTGAGGTTTATAAGATAATGAAGGGAGTAGACGGTATTCCAGCTGACAGTTTATTTCAATTAAATAAGTTAGGCAGGACCAAATAAGTTGGAGAGGAATTTCCCAGATTTATTTTTCCAAATTGGCCTGGGTTTTTAATTTTTTTTTGCCTCTCCCAGATCATCACATGGCTTTGAGTGGGGTGGAGTGTATATGTTGTGATACACAAGATATCGCAATTGTGTGGGACCAGCTTGATGGACCAGATGGTCTTTACCTGTCCGTTATTTTTCGTATGTTCGCGTAACTATGACCCATAATTAGGCACAATCCTACAAATTTAAGTTGTATAAGATGTCAGGGGGTGGTTCTTTTCACAGAGAATAGTAGACCTCTGGAACAGCTGCCCTTTTATGTGGTGGATGCAGACTCATTGAATTCCTTCAAGCAAAAGTTGGATTTGTTTCAGGGTGCAGCAGAGATCACCTCTTCCAGAAGGTAAGTACTGCAGGGAATTTAATGGCCAGAGTGATCTCCTGGACTAGTTTCGATTGCCTAGATGGGTTGGAGAGGAATTTCCCAGATTTTATTTTCCAAATTGGCCTGGGTTTTTTAATTTATTTTTGCCTCTCCCAGATCATCACATGGTTTCGAGTGGGGTGGAGTGTATATGTTGTGATACACAAGATATCGCAATTGTGTGGGACCAGCTTGATGGACCAGATGGTCTTTACCTGTCTGTTATTTTTCATATGTTCGTGTAACTATGACCCATAATTAGGCACAATCCTACAAATCTCATACTGAGCTCAAAGGATTTTAAAACATTTCTTTATTCATTCATTCACAGAATGTGGGGGGGCAGCGCTGGCCATCCCTAACTGCTCTTGAGAAGGTGGTGGTGACCCCCTTCTTGAACTGCTGCAGTCCGTGTGGTGAAGGTACTCCCACAGTGCTGTTGGAGAGGGTGGTCCAGGCTTTTGACCCAGGTGAAAGAACGCCAATAGATTTCTAAGTCAGGATGGTGGGCGACTTGGAGGGGAACTTGCAGGTGCTGGTGTTCCCATGTGCCGGCTGCCCTTATCCTTCTAAGTGGTAGAGTTCGCAGCTTTAGAAGGTGCTGTCAAAGAAGCCTTGGCGAGTTGCTGCAGTGCATCTTGTAGATGATACACACCGCAGCCACGGTGCACCGGTGGTGGAGGGGGCGAATGTCTAAGGTGGTGGATGGGGTGCCGATCAAGCGGGCTGCTTAGTCCTGGATGGTGTTGAGCTTCTTGAGTGTTGTTGGAGCAGCACTCATCCAGGCAAGTGGAGAGTATTCCATCACACTCTTGACTTTTGTGCCTTGTAGATGGAAAAGCTCTGGGGAGTCAGGATGGGAGTCACTCATTGCAGAATATCTAGCTTCTGACCTGCTCATGCAGCCACATCCATAGTTGTAGGATGGTGCTCAGTATGTGCAAAATATTATTAGTTCAAGGTGGAGAAAGTCCTACCAAAGTATGTAATCTGTTTTCCCTATGTGTTGTTCTTCACACATGAAAGAATTGTCACCGAATAGTGGTTGAACAAAAAAATGAGAGGCCCTTAGATCTGGCTCTTAAACCTGAATGTGTGACTGATCTTCCAGACTTCAAAACCCTTTTTCTGACAAGCGCAATTATGAATGTTTAATAAGTTGTTAATAAATGTTAAGACCATTTAAGGGTATCTTCTTGAAATTGACTGATGAATTGGGTCCTGTTGAATGTTCTTTGTTCCTCCCCAAGACCCACTTCCTGATAATTGGTAAAAGTGCAAAATTCACACCACCAAACAGTTTGTTAGTTTCTGTTTAATAATGGGCTTACCAATCATCCAAGTCCCATAGGAGATGAGCAAATGATTAAACATTTTGTTGTTTTTTTTTTAAATGCAGTCCACATCATAAGATCCTTGTTCTTCTCCTTTCTAACTTTCTCCCACCTATATTCCATTACAAGAACATGCACGGCTGTGCCAGTAGTATCTTGGGAAAAGTAAAATTCTGCCAAAGCTTTAGGGAGTCAATTGCGATGTAACCTGTAGAGTGTTCCGTCATCCCACCAACTGAAATAGACTAGTCAACTTGCTCAACTTTTTTGCAGCTGAAATGCTAATGAAAATTTTCCAGGTGAAGAATTGAAGCTCAATGTATTTTATAGATTACAAGGGGGAAAATGAAGCATATGCTCAACTTAGTACCAAATTATGTTCTCATAACAGATAAAAAATAAATTTCAGATTTGCATGTCTCTCTAATTTTGGAATATTCATCTATTAATTATTCAATAGAGATGAGGAATGTTGCATTTACTCCTGATGGAATTGGATTAAGGTCCTTCATCAAATAGAAACATAGAAAATAGGTGCAGGGGTAGGCCATTCAGCCCTTCTAGCCTGCACCGCCAATCAATGAGTTCATGGCTGAACATGCAACTTCAGTACCCCATTCCTGCTTTCTCGCCATACCCCTTGATCCCCCTAGTAGTAAGGACTTCATCTAACTCCCTTTTGAATATATTTAGTGAATTGGCCTCAACTACTTTCTGTGGTAGAGAATTCCACAGGTTCACCACTCTCTGGGTGAAGAAGTTTCTCCTCATCTCGGTCCTAAATGGCTTACCCCTTATCCTTAGACTGTGACCCCTGGTTCTGGATTTCCCCAACATTGGGAACATTCTTCCTGCATCTAACCTGTCTAAACCCGTCAGAATTTTAAATGTTTCTATGAGGTCCCCTCTCATTCTTCTGAACTCCAGTGAATACAAGCCCAGTTGATCCAGTCTTTCTTGAGAGGTCAGTCCCACCATCCCGGGAATCAGTCTGGTGAATCTTCGCTGCACTCCCTCAATAGCAAGAATGTCCTTCCTCAAGTTAGGAGGCCAAAACTGTACACAATACTCCAGGTGTGGCCTCACCAAGGCCCTGTACAACTGTAGCAACACCTCCCTGCCCCTGTACTCAAATCCCCTCGCTATGAAGGCCAACATGCCATTTGCTTTCTTAACCGCCTGCATGCCAACCTTCAATGACTGATGTACCATGACACCCAGGTCTCGTTGCACCTCCCCTTTTTCTAATCTGTCAACATTCAGATAATAGTCTGTCTCTCTGTTTTAGGAAGAAGCTTCTACTACTATTATATATTCGGTGAACATGCAGGTCCTGATATTTGTCTAGAGGGAAGTACATTGCAGCAGTACACCTTTCTCTCGTCAAGATAAGATGGATTTTGAAAGTTGTTGCCCACTTCTCATCCCAATCTGTAGAATTTTCTATTGCTTATTAAAAGGACACTAAAAATGGACAAGACAAGGGCCCACAGTTTCCAGTGGGATCTCACAATCGCATGCTGTAATGTTTGCGGAAATCAGTGGAACCCCCAGAGAAAATGGTGTAAACGGCCAATTTCAGCTGTTTCTCCAGAGGTTATACTGATTTCTCACCAGAGTTACAGCAGGAGATTGGGAGAACCTCCGAGGAAATTCAGAGCCACTACCTACATCTTAAGTGAAATGCTTAGATTTCAGTTGTCCATTTAGTAAACATGTTTTAGTATCTCATAGGTGCTAAACTACTTCAAATGATCAAGCAAATGCATAAATATTTGCATTTATTTTTCTTATTAATCTAGAAAAGAATAAAATCAGGATTATTCATAACAGGATTAAACATACTAATCAACCTAAAATCTTTAAGGCATACTGGAATTTCTTTTTGACCAAATCGACATATTTGTGATCTGTTTTCCCTGCATCAATTATTGTAATAATTTATTGCATATGAAAGCAAATATTTCTGACGCCTCCCATTCCAGGAAACTGCTATCAAGTTGCTTGATGTGGAAAAGGTGTCAGTAGTAGCCTAATTTGGTCTGATGAATGAATGACGCTGCCCGGCACTTTTCTGAAGCAGCTTAACTCCTGGGAGCCAATTAATATGGACCACAGGATAAAACTTGATGAAAAACCTTTCTGTTTTACAAATGAAGGTTAGTGTCTCTGCACACGCACACACACACACACACACACACACACACACAAATAGGAGACATATTCTTCCAAAATGCTGAGCTTTACTGGAATCAGGTTTGGCCTTAATTGCAACTTCATTTGTATTTCATCATTTGTTGAGCATGACAAAAACTGACAGGCGAACTTCAGCAAAACCAGAAAAATACTCTGGATTTTAAAATCGGCCTTCTACTCCCATTTTCTCCACGGTAGCTTTTTCAATTGCCTGATGAACGGTGCACACCTCTTTCTGGGTTAATGTTCGTTCCATGTGGCGGTAGGTAATCCTATAGCAGTGGCTGACCTTTTTCGTCCTAGACAGAGAAACAACCATCAGTTCATCAACTGCAAACGCGGGTTGTACATACCCAACCTGCTATATGTATACATTTGTAAAAAGGTATGGAGGCTACCAATTTATATTTCAGTTCTAGTCCAGCCATGTGAACTCTACACAGCTTTGCTATAAACTGAGGAATTATTCCAATCATCTAGTCCTTTTTTTCCCACTGCAAATATGTAGCTGCCAAGTAGGCACAGTTCTCAGAGTTTAGACTTGCAAGCCCCACTTTATTATCCATCCTTAGTCGCTCTATGATTCTGCATCCTATTTTTAGCACACTTGTTAATGCATTTGTGTCAAATTCCTGTGTACAATATTTGAACAATTTGTTAACCTATTTTAGCAGAGAGAAATTTCAATCATCCGAGTCATGAGGCCTCAACAGAGCATCACTTATTTAAAAAAAATAAACTTAACTATGGTCTATTCTATATTTAGAGCACTGTGGGCTGAAAAATGAACAAAACAATGTCGTGTTTCTTTCCACTCCTTCCCCATTACTGAAGGAAGTTGAGGTTACTCACACTGAAGTACAGCTGTTCACAAGCCCAATTGTACCTCACCCAACAAACTATTCTTCATGCATAAACCTAAACAGTGAGCGTTAGTAAATTATTTAACTATGGCCAGCATCACAGCTGAACCAGATTCAGTCCTCACTTGTTGGGCACCCCGTGCGTGGATGTCAAGAGTTACTGCACCATTGTAACAACAATCTGCATTTATGTGGCTAGCTATCAGAAGGAGAAAGCATGACTGATTTTTTTTTTCCTTCTTTAGCCCAAGGAGATTGAGGCTAATTGTAATGCCCCCATTGCTTCCTTGACTGAGGGCAACTAACCCAATGGTCACATTTTGGGGTATTGCAAAACCTATTATGCTCGATTACTTTGGTTTGTTGCTTTAGACCATGCTCATGGGCAAGTTTCAAATCCTAAGCCTTTAACAGTGCCCATCTTTGTCTGGAACTCGAGGAAAGAGTTTGGGAACGTGCCCGAGTTAATGATGAATAGCAAGCTCTATTTTGTAATTGCTGTTAAACACTGGACTATCTTATGCCACCATAAGATTTCCATTCAGTCTTTGAAAGTGAATTGAGACTTACAACAGACTTTGCTTAAAGTACAAATCAAGAAACTAACTTATTAACAATGAACAAGCGAACCGTCTAACAGTGATACAAGAGTGATAAAATAATAATAGGTAGCAACTCTAAAGATTCATTTAATCTCTTGTACTTGTTTTAAGATTTATACAGGATTCATCTGATATCCCCATAATTTTAAATTGTCCCAAGTTCTTTCACCTAAAACTGGTTGAGGAAACTGCCAAATCAGAACAAATTCTTTAAAGAAAGACTTGGCTTTATATAGCGTCTTTCACAGCCATTGGACGTCTCAAAGCGCTTTACAGCCAATGGTACTTTTAGAGTGTAGTCACTGTTGCAATGTGAGAAACGCAGCACCCATTTGTGCACAAGCAAGCTCCCACAAACAGCAATGTGATAATTACTAGATAATTTTTTTCTGTTATGTTGATTGAGGGAAATAATGTCATGGGATCTTTTACGTCCACGTGAGAGCAGACGGGGCCTCGGATTAATGTCTCATCCAAAAGACGGCACCTCCGACAGTGCAGTGTTCTCTCAGCACTGCACTGGAGTGTCACCCTAGATTTTTTTCTGTGCTTAAATCCCTGGAATGGGACTTGAATCCACAACCTTCAGAGGCGAGAGTGCTACCCACTGAGCCACAGCTGACACTCAAATTAACCATACTTTAAACTTTAATTATATTTTCCTGAGAGAAGAGGTTCATCTGTGCTTTATAAAAGGAAGGCCCACTGCTGACTGTTCTTACTAGAGGCTAGTAACTTTGCCATCATGCAACACCAATCACCTGCTCACCGATGTTAAGTTTGGGTTCTGTCAGAACCAAATTGGCTCAAGACCTCACCACAGTTCTGATGCAGACATAGACGTAAAAGCGGAATGCCCAAGGAGAGGAGAGAGTACCTTACTTTTTATTTATTCATTCACGGGATGTGGGCGTCGCTGGCAAGACCAGCATTTATTGCCCATGCTCTTAACATCATGGCAACACTTGATACAGTATGGCATTAAAGACCCCTGGTAAAAATTAGGCCAATGGGGGTCTAAGGGAAATCATCCAGAGGCTGGAGTCATAGCTGACACAATGGAAGGTGATTGTCAGAAGCTAGTCTTCACAGCCCCAGTACATCACTGCAAAAGTTCCTTCGGGAAATGTCCTCAGCCAAACCATCGTCAGCTACTTCATTAATGGCCTTTCCTCCATCATAAAGGCAGGAGTGGGATGTTCCCATAGAATTTCACGGTGATCAACTCCATTCACAACACCTCTGATAATAAAGCAGGCCATGGCAACCTACAGCAGAAACAGACATAAGCAGACAAATGGTACACAAGTGCCACTCATTTGCACCACACACGTGCCACATTACTGCTGACATGCTGGCATTAACATCTTGGGGGGGGGGGGGGGGGGCGGTCACCACTGATCAGTAGCTAAACTGGACTAGCCATATCAACATTGTGACTACAAAAAACATTGCAGAGGCTGAGTAGACTGTGACGATTGGCTCAGCCCCATCCTGACCCCTCACAGCCTATTCTGGGGCCCTGGTCAGCAATGTGGTCCCAGGGATTGCCTCACCATGGCCACATTTACTTCACTTGACACTGTACACGCTGGCTGCCACATGATGCACCAGGTTGACACCACCCCATGGGTCAGGTGCTGATGCCCTGTGCAGCATCAGGTGATTGCGAAGAAGTTTGGTGTTGTTGGTGGTGATGCTGGTGTTGGGAGTTGATCGTGGTGGGATTCTGAGGACCAAGGTGAGATTTTATCAAGAGCAGTGATGCTGTTGGAATAGACGGCAGCTGAAGCGGAGATGACAGAAGCAATCTGTCAATAGCGAGAGAGATTGCTCCAAGGAGGTGACAGTGGATAGAGATTTCACTGCTTTCACTTCTAAACTGCATACAACTCAAAAATGTCTTCCAAATCCTGAAGGCATCAGCTTCTGAGATTGGAAAGAGAATAGCTGTGAAATGGTAGCTTTTATGTCACTTCTGCAGCTGTCAACCAATAAAGGCAAGGGAGAGTCATTGAGAACCCGACACACTTACCTGACATGAAGCCCGAGCAACCGGGAAGCTCCTGAAAAAGTTGGAAAAATGGTAAATACCTGGTAAAATTCTTTTAAAATACCTCTTAATTATGTTAATTGGCTGGCCCACCGCTTGGTGTCGGGTCTGTGAACTTCAGCCAGACCTGGCACTTTGGATACTGACAAGGAGGAGGGTTAAGAGCAGGATCCCGCCCCGCTGTCAATCGTGGCCTGCCTCCAAACCCGCATTCGCAGGGCTGGTACGATTCCGGCCAAAGGGTGGTAGATCTTTGGTACTCTCTTCCACAAACGGCAATTAATTCTAGATTAATTATTAATTTTAAATCGGAGATTGATAGCTTTTTGTTAACCAAAGGTGTTGGGTGATATGGCCTATAGATGGAGTTAGGTCGCAGATCAGCCATGATCTCATTGAAAGGTGGAACAGGCTCGAGGGGCTCAATGGCTGGACTGACATATGAGGAGAGACTGGATCAACTGGGGCTTTATACACTAGAGTTTAGCAGGATGAGAGGGGATCTCATAGAAACGTATAAGATTCTGACGGGACGGGACAGGTTAGATGCGGGAAGAATGTTCCCGATGTTGGGGAAGTCCAGAACCAGGGGACATAGTCTTAGGATAAGGGGTAGGTCACTTAGGACTGAGATGAGGAGAAACTTCTTCACTCAAGAGTTGTTAATCTGTGGAATTCCCTGCCGCAGAGAGTTGTTAATGCCAGTTAATTGGATATATTCAAGAGGGAGTTAGATATGGCCCTTACGGCTAAGGGGATCAAGGGGTATGGAGAGAAAGCAGGAAAGGGGTACTGAGGGAATGATCAGCCACGATCTTATTGAATGGTGGTGCAGGCTCGAAGGGTCGAATGGCCTACTCCTGCACCTATTTCCTATCTCTATGTCTCCTGTTCCTATATTCCTAAGAGCAGCAATGCCGTGGGAACAGTGCCGTCTCCAAGTAACACACCACCCTGTCTTGGACATATACTGTCGGTAACCTCATTGTCTTTGGGTGAATATCATGGAATTCCTGACTCACTATCAATAAGGGGGCACCATCAGCACAAGGATTGCAGTGCTTCAAGGAGAAAGCTCACCATTACCTTCGCAGGGCAATTAGGACATGACAACAAATGTAGCCTTGCCAGTGTCGCCCACATCTCAAGAACAATTGAAAAAAAAGTTGCTGAGCTGACTGATAGACACCCTTTGCATACAGACTGAGTTTAAAGTGATGCGTACCAGAAACCCATCAGACATAATTCCCTCCTCTGTGTCACATCAGCACAGATATGCAGTTAAGCCTAAACCTTCTTGCTATGTATAACTCATTTACCCACTCAGTCATTAGGAGAGCTGAAATAAGGCATCAACTAACCACATATCAAGTAGCCACCATTTGAGTATTATTGGCACCTCACAGTATTGTTTAGGCTTTTCACAAACTGCCATCATAGAAACATAGAAAATAGATGCAGGAGTAGGCCATTCGGCCCTTCGAGCCTGCACCACCATTCAATAAGATAATGACTGATCATATGAGACCTAGAAAAAGATCTAGGGGCCGAAATTGCCCTGCGCCCCGATTGGGTGTGTAACCTGCTGGGGCCGGAACTTCCTGCGTCCAGCGCAGAAATCCTGCCTCGGCCACTGAATTGGGCTTACCACCCCTCAAAGGAAGTGGAGCGCAATCTCGCGTATACAGCGATGACATCATTGCCGGTTATGTGGTGGCCGGGGCACTACTCACTGGGCACAGGGTGCCGTGACAGCACCTCTGCAAACTCCTGGGCAATTTCCATGGAGCCGGTAGCTCCACCTCCCCAGCACTGTTCCTCCGGGTGAAAAGTGCCTTGCGCACCGTTAGCGACCCTCGGAATCGCTATGGCCCTTTCAACAAGGGGCAATTTCGACCCCTCGTGATACTAACTTCATTAGACGATTGGATATCTGGTCATACCTGGCATTACAAGACAAATAAATGACAGGACTAATGCATTTTTTTAAAATTCATCATTGTTAGGTAGTTCAAGTGAAATCCAGAATACATTAATACTTTTGTTATACTGCAAACAGCCAGTGGAGCAAAACCTGCACACATAACAGTGATACTAGTGGATTGTTACTGCTACATGCTCTCGCATGGTAGAAAGTAGCATTTTGCACATGCGTGTTTAAACACATGTACCTCCCTGCTCTTATATTCTATGCCTCGGCCAATAAAGGCAAGCATTCTGTATGCCTTTTTAACCACCTGGCCTGCTACTTTCAGGGAATCTGTGGACCAATGGTGGAGCTTTGGAGGCGTGGCCTGATCAGTTGGAGCTGTGCTGTAGTGAGAGAAGGAGCTACCTGCTGTTGCTCCTGCCTGAAAGCCTACAGAGAACCCCGAGACCAGCCCAGGAAGAGGAGGAAGGGGCTTACTACAATTCAACATCCAGAGGGAGAGGAGGAGAGCAGAAAATTCAACAACTTTATTACTGCTACAGAGAGTTGGAGAGAGGGGGAAAA
Source organism: Pristiophorus japonicus (assembly GCF_044704955.1). Taxonomy (NCBI): domain Eukaryota; kingdom Metazoa; phylum Chordata; class Chondrichthyes; family Pristiophoridae; genus Pristiophorus; species Pristiophorus japonicus. The sequence goes on from NC_091981.1 coordinate 19,631,916, forward strand.
GGAATAACAACTATCCAGTGTGGAAGGAGGGAGAAACTTCATCAACCAAAGGTGGGTGTGTTTTGGTGCATTCCCCTAAAGACTTTGTTGTATCGGTGGGGGGAGGAAAGAAGACCATTTCGAGGGCTGGAACATCGCGGGGGGTGTGTGTGTGTGGAAGTGTGTGTGGAAGTGTGTGTGGGGGTCTTGCTAAACAACTATGCCCCTCACACCACTGAAGCACCCCTCCCCCATTGCCTAGCCTGGGATAGCTGGAGCTACCTGGCTGAAGACTCATTAATTACCCTATTTTACATCGTTGGGAGTGTGTGCCTGGGTGGCTCCAGCTACCCCAGGTGAAGACATCTTCTCCCCCACCCGAAGACCATCTACAAAGACTGTGTTTTTTGCCATCTGGGGAGTGCACCCCAAGAAATACCCACCCATCGCTGTGAGGGGAGACCTGCCTTCGCAGCTTCCCTCTTTCCCACCCCCCTCTCTCTTTTTCTCTCTCTCTCTGTCTCTCCCCTCTCTCTCTGAGAGCCCCTTTCCTCCTAAGTGAAAAACCAATTAAGACAACTGAGCAGAGGGAGCAAGGCCCCTCCCCAATTGTCAACTAGGGGAGAGTTGTGCCTCTTTTAGAGCTCCCTCTGTTCAAACACCATCGAGGCCATTTAAGACCATTAAGGCCTGTGACTTTGGGGTGGGTGTGGCCCTTAAAGGGACCCCGTGATGGCGACCCCATCCACGCCGGTGGCAGGGCCAGCAAAGACATATGTGCAGGTGGCGTCCACATCCACGGCGCCTCCTGCGCCTCCTGCTGCCCTGCCACCTTTCAGACTAATAACAAAGAAACAAGGGGTCAAGAGCTACACTCACCCCACAATGAGCATCGAGGAGTGCGTGCGGGCGATGGCTGGGGTAGTCGGCCCCTCGGCCATTGTCCCAGCCTCCAAGATGTCTGGGAAGGCTGTATTCTTCCTGGGGTCGGAGCGGGTGGTGTCCCTGGCCCTTGAAAAGGGGCTCACGGTGGGCGGGACGTTCCTGCCGGTGGACCTTCGAGGCCACCGCGCAGAGGGTCATCCTTTCTAACGTCCCGCCCTTTGTTCCCGCTGGGCTCCTTCTCCCTCACCTACACCAACTGGGGGAGGTAAGGTCAGGGATCAACCCCATAACGCTCGGCCTCAGGGAGAACAGCCTGCGCCACGTGTTCTCCTTCCGCCGCCAGCTCTTTGTCCGGCTGGCGCGGGAGGAGACGACGGAGGGGAACTTTAATGTGGTGCACGAGGGGATTGCCTACCGCGTCTTCTGGACATCGGACGGCGTGCGGTGCCATGCCTGCCGGGAGGTGGGGATGTTCGTAAGAACTGCCCCGCCTCCAAGGCCGCCAAACCACCGAAGGCGGCCAAGGCTGGCGCCGCCGCCACTCCCCCTAGTAGCGTCCGCGTGCCGGGAGCTGTGGGTGTGCGGGCATCGTCGGGGGCCTTTGTTTTCACGGCCTCCGGCAGGGGGGAGGGAGAGCATCCGATCGGAAAGGCGGCGCGGAGGAAGGCGAAACATCTCGAGGCGGGTCCCCTCAGTGCACCAGACAATTTGATCAGCCCGACCCAGTCACCGGCGAGCGCAGGGTGCCCTGAGCCCGTGCCCGTGCCCTTGACCAATACCGCAGAGGGGCTTGGGCGCGGGCAAGAAAAGGAAAAGGGGGGAGTGGAGCGGGAGGCCTCGGCAGACATGCAGGTCTCCCTGCCTCCGCGCCCCCCCAGGAACAAAAGGAGGCGCCGCTCCAATGAGGCGGAGGGGGAACAACATCCCTCCGCGGAGCAGTCGGTGCCCGCCGCGTGTCCCGCGTCCCCCACCAGCGCCCCCAAGCTGCGCTGTAGGCGAGAAGAATCTGCCCCCGGGGAGGGTGAGACAGTCGAGGCTGCCCAGCCTCTGCCTCCCGGGGATGGCGTGGAGGATCTGCCTGTCGTGGGGGGCGTGGGGCCAGCGGAGGTATGCGTTGCCGCCTGGTCGAGCGTCCCTGGGACTGAGGCGGGCGGGGCCAAAAAGGCCGAACCTGAGCCCGCCCAGCTATTAACCAACTTCCCCCGGGAGTCGCTCGACCCGCAGAAAATGAATATTAAAAATTTTTAATAGACATCCACACGCTGGGCCGGGGGGTGGTGGCGGGGAGGGGGAAGAACAACAACCCTCGCCCCCTTCTTTGGAGCTGGGGTACTTGGAGGACCTGGAGAATTTCTTTGGCCGGGTCTCTCCGTGTTTCCCGGCTCCTGGGGCGGAGGAGGAACCCCTTCCGCTGTCACTTCCTGACCCAGCACCGCTTTTAAAAGAGCCCAGTGGGGACTCCTCTGCCGACAATCCTGGGGGTGGGATCGGGGCGGAGCCAGGGCCGGATGGAGCGGCCGGGCCGTTTGCCGTACCTCGTGCGGTCGACGGGCCGGCTGCTGGCGGCGACCTCCCGGAGGGGGACGGGGACTCGGTGGGGGACGAGGGAGAAGATCTCGAGTCCATCGCCAGTGAGGCGGTGGATCTCCTCGTGCCCGCCGCTGAGTCCCCCCTCATTCCTGCAAAGCAACTCCGGGACTTTTTGGTCCAGAGCCAGGGTCGCCGCAACCGAGCCCATCTGGCCCTGGAAAGATGGTCCGAGCCGGGGCTGCTCGTCGCGTCCGTCCGCGCCGCCGCTAAAACCATGGCCGCGGGCGGGCCCTTATCAAAGGCGCAAGACCTTGAGCTGCGCTGGCTCAAAAGGTTCCTCGCTGGGCTGCTGAAGGAGTGGAGGTCAACAAACGACTCCACTCCTCCCCCACAATAGGTTAGGTAGAGGTTGCACTATGCTTTTGTCATGAAGATAACCATAGCCAGCCTCAACATCAACGGCGGCAGAGAGGCACGCCGTTGATTTAACAAATTTTCGCTCCTGCGGGAGGGGAAATATGCGGTGTATTTCCTGCAGGAAACCCACACCATTCCGGGAGACGAAGCCACGTGGCTCCTGGAATGGCAAGGAGAGGTCCGCATGAGCCACCTCACCTCCACTTCTTGTGGGGTGGCCATCTTGCTGGCCCCGCATTTTCAGCCGGAGATCTTGGGGGTCGAGGAGCCCGTGCCAGGCCGCTTGCTGCATGTCACGGTTCGCCTGGGGGACGTGCCGCTCCATCTCGTGAAAGTGTACGCCCCTCAGCCCGGCCCGCAGCAAACACGCTTCTTCGAAGAAGTGTCCGCTCTTCTTGGCTCCGTCGACGTCGGCGACTGCATTGTCCTCGGGGGGGATTTTAACTGCACCCTCGAGGCAAGGGACCGCTCCGGTGCCCCGCAGGGCATGACGGCGATGGAGAAGTTGAGGGACCTGGTCGGGTCCTTCGATTTGGTGGACGTCTGGCGAAATCTCCATCCCGACTCCAGTGCCTTTACTTGGGTGAGGCCTGGAGTCGGATGGTCCAGAGTCGACCGCCTTTACGTGTCTTGGGCGTACGTTTCCTGCGTCCCGGCGGCCTCCATGCGGCTGGTGCCGTGTTCGGCCCACCACCTGGTGTGGGCGGAGCCCGCTTCGCTCCGCGCGAGGACGGGGTCCGCGTACTGGCATTTTAACAACCAGCTGCTGGAGGACGTGCGGTTCCAGGACTCGTTCCGTCGGTTCTGGGCCGACTGGAGAAGGAAGCAGGGGGGCTTCCCCTCCTTGAGGCTATGGTGGGACGTGGGCAAGGCTCACGTCCGCGTCTTCTGTCAAGAGTATGCGAGGGGGTCGACCAAGAGGCGGGCGGCCAGGGTCGGGCGCCTAGAAAAAGAGGTGCTCGACCTGGAGTCCCGTCTCGGTCAAGTCGTCGAGGACCCGGCCCTGCGGACGGTGTACGAAGCGAAGAAGGCCGCGCTGAAGGACCTGCAGCTCGTCGGGTCCCGAGGCGCGTTAGTGAGGTCGCGGATCCGGTTCCTGCGGGATATGGACCGCGGCTCCCCCTTCTTCTACTCGCTGGAAAAAAGACAGAGTGTCCGTAAGCAGCTCTTGACGCTGCTGGCCGATGACGGCTCTCTCGTCTCGGATCCGGAGGGCGTCAACAACAGGGTCCGTGAATATTACGGGGGCTCTGTTCTCTCCAGAGCCGTCCAGCGAGGAAGCGCGTAGAGTTTTGTGGGAGGACCTGCTGAAGGTCGGCCCGGAGGGCGCCGAAAATCTGGAAGCTCCGCTAAGCCTGGCAGAGCTGACCGGTGCCCTCGACCGGCTCTCGAGGGGAAAAGCCCCGGGGCTGGACGGGCTGACCGTGGAGTTCCACAGGGCATTCTGGGACGTCCTGGGGGGCGACTACGCGCGGGTCCTGGGGGAAAGTCTGCCGACCGGGGGGATGCCCCTCTCTTGGCGCAGGGCAGTCATCGTCCTGCTGCCTAAGAAGGGCGATCTCCGCCTCCTTAAGAATTGGCGCCCGGTCTCCCTCCTCAGCACAGACTACAAAATCTTCACCAGGGCGATGTCTGCTTGCCTTGGCGCCGTGCTGGACCACATGATCCACCCCGACCAGTCCTACACGGTCCCGGGCCGGACAATCCACGATAACATCCATCTGGTCCGGGACCTCATCCACCATTCCCAGGAGGCTGGTCTGTCAGTCGCCTTCCTATCTCTCGACCAAGAGAAGGCGTTCGACAGGGTGGATCACGACTATCTGTTCGGGACTCTGCGTGCTTTCGGGTTCGGGACGCATTTCGTCGCCCGGATCAGACTTTTGTACGCCGCCGCGGAGTGTCTGATAAAGGTTAACGGGTCCTTGACGGCGCCCCTTCACTTTGGGAGAGGGGTGCGCCAGGGATGCCCCATGTTATGCCAGTTATATGCCATCTGCGTGGAGCCTTTCCTGCGCCTCCTGCGGACGAGGTTGACGGGAATGGCTCTGCAAGGGCCGGGCGTGGAGGTCGTCCTCTCGGCTTACGCCGATGACGTGCTCCTCGCGGTAGAGGATCCCGCTGACCTGCAGAGGATGCGAGAGTGCCAGGAGATTTACTCGGCCGCATCCTCCGCCAGGATCAACTGGGAGAAATGTTCCGGACTCCTGGTGGGTCAGTGGCGGGTGGACTCCCTGCCGGAGGAGCTCAGGCCTTTTGCCTGGAGCACGACCCATCTCCTCTATCTGGGAGTCTACCTTAGCCCCGACGAGGAAGCCTGGCCGGCAAACTGGCAAGAGCTGGAGGCCAAGATCGCCGCTCGCCTAGGGCGCTGGACAGGACTGCTCCGAGTGCTGTCCTACAGGGGTCGAGCGCTAGTCATAAACCAGCTGGTGGCCGCCATGTTGTGGTACCGGCTGGTCACTTTGACCCCTCCCCCTGCGTTTGTCACCAAGATACAGAAGAAGCTGGTGAACTTCTTCTGGAACAACAGGAAGCACTGGGTCTCTGCCGTGGTCTTGAGTCTCCCGCTTGGGGAGGGCGGTCAGTCGTTGGTGTGCCTCAGCACCCAGCTCGCAACTTTCCGTCTTCAGACCCTGCAGAGATACTTTTACGTCGAGCCCCGTCCCAGGTGGCGTGCTCTGGCGACGTATTTCTTCCGCCAGCAGCACGGCCTCAACTACGACACGCAGCTCCTGTTTGTGAGCTCGGGGGGCGTCAGGACCGCCTTCCAGGAGCTGCCTGTCTTTTACAAGGAGCTCATCATGGTCTGGAACAAAGTCTCCACCAAGCGCAGCTCTCCACCGGCTGGAGTGGCGGCTGTCCTGCAGGAGCCGCTGCTCAGGAATCCGTACCTCCACGACCGAGGTTTTAGGTGGCGGTCGGACGAGAGGGCTGTGGCTGGTGAGGTGACCAGGGTCAGGGACCTGCTCGATGGCGGAGGAGTGGGCTGGATAGCGCCAGACACGCTGGCGCAGCGCCTAAATTCTGCCAACGTCCGCCGCGTGGCCGATGCCATCGAGTCGCTAAAAACAGCTCTGGGCTCCGACTCCGTTAGGTGTGTCGAGGAGGCTCAGGCACGTGGGCAAATCCCGTCTGAACTGACCCCCGTCCGGACGGAATTCCTCATCGGCACCAAACCCCGGAACCTCCCTCGGGAGCCGGCGCCTCACAACTTGAGCCGCCTCGAGGAAATCCCCTCTGTGCCTTTCAGTTCCGCGCGGAGGGGTTTCCTGTACGGGCTGCTCCTGCACACTCTCAACTTTGCCATCCTCGCCTGCCGTCCGGACACGCCATGGCGTACCATCTTGCCGTCCAGAGGAGGCGGGGGTCCCCGATGGAGGGCACTCTACGCGGGAGTCCTCCCACTATTTATCGGGGACTTGGCCTGGAGGGTGGTGCACGGAGCAGTGCTGTGCAATAAATTTTTAAGCCGGTTCAAGGGCTCCCAGGCCACCTGCAATTTCAGCGGTCTGGAAGAGTCCGTGTTCCATGTTTTTACCGAATGCACGAGGTTGCAGCCCGTGTTTTATTATTTAAAGGGGCTGCTCCTGAAATTCTGGCTGCACTTCAGTCCCACACTCCTGATCTTTGGGCACCCTGTGCGGAGGAGAGCGGGTAGGTCCGAGGGCCTCCTCGTAGGACTGCTCCTGGGCACGGCCAAGGGTGCCATCAGCCGATCCAGGCAGCGGGCGGTCGAGGGGGTCGTTCAGCCCGACTGCCTGCCTCTCTTCCGCGCGTACATCCGCGCCAGGGTGTCCTTGGAGATGGAGCATGCGGTATCCTCCGGTACGCTCGCGGCCTTCCGCAAGAGGTTGGCACCGGAGGGACTGGAGTGCATCATCATGCCCGGCAACCAAATTTTAATTTTATGTTTTAAAGTTTAATTTGTTTTAATTGCCGGTGTTTTTAGTGGCCCCCCTCCCCTTTTGTAGGGGGCACTTGGAGAAAAAAAAATATATGATTTTCGTGCCCAAAGAAAACCTAAAAAAAAAACCAAAAACCCCCCAAAAAAACCACAAAAAAAAAGGGCCTTGAAAATGGTTGGTGTGTCTCCCAGATCGGGGGACCACGATTTAATGATTTAATGTTTTAGTTTCCTCCCAAAAAGAGTTATGTGGACAAGCACTCCAAGGCCCCTTTGTTCATCTACACTATTAAGTGGCCTACCACTTAATGTGTATACCCTTTCCTTATTAACCCTCCCAAAGTGTATTACCTCACACTTCTCTTAATTAAATTCCATTTGCCACTGCTCTGCCCACCTGACCAGTAGATTGATATCCTCCTGCAGCTCATGACTTTCCTTTTCATTATCAACTACACAGCCAATTTTAGTGTTGTCTGCAAACTTCTTAATCATACTCCCTATATTCAAATCTAAAATCGTTGAAATATACCACAAAAAGCAAGGGACCCAGTACTGAGCCCTGCGGAGCCCCACTGGAAACATCCTTCCAGTCACAAATACATCTATTAACCATTACCTTTGCTTCCTACCTCTAAGCCAATTTTGGATCCAACTTGCCACTTTGCCCTGGATCCCATGGGCTTTAACCTTCATGACCAGTCTACCACGTGGGACCTTATCAAAAGCTTTGCTAAAGTCCATGTACACTACATCGTACACACTACCCTCATCGACCCTCTTGGTTACCTCCTCAAAAAATTCAATCAGGTTAGCCAAACACGATCTTCCTTTAACAAATCCATGCTGACTGTCCCCAATTGATCCTTGCCTTTCCAAATGTAGATTTATCCTGTCTTTCAGGATTCTTTCCAATAATTTTCCCACCACTGAGTTTAGGCTGACAGGCCTGTAATTACTCGGCCTATCCCTTTCTCCCTTCTTAAACAAGGGTACTACATTAGCAGTCCTCCAATCCTCCGGCACCATGCCAAAATCCAAAGAGGACTGGAAAATGATGGTCAAGGCCTCTGCTATTTCCTCTTTTACTTCACTCAACAGCCTGGGATGCATTTCATCCGGGCCTGGGGACTTATCTACTTTCAAAGCTGCTAAACCCCTTAATACTTCCTCTCTCACTATGTTTATTACATCCAGAATATCACACTCCTCCTCGATAGCAGTATCTGCATTGCCCCTTTCCTTCGTGAAAACAGATGCAAAGTATTCATTAAGAACCTTACCAACATCTTCTGCCTCCACACAAAGATTACCCTCATGGTCTCTAATAGGCCCTACCCTTTCTTTACCCTCTTACTCTTAATATAATTATAGAACATCTTTGGGTTTTCTTTAATTTTACAAGCCAAGAATTTTTCATGCTCTCTCTTAAATTTCCTAATATCCTTTTTAATTTTGCCTCTTCACTTTCTATATACAAACAATGGCGGAAAGGTAAAGAGCATCCGGCCCAACCAGTCCTCCTGATGGGTGCAGAAGGGTGGCGGGATGGTCTACGATGTTGACGCTCCCCAAAAATATATAGTATAAAAATCCCAAAACGTAATATCCACTCAGTTGCCAGCCTGACCCACACCAATTTGGGAGACACTAAGCGGAGGCTGTGGAGAGTAGTCCACCCTGGGTAGTACCATATGCCTCACCAAGAAAAGGTCACCCGCTTGCTCGCTCAGCAGCAAAAAGCGATGAATACACCTGAACTGAAGAATGAAGAACAAGGATATATTAATAATCTTGAAAATTACATATTGCATCATAATTAGCTATCAAAATAATGGTGAGGCTAATAGCGCTCACTGTTATTTATGCGCAAATGGTACAGCATGTTCAGGTGAGCGCAGATGGGCGGTTAAACACAGAAATCAAAAGTTGCTGTCTGGGTTGTGCTACTTCCGCCGTTAGTTTTGTGTAAAAGGCATCTCGCTGTTTGGCACATCACTGAAATGCATTGAATGGCATTAGGTTGCTATAATTGCATGGTAGAAATGAACTAAACTCGCCACAGAAAGTTAAGTCTAGTCCATTTCAGTCTAAGTACCCTTTTAACAAAGTGTTAGTTAACCTTTCTGGCACTGACAAGTGTGGAGTCTTATTCCTTCAGCTTTTAATTGTTGTGAGTTTTAAAACTGTCAAATTAATTTTTTTTGAACTTTTCCTTTGTCTTTTTTCTTCTCTCTTAATTCAGTCTTTCTTGCCCTCTCTTTCTGTGCTTGTTTTGACATTGAAGTTACCCACTTTAATTTACACTTCCTTTTCAGCCCTTGTACTGTTAACCAATCAGATTGAAGGATTGTGAAATTAAGAGGATACAAAGTTAGATGCCCTGTTCACTCAGGTCCTAGATATCCAGTTTCCCTCGCTGCGATGTTGCCAGCTCGCATATTCAGCAACTTGCCATGCAAACATTTTAAAAACCTAAATGTGCAAGGGCAATTCTAATTCTAATGGCACATGTTGTTCGATGCCCTGCCACAGCAAGCTATGGTTCAAAGTGTTCAAAATACGCAGTTTACAAAACAGCTTATGACCCGTACAATTATATACAGTGAAAGCCATGCAAGATCAGCTCATTACTGACACTTTTGTAAATGATTCTATCCATGAAAAAATTCACAGAACTACTAGTCTCAGGATAAGGGGTCAGCCACTTAAAACTGAGATGAGGAGGAATTTCTTCATTCAGAGGGTTGTGAATCTTTGAAATTCTCTGTCCCGAAGTGCTGAGGATACTCAGTCGTTGAGTATATTCAAGGCTGAGATAAATAGATTTATGGACTTCAGAGGAATTAAGGGATATGGGGATAGGGCAGGAAAGTAGGGTTGAGGTTGAAGATCAGCTATAATCTTATTGAATGGCAAAGCAGGCTCGAGGGAGCATATGGCCTACTCCTGCTCCTGGTTCTTATGTTCTTATGTACCTGTTGTCAAGTTCTTTATGGTGCCACACCGGTTTCTGGAAATGGCTCTTTAGCCCTGGGCTCTTGCCAATCCCAGATGTCAGGGCTGGAGAGGGAAAATCTGAGATATCAATACACAAATTGAGCACGAATGAAATCGTAATCAAAAACATAAATATGCTGGAAATGCACTGCGGATCAATCAATGAAAGAGAAAGAGGTTTGGGGAATTCCCCTCTTCGCACATTTCCAGCATTGATGGATTTTCATTTTATCACGATTTGTCTCTGCTGCAAAACCCACCAAAAAATCATTTCCCAGCAGACATAATTAGAAACAGCAGCTTTATTTCACAGGAAAACTCTAGCTCTAACATAGACATCAGAAAATAATTTCGTTCTGAGAAAACTGCGGGTCTCTGCGTCTTTGACAAAATTAATTTTCATAGAAACATAGAAAATAGGTGCAGGAGTAGGCCATTTGGCCCTTCTAGCCTGCACCGCCATTCAATGAGTTCATGGCTGAACATGCAACTTCAGTACCCCATTCCTGCTTTCTCTCCATACCCCTTGATCCCCCTAGTAATAAGGACTTCATCTAACTCCTTTTTGAATATATTTAGTGAATTGGCCTCAACAACTTTCTGTGGTAGAGAATTCCACAGGTTCACCACTCTCTGGGTGAAGAAGATCCTCCTCATCTCGGTCCTAAATGGCTTACCCCTTATCCTTAGACTGTGTCCCCTGGTTCTGGACTTCCCCAACATTGGGAACATTCTTCCAGCATCTAACCTGTCTAAACCCATCAGAATTTTAAACGTTTCTATGAGGTCCCCTCTCATTCTTCTGAACTCCAGTGAATACAAGCCAGTTGATCCAGTCTTTCTTGATAGGTCAGTCCCGCCATCCCGGGAATAAGTCTGGTGAACCTTCGCTGCACTCCCTCAATAGCAAGAATGTCCTTCCTCAGGTTAGGAGACCAAAACTGTACACAATACTCCAGGTGTGGCCTCACCAAGGCCCTGTACAACTGTAGCAACACCTCCCTGCCCCTGTACTCAAATCCCCTCGCTATGAAGGCCAACATGCCATTTGCTTTCTTAACCGCCTGCTGTACCTACATGCCAACCTTCAATGACTGATGTACCATGACACCCAGGTCTCGTTGCACCTCCCCTTTTCCTAATCTGTCACCATTCAGATAATAGTCTGTCTCTCTGTTTTTACCACCAAAGTGGATAACCTCACATTTATCCACATTATACTTCATTTGCCATGTATTTGCCCACTCACCTAACCTATCCAAGTCGCCCTAACTAGAATATGCTGAAGCTTTATCTATTTTCCCATAGTTTACTCATAACAACTTGCATTTATTTAAGTCCTTAACATAGAAACATGTCCCATGTGCTTCGCAGAGGCATAATCAGAAAACAAACAGATGCCGAGCCAAAGAAGGAGATATTGGGACGGGAGACCAAAAGCTTGATCAAAGGTCTGGGTTTTAAGGAGGAGAGTCAGAAAGACAGAGGGGTTTGGGGAGGAATTCAAGACTGTGGGGCTTTTGTGGCTAAAGCCAGTCACAATGGTGGAGTGAGGGGGAGAGATACAAAAGGCTAGAGTCGTAGGAACAAAGAATTTGGGTGTGATTTGGGGGACTAGGAGCCAATGTAGGTCAGAGTAGACAGTGAAGAGATCGCAAAGTCTCTGTTTAAAGAATGGACTCAGTCGAGAATAGTTCGTGGACTTTATGGAATTTTTCTGAGGGTATTTTTCCCTGTGATGGGATCACCCTGTGCAGAGAGACTGCATGGCAGTTGACTGTGACAAAAGAACTGCCAGTCATCCAGAATGTAAGTGTTCGCCCGCCAGTCCTGGCTAAAGGAAGGGGGCCATACGCAAAAGCACTTCTCACCTCCATCTCAGAAGAGAAGCAGAGCAATAAACCCACTAGCCTGGCCAGCCAAAGAGGAGCCAGTTTTTTGGTTTGTTTGTTCCCCAACACAAAGACCAAGATATGTCCCAGACTCAGGGCCATTAGTCCAATACACATGGGTCTGATGGCCCATTACTGACTAAGCACTGCAGTGCGCTTAGAAACAAAAGGATTTTAAAGGAAAGATAGGGGTAGCAAGACTCCTATAAAGATAGACTCTTTTCCACCATTCGCTAGCTCCCTCTCACTCTACCAAGATTGACATAACAAGAAGAAATACCAAAGAAAGAAGCTGCAGTTCCGCAGAAGAAGCCGCTAAGACCGAGAACCGCAGACATCTCACAGGATACGGCCTCCAGGCAGCGACTTCCCACAGCTGAGCTGAGTGATCGAGACCAACTGTGTGTGGTGGTGAGCATGGTCGCGAGTATCCCAAGCCAGTAACCAGAGGTGGTTTGGGTAAGGTGCAAGGGCTCAGGGTTTTTCTCAGAGGTGAAGCTTTTCAGGGCTATTCTGGGGAGGAAGCTTTGTTTGATTTAGTCAGGCGAAGGGGCTTATGCGACTGGGTAATTTGTTGGTAGGGGTGGAGTTAGAATCCACCATAGCAACAAGGAAATTACTGCATGGTCCTCAGTTCTGTACTGTATGTATGTTGTTTGTAACCTGGATATTATTCTCCACAGAGACAGTGATTTTGTTTAGTAGTGCATGCTTTAGCCAGTGTATGTTAGACCAAATAAATATAAGTACGATTTTTCACTGAAGCATTCCTGCCCGGGACTTGAATAATAATTCCCAGGTATAGAATTTTCGTAAGGCAGGGGTGATTCGAACTGTCCGTCTAGCAATTGGGCTAGGATCAAAACCGCTTACAACAGAAAATTTGGATGAGCTGAAGATTGCAGAGGGTGGAGAATGGGAGGCTAGCTATGAGAGTCAACTATTGGAATAGTTGAATCTGGACGTGACAAAGGCATAGATGAGGGTTTCAGCAACAGATGGGCCGAGGTAACGGTGGAAGTGGGTAATGAGACAGAGGTGGAAGAATAATAATTAGGTTTTCTATTATTTTCCATCACAATTGAAAAAGAGGCTTGGTTTGATTTGTAAAACAAAGGGTTACTATGTGCTGAGCTGGGAAAACAATCAGAAGCAGTAATGATTTTAGACCGACAGTCAATATTTGTCAATCCATAACGTGTGACAAAATTACAAGAGGGATCAACACCTTTAATTAGCAGTTTGTACAGCAGTGTATACATAGCTCCTGGCCTCATATTGGAAAAATAATTACTTATAGTTCTCCATGTAATCTTTGAGGATTGCAGTAGTAGTTCTACCAAACTGAAAGTTTCTTCAAAATACATGCCAGAAATGATACCTTTTGAGAAAGTGGACTAAAACCCAAATTGCAGACACTATCGAGGTAGGAAAAAAAAGGGATGAGGCAAATGGGTAATGCCAAGTTTGGTTTAAAATCTTGTAGATTGTAGGAAGGGGGGGGAAGACTGGGGGAAGCCAAGTTGTTTCATAGTACAGAGTTCCTGAGAAAGAAAAAGTTAGAATAGAAGATGGTGTGAAGAATCTCAATTTCAAATAGTGAAGTTTTTACTAATACAGGTACTAGTACCTTGGAAATTTTAAAAATAATTTTTTGTAGCTGGTACATGTTTGAGACAATCGGGCCTGAATTTGCACAATGCACACCATAACCACACAGTAAAAGGGGCAAAGACCTGTAATATCTTTCTTTTTCCTCAGCAGAGGATTCCTCTCTGCTGTGGTTAACATGGTCCTCAACTGTGTCCATTCAATTTCCCGCACCTATCCTCTCACCCCTTCCTCTCCCTCTCAGAACCATGACAGGGTTCCCCTTGTCCTCACCTTTCAACTCACACGCCTCCATGTTCAACGGATCATCTTCCGCCATTTCCAGCGTGATCCAACCACCAATCACATCTTCCTCTCCCCTCCCATCATTCCGAAGGGACCGCTCTCTCGACACCCTGGTCCATTCTGCAGTCACCCCCCTCCCCTTCCCGTGCAAGCGCAGGAGATGCAACACTTGCCCTTTTACCTCCTCTCTTCCCACTATCCAGGACCCCAAATACTCCTTCCAGGTGAAACAGTGATTTACTTGTATTTCTTTTAATTTAATATACTGTATTCGCTGCTCACGATAGGGTCTCCTCTACCCTGGGGAGTCCAAGCGCAGATTGGATGACTGCTTTGCGGAATACCTCCGCTCAGTCCGCAAGTGTGACCCTGAGCTTCCAGTTGCCTATCACTTTAATTCTCCACTGCATTCCCACTCTAACCTCTGTTTCCTACACTGTTCCAACGAAGCTCAACGGAAGTTTGAGGAACAGCACCTCATCTTTTGTTTAGGCAATTTACAGCCTTCTGGACTCAGAGTTCAACATTTTCAGAGTGTAACCTCTGCTAATCTTTAGCTCCCTCCCACCGGGCCCCCCTCAGAGCCTCTCTTTCTTTTTTCCCTCCTCGTCTCGAATGGCAGTTGGTCATCATCCCACCATTCACACCCTATCTGGACTAATGTTTTTCTAACTCCTGGCATTACTATTTGAATTTGGGCCAACATCCCTTTTGTCTCTCTAATCTCGCTGGTCTTCCAACCTTTCTTCCCCTCCCCCTTTCAGTGCTTGTTAAGAATCTGTTCTTTTCGAACGCACTCCAGTTCTGACAAAGGGCCAAAGACCTGAAATGTTAACTCTGCTTCCTCTCCACAGCTGCCTGACCCGCTGAGATTTCCAGCATTTTCTGCTTTTATTCCAGATTCCAGCATCTGCAGTATTTTGCTTTTGTGTTGACCTGTAATGTTTTTTGTGTACAATATCCATTTTTGGTGGGCATAGAAAGCTTTTGCCTGAAACAAATGGAAAGTTGCAAGTGATTTGGTAATGTTTCAGAAGTATCGTAATAACACCTTCCAGGTCATTTACCAGTCATTTTGCTGAAGGTACTTTCAATTAACGCCACTCCCCACTCCCATATAAATGGACATCCAGGGTTGCTAGGTTTGGAAAGTTTAAAGGGTCTGCTCGAAGATTCATGCAACAGTTTTGAGGCCATTTTGACTCGTATTTCTATTTTTTTCCTGCTGGAAATGAGGTTCTCATGAGCCTTTGTGTCAATTATTTACAAATATTTGTCCCCCTGAAGTTTAAAAAAAAACTGTTCTCATCAGTTTGCCAGACCTACTCTTGTGTTAGCAGCAAATTTTGAGAATGTGTTCCCTATACCCAAGTCCAAATAATTTATATTCTTGGTAGTCTGTCGTATCCAACAAAGACGTTGATGTGCTAATCATCAATGGCATGTGTCTTCAAGTGGCTGCATAGGCCAATTCTGGATGCACATAGTCTCTTGCACGTCGGAGAAGGGAAGTTCGATGTGCCTGATGCTGACAGTACTGCCACCTGATGTCGTCTATCTCTAGTGTCCCGCAGGCGTTGACATCGGCTTTCTGCGAAGGTCTGGCAGGCAGTCCTCGTGAAGGTTTGCCACTGGATTTTATTAGCTGCTGGATTCTCGATGTCCTTTGGTCGGATGCCACAGTACTGGAGGTTAGCCTTGATGCAATCTTTGTAGCGCTTGCGGGGGCGCCCCTGGTGTACACCAACAACAAAAGTCACCCAGCACCAATCCCTGGGGTACACCACTTCCAGCCCTTTGCCAATCCAAGCAACACCCTTGTACCCTAAACTCTGTTTCCTGTGTGTCCACCAACTTTCTCCATGCTGCTACATTTCCTATTATACCATACACCTGATCGTTTTTTTTTTAAAACAAGCCTCTTGTGAGGCAACTTAACAAAAACTCTTTGAAAATGTCATTTGTACAACGACTGCATTCCCTTTATCGAACTAATTGGTAATTTCTTCAAAAAACTCATATAAATTTGTTATACATGCCTTGTCTTTAACAAATCCATGCTGGCTGTCCTTGATTAAACCATGCATTTCTAGTTGCCTACTAACTTTATTTTGAATTATGGATTCTAAAAGATTGCTCACAATTGGCATCATACCAACTGGTTTATCCTTCTTTCCCTGGTTACTCTCCAGTCCCATGTCACAACTAAAGAAGGATTGAAAAGTTGTGGCCAAAGCCTCTGCTATCTCCTCTCTGACTTCTTTCAACAGCCTAGGCCTGAGAAGATTTAACAGTGAAACAGTTAAAAAGAAACATTGGATTCCATGGATTTAGTGGGATACAGAATATAAAATGGAGTCCGCTGGATAATTTTTACACTCTGGGTAAGTTCAAATAATCAGAACTGAAAATTATTTTGTACTTTTGTTGATGAAGACGATAAAGATTCAACGGGGAAAAGGAACGTACTTCACTGTCAGCAGGGAATTGAACAAGGCCAACAAATGTAGGGGATTACAGCCTAAACACTGTGAATATTCCTTCTATGTTACAAGAATATTTCAGCAGTAGTAAGATATTATTTTCATTTACTTTTAAATTCATCACTTTATTTCCTTCATGATCCCTTGAACAATTCAATGATTAAACTAGATAGAGCAGACATCCAGCACTGCAATTTACACCACTCTATATAAAGTACTCCAAAAGTTTGTAGCAGACTTCAGTATATTACCATAATTATATTTATAGCAAATAACTCTGCAACTGATATCCTGAACAAGCTCCAGAACTGGTCACTAAATATTCAGTAATTATTTTTACAATATTTATTAAACACTTTAATGTGAAATTAGTTTACAACTACACCATGTCAAAATAATTATTATCACAGAATGACACAAATAGCATATGATTTTGACTCATGAGCAGGTAATATGATCCCAGAATGCTGCTTGTCTGCTAAGGTTTCAAAGCAAAGTAAAACAAATGAGCTTTTTCTGTATGAGGTGTGCCCAGGTATATAAAAAAAAAACTATTACGTTTTTAAATCTGTTTCTCTGTATTGCCTTCAAAGAAAATTTCAGCAAAAAGTCAAAATGACTTTCTCTCATCTGAACTCATCTCCCAGTCTCTCACGAATAACGCACACTTGTCCTAGAGGGAAAAAAGTGTAAATGATATTAGCAGAACAATGACAGCTGACTGACTACTTCTGGCAACAAGCTCACAAATGCATGACAGCACTTCAGCCTTACATTTGTATTCAGTACACATTTTAATTAGTTCCCGTTTTTATCTTGCATTCTAATGTTGTGACATGGTGAGGGGGATGCCATGTCAGGCAGAAACAAGTCAAAAATGGTTGATAAATACTCAGGTTATGTTAACAGTTACACAGTGCCAACAGATACGCACTAAAGCTTGCAATGTATTAGAATTCTTCCCTAGTTTACTTGCGAGAAATGTATACAGACATCAGGCTTAGAATGGAAGCTGCTTCAGTGAATTGAGGCCATGTCGTATGGGGTCACCACCCTTCTCTTGAGAAAGTTGGCAGTCTGGCCCATGGGGTTTTCCACAACCATTGCTGCGCTATGATCATTTGAATAGGGCAAAGTAGATTCGGCTATTTTTTCCTCGCTTTCCCCTCACTTGCATATCTAACAGAATTACAAATTGATGGGGCTCACTTGACCAATGCACGTGGCTTTAAGTGACAAGCAGCCCACAGAAGTTGATTTCTGTTGATGATTATTGTAGAAGAAAAATTAAAGTAAAGATACTGTGAAATTATTAGGACAGTACGATTTGTGGGGAATGTTCCACCCAACAGCAGGATGAACAGAGCCAATGTCCTGAATAAAAACAAGTTCTACAATAACTGCTAGCAATTTTAATCTCAGGATTCTTTTCTAAATAAACTGTAGACTTCTTTGTTCAGTTAGATGTCAAATATTCCCATACAAGGTGCAGATATGGTCATTATTGATTGACTGAATTCACAGTCAAGATTAACAGCAGTAAGACAACATTTTCTTGAGCTTTCTTTTTATATATTTTGACTAATTTTCCCCCTTTTTTCTACAGACTTGCATCTTTTCCTTGCCCATCAGGTCTGACAGCTAGAAGTGAGTGAATAGCCAATGCTATGCTATGATCAGCCACAAGTCACTGCCAGTGCTTCCTGTAGCATCTTGACAGGAACTGCCTAGGCGTGACTCTCCCCTATAATGACCACCCCTCCTCCCCGCCAACAAAACTGCTGTGACACGTCTAGCCTCGTTACCTCTCAACACAACATAAATTGCCACTGAGTGGCGTGGGCAGCAAGCTGTATTCGATCTGCTCTGTGACACTTACCTCCCCACCGCATTAACACTTCCTGACTGGAATCTTTTCCATGATTTAAAATCCTTCAGCAAACCTTAAAAATAATGACCCACAGAATGTAACAGCCAACTTTAAAAATAATTTTACAGCCTACCCAATCTGGAGGTACAACCTTACAGGAATAGCATGCCAAGCAGCCATACTATATAGTTAGAACTTTGGGCTGTGCTCAATATTTTAAGGCATTTTTGGTTTTCAAGATTTGAGAGGTTGGACTTACAGGGATAAAATGAGTTGTTAAGTTAAAAAAATAAAATTAGGATAAACCTGCAATGATCCTACTTGCAGAGATGCCCATGTACATTAATTCTGTTATGCTTTGATTAGCTGAATGTCAGCAAGCAGAACACTACACGACACCTTTACCCAGAGAGTAGTTAGAATGTGGAACACGCTACCACAGGGAGCAGTTGAGATGAATAACATAGATGCATTTAAGGGGAAGCTAGATATGCATATACGAATGGGCTAAGAAGAAGAGTGGAGGGAGGAGATTGGCGTGGAGCATAAACAACGGCATGGACCCGTTGGGCCAAATGGCCCGTTTCTGTGCTGTAAATACTTGGTAACATGGTATTGGCTTCAAGTTCTCAACCAGCAGGAAGGCACAAACCCAGAGTATGAATGTCCAACTTCAGTTCAAAATAGACTCCCAAGATTTATTTCCTTTCCACAAATCAAACAGCCACATTAAACTAACCTCATCTCCCAGCTCTGCTCTATTGTATCAAAGTGCTCTTAAATTTTATGGCTAACAAGTGGTTGACAGAGCAGAGCACTTTCTGCTAAAATTAGAATCATACAGTACAGAAGGAGCCCATTCAGCCATTGTGCCTGTGCTGGCTCTTTGAAAGAACTATCCAATTAGTCCCACTAACAGACACTGCATTCCAGACCATCACAACATGCTTCATAAAAAAACATTCTCCTCATCTTCCCTTGCTGGTTCTTTTGCAAAATATCTTAAATCTGTGTTCTCTGGTTACTGACCTTCCTGCCACTGGAAACAGTTTTTCCTTATCTACTTTCTCAAGACCCCTCATCATTTTGAGAATCTCTATTAAATCTGCCCTAAACCTTTCTGTGCTCCAAGGAGAAAAATCCCAGCTTCTCTAGTCTCTCCATATAACTGAAGTCGCTCATCGCTGGTACCGTTCTCCTCTGCATCCTCTCCAAATTAAATTGGGTTAGAAAAGTTAAAAAAGCACTTTAAAAAGTTTCAGACAAAGCCCCTGTGAAATTGTTAAAGCTCACCTTGCAATGATTGCAGCCTGCAGCCATTCATTCTAAACCATTGTTTCTAACTAAACATTGTTCATGTCAATTAGTTTGAACTTCTCAGTCACATCTAACTTTAATTCCTGCATTCTCAACTTCCCCTCTTATTGGGTTCTTCTGTTCAGAGAGCCTGTTAGCTGATAGCTCATGCTTACATGGTAAGCATTGATCAGGTACAGGATAGCTGTGTGTCCTATCAATTAAACAAGCCATTTACTTAGGTAAATACATTGTCAGACCATTAGGGGTCTTTTTGATTATTCTGGCAAACTGGTTGGTTTAACAAGCAAGTTTTCCTTGAATGTGATCATTAGCAGGGGACTTCAGCCCAAGAGACATACAAGCAGCTCTGCTAACCTGACACCATGTGTGACAGGGATGGGGACGCATCATTTAAACTACCATATAGCACAGACATTAATTGGTTTTGCAGAGACAGAATCTATCACATGAGTTATTTCCTATAAGGCTTTAATGCTAATATAGTTTCTCAGTGTGGCTACCAATATTGGAAATAAAGTAAGATTACTTCGAACTCCCATCCACCCCCAAAAAATTCAGCAATAATAATATCCAATTTTTATGATGAAAGAACACATTAGTCCTGAAATTCCACAGGGCGTTCTGCTAGTGTCTTCATGTAACTTTGGTGGGGACCACAAAAAACCCTAGCGAAATATTGTAAACAGTTGTTTTCAGCCATTTGCATCGTTTCCCTCAAGGTTCGGTTAACCAGAAGAGGCCACATAATATGGTGCAAGTGGCCAATTGTGGGTGGGGATGCCAGGCATCCAGCCCAAAACACAATCTGTCAGTGCTCCACATGGCCACTCCTGCTTAAAATACAAACTCTCTTCAGAGGTCCAGGCCATGATCCTGGTCTGGACCACCCGAAACAGGATGGGGCTCTGCCGGAATTACAGTGAAAGAGTATTGGAACTCCTGAAGATTTTTAGCCCCAATATTTGCATTAATGAGCACTATACCTTCACCACTTTTGAACGCTTTTTGGAGAGATGAGCAGGTCAACAACATAATAATAGTTTGATGATAGTCTAACTGGAAATAATAGAGACCGTTTATTGAAAGAGCAGCAAAAATGTAAACTGTGAATTTTGTAGCTCAAAAGTATACTGTATTGTAACATTTACTTTTGTAGATCGGACATGACAGATACAGCAAAGGACACTTTGTTCTCAATGGGTAAATGCAACATAAAGCTATTGGCTGGTGTCTCTGAATAATGTTGGTTGATTTTGAATGATTAATGACACTATAGTCTTACAAATCAAATGGATTACATAGCTCAGCCATTCATAGTCAGCGGTATATTTGAATACTGCTGTAGAACATAAACAATCACATGGTTTCCTACTAGGAACATTAAAAAATTAATCATAAATAACTACATATTATAGCAAAAACAGACTAAGTTGGGAATTGAAATCCACTGGCTTATGAAGGATCTCTTGTGGTGTTTGAGGTGTTAAAGCTAGTGTCCAAGGCTTCCAGCTGCCAAGGCCAAGCAACATTCTGCACATTTGTTGCTGGCATTTACTACTGCCACCTTATTGGTTTTCTAAGTTGAGAAGCCAAGACTGTGCAAATATTTTACTGTCATGAGGATGAGAGAGGTTGACATTACAATCCAACTGTAGATATCAGTGAAGTAAAAACCAGTGAAATTAGATTATGAGAAACTCATGGAAACCGTTATGAATGAGAAGCTCTTACAATATTTCAATCATAGCACCCAGCTATCTGATCGCCGATTTGATTTTAAGCTGAATCAGTCAATCTGTGACACTCTCAAAATGAATGGTCCAAAAATAGAATGATTCTCTTGATTCACAGCCCAACGTTAAGAGTAATCGGCTCTGACATTTCTAGAGTCTTCAAATGGGTATGACATCCCAGCTTCATTGTGCCGTGCTTAGTGAGATGCTAAACTGAATATGCAACATCTTCATAAGATGCAAACTTCAGGTTTTGATAAATAGGCTGGCCTGACTCTGTTTCTTATCTTCATCAATGACACCAACAGCTTGCATTTATTTAGCATCTTTAACATAGGAAAATGTCACAGAGCGCTTTATAGAAGCATAATCAGACAAAACTGGCACCGAGCCAATGAAGGAGATAATTGGAGAGGTGATAGATATCAAGGAGGGTCTTAAAGGAGGAGATAGAGGTAGAGAGGTGGAGCAATTTAGGGACGGAATTCCAAAGCTTAGAGCCTGGGCAGCTGGAGACAAGACCGGCAATGGTGGGGCAAAGAAAATTGGGGATGCGCAAGAAGCTAGATTTGGAGGAGTGCAGATATCTTGGTGGGTTGTAGAATTGGAGAAGGCTACGGAGATTGGGAAGGCGACGCCATGGAGGAATTTGAAAACAATCGAGGCTTTGCTGGACCAGGAGCCAATGTAGGTCAGCGAGCACAGGGCTGATGGGTGAACGGGTCTTGGCGCGAGTTAGGATAAGGGCAGCAGTATCCCACCTCTCTTTCTTTTGCTTTTTCTACATGATTTGGCATTGAAATAAATATTCTAACTGACACTGGTTCAGACACTGCGCTGCTCATTAACAATTCTTCAATCTGAATGGTTAAGGAGATACATAGTTGCTTGTCCTGTTCACGGACCATTCAGGTCCCAAATCCCCTGTAAAGGGCAGAACATCGAAATGGCTCTCTAATCACAGCAAGATCCAGTGCAAAATCCCATAGTCTGTGGGCAAGTGCAAGTGTAACGTACGGCTGGCACCGTTCGTTCATCGCTGAGATTGAAATCCAGCCTAGTGGCTTCCACCTTCCCAATGTTTAAATGGAGGAAATTACAGCTCATCCATGATTGAATCATAGAATCATAGAATCTTACAGCACAAAAGGAGGCCATTTGGCCTATCATGTCTGTGCTGGCTCTTTGAAAGAGCTATCCAATTAGTTCCACTACCCCTGCTCTTTCCCCATAGCCCTGCAACTTTTTCTTTTTCAAGTCTATATCCAATTCTCTTTTGAACATCGCTGTTGAATCTGTTTCCACCACCCCTTCAGACAGTGCACTGGATGCTGGACAAACAGGCTGACAACACTGCAAGGGATTGAGAGTGGTGGTGGAGAGCGTACATGTGGAACCTGACACCATGTTTTCAGATTGTGTGGCTGAGGGGCAGCCTTCAGATGAACAAGAGAGGGACAAGGATAGATCTTTGGGAGATTCCAGAGGTAATGGTGTGGGAGTGGGAAGAGAAGGCATTGGTGAAGATGCTCTGGCTACAATTTGATAGGTCAGAGGGGCACCAAGCGAGGGCAGTCCCACTCAACTGGAAAACCGGGGAAAGGTGTTTGAGGAAGATGGTGTGGTCAACCGTGTCAAAGACTGCAGGGAGGTCAAGAAGGATGAAGAGGGATAGTGCACCACGGTCACAGTTACAAAAAATGTCATCTGTGATTTTGATTAGGCCCTTTTCTATGTTCTGTTCGTACTGATTCAAATGGAATTTCAGGAAAAATGGGCATAGATTTGGGAGCTGACAAGTCCATGTTCAAGGACTTTGGAGAGAAAGGGGACGTTGGAGATGAGGCGGTATTTTGCAAGGGCAGAGGGGTTGAGGATAAGTTTTTTGAGGAAGGGGTTCATGGGACAGTACCTCAGGAGAGGAAACCATTTACAATGTAAGCTAGCACGGTGGCCAAGAAGGGGAGTTGGATGGTCAACAATTTAGTGGGAATGGAGTGGAGCGAGCAGTAGGTGGGTTTTAGGAACAAGATGAAATCAGAGAGGGCATAAGGAGAGATAGGACAGAAACTAGAGAAAGATGCAGATTTAAAGCTAGGGCAGGGGGAACTTTTGGGGAAGTTTAGCTTGGTGGGTGAGGGGAACGGGGGAATATGGCAGACGCAGCTGAATAGATGTTTTCAATTTTAATGACAAAGAGATTCATGAGCTCCTAGCACGTGTTGTTGGAGGTGAAGATGGAGGAGACAGGGGAGAGGGGTTTATGGAGAGGGTTGATAGTGGAGGAAAGAAACCAATGGTTATCTTTATGTCCAGGAGTAGTGAGCAGTTTTGGCAGAGGAGAACAGGACCTGATAATGCTTGATGTGGTTCAACCAGATCTGGTGATGAATGGCTAAACCAGTTGTATGCCAAATACTTTCAAGTCTGTGTCCCTTGGTCTTAAGGGGGGAAAGATAGGGGGCCATATCAGGGGAATGACCAGGGTTGGAGAGAATAAGAGTTTTACTGGGAGCAAGGTAGACGTGAGAAATGGTTTGAGCAGATTGACAGCTGCAGAAGTATCGTGGTGTACCAACAGACAAACAGTTGGGAGTTTGGTAGATGTTATCAAACGTGATATTGGGCAACATTTTCCTCTCTGAGAGGATAAAAACATTTTTATCTAAGTTAATGACCTGCTAGGCCTATTTCAATACACAAGATTACTGAAAGTATAATTTTGATAGCAGGAATGAAAAATAATCAACTAATCACAACGCATCAACAACAATTATCCTTTAGCTCTTCTCAAGGAGCTAACAAGCAACACAACAAATATAAATTTGGAGTGTGAAGTTTTTATGAGGAATGGATCAACATCAAATTTCAAGAGTCTGTTGTACAGATCAGGCCCTGCAGGCACAGGTTACCCCTTTAAATAGAGTGACATCAGTTTTTTGATATGCAGGACAACTCCTAACAATGTAAGACAAGAAGTCACAGTCAACTGTCATGATTTAAAAATGAATGCAAAGGTAATATATAGGCATTACTGTAAAGTAATAGCACAGAACTTACAGAAGGGATTTTCTACCCATTGTCTATGAATAGGTTGCCAATCTAGCCCATATGAACATGAAAGTAGGAGATAATACAGATTTTGCAAAAGAAAACATTGTACTGATGCAGAGAAGTGGCAGCAAGAACATCGCGGGCTAGATTTTCCTTAGAAGTAATATTACCTTCGGCAGTGGCGGAAAACCGGTGGGAGTGGATCATGGTTATACACCACATTGAAATCAATGGAAAGGAAAATTGGACAGGATGTTTAATGGGTGGCCAATCTGTTACACCCAATTTTCATCACCATTGGCTGCAAATCAGCTCCATTGTGTTTTCTGCCCATTTTCGAGCTGATTCTTGATGGCTGGAGGAGGAAAATGGGTCGCGGAGGGATAGCAGTGAATCCTGGCCTATTTAAAATTTTCTTGCAAACAAAATGTCGACAGCTGCCAGTGTCTCAAAATACTGGCCACTCTGTGCAAATCTTATTTAAGTATTCCTTTAATGATCACGTTTAATTTCCCTCCCTTGTTGCCTCTGACTCACCTCCTGCAATTAATGCTGGTATAAAACAGGTGTTGAGGGTTGCTGCAAGCAGGAAAACGTGAATTTAAAGGCCCCTTCTGGGGATTTGGTATTAGCTCCTATTTTACTGCTCAATACTCTTTATTTTTGGGTTTTTTCTTTTGCTACCTTGCTAAAAGGTTCAATATTACTTCTGGTACTATGATTCTTCATTAAAAAAAATCCTTTGACATTCATCGCAGGGGACAATGGTCTTTCCCATACATATTTCCCTTTATCTCTGTTCTGAAAAAGGCAAGGAGGAATACACAGGTAGATCAGGTTGATCAATATCATAGGAAGTTGCACGTATCCATATTTACGGACCAAGGCAGTCATATTTCAATCTCACCAATCAGCTTAAGACAAGGTTACTTAAGAAGGTTGTTCTTTCCTCAAGAGGCAATACAGGAATTATGCCACATGCTTTACCAGACCTGGGGCCCACTCCACTAGAGTCAGTTAAAGTCACAACAGCCCTCACCTTCCAGGCCAGTAGCTCCTTTCAGGCTGCATCGGGAGAAATTTACCACATTCATTCACTGTCCAATTATCAAGTAAGTGACCAATGCATTGTTTGCACAAGCTACCTGGTACCTATCTTTTCTATGGATCTAGCAGAGTCAACTTTTATAGGTGCATTTGACTGCCTTCATTTTGCCATATGTGCCCCTTTTAAAAATGCTATCAACAACAGAAAAGGATTACATACATAGGATATAGGGAACAGAAACAGGCCATTTGGTCCAATCAGTCTATACCATACTCTAATTGTGGTCTTACCAAGGTTCGATACAGGTTAAGCATAACTTCCCTACTTTTCAATTTTATACCTTTAGAAATAAACCCTAGTGTTTGGTTTGCTTTTTCACAGCCTTGCTAACCTGTATCACAACTTTTAGCGATTGATGCATTTGTACTCCGAGATCCCTTTGTTCCTCTACCCCACCTAGACTCTCACCCTCCAAGTAATAAGTGACCTCCCTATTCTTCCTACTAAAATGTAATACCTCACATTTATCTGTGTTGAACTTCATTTGCCAATTATACGCCCATTCTACAAGTTTATTAACGTCCTCATGTAATTTGTTGCAGGATTTCACTTTAGCAACATACAGCTGGCAAACACCTCAATATATGCGAAAGCTTGTTATCCAGGGAGCTGTTATGATTTTTTAAATTTTAAGACAGTCCACCATAGCACCAGTGTTTACAGCTGAACGGTTGGTGTCAGGATGGTGAGTATAAATCATGGCTACCCTCTGCAGCAGGGACATCGCTCATGAATACAATCCCCGAGCCTCAATGGTGAGACCTGAGGCGCCCACGATATGGAGCCAGCGAGCTGCAGAAAGCAACAGGCAGTTTGCTGGTGAAGCACGATGGAAGATCGAGCTGCTGCTGCTGAAACGCCCCTCAAGTATGCTCTACCCCTGCTGCATTGTGATGTACCTGACAATGACCGCTATACCCATGGTTTCAGACAAAAAAAATCTATTTATTATTCACAACAATAGCAACAACTTTCATTTATATGGTGTCTTTAATATAGAAGTAAGCCCAAATACTTTACAGCGGGGAAGAAAAAAATTAATTCTGGAACAGGCGCTAAGCCATGGAAGAGGAGTTAGAAGAGGTGATCTGAAAGCTTGGTCGAAAAGATGTCTTTTGATAACATTTTAAAGGTGGAGAGAAAGGTATACAGACTGAGAGATCTAGGAAGGAGGTTGCAGAGAGTGGGACCGAGGTGACTAAAGACTCTGCCACCGATGATGGGATGGGATGCACAATGGCTAGAATTGGAGGAATTAAAGGTATGGAAAGACTAGAGGAAATGGCAGAAATAGAATGAGATGAGACCATGGAGCGATCTGAAAACAAGAAGTATTTTTACTTCAATGCATTGGGTGACAGATAGCCAATGCAGGTGAGTGAAGATGGGGATGATATGTGAGTGGGACTTCGAGCAGGAAATATATGGGTGGTTGATTTTTGGACAAGCTAACGTTTATGATGGGATGGGGGTAGGGGGAAGATGGGAGGCCACCGTGAAGGGTTTGGTGAAATTAAGCCTAGAGGTGATAAAAGCATAGGATTTGGGTTTTAGCATCAATGGGGCTGAGGTAGGGGCAAAAATCAGGCAATGCTCCAGAGATGGAAGTAAGTCCTCTTAGAGATGGGTAGAGTATGGGATCACAAAGTCTGGTTCAGCCTGAATGAGTGGCCATGGAGGAGGATGAGGTCAGTGACAAGGGAGAGGAGTTTATAGCAGATGTGAATTCACTTGTCACTGCTTTGAAAATGGTTATAAATATTCCCAATTAATTCTAGGACTGAAAAGGAACAAAATCTATCCACTTTCAATCTGACTACGTAGATGTGGAATGTTAATCATTAACGGCTTTAACAAGCACAAATTAGATCTTTCGGAAAACTTTAGCCAATGTTCATTAATCCATTTTTGGTTGGATAAGAATTCAGAGTAATTGACTATTGAATGAATAGTCAAATAGTGCTTTCTAAAAATAATGCACAACATTGAGCTACTTTGTCACGAACATTTCTGATGCTGACATCGCCATCTGTAAAGTAGTTAATTCCCCATCTGAAGGACTGACCAAATTCCCGCTGGCAGATATGGAGTAGAAATTGGACCTCGTTTTGCCTGTTTTACAGGTGTAATGATGCCCAGTTTTGGGGACCAACATCCTGTACCCAAAGTATGCCTGAAAGTTATCCGACCCAATATTGTGTCGGGCTAATTATCAGGTGTCCTCAGCAGCCAGCTAAAACAGGCAGTAGGCCCCTTACATATGAAAATGATAAGCCTAATGCTGGTTTTAGACTACTTTACAGAAATTGGATTGATCAGCACTGCTGCAGCCTAAGCCAAGAATTTTCCAAAAAATGTTGCTATGGAGCCAGGAGGAGCAGGACTCCACAGAACTCATGATTGTCCTCGACCCTATTGTTGCTCCACCCCCTCCTCCGGGACATTCCTGCTGCCGAGTCAACTGGCTCGACTATCATCTATTTAAGGTGTGCCTGTGGAGGATCGACAAGTGCCAGTAGCTCACCCAAATAATGCAAATGTGGCCCGAGGCCAATTTCGACCAGCCTCGAGCCTCCCAATTCAGGTGCGTGCTGACAGTGCGCTACTGGTTGTATGCTCAAAAGCAGGCCATAACCTATTTTTACCCCATAGATAGAAAGAAAGATTTGCATTTATATAGTATCTTTCACGGCCTCAGGATATCTCAAAGCACTTTTGAAGTGTAGTCATTGTTGTAATGTAGAATTGAAGTGGATTTGCAAATGCCGTGTTAGCTGCCGCACTAGGAAGTCTAAACCAGGATTTATTTTTCAGAAAGATCCTCTGTGATGCCCCTCAGCTTGTCTCCATTAAGATTTTGAGGGGAAGTTTTCCATCTGGCAGCCCTTTGGTGCCAATCACCTCATTGGAAAATTTTCTCTCTAAGGGGCCAAATTTAGTAAAGGGCCGCCCAAATGCCGCCGATGGCCTATCCGAGATACCTGACAGTATTTTGGCTGTGAGTTTCGGTAAAAAGGTCTTTGAAAGGGCACCTGGCGGCAAAAGAGGGACTTACGCCGTCAATCTGGGTGATAGCTCTCAATCTCGGCGGAAAAGACTCTTGCCGCGCAAGTGCTGCCGAGGATGGAGTCGGGCCCATGGAGGGTCGAAGAGCTGAAAAGAAAAATCAATGCAAAAAAAAACATAACACCATCAGGGGACCCCATGCAGGTAAGTCACTGTAAGAAAATGATTTTTGAATGTTCACTAACCTTTTTTTGCAGGTCTTCTTACCTACCATCGGGGATAGACCAACCTTCGCACAGTGGTCCTTCCCCCTTCTGGCGCCGACTCCCGCCCGCACCAATCTAGCATCTCGGCGGAAGGGGGGTCACTTGCGCCACTTGGCCATCTGCTGATGTCAGCGGGTGATTCCCGGCGGTTCTTCCCTCCCACCCGCTCGAGCCCAAGTGCAAACTGGCACAGGGCGGAACCTGAAGAGGAATGTTGGCGGATCTTGGCGGAAGTCGGCGGTAAGGCCATCAATTTCGGCCCCCAAGTCTTTTCTATTACAAATATTTAGATGCTTTGGTTTGGATGTACAAGTGGCAAAAATGACCGAAAATAGATACATGATGGGCACCTTCGAGGCCTACCTGTCACCATCGGCAACCTCAGTGTTACAAAACCCATTGATGGAATACTATAGCCTTGTCTGGTAGGCTGGGAGGAAAATACATCTGTTGCTCGGGATTCAGCATGGTCCAATACCATGTAGACCAGTGGATTTAATGGGAATGGCCTACTCCATGCCATCATCCATCCTCATTAGTACTGAAGACATGGCTATGCTGTCAGTTCCCGACAAGTTTATGACTGCAGCAGATTTTCTAGTGCTTAAGCCTGAACTTTCTGCTTTTGCCAGGAACACGAGCTGCTGCAGCTCAACATTTTATATCAATCTAAAAGATTTGCACAGAATACCAGCAATAAAAGTTAATGCACCATTTATCCTGCATAGGGAACTCTCTCCTAGGGCTCAATTTTGGCCAGGAGTTGCTCCGTTTTTTTGAGTAACTTGATTTTTCTGGTGAATCGTAAAAATCCCCATTTTGCACATTCAATTTGCACAAGTGTAAGTGAGTTAGTTACGATTATTTTAGTTTAGTTTTTTTTCTCAAAAGGGGGCGTTACCAGCCACCTACGCCAGTTCTGCCCATTTAGGCAACTTTGGCCAGCTAATAGTTACTCCAAATCTACTTAGGCCAGCATATATGGCCACTTCAGAAAATCCTTGCGGAGAGTTAAGAAATCAGTGCTGGTAGGTACATCGGAGGCCATTCGGCCTGGGCTAGGGGTGGGTAGGAGAACTGATGATGCTCCTGCCCGGATGATTATTATCAGTTCTGCTGCCCACCCGCCCCTAGCCCTGGCCGAGTGAGTTTGAAAAGACTAAAATTTAATTTGGTTACTAATAAAGATACTTAATGACTAAAGAATGTGAATAGGATCAAACAACTATACAGGACATCATATGACAAACTTCGCAAAGTTAATTTACTATACAACAGAAGCATTCATGGAAGCTTAAACTACAAAAATAAAAGAAGTGGAGAGAACCTGCACCTAAAGCACCAAGCCTTACAAATCACCAAACCTTGCAAACAAAAAGTTCTAAGAATTAAATAACAAGTAAAAAATTGAAGTAAGTCCTATCTTCATCTTAAAACTCGGCCTGGGAAGACAGCGGGCCAGCCTGTGCGGGAGGTCACTCGGCCTGGGCTAGGGATGGCATGATAACGCGCACCGGGAGGCCACTTGGCCTGAGCTAGGAGCGGAGCGATTGGCATTGGGATTCAATGCGGCATCTGTATTCCACCTGGAGAGAGAGATAGCGAGAGAGAGGGGCTGGGCTGCAAATGAACGGGGTGAGGGGGTGGGGAGTGGGGGGGAGGAGGAGAGCGAGTGAATGCAGCATCTGTGGGGAGAGAGAGGCTGGGCCGACTGCCAAATTTTGGCGCTACTGCGCATGCACGGACATCGCGACCCGACTCCAATGCGCATGTGCAGACGTCCCGGCACTGTTTTCAGCGCAGGATGCTGGCTTCACCCCCGACTCGGTTGGCCACGCTGCACGACGACAGGGGAGAGGACTGACAGCGGCCAAAGTGGGGAGGAATTTCTGTAAGGAGAAAAGCGGCGCATCTCTGATAAGTGCGCTGAAAAAAGGGGTGAGCCAAAATTGAGCCCCTAGTGTCTCTGCATGAATCACGACTCCTTGTACACAGATATTTAAATGTAGAGCTAACTATCCCTTGCTAAACCAAAGTGCTGAAGTGCACAAAAGGCTATGGGAAACCAGGTACTGGATGGTAACTTTGTAGTTTTTTAGAGCTCATTTTGAGTTACAACAACCACTTTCATTTATATCGTGTCTTTAACAGAGAAAAACATCCCAAGGCATATTACAGAGGTATAAGAAAAAAATGTATACCGAGCCATAGGAGGAGAGATCTGGAGAGGTGACCAGAAGCTTGGTCAAAGAGGTCAGTTTTAAGGAAGGTCTTAAAGGAAGAGTTGGAGTTGGAGGAGTTTTGAATGGGGAGCCCAGAGAGTGATCACCAATGGTGTGACCAAAGGAGTGAGGATCACAAGAGGTCGGAGTCAGAGCAACTGAGAGTTCAGGAGAGGGATTATACAGCTGGAGGAGGGTACAAAGATAGGGAGAGGCAAGGCCATGAAGGTATTTAAACATAAGGATAAGAATTTTAAATCTGAAGCACTGGGAGCCATAAGCTTACATAGATCAACGAGGATGGGGGTGTTGAGCAAGTGGGACTTGGTGCGATATAAAAGTTTTGGGTGAGCTGAAGGTGAAGGATGGAAGACTGCTGAGGAACGCATTGGAATAGTCTGCAAGTGACAAATATGATTAAAGGTTGCAGTGGTAAATGGGCTGAAGAATGGGCGGAGATGGAGGTATATGGACATTGTTATGAACAGTCTGAGGCAGCAGCTGGTGAATGGAGATGGAGCCGTTGCAAGGGTCCCAACTTTGTGGTGATGGTCGAAGATGATGGCCTCAGTTTTCCCAATGTTTAGCTGGAGGAAATTGCAGCTCCAAGACTGGATGTTGGACAAGTAGTCTGACAGCACAGAGGCAATGGAGGGGCCGAGAGAGATAATGGATATATAGAGCTGAGTTTCATTAACATTAATGTAGAACTAATCAATGAGAAGTCCA
Source organism: Pristiophorus japonicus (assembly GCF_044704955.1). Taxonomy (NCBI): domain Eukaryota; kingdom Metazoa; phylum Chordata; class Chondrichthyes; family Pristiophoridae; genus Pristiophorus; species Pristiophorus japonicus. Next base: position 19,663,213 of record NC_091981.1, read on the forward strand.
AAAACTAGGGGCTATAATTATAAGATAGTCACTAATAAACCCAATAAGGAATTCAGGAGAAACTTCTTTACTCAGAGAGTGGTGAGAATGTGGAACTCGCTACCACACAGAGTGGTTGAGGTAAAAAGCATAGTTGCATTTAAGGGGATGCTAGATGAGTACATCATGGAGAAGGGAATAGAAGGATATGTTTTTAAGGTGAGATGAAATAAGGTGGGAGGAGACTCGTGTGCGGCATAAACACCAACATAGACCTGTTGGGCTGAATGGCCTATTTCTGTACTGTAAGCTGACCCTACGTCTGAGGATGATGTCACCAAGTAGAAAAATGTAATTGGCTAGGTAAGAGTGGAACTAAGCAACAGCATTCTCACTGAGGTCGACAACCGAGGAGAGGTTTTGGAGAAGGGTGGTGTAGTTGACTGGAAGAACCACTTCCAATGACACTTTAAATTCTGGTGAATAAGATACACTATTTTAAATACTAATGAATGTCAGTCATAACAACTTTGTTGGGTTTATGTCTTAAAGAGCAGTAGTTTTGTAAAGACATCTTCATTTTTGGATGATACAGAATGAATTAAGAAAAATACTGCCTTCATATTTGTAAAGATGATTAATCCGTATCCTTGTCTCGGTGTGTTGCAAGAGACCGTGAATATTTGGGGGAGGAAAGGGAAGATGACTACCATCATCATCGTAGGCAGTCCCTCGGAATCGAGGAAGACTTGCTTCCACTCTTAAAAAGTGAGTTCTTTGGTGGCTGAATAGTCCAATACGAGAGCCACAGACTCTGTCACAGGTGGGACAGGTAGTCGTTGAGGGAAGGGGTGGGTGGGACTGGTTTGCCGCACGCTCTTTCCGCTGCTTGAGTGATTTCTGCATGCTCTCGGTGATGAGACTCGAAGTGCTCAGCACCCTCCCGGATGTACTTCCTCCACTTAGGGTGATCTTTGGCCAGGGACTCCCAGGTGTTAGTGGGGATGTCGTACTTTATTAGGGAGGCTTTGAGGGTGTCCTTGTAACGTTTCCTCTGCCCACCTTTGGCTCGTTTACCGTGAAGGAGTTCCGAGTAGAGCACTTGCTTTGGGAGTCTCGTGTCTGGCATGCAAACTATGTGGCCTGCCCAGCGGAGCTGATCAAGTGTGGTCAGTGCTTCAATGTTGGGGATGTTGGCCTGGATGAGGACGCTAATGTTGGTGCGCCTGTTCTCCCAGGGGATTTGTAGGATCTTGCGGAGACATCGTTGGTGGTATTTCTCCAGTGACTTGAGGTGTCTACTGTACGATCCATGTCTCTACTGTACGATCCATGTCTCTGAGCCATACAGGAGGGCGGGTTACTACAGCCCTGTAGACCATGAGCTTGATGGCAGTTTTGAGGGCCTGGTCTTCAAACACTCTTTTCCTCAGGTGGCTGAAGGCTGCACTGGCGCACTGGAGGCGGTGTTGGATCTCGTCGACAATGCCTGCTCTTGTTGATAGGAGGCTCCTGAGATATGGGAAGTGGTCCACATTGTCCAGGGCTACGCCGTGGATCTTGATGACTGGGGGGCAGTGCTGTGCGGCGAGGACAGGCTGGTGGAGGACCTTTGTCTTACGGATGTTTAGTGTAAGGCCCATGCTTTCGTACGTCTCAGTAAATACGTCAACTATGTCCTGGAGTTCAGCTTCTGTATGTGCGCACACGCAGGCATCGTCCGCGTATTGTAGCTCGACGACAGAGATTGGGGTAGTCTTTGACCTGGCTTGGAGACGGCGGAGGTTGAACAGGTTCCCATTGGTTCTGTAGTTTAGTTCCACTCCAGCGGTGAGCTTATTGACTGTGAGGTGGAGCATGGTGGCGAAGAAGATTGGGAAGAGGGTTGGGGCGATGATGCAGCCTGTTTGACCCGGTCCAGACGTGGATTGGGTCTGTGATGGATCCGTTGGTAAGGATCATGGCCTGCATGTCGTCATGGAGCAGGCAGAGGATGGTGACGAACTTTTGGGGGCATCCGAAACGGAGGAGGACGCTCCATAGACCCTCGCGGTTGAGTGTCAAAGGCTTTTGTAAGGTTGAACAAGGCCATGTATAAAGGCCGGCGCTGTCCCTGCATTTTTCCTTTAGCTGTCGTGCTGCAAAAATCATGTCCGTTGTGCTCGTAGGGGACGAAATCCGCACTGTGATTATCATGATGATGACTGACGAAAGGAAGCACAACAGAGCCTGTCAAGAGCAGAGATCTGGAAACCTGGGGATTTTGCTAATGAGCATGATCCTTCATTGGGTTTCTTTGAATTGCGCAATCTAAGTTATTTACAAGTAACTTATTTACACAAGCTTTTCTCCAGTCCTGGCCAATATTTATCCCTCAATCAACATAACAAAAAAATTATCTGGTCATTATCACATTGCTGTTTGTGCGAGCTTGCTTGCGCGCAAATTGGCTGCCACGTTTCCTACATTACAACAGTGACTACACTCCAAAAGTACTTCATTAGCGGTAAAGCGCTTTGAGATGTCCAGTGGTCGTGAAAGGTGCTACATAAATCCAAGTCTTTCTTTTCTTTACGATGACAAGTCTTAATAGGGACACCAAGTGAGATAGATAGATAATAGCATGCAGAAGGAAATTCTAATACGTCAGGCCTTCCATAATGATTTAGAAGTGAATGGAGTCAGGTTTTACCCACATGGAAACAATTTGGCTGATGCAGTGAATAGACCAGGTTGGCTCAGTAGTTAATCTGCTCAACACACTGTTCATCAACCAGCAACCTTACAGTTTCAAGCTGTAGCCATTCAAAGCTCCCTTGACTTCAGTGAAGGTCATGCTGCAGGGATTGTTGGCAGCATCCAGTTCCACTATTGCTGATATATCACTACCTCAGCAGTGTGGCCCTGTAGATGATTCTTCAAGCGATGGGCATTCTTAAACTTCAGGAAATATGCAGCATGTTCCAGGTCACCTTCCATTCAGCAGCTCGACAGTTTCTGGAATATTCTGTCACGTGGTGCTTTTATATAGTCTGGGTCCTGCTTCTATTAATATATTCATCTGGAAGGTGCATTAGCTTATACGATTTGAACACGCAAGCATCTTTTCTCAACCCAATTTTTACAAGTGCAAACATTGCATTTATAAAATGTAATAGAAATATCTTGTTTTATAATGTATAAATATCAAAAATCATGGAGCGCTATAATTCAACTTTAGCTCTGTATTAGAATTTAACATTGTTCTCACATTGAAAATGAATTAAAAATTATATTTAGAACATTATAATTTATTCGCTGGACCCTATTAAAGCTCAGTACATGCCCGGATTTCCGATCGGTGATTTCAGCAACTAAGATTCCACGGTAACAGCCTGGCTTCATAAGATTACCCCCATGGGGCTGTTAAAGAAGTGGTTACATACCATGAAAATGGCAGATAAACTAATGTTAATTCAGTTCTCCACCTAATAATTGGCTTTAACAGGAGATTTTTTTAAAGGAGCATGTAACCCATTACTGCAGTGTCTTGTATGCACCTGTGAGTATGCTCACAGATTTGTTGAGCTGTTAAACCCCCGTCCGGACGGAATTCCTCATCGGCGCCAAACCCCGGAACCTCCCTCTGGAGCCGGCGCCTCACAACTTGAGCCGCCTCGGGGAAATCCCCTCCGTGCCTTTCAGTTCTGCGCGGAGGGGTTTCCTGTACGAGCTGCTCCTGCACACTCTCAACCTTGCCATCCTCGTCTGCCGTCCGGACACGCCATGGCGTACCATCTTGCCGTCCGGAGGAGGCGGGGATCCCCGATGGAGTGCACTCTACGCGGGAGTCCTCCCACTATTTATCGGGGACTTGGCCTAGAGGGTGGTGCACGGAGCAGTCCCGTGCAATAAAACTTTAAGTCGGTTCACGGGCTCCCAGGTCGCCTGCAATTTCTGCGGTCTGGAAGAGTCCATGTTCCACGTTTTTATTGAATGTACGAGGTTGCAGCCCCTATTCCATTATTTAAAGGGGCTGCTCCTCAATTTCTGGTTGCACTTCAGTCCCACACTCCTGATCTTTGGGCACCCTGTGCGGAGGGGAGCGGGTAGGTCCGAGGGCCTCCTCGTAGGACTGCTCCTGGGCACGGCCAAGGGTGCCATCAGCCGGTCCAAGCAGCGGGCGGTCGAGGGGGTCGTTCAGCCTGACTGCCTGCCTCTCTTCCGCGCCTACATCCGAGCCAGGGTGTCCCTGGAGATGGAGCACGCGGTGTCCACCGGTACGCTCGTGACCTTCCGCAAGAGATGGGCGCCGGAGGGACTGGTGTGCATTGTCATCCCCGGCAACCAAATTTTAATTTGATTTTATGTTTTAAAGTTTAATTTGTTTTAATTGCCGGGTTTTTAGTGTCCTCCTCCCCTTTTATAGGGGGCACTTGTAAATTATATGATTTTAATGCCCAAAAAAAAAATCACAAAAGAAAAAAAAAACAAACAAAACCCAAAAAAACAAAAAAAAGCGGGCAGTTATTAGTGTCTGGAGTGTCCCCCAGATCAGGGGGCACTCGATCTAATGTTTATTTTGTACTCCCTAAAAGAGTTGTTGAGCTGTTAAACCCCCGTCCGGACGGAATTCCTCATCGGCGTCAAACCCCGGAACCTCCCTCGGGAGCCGGCGCCTCACAACTTGAGCCGCCTCGGGGAAATCCCCACCGTGCCTTTCAGTTCTGCGCGGAGAGGTTTCCTGTACGGGCTGCTCCTGCACACTCGCAACCTTGCCATCCTCGTCTGCCGTCCGGACACGCCATGGCGTACCATCTTGCCGTCCGGAGGAGGCGGGGGTCCCCGATGGAGTGCACTCTACGCGGGAGTCCTCCTCCTATTTATCGGGGACTTGGCCTGGAGGGTGGTGCACGGAGCAGTCTCGTGCAATAAAATTTTAAGTCAGTTCACGGGCTCCCAGGCCGCCTGCAATTTCTGCGGTCTGGAAGAGTCAGTGTTCCACGTTTTTATTGAATGTACAAGGTTGCAGCCCCTGTTCCATTATTTAAAGGGGCTGCTCCTCAATTTCTGGTTGCACTTCAGTCCCACACTTCTGATCTTTGGGCACCCTGTGCGGAGGGGAGCGGATAGGTCCGAGGGCCTCCTCGTAGGACTGCTCCTGGGCAGGGCCAAGGGTGCCATCAGCCGGTCCAGGCAGCGGGCGGTCGTTCAGCCCGACTGCCTGCCTCTCTTCCGCGCCTACATCCGGGCCAGGATGTCCTTAGAGATAGAGCACGCGGTGTCCACCGGTACGCTCGCGGCCTTCCGCGAGAGGTGGGCGCCGGAGGGACTGGAGTGCATTATCACCCCCGGCAACCAAATTTTTATTTGATTTTATATGTTTTAAAGTCTAATTTATTTTAAATGCCGGTTTTAGTGTCCCTCTCCCCTTTTATAGGGGGCACTTGAAAAAAATATGATTTTAGTACCCAAAAAAACCCAAAAAAAACCCCCCAAAAAAATACAAAACCCCCCCCAAAAAAACACAAAAAGGGCCTTGAAAAATGTTTGGAGTGTCCCCCAGATCGGGGGGCACAATTTAATGTTTACTTTTTCTCCCAAAAGAGTTGTTGAGCTGTTAAAAAGGCACTGTAAACTGTTTGGAGTGTCCCCCCCTTTAATAAGGGGGCACTTGATTTAATTGTTTAATTTGATAACAACCAAAAGAGTTGTTGAGCTGTTGAGTTGGGAGTGGCTTAGCCAGTCATGTGATGTTCACAAGACTCAATAAAACCCCAGTTAGTTGGGTTCGGGGGAGCCACGATGAGGCAGGTGGTTGTGAGCCTGGTGCATGAACTGGTAATGTGTAGTATGCTTGTTAAATCTTTAGCTAATAAACCAACTCGTTCTTAATAGCAATATGTTGCTATGAATTCTTAACCAAAGAACCCATGAAGCAAATACATTACGCATGGTGTTAAGCCTTCATCAGAAAATGCGAACTGATGATAATTCTATCAAAAGTACTCTCGCTGCTATTTTCTGCTGGGCACTAACTGCGTAATGAAATTGCCACAAGTTTAAAAGCTGTTTGTTGTTTCTGACACATTGACAAGAGCAGATATATAATAAAATATTTATTTATTCTGCAGCGTTAAGATAGATCATGAAAACAATCATAAACTATAAACAAGCCCAGATATCACCGTCAGAGTGAGTCAGGTGCTACATGCTCTACCAAAGAGCAAGGTCGCTATGAGCAAGTGCAACATTTGGATCAAAAAGTACAGATGAGAAGGTGAAATATTCATATTTGGGTAACAGGTTGTGGGTTCAAATCCCACTCCAGGGAGTGCTGCACTGTCGGAGGTGCCATCTTTCGGATGAGACGTTAAACCATCTGCTCTCTCAGGTGGACTTAAAAGATCCCATGGCATTATTTCGAAGAAGAGCAGGGGAGTTATCCCCGGTGTACTGGCCAATATTTATCCCTCAATCAACATAACAAAAACAGTTTAGCTGGTCATTATCACATTGCTGTTTGTGGGAGTTGTGCGCAAATTGGCTGTCGTATTTCCCACTTTACAACAGTGACTACACTCCAAAAGTACTTCACTGGCTGTAATGTACTTTGAGGCATCCGACGGTCGTGAAAAGCGCTATATAAATGTAAGTCTTTCCTTACAATCTTGTTACTGAAAAATCGTATTTGCTCCTTAGAGAAACTAATTGATACATTACATAGGATTACCTATGCGACACAGAAACTGGCCATTCGGCCTTTATGCTCATTTTTCTTCATCTAAATCTATCCACATTCTGAATAGTAATAAAGATAGTGAAATTAAAAAACGTATATAATAGTGAGTGACAAGTACAAATACTCAATTTTACCAGCGCAGGCACTGTCTGTTTGACTTCCAAGGGCTAGAAATTCCACATTTAAGAATAGCACCGTTTTTTGGTGCTATTTGCGAATAACAGCCGAGTTTTTAAGCTGAAATAGCACCAATAAAATAAGGCCTAAGTTTTGCCAAAAGTTTTTTAAATTTTGGAGTAGCATTAAAATACCACAATTTTTAAGGATGGTGCAAAATTTTTTCGCGTTAAAAATAACGCCCGTTCTGTGCATGCGCAAAATAAATTGCCCGTTCTGCGCATGCCCAACACTCGATCGAAGTATATACTTGAGGCTCTTTAAAAGTTACATTCCATCTGCATGTGCACAACTCTGGGTAATGATATGGTGAATGCAGCTCAGGTCACTCAGACTATTTTTTCTATTAAGGTACTATAAACAGGGTGTAAAAATCAAATAATTGTGCTTGTTAAGTGTTCTAAATGCAAGAGTTTATGCACTGCTGTGGTTTGTAACCAAAATGACACCCATTAAATAGGGTTATGACTTAAGGTGGTTTAGGAAGTTGGAGCAGCAAAGTGTGAAACCATTGAACAGTACATGTTTGAACAATCTCCGTGAATGCAGTCGCACTGCTGCGGAGAGGCAACAAGAGGAGGCACTCAGAACACCTGATGGTTAGCCAAGAGCTTATTGACCTAGAGCATAAAGAGGGCAACCAAGTGTAAGCTAGGGAACTGCAGAAAAGGATAAGATTCAAAAAATTCCCACTGACCCGATTTTGGATGGCAGAGATTTCGGCCACCACTGAACTGTTCAAGTCCCGTCTCCGCTGCTCACTGGGCTTGGCATGGAGGCGCACAGGATTGCTCCCTCAGCAGGACATAAAAGCTCGGCGCTCGGCTCCCACCTCCCCCCGGGCAAGTACCTCTCATCTCACTCTAATCACATCCGCTGTCACCACCGTCAAATTCTTCCTAATCTTTACCTTTGGAATTGGAGTCATCGGGCAGCTTAAGATTGGGATTGGAGCAATCCTCTCCCAGGCTTGTTGTTACCGGTGCAGTATAGTGTGTCCAGGACTGCAATGTGGACAGTTTGCACACAGCAAAGTTGGGCTTCTACAAGCTGCCCAAATTTTATCATCAAACTGCAACTGTCAGTTATAATGCACAGGAAGGTCATTCAACAGTGAGAGGCCATACAATTTGAGCTTCAATTCCAGTGGCAGGTGTGCAGATATTTTTATCTAACATGGAATTGTAAACAAATCAAATCAAATCAAATCTCCTAAACATTGACCCATTCCATGGACATTTATGTTCATATATTATCTGTTCTGCCTTCATATCAAGACTGCTCCAAGGAAATACCAATACAGGCACTGCAGCTTGTACAAGCTGTTCAATCCCCTTAAACAATGATTTTTCAAAACCACGAGTTTGTTCAGTACATTTCTGCAGAAGCTCCGTTGCCCAAGATGGCGCCATTAGCGCCGATTTCAATGGGACTCGACCAGTTATGGCAAGCTTTTTCAAATCGGTATTTATCACTTTCCTTAAAAATGTCCTTATTGGCGAAACTCTGAAAAATGGCGTTATTGTTGGTTTCGGTTCTCAAAAAAAATAGGCCCTTTTTTTTTTAAGGACAGCGTTACACCACTGGTGAAACTGGCAAAATGACCTTAAATTTATTTAGCTCCAATAAAAAACTTTTAGCTCCAAAAAATGGACCTATATTGATCGTTACGGTGGCAAATTTCTAGCAAGACTCATCCTCACTGGTCCTCCTTAAATCCATTGTACACTCATGCAAAATCCCATTTTCTAACTGAATCACTATGTGCACAACTCTTCTCATTTTTGTCGTAGTCATTAGATCTATACTAGTACTGAAAAAAAATATTGAATCAGGTCAAATAATTAAATTTTTATACCATGCCTTCATCAGTAAATAATATTGATATAGTGCTATAATAGTGCTTACAGTACATATTAATACCCATTTCTTTGTAAAATGTTTCAATTTTTTATTCATAGAATCGTAAATATTAAAGAATGAAATGTTCTGTTTGATTTGGCATTCAGCTTAATAATATTGACAACAGATCTTATTCAATATTAATAGATAGATTAATGGAAACAAGTGATCCAATTGGCTCAGACCGTGGGGCATTAATACATGGTAAAAGTCCGCAATCCTAAAGCCAGCACAGTTGATCATAAAAGGTAACAGACCACAGATCTAACAGGCACACAACCTTTTAACAATTCTTTGAAAATATCATTAGAAATGCTCCTGGAAGATTTATTATTTTCAAAAACTTTCTCTCCTCTACTGAAAACGCTGACTCCTGCTGGCATACAGTTCTATGGGCATTGGCAGTCTTTCGGTTCCTTGCTCAAATAGCAATTCTTCATGTATGAACCAACCAGTGAGTACTATTACTGAGACATGGCTGAAAGAAGGGCAGGTATGGCAGCTCAATATTCCTGGTTACAGGGTTTTCAGATTGGATAGAGACGGGGGGTAAAAGGAGGGGGGGTCGCAGATTGATTAAAGAAACAATTACAGCTGTGAGAAGGGATGATATGTTATAACGATCATCAAATGAAACCATGTGGGCTGAATTGAAGAACAAAAAAGGGGTGATCACACTGCTGGGGGTGTACTATTGAGCCCCAAACAGTCAGAGGAAGATAGAAGAGCAAGTATGTAGGCAAATTTCTGACAAGTGCAAAAACTATAGGGCAGTCATAGTAGGGGATTTCAACTACCCTAATATAAACTGGAATAAAGTTAGTGTGAAAGGTATAGAGGGTGCAGAATTCCTAAAATGCATTCAGGAGAATTTTTTTTTACCAGTACATAACAAGCCCAACAAGGAAGGAGGCGGTTCTGGACTTAGTTTTAGGGAATTAAGCTGGGCAGGTGGAAGGGGTATCAGTGGGAGAGCATTTTGGTGCTAGTGATCATAATTCAGTTAGATTTAGGGTAGTTATGGAAAAGGACAAAGATAGACCAGGAATAAAAGTTCTTAATGGGGGAAAAGGCAATTTTGCTAAGCTGAGATGGGATTTAGCCAAAGTGGACTGGAAACAGATACTTGAAGATATATCAGTGTCAGCGCAGTGGGAGGCATTCAAGGAGGAGATCCTGAGGGTTCAGAGCATGTTCCCTTAAAGAGAAATAGTGGGACTAATAAATCTAGAGCCACATGGATATCAAGGGACATACAGGGTAGGATAAAGAAAAAAAGGAAAGCTTATGACAGATGCCGAGGGCTCAATACTGCAGAAACTCTGGAGGAGTAGAGAAAGTGCAGGGGTACAATTAAAAAGGAAATTAGGAAAGCAAAGAGAGAGCATGGAAAAATGTTGGCAAGTAAAATCAAGGAAAACCCAAAGATGTTTTATAAATACATTCAGAGCAAGAGGATAACTAAAGAAAGAGTAGGGCCTTTTAGAGACCATAAATGTAATCCGTGTGAGGAGGCAGAAGACATGGGCATGGATCTTAATGAATATTTTGCGTCTGTTTTCGCAAAAAAAGAGGGGCGATGCAGACATTGCAATCAGGGAGGAGGAGTGTGAAATATCGATGAAATAAACATAGTGAGAGAGGAAGTATTAAGGGGCTTAGCATCTTTGAAAGTGGATAAATCCCCCAGATGAAATGCATCCCAGGCTGTTAAGAGAAGCAAAAGAGGAAACAGCAGAGGTTCTGACCATCATTTTCCAATCCTCTCTAGATACAGGTGTAGTGCCGGAGGACTGCTAATGTTGTACCTTTTTTTAAAAAGTGAGAAAGGGATAGACCGAGTAATTACAGTTCAGTCAGCCTAACCTTGGTGGTAGGAAAATTATTGGAAAAAATTCTGGGGACAGGCTAAATCTTCATTCAGAAAGACACGGGTTAATCAAGGATAGTCAGCGTGGATTTGTTAAGAGAAGATCGTGTCTGACTAAGTTGACTGAATTTTTTGAGGAGGTGTCATGTATGTACTTTCTGGGATCACTAGCCAGTGGATGGCGTCACTGTTGGAGGCCATTGGGCTGCACGCACGCGTGTGCAGCCCAAGTATAACAGGCCAGTCACTTTGGGCCTTAATAAAGCAGAGCCAAGGTCATACCTCTTGGAGTTAAACAGTACTCAGTCTAACAGTTATTGCATACACAACAGGAGGTAACAAGGAGCGTCAATGAGTATAAAAGCAAGAGAAGTCCTGCTACAACTGTACAGGGTATTGGTGAAGCCCCACCTAGAGTACTGCGTGCCATTTTGGTCTTTGTATTTAAGGAAGGATATGCTTGCATTGGAGGATGTTCAGAGAAGGTTCACTAGGTTGATTCTGGAGATGAGGAGGTTGACTTATCGGGATAGGTTGAGTAGGTAGGACCTATACTCATTGGAGTTCATAAGAATGAGAGGTGATCTTATCGAAACATATAAGATAATGCTCGACAAGGTGGATGCAGAGAGGATATTTCCACTCGTAGGCAAAACTAAATCTAGGGGGCATTGTCTCAAAATAAGGGGCCGCCCATTTAAAACTGAGATGAGGAGGAATATCTTCTCTCAGAGGGTTGTAAGTCTGTGGAATTCTCTGCCCCAGAGAGCTGTGGAGGCTGGGTCATTGAATATATTTAAGGTGGAGATAGACAGATTTTTGAGTGATAAGGGAATAAAGAGTTATGGGGAACGGGCAGGGAATTGGAGCTGAGTCCAGGATCAGATCAGCCATGATCTTATTAAATGGCAGAGCAGGTTCGAGGGGTCAAATGGCCTACTTCTGCTCCTTTTTTTACGTTCTTATGTACTTATGATGCGTTTGGATTTTAGCAAAGCTTTTGATAAGGTCCCACATGGCAGACTGGTCACAAAAGTAAAAGCCCCTGGGATCCAGAGCAAAGTGGCACATTGGATCCAAAATTGGCTCAGAGGCAGGAAACAAAGGGTAATGGTTGATGGGTGTTTTTGTGACTGGAATGCTGTTTCCAGTGGGATTTCGCAGGGCTTAATCCTAGGTCACTTGCTTTTTGTGGTATATATCAATGATTTAGACTTGAATGTAGGGAGTATGATTAAGGAGTTTGCAGATGACACTAAAATAGGCTGTGTGGTTGATAATGAAGAAGAAAGCTGTGTACTGCAGGAAGATATTAATGAACTGGTCAGATGGGCAGAACAGTGGCAAATGGAATTCAATCCAAAGAATTGTGAGGTAATGCATTTGAGGAGGGCTAACAAGGCAAGGGAATACACATTAAATGGTAGGACACTGGCAAGTGTAGAAGAACAAAGGGACCTTGGAGTGCAGGTCCACACATTCCTGAAGGTACCAGGCCAAGTAGAAAAGGTGGTTAAGGCGGCATATGGAATACTTGCCTTTATTAGCTGAGGCATAGAATACAAGAGCAGGGAAGTTATGCTTGGACTATATAAAACACTCATTCGGCGACAGCTAGAGTACTGCGTGCAGTTCTGGTCACCACATTACAGGAAAGTTGTGATTGCACCAGAGAGGGTACAGAGGAGATTTATGAGGATGTTGCCTAGACTGGAGAATATTAGCTACGAGGAAAGATTGGATAGGCTGGGTTTGTTTTTTTGGAACAGAGGAGACTGAAGGGAGACCTTACTGAGGTGTACAAAATTATGAAGGGTCTGGATAGAGTAGATAGGAAGGACCTATTTCCATTAGCAAAGGGGTCAACAAGGGGTCAAAGGGGGCATAGATTTAAAGTACTTAGTAGGAGGTTTAGATGGGATTTGAGGGGAAATTTCTTCACCCAGAGGGTGGTGGGAGTCTGGAACTCACTGCCTGAAAGGGTGGTAGAGGCAGAAACCCTCATCATATTTAAAAAATACTTGGATGTGCACTTGAAGTGCCACAACCTACAGGGCTACGGACCAAGAGCAGGAAAGTGAGATTAGGCTGGATAGCTCTTTGTCGGACACGATGGGCAAATATGGCCTCCTTCCGTGCTGTAAATTTCTATGATTGTATGATACGCTACTGTGAGGCTGTACAGTGAGTGCTGAAAAGCTTTAATGGAGGGCATTATCGCTGAGCCCGATACTATTCTCACCTGACATCTACATAAGCGTGCATTCCAACAGAGGTCACTGGACAGTGAACAGCAGTAGGAACCCTGACTGAATATAATCCAACCCAGGGGAACTGAGGCCATTTATAAAATGCAAATGCTGCATTTGTGTAGTTAAGCAACCATGGTCAACCAATGAGGAAAGAGACAGTATGAAGCTAAAATAAAAGATTTACACGGCGTCATGTATGTTTGGGTTTGCTAGCCACCAGGTGGCGCCACTGTCGGAGGTCATTGGGCTGTGCACACATGTGTGCTGTAAGAATAAAAATGTTTATTAATGATTAAAATTGATTCTGTGTATGTATAAATGTTAAAAGCGTAGGTTATACGGAAAGGCCTGTTTGTGTTGAAACAAAATGAAAGCCCACAGTTTGCCAGCATGGGCTGAGTTTTGAAAGAAACAAAATGGAAGCCAACAGAGCTGCCGCATGGGTTTTGTGTATTGGAAAGGCATTTAAATTAATCAAGAGATGGCTGAGCCAGGGCAGACAGCCACATGTGTGAGGAGAACCAATAAGGAACTGCCCTGGAACCAAAGCTTTCGGAGGGACAATGGCTTTGAGAGGTTTAAAAGAACTCAAAGACTTTTCTCTCTCTCCTGAACCAGCCAGCCAAAGGGAAGTAACGTATATTACTTTTTATTGTAACTTCATTGTATCTGTTGTAACTAGGGTGGATGTGCATGTGTGTGTGTGTTTTTAATAAACTGTTCCAATTATTTTTAGAAGAATTGTCTCACTATCAAATTTAACATAGAAAACATAGAAAATAGGTGCAGGAGTAGGCCATTCGGCCCTTCGAGCCTGCACCACTATTCAATAAGATCATGGCTGATCATTCCCTCAGTACCCCTTTCCTGCTTTCTCTCCATACCCCTTGATACCTTTAGCCACAAGAGCCATATCTAACTCCCTCTTGAATATATCCAATGAACTGGCATCAACAACTCTCTGTGGTAGGGAATTCCACAGGTCAACAACTCTCTGAGTGAAGACGTTTCTCCTCATCTCAGTCCTAAATGGCCTATTCCTTATTCTAAGACTGCGTCCCCTGGTTCTGGACTTCCCCAACATCGGGAACATTCTTCCCGCATCTAACCTGTCCAGTCCCGTCAGAATCTTATATGTTTTTATGAGATCCCCTCTCATCCTTCTAAACTCCAGTGTATAAAGGCCCAGTTGATCCAGTCTCTCCTCACATGTCAGTCCAGCCATCCTGGGAATCAGTCTGGTAAACCTTCGCTGCACTCCCTCAATTAATGCCAGAGATTTAGAAATGTTACAGTGCAGCCCAGGTGTAAAAGGCCAGCCATGTTGTAATGTATTCACTTTGGGCTCTAATAAAGTACAGCCAGGTTTGTACCTGTTGGGAGTTTACAGTATTCAGTCTATTGAGTTATTGCATACACAACATTTGGCGTCAAGGTAACAAGAACCTTCGCATGCAAACATGAGCACAATTGGAATTCTGGAGCGATTCGTGGAGGGAGAAGATTGGGCAGACTTTGTAGCCCGCTTGAGCCAGTACTTCGTGGCCAACAAAATGGAGAAAGAGGCAGACGCAGTTCGGCGCCGGGCGATCCTCCTCACGGTTTGCGGTCCGAAAATCTATGGACTCATAAAGAATCTCCTCTTGCCTTAAGTCCAACAGACAAGGACTATGAAACATTGTGTGCTCTTGTACATGACCATCTCAAACCAGATGAAGGCATCATCATCTCAAGATATCGATTCTATACGCACCTTCATTCTGAGGGCCAGAATGTATCGGAATTCGTTGCCGACCTAAGACGTCTAGCTGGACCGTGTAAGTTCAAAACTGCGTTGGCAGACATGCTGCGGGACTTCTTTGTAATCGGCATCAACCACGAGGTTGTCCTGCGTAAGCTACTGGCGGCGGAGATGCTGGATTTGAGCAAGGCCATCATGATTGCCCAATCGTGCATGACGACAGACAAAAGCTTAAAGCAGATATCATTGAAAAATCGGAACTCGCAAGTACTGTAAACAAGATAGTATTGTCGTGTGGCAGAGCTGCATATGGCAGGGCCTACCCGACTGCGTACGTGAAACCTGTGGCTGCTCAAAGTCTGCCAACGGGAATGAATCCGATATCACCATGTTGGCGTTGTGGGGGGAATCATCGGCATCATCAGTGTCATTTTAAACAGCATATTTGTAAAGGCTGTTCGAGAGTGTGGCATCTCCAGTGCATGTGTCCGCAACTGAGCAAGCGTGCTGCGACACACCACGTGGAGGATGATGACCAGACTAGCGCGGATCCGGATATGCAATCCGAGATACCAGAGGAGGAAGTGTATGGACTGTATTCATTCCTAACAAAGAGCCAACCGATAATGATTAATGTCAAACTTAATGGTGTGCCGGTATCAATGGAATTGGACACGGGTGTGAGTCAATCAATAATGAGCCAGGGGACATTCGACAGGCTGTGGGATACTAAGGCTGTGAGGCCTAAGCTGAGTCCAGTCAATGCCAAGTTGCGTATGTACACTAAAGAACTCATAACGGTGATTGGCAGTGCAGTAATCAAGGTGTTGCATGATGGTGCGGTTCATGATTTACCGTTATGGATTGTTCCAGGCAATGGTCCAACGCTGTTCGGCAGGAACTAGTTAGAAAAAATCAAATGGAACTGGAACGAGATCAAAGCGTTGTCGTCGGGGGAGGATACTCCATGTGCTCAAGTGCTGAGCAAGTTTCCCTCGCTATTTTAACCAGGCATCGGCAATTTCACAGGAGCCAAGGTGTAGATCCACGTGGACTCGGATGCAAGACCCGTCCATCATAAAGCTTGGCAATTCCGTACATGATGAGGGATAAGGTCGAAATCGAACTGGACAGACTCCGGCATGAAGGGATCATATCACCGGTCAAATTTAACGAATGTGCCAGCCCCATTGTTCCCGTGTTGAAAAGTGATGGCACTGTCAGGATTTGTGGAGACTACGAGACTACGATCAACCGAGTTTCGAAACAGGATCAATACCCATTACCGAAGCCTGATGACCTGTTTGCAACACTAGCCGGGAGGAAGTCGTTCACAAAATTGGATCTGACATCAGCCTACATGATACAGGAGCTGGTCGACATGTCGAAGAAACTTACGTGCATCAACATTCATAAAGGACTGTTTATCTACAACAGGTACCCTTTTGGAATTCGCTCAGCTGCAGCCATATTTCAGAGGAACATGGAGAATCTACTGAAGTCCGTCCCCAGAACCATCGTGTTCCAAGATGACATACTGGTCACAGGTAATGACTCCGCCGAACAACTGAACAACCTGGAAGAGGTTCTACGTCGTCTGGACAATGTGGGACTCAGACTGAAATGCTCGAAATCCGTCTTCATGGCACCAGAAGTCGAATTCCTGGGGAGGAAAATTGCTGCTGACGGTATCAGGCCTACGGACTCAAAAACCAAGGCCATCCAAAATGTACCCAAGCCTCAGAATGTGACGCAGCTGCATTCATTCCTTGGTCTACTCAACTACTTTGTTAAGTTCTTACCTAGATTGAGCACCTTATTAGAGCCACTGCACATGCTGCTAAGAAAAGGCGACAACTGGGTTTGGGGTGCATCACAAGATAGAGCTTTTGAGAAAGCTACTAATCTGCTTTGCTCTAACAAGCTGCTGGTACATTATGATCCGTGTAAGCATCTGGTATTGGCCTGTGATGCTTCGTTATATGGAATTGGTTGTGTGCTCCAACAAGCTAATGAGTCGGGCAAATTACAATCTGTTACATATGCTTCAAAAAGTTTGTCAAAGGCGGAAAGCGCCTACAGCATGGTAGAGAAAGAAGTACTAGCCTGTGTGTATGAGGTCAAAAAGATGCATCAGTACCTGTTTGGTCTTATGGTTGAACTGGAAACTGCGCCGATGCACTCAGCAGGCTCCCACTAGCCACCACTGAGGGGGCAACTGAGCATGATGTTGAGATGGTCATGGCTGTTGAAGCTTTCGAAAGCGAAGGCTCACCTGTGACAGCCCATCAGATTAAAGTTTGGACAAATAAAGACCCGCTACTGTCTTTAGTTAAGAAATGTGTCCTGAATGGGGACTGGGCAGCCACGTACGGGGCATGCCCTGAGGAATTTAAACCATTTCATAGGCGCAAGTATGAACTCTCGATTCAGGCCGATTGCCTAGTGTGGGGAAACCGCGTAGTCATGCCCCAGAGGGGCAGAGAGGTGTTTATCAGAGAACTTCACAATGAGCACCCAGGCATTGTCATGATGAAGGCAATTGCCAGGTCACACGTTTGGTGGCCAGGGATAGATGCAGACCTGGAACTTTGTGTTCGCAGATGAACACATGTGCCCCCCTTAGCCCCTGGTCCTGGCCCGCCAAGCCATGGTCACGCATCCATGTGGACTACGCAGGTCCTTTCATGGGAAAAATGTTTTTGGTTGTAGTAGACGCCTACTCCAAATGGATTGAGTGTGCCATTTTTAATTCAAGCACATCCTCTGCCATGGCAGAAGGTCTACGGGCAATGTTCGCCACCCATGGTCTACCGGATGTCTTGGTCAGCGACGATGGCCCGTGCTTCACAAGCACTGAATTCCAGGACTTCATGGCAAGCAATGGAATCAACCATGTCAGAACGGCACCGTTCAAGCCGGCCTCAAACGGCCAGGCGGAACGAGTAGTGCAGATAATCAAACAGGGGATGGTCAGAATCCAAGGGGGTTCCCTACAAAGCCGCTTATCACGCCTCCTGTTGGCCAATAGATCCCGACTACACTCGCTCACAGAGATTCCACCCACATGAAAAGGATGCTCAAAACCAGGTTATCCCTTACACACCCTACTATGAAAGAAATTGTTGAGAGCAGGCGTCAGTCACAATGTGAGTACCATGGCAGGAATGCGAGGGCGCAATGTATTGATGTCAATGACCCTGTTTTTGTCCTTAATTACGCTGCAGGGCCCAAATGGCTTGCAGGCAGTGTGATTGCCAGAGGGGAATAGGGTTTTGGTAGTTAAACTTACCAATGGACAAATCTGCCGCAAGCACATGGATCAAACTAAAAGGAGGTTCAGCAACCCCATAGAAGAAGCAGAGGAAGAACACGACGTAGAGTTTATTCCACCACAGGTGACCGAACACCAGAACCAAGTGGAAGAGAGTCCAGTCACTGTGAGCACCGCAAACAGCAGACACTCAGGCTAGCGCCCAACAACCGGAGCCCCAACTCAGGCGCTCTACAAGGGAGCGTAAACCACCAGAGAGACTTAACCTGTGATCCCAATAAGACTTTGGGGGGCGGTGATGTCATGTATTTAACTATCATTGTAACCCATGTATAAGATGACCTAAGTTGTACACCTTGAGAACATTGACCACAAGGGGGTGAACTTGTGGGAGACACTCCTAACCTGGACTTTCAGGTATAAAAGGGGAAGCTCCACCCACCTTCATCACTTGAGATCTTGGTAATAAAGGTAACTGGCCACAGAGTGACCTTCTCTCAAGTATGGGCCTCGTGTGCATTTATACTGTATAGTAAGGACATATCAAGCACCAGCTCTTTAGTGATTGTGATTGTGTTAAGTTCCTCCCACCCCCACCCCCATAGCCCCTTGACAATCCACTGTTGGGATATTGTTAGTGTCCTCCACCATAAAAACTGATACAAAATATTTGTTTAGAGTTTCTGCCATCTCCATGTTCCCCATTACTAATTCTCCGGTCTCGTCCTCTAAGGGACCAACATTTACTTTAGCCACTCTTTTTCTTTTTATATACCTATAGAAACTCTTACTATCTGTTTTTATATTTTGTGCTAGCTTACCTTCATAGTCTATCTTTCCTTTCATAATCATTTTTTTCGTCATTCTTTGCTGGCTTTTAAAAGCTTCCCAATCTTCTGTCCTCACACTAGTTTTGGCCACTTTGAATGCCCTTGTTTTTAATCGGATACCGTCCTTTATTTCTTTAGTTAGCCACGGATGGCTTTCTTTTCTCTTGCACCCTTTCCTCTTACTGGAATATGTTTTTCTTGAGAGTTATGAATTATCTCTTTAAATGTACACCACTGTTCATCAATCGTCCCACACTTCAATCTGTTTTCCCAGTCCACTTTAGCCAACTCTACCCTCATAGTCTCCTTTATTTAAGCTTACTACGCTGGTTAGAGATCCAACTTTCTCACCCTCCATCTGAATTTGAAACTCAATCATGCTATGATCACTCATTCCAAAGGGATCCTTTACTAGGAGATTGTTTATTAATCTTGTCTCATTACACAGGACCAGATCTAGGATAGCCTGTCCCCTGGTTGTTTCCATTATATACTGCTCAAGGAACCTGTCCCTTATGCAATCTTTGAACTCTTCGTTCAAGGCTCCCCTGACCAATTTGATTTGTCCAATCAATATGGAGGTTAAAATCACCCATGATTATTGCTGTGCCCTTTTTACATGCCCCCTCTATTTCCTGCATTATGCTCCGACCAACAGAGTTGCTACTGTTAAGGGGCCTATTCACTACGCCCACCAGTGACTTTTTCCCCATATTATTCCTTATCTCCACCCAAACCTTTTCAATATCCTGATCCTTTGAGCATATCTCATTTCTCACTATTGCAGTGATTCCACCCTTTATCAATAGAGCTACCCCACCTCCTTTTCCTTTCTGTCTGTCCTTCCGGATTGTCAAATACCCCATAATATTTAATTCCCAATCCTGGTCACCTTGCAACCACGTCTCTGTAATGGCTATCAGATCATACCCATTTGTCTCAATTTGTGCCGTCAACTCATCTATTTCGTTACAAATACTATGTGCATTTAGACAAAGTGCCTTTAAATTTGTTATTTTACCCTTTTTTCCTGCTTGTTTCCTCACTTTCTTTACTTCTGCTTTCTAATTTCTGCTTTTCTCCCCTCCCTACTGAATCAACTCTCAGGTTCCCATCTCCCTGCCAAGCTAGTTTAAATCCCCTCCAACAGCACTAGCAAACCCCCCCACAAGGATATTGGTCCCTGCTCCATTGAGGTGCAACCCGTCCGGCTTGTACAGGTCCCACCTCCCCCCGAAGCGGTCCCAATGCCTCATGAATCTAAAGCCCTCCCACCTGCACCATCCCTCCAGCCACGTATTGATCCGTTCTATCTTCCTATTTCTGTACTGACTCGCTCGTGGCACTGGGAGTAATCCGGAGATTACTACCTTTGAGGTCCTGCTTTTTAATCTCTCTCCGAGCTCCCAAAATTCTGCCTGCAGGACCTCATCCTTCTTCATAGCGAGGGGTTTTGAATATAGGAACAGGGAGGTCTTACTGCAGTTGTACAGGGCCTTAGTGAGGCCTCCCTGTAATATTGTGTTCAGTTTTGGTCTCCCAATCTGAGGAAGGACGTTCTTGCTATTGCGGGAGTGCAGCGAAGATTCACCAGACTGATTCCCGGAATGGTTGGTCTGACATATGAGGAGAGACTGGATCAACTGGGCCTTTATTCACTGGAGTTTAGAAGGATGAGAGGGGATCTCAAAGAAACGTATACAATTCTGACGGGACAGGATAGGTTAGATGCAGGAAGAATGTTCCCGATGTTGGGGAAGTCCAGAACAAGGGGACACAGTCTTAGGATAAGTGGTAGCCATTTAGGACTGAGATGAGGAGAAACTTCTTCACTCAGAGAGTTGATAACCTGTGGAATTCCCTACCGCAGAGAGTTGTTGATGCCAGTTCATTGGATATATTCAAAAGAGAGTTAGATATGACCCTTACGGCTAAAGGGATCGAGGAGTATGGAGAGAAAGCAGGAAAGGGGTACTGAGGTGAATGATCAGCCATGATCTTATAATGGTGGTGCAGGCTCGAAGGGCCGAACGGCCTATTCCTGCACCTATTTTCTATGTTTCTATATTTCATACCTGATGAAAGTCATTGCCAGGTCTCATGTATGGTGGCCTGGAATTGAATCTGATCTGGAATCATGTGTGCATCAGTGGAACACTTGCATGCAGCTTCGTAAAGCACCAGCAGAATCGCCGCTGAGTCTGTGGTTGTGGCCATCTAAACCATGGTCCAGGATCCACATCGACTTTTCAGGTTCCTTCCTGGGAAAGATGTTCTTAGTTGTGGTGGATGCTTATTCCAAGTGGATAGAGTTGTACAATCATGTCATCCAGCACATCCACAGCTACCATTGAGAGCCTTCTTGTCATGTTTGCTACGCATGGTCTGCCTGACATCGTTGTAAGCGACAACAGATCGTGCTTCACCAGTGTGGAGTTTCAAGAGTTCATGAAACTTAATGATATCAAACATGTGAGGTCAGCACCATTCAAAACCCCATCCAGTGGACAAGCAGAGCATGTGGTCCAAACCATCAAGCAGAGTATGAAACGTGTAACTCAAG
Source organism: Pristiophorus japonicus (assembly GCF_044704955.1). NCBI lineage: Eukaryota > Metazoa > Chordata > Chondrichthyes > Pristiophoridae > Pristiophorus > Pristiophorus japonicus. Next base: position 19,684,522 of record NC_091981.1, read on the forward strand.
GTTCACTGCAAACTCGCTTGTCACGCATATTGCTTAGTTACAAGACAAGACCCCATACGCTTACCGGGGTCTCCCCTGCTAAACTATTGATGAAGAGAGGTCTCAAGACCAATGTCTCTCTTGTCCACCCTGACTTGAATAATTGTGTCGAATATAGACATCAAAGTCAGCAAGGGTATCATGATCGCGCTACTGTGTCAGGCGACATTTCTATCAATGATACTGTATATGTACTGAATTCTGGTCAAGGTCCCAGATGGATCGCCGGTACTGTTACGGCCAAGGAGGGTAACAGAGTGTTTATCGTTAAGCTCAAGAATAGGCAGACATGCAGGAAACATGTTGATCAGATAAAGCTGCGGCACACGGATAAACTGGAACAGTCTGAGGAAGACACAATCCGTGACCAGCCAACTTACCCTCAGTCATCAGAGGACTCCGCTGTCATCAATTAATCTGGACTTTCAATCACTGACATGGTCAATGAATCTAGACTTTCAATCCCTGATGTGGTCATTGCCACTTCCATCAGATCGGCTACCCAGCCCCCCATCATAACAGACTCAGAACGCTCGCCCAAGGTGTTCAACTCGGGAGTGGAAAGCCCCGGACCATCTCAATTTGTAAAAAGACCATTACTAATATTTTAAAGGGGGATATTGTCATGTATTTATGCTTGGGTTTACTAGCCACCAAGTGGCGCCACTGTTGGAGGTCATTGGGCTGTGCGCACGTGTGTGCGGCCCAGGTATAAAAGGCCAGCCACCTTGTGATGTAATCACTTTGGGCCCTCATAAAGTAGAGCCAGGTTTGTACCTATTCGGAGTTTACAGACTATTGAGTTATTGCATAGACAACATACACAAATACAAGGCAAAGTGGAAATCCAGCAGATGGGAAGAGCTATAAAAAGCAACAAAGCGATACATAGAAAGTAATAAGAGGTGCAAAAAGGGAACGTGAAATAAACTTGCAAGGGATATCAAAGCTAACAGCAAATGTTTTTATAAATATATTAAGAGAAAGAGGGTCCATTAAAGACAGATGCATATGAGACTACTGGACAATAAGAAAATGGCAAACTCATTAAATGAGTACTTTTTTATGCGAGGAAGAGGACAAAATACCAGCAGTACAAGGGAACCTGAAATTAAATCATGGGGAGAAACTTTGTGGATTTAATATAACTTTTTAAAATTGTAATGGCGAAAATAGTGAGACTTAAGATCAACTCATCTCCAAGACCCAGGGGCCAAAATTGCCCCTTTCTTTAAAAGCCGTGAGCATCTCAAAGAGGAGGCCACGGGTCGGTAAGGACTCAGCGCCTAGTCGGCGCAGAGTCACTAACATCTATGAAATTGCCCTCCATTTGTTTTCTGCGTCACCGCACAACCCATGTTCCCACCCTGTCGGGCATGCGCCGATACCCCACCGACCGGCGGCGACCACTTTTCACCCCGCGTGGGAAATTGCCCCACGTGAAATTGCCCCGCCGGAGCGAATCAGCCGCCGCTCTGTGCCCCCGACAGCTTTCCCCTGAAGGAAGCTGTGCAACGCACCCACCCTTAAAGGACAGAGCACTCTGTTGGGGCCGCCATTTTATTTCAATTGTCGGCCGACTCCAAGGTCGACCCGACAATGGCACCCACACGTTCGGCCGGGCCTCCAACAGGCAGCCTGGCATCGCCTCTTGGGTGCCGGGCCATTGACCCAGCTGAAACTTCCCTGGTGGCCCAGTGGGCCAAACTAAACTAACTGCAGAGTTCACAGCAGCCCTCTCTTTTAACTGGAGGGGAGGGACATTGTGATGCGTCAGCGCAGTGCGGCGCTGATGACTCCGAGCAACGTCCACTCTGCTCCAAGGGCACTTCTGCCCCACAGCCGCACTAAACACTGCCCCGACTGAGAAAAAAAATTAAAGAGCTGAATTTCGCTCTACTCTCCGCCTCATGGATTGGGGCAGAGAAGAATCTTCTAGATCAGTGAATGTGCTCCCTTTCGATCAGAGGGCAATCTCAGCCCCCCAGAGTGTTAATACCTGTATAAGTAAATGAGGAAATTGTAAATGCATTAGTCATAATTTTCCAAAGCTTCCTAGATTCAGAAATTGTGCCTTTGGATCAGAAAATTGCAAATATCACCATGTAACTACAGACCCATGTGGTTAACATCAATTGTTATTGGAATCTGTTAACAGTGACAAAGTGACTGAGCATATGGACAAGTATGAGCCAATCAAAAAGAGTCAGCATTGATTTAATCATGTCTGACTACTCTAGTTGAATTTTTGTGGATGGGGGAGTGTCTGCATATTGTCCATATGGACTTCCAGAAGGTAGCTGATAACGTTCCATACAAGAGATTATTGGAAAAATGAAAGTCTACAGAATTGGAGGTAACCTTGTGACATGTGTTGATAATTGATTGGGAGGTAGTAGACAACAGAGAGTAGGAATAAAAGGAACATTCTCTGATTGGCAGGATGGGGAAAATGGTATTCTCCAGGGATCTGTACTGGGGCTCATCTGTTCACGATGTAAAAATAATGACTGGATGGAGGAATAGAGAGTTATATATCCAATTTTGCATATTACACTAAGTTTGGAGGCACAGTAAGTTGGGCAGATAGGAGCAGGAAGAGACAAAGACATAGAAGGACTAAGTCAGTGGGCAAAACTATGGCAGATAGAGTTCAATGTGGGGAAATGCAAGGTCATCCACATTGGATCTGAGAAAAAGGTCAGCATTTATTGCCCATCCCTAATTATCCTTGCAAAGGTGGTGGTGAGCCGCCTTCTTGAACCGCTGCAGCCCGTGAGGATGAGGAGCAGGCTACAGAGATATCCAGAGAGTACAGACTGGAGAACTTAAGAAAGAGTGAACCACTGTAGTCTCATTGGGATGCTCCTCTGATTCAGGAGGTAGAAACTGAGCTCCAGCAGAAGGACTCCTGTGCTTGTTGTGGAGGGGGTAGAGAATGGCTGTATGGTGAATCCTGGGAGTTCCTCCGCTAAAGAAAACCATTGAAGCTCTTGGGAATTGTAGTCCTGGGAGTGCTTATGGATAAATCTCTCATTCAAATTTTGTCTGCTTGTTTGCTTGGGGAGGGGTGTTGAAGTCCAGGATATTCAGAGCCCTTGCAGGGCGCACCATGATACTTGTGGAAGAGGGGTATGGGGGAAGCCTAGTCTGTGTTGGTGTTTATACTCCACACGAGTCTCCTCCTATTCCATCTGCCTTATCTCAGCCTTTCAGCACGTCTTTCTATTCCCTTTGCTCTCATGTACTCGTCTAGGTTCATTTTGAAAGCATCTTAGCTATTTGCCTCAATCACTTCCTGTGGTAGCGAGTTCCACATGTTGTTTTAACATATGTTTTAAGTGCTATGATTAATGGTATACATATAAATATATATGTAGAGTGGATGAGGGATGTAGCTCTGAACTGGCAATCTCATTCACGGCCATACAGATTGCTACTGTAGGAAATGGAATCATTTCCACCCATAAGGGTATGCGATGCCTTTCTAATATTAAAATCAACACACATGACTGGGGTCAACAGTGAGCTTTATTTTGCTCTTGGGTATGCTATACATCTGACCTGGGAGTGCTTGATGCTGACTCTGGATGCCAAGAATGGGAAAAGTGTCCTATTTCCCATCACTGACATTTTCACCTTGAGGAACAAAAACAAATGAAAACAAGATCTTAAATGCAAGAATATTCATCTAAAATGAACTTGGCTTGTACCAAACCATCGAAGAGTCCTGGATATTTTTTAATTCTCTATACAAGGCCAAGCTGTCAATAATGACTGTGATAGTCCTCAGAGATGACATTAAAATGCATCTTGGCATCTTCAATCAATGTCACCACAGCTATCATTGATGCTGTTACAAGTTCACTGCGAGATTATATATCATTACAAAATTATAGATGGTAAGGAGTGAGTAATAAAACTGTAACTGAATCTTAATTAATTAATTAACTTAATGGGTCAGATACATCTATGAACTGCTCAAGCTTCACCCTTGTGTTTTACACCTTACAAGTAACCTGATCTTTCCAGGAGAGTTCTGGGTCACCTGTGCTAGTCCAACCCCTAATGTTGCAGGTTGGCCCCCAGATTGTGCTGCTGCATTGCCTTACTGGAGTGGTGCTGTCAGCAGCTTTTCTGCATTGCCAGGGACTGACGTCAGCACAGATGATCCAGGATCCTCTAAGGAGAATTGTGAGGTACATTGGCTTATGATGTCATCTGAAATCCCTCTGCGAAACTATTCTGAACCATCCAAAATTCTATAAATAGATACCATAACTCAGAGACTAAAACACACTGGCACAATTACTGAAGAGTACCGAAACTGTAATTTTTAATTTAGTTGATCCACAATACATTAGACTTTTAAAAATTTTGAACATTTTAACATGAAAATGAAAAGACAAGCCACCAGCCATGAAGATGAAAATTAAATAGGGTACCTGGTTGTATCTCGGTCATCATTATATCTTATCTAGAGTTATTTTGGAACCATGGTTAATATTTCTTTTGAAACATACAATTTGCTGTATCGCTACTCCTTGTGTCTGTAATCTAGACAGCTACAGACAAGGCAGAGCTATTACAGCTCCCAACAGTCTTCTTTACTGGCTCATTAGGGTCTAACGAATTTAGCAGGTGAATCGGTAATTTGTACAGAATTTCTTTAACACTTCTGTGGTGTTATATATGCAGACTATAGATATACTCTGTGCATAAGGTGGAGACTTCTTTACCTGATGTACTATCAATAAGGTTTACATTGTGTATACATACTGGCACCACTAGAGGGTGCAACTGGTGGAGACCGGGGTTTCCTGCCCTGGTGGCAGGGGCTGTAAAAAGGGAAGCCACCATGGAGCTGCCTCACTCTGGAGTTACGAATAAAGGACCAAGGTCACTACAGTTTGAGTACAACACATTGCCTCGTGGAGTCATTCATAGGTACATTACAGACATAACTTGCGGGCTCTAAACTGCAGAAATAAAAACATAATTCCACACGAATGACATCTCCTAATTATTCAATCTAGTTCTTTGTCCTTAAAAAATGAACATAATTTTTTCTAATTAAAAACATATAATACTGTTGAGAGTAGAATTTGAACAAGGCCAAAAGAATTCTTCTTCTTTCTACACGCAAGACTAAACGTAAGTATAAGCCACTTGTGGACCTGGCATTTCCTCCGTGGGAGAAACCCGAAAATTGGACCTGAAATGCGCCCAAAACTGCACCCATTTTGCCGATTACGCCAAGTATCATTGCAATCTAATTTGAATGCACCCAAACTTAAAAATAGTCCTAAATTGGCATATGGTTGAAATGTAATTGGTACAGAGCCAATGGGGCTTCAAGATGTTAGGGAGGAGGACTATAAAAGTGGAAGAAAAAAGTTTTTCCTTCAGAATGAGGCTGAGGTAAGCAGCACACGGCTCTCTGTCCTGTACATTTTTTTTATGAATTCACTGAAATTGCTCGCGAGAGTCTAAAGTGCCTTAAACTTATCCCCTCTCATAGATGACTGATTCACAAGAGAAGGCCAGGAAGAGAGCATTCAACTTTGCTGATGAGGATCTGCAGGCCCTCTTGGATGAGGCAGAAGGAAGGCACGAACAGCTTATCAACTCTGCCACATCACAGCCGTCACATACGGTCAAAAGGTGGGTGTGGACCGAGGTTTCTGAGGCACTGAGGCCACGTCAATGGTGCCCAGGATAACAGGGCAGTGCCGTAAGGAGTTTATTGAACTGACCAGAGCATGAAGGGTAAGAAACTCATGATACAATAACTTATTACTACAACTGTTGTAATTGTCATTAATAATTTGCACTATATCAATCTTATAATAAAACTTTATTTGAATTTGAAGAAAGCTGTGTCTGCCTTTTCTGATTGCGACCTCTAAAAGGGGGGGGGAGGAAATGGGTGTTGTGGGGCGGGGGAGGGAGGGCGGTTCACACAGAGCAGCATCTCTGGCCTGTATTGGCTCCTCTCCTGGTATGTCAAGATCTAGACCTTCGGTCATGGCGAAGTTGTGCAGGGCACTGCACGTTATCTCAATCCTCGCTACTCTCTTTTCAGAGTATTGAAGTATTCCCCCAGACCTGTGCAAGCACCTGAGGCGGCCCTTTAACACCCTGCTGGATTTCTCGACTACCTAATCTAGTGGATTCATGTACATGATTGTGCCTCTCCTCCGCTTCATTCTGTGGGTCGTGAAAAGCCGTCATTGGCCATGGCAGCAGGGGCTAAGCCTTGTCACCGATTATCCATCCTTACACCAGTCCCCCCACCCTGAGCATGCGTGCTGTTACTGAATTGCACACAATAAAAGCATTGTGACAGACACCCATGTGCTGCATGTTAACATGCCGGATAGGCAGCCAAGCGTCACAGGCTATCTACACATTGAGGGAGTGGAAGCCCTTTCTGTTCATGTAACTTTGTGGGCCCTGAAGGGGAGCCTTCAGTTTCACGTGCATTCAGTCAATCGCTCAGAGCACTTTGGGGAAGCCAGCAATTCTATAGAAGTTTAGTGCCCTCTGTCATTGCTCCACAGCAGACATTCCGTACATGAGCTTTCTAGCCCAATGGAACATGGTGTCAGTCACCTGTCGGAGAGGAGATTCATTCAGGTGGATAGACGTAAAGATTGAGGAGACTTGGGCATATTGTAGTTACATGTGTAACTCACTTACACCCAAAAGTTTTGAGATCTTTTTTGCACCCAGATTACACATCTCTCTGGGCACAAATGTGGAGGAAACTCTAGGCTGCAATTCTTCAGCAGTAAGGTATCCAGTCACCCTCAAATCTAGAAATAACAATAATATTGTACAAGACCCATGGTCACTATGTGCTATTTATGCTAGAAACCTGAGGCGCAGTATAGCTATATTTCAAACACACATGAAAGGAAAGCTTAAGGATAATTTAAATGAAGAGAATAACTACTTACATCAACTTCTTCCTGTGCGCATAACTCAAAGCTGCCACTAAGAGCATGTCTTTGCACACTCAACACACTTTCATACATTAGAGATAGAAGGAAAAAGCAAGTATGTTGGAAATGCTCAATAAGAACAGAAACAGCTAGGAGAAATGTGTAGCCAGTTGACCACTATTTAAGAGTCACAGCCAAAACATTAACTTTTCTCTTTTAAATTGAGATTTTAGATTGAGCTACTGCGCAGTTTCAGAATTTGTAGAATCATAGAAATTTACAGCATGGAAGGAGGCCATTTCGGCCCATCGTGTCCGCGCCGGCTAATTTATTCCATTTCATTTTATAAAAATGGTCAAGGGCACTTCCCATGGCATTGCTCGATGCAAAATGGATGATACACTGGGGTCGATTTTGGTGTGGGGCGCACATCGGGCAGGCAACAGGCAAATGAATTGGCCACCCGACGGCATTGGTGGCAGGCCTGATCAATTTGTGCAGGAGGCGAGCTGCCAGTGCTAATCGCACTCTCTATATAGCCAGCTCGCCAAGTGGGAGGCTGAGAAATTTGATAGGGCTGATGCTCATCATGGGTCTGCAGCAATGCCTTAAACCAGAGGACTGGAAACATTGGGGTGCGGGGTGGGGGTGGGGGAGGGGTGGTGAAGGGAACAGCATATTTCAACATCAGGGAAATTTAATGAGCACTAGAAGCTGGTTTGAGATGAACTTAAGGAAGCCTCTAAGGCTCATGACTTCTAAAACAATGAAGAATATATGACTGCCAGAGCCTGCCCCCAGCTTTCCTTTACTGCAGCTAATGATCTAGTAGAGCTGTAAGTGGTCTGCTTCTGATCTGTATCGTCTATGATTTGTGTACGAATTGAGGAAGCTGCCCGTGGCAGCGCTGATAGGCATGGAAATGGAATTGGGATTCCTGACAATGTCATTTGACCCCTATTTGAATATTTTAATTAGGCCCCCACCAGTTTCAGGCGGGTCGCTGGCCTCCTAAAATTGATGTCCACCAAAAATCGGGATTATCAGACTCTCAGCGGTTACTTCGCCTTTTTAAAAATAATTTTTGCCCTGTTTACCTCCTAGGAATGGGCCAGTAGTGAGATGAAAATCACCCCAACTATTTTATAATGACAGGACCATTATACTATGAAACTTTATTTGGCAATATATTTTAAAGTCCTGTTGTTCTGAGCATGTTCTATCTCAGATAAGGACACCAAAACAGTGCACAGTACTCCAGGTGTGGTCTCACCAAAGCCGTGTACAATTGCAGTAAGAGTTCATTTTGTACTCCAAACCCTTTATAATAAAGGCCAACATGCCATTTGCCTTTCTAATTGCTTGCAGTACCTGTATGCTAATTTCCTGTGTTTCCTGTACAAGGACACCTAACTCTCTCTGAACACCAACATTTAATAGTTTCTCACCATTTAAAAAAACATCTGTTCTTCATTCTTCCTACCAAAGTGAATAACATCACATTTCCTCACATTATTCTTCATCTGCCACATTATTGCCCACTCATTTAACCTGTCTATATCCCTTTGCCAAGCTCTTTGCGTCCTCCTCACAGCTTACTTTCCCACCTAGCTCTGTATCATCAGCAAACTTGGATACATTGCACTCGGTCCCTTTATCTAAGTCATTAATATAAATTGTAAACAGCTGAGACCCAAACACTGATCCTTGCGGCACCCCACTAGTTACAACATGCCAACCGTTGACCCCTATGCTCTGTTCTCTGTCCATTAACCATGCTCTATCCATGCTAATATATTATCCCCAACCCCCTGAGCCCTTATCTTGCAGTGCAACCTTTTATGTGGCACCTTATCGAAGGCCTTTTGGAAATCTAAATATACTACATCCGTTGGTTCCCTTTTATCTACCCTGCCAGTTACATCCTCAAAAACTCTAATAAATTTGTTAAACATGATTTCCCTTTCAAAAAACCATGTTGACTCTGCCTAATCATATTATGGTTTTCCAAGTGCCCCTGTTACCACTTCCTTAATAATGGATTCCAGTATTTTCCCGACGACTGATGTCAGGCTAACAGGCCTGTAGTTCTCTGTTTGCTATCTCCCTCCTTTCTTAAATATTTGTTACCTTCCAATCCTTTGGGACCATTCTAGAATCTATGGATTTTGGAAAATCACAACCAATGCATCCACTATCTCTGTAGCCACCTCTTTTAGAACCTTAGGATGTAGGGCATCAGGTCCAAGGGATTTGTCGGCTTTTAGTCCCATTAGTTTCTCAAGTACTTTTTCTCGACTGATATTAATTACATTAAGTTCCTCATTCTCATTAAGCCCCTCGGTTCTGCACTATTTTTGGTATTCCTTTTGTGTCTTTAACTATGAAGACACAAGTGTGCTTAAGTGTGCAGTGATCTAGGGCCATTTTGCCCAAGATTGCAGAATAGGCCTTACCATCTTCATTCATATAAAAATTTGTAATGACTAAAGTAGAAAAAAATACAGTGTTAAAAATGCACAATGAATTATCATCTGAAAAGAGAATAAACAGGGTCAAGTATTAAGGGGACCTTTCAGTAGAACTATTCGGTTGGCTCTCCACCTCTGATGCTAACATGCTTTTCACTTCAAGATACTGACTAACCCAGGGATTATTTCCAGTATTACCTGCCTTTATTCCTAATTTTTAGCATTTGTAGTTTTTTTTTGATCTCTTTTCAGTGACCGAGGCCTTAAAACAAAAGGGTTTTGGGAAACTTATGTTGATATATAATGGATCATTTTCTGACACTGCTCTTCAGGTGGGAGCACACATCATAAATTTGGACCTTCATGTGCCAGAATTCTCACTGGGTGAGAAGTCCCAATTTTAGCGTGTAGTTGGAAATTTACCTCCACAATTTAGAAATGACTGAAGACATTTTTATATTTTATCCTTTTTTGGGAAGGCAAAATTTGTGTGTCAATCTTCCCTTTTTTCACTCTATGGTGGGGAGGATTGTTTCCATTGCACTGCTGGGCTCTATTGTTAATATGGAGACCCAGGTGCCGAAATTGCCCTCCTCCTTAAGTTCCATTACCGCCTGTCGGGCACACGCCAACCCCCTTCCGACTGGCAGCGACCCCCTTTCCGACCGCTGCGGGAAATTGCCCCGTGGAAAATTGCCCCACGGGAGCAGACCTGCGGGAAGCTGTGTGTGCCTGGGCAGTGCATGTGCTTTTAAAGGGGAGGGCATGCTGCCGCAGTCGCCATCTTATTTTAATTGTCGGCCGTGCCCACAGGTTCGGTCAGACCACCAACAGGCAGCCCGGCATCCCTCTTGCGAACTCTGCAGCCACGTTAGTGGAAAACACGGGGCCACCAGGGAAGGTTTCGGCTGCTGGCCCGGTCGAAACCTTCCCTGGTGGCCCAGTGTTTTCCACTAACATGGCTGCAGAGTTTGCAGACCCCGTCCCCTTTAACTGAAGGGGAGGGACGTTGTGACGCGTCAGTGCGGCGCTGACTGCTCAGAGCGACAGCCGCTCCGATCCAAGGGAACTTCCGCCTCACAGCCGACAGCAACACCGCCCCGACCGGAAAAAATCAACAATCAGCTGAATATCGGTCGAGTCTCCGCCCCATGGTTTGCAGCGGAGAAAAAACTACAAAACTGGTGAGTGCGGCACTTTTTCGTTGGGGGGCAATTTAAGTCCCAGAATCCAAACATGTGGAACTGCTCACCTGAATTAAACTGCCAGCTGTAACCTGACAATGCACATTAGGATGCATTTGGTTTATTCCAGATCAGCTGGTTTACACAATGGAGTGAAGCTGATGGAGGGGAAAAAAACCAAGGGTATGCAGCTGGGTGTAATTCCATTGGTGTAAGGGCACCTGAAAATAATCAGGCTTCTGAAAGATGTAACTTCACAACATACAGCAGTGATCTATCAGAACATCTAGTTAAGCAATTATGTTGCAGGGAAGGGGAGGACAGGGCTGTGGGGAGAAACATGTCAACACGTTCACACCTTTACCAGTAGTGCTCTTCTCCTTCACAACACCTCAAATTGCAAAACTCAATTGTATCTCAATTGGTTAGTTAGGAAGAAAACCTGTATAAGCGATCTCTCACATTCTGGTGACCGTATTGCATCTGTGGTTATCTAGTAACGGGAGCCTGTACATACTGAGTAAGTTGAATATTGCTGCCACACCTCCTCATAGGGTAATGTTGCAATGACCAAATTTGCAAACAAAGAAAAGATTAAATATATTGAAATATATTTGTGTTGCATCTTTTGAACTGACATGCTCCTTTATAGTTAATCATTGCTGTTGATCGATTAGGAATGGTGTAAAGATTTAAAACAATACAATGAGTACAGCTCAGCAATTATGTTACAAACAAGGGGGGAAGCATTCATAACTGTCAGCACATTCACAATGGTACTCTCGCTATCGACAACACCTTTACCCAAAAGTTTACTTAAAAAAATGATGAATTACACAGCATTGCTCTTTCATACCTGCTCTCCCTCATGTACCTTATGAAAATTCTGAAAGCTTAAATATTTCAGAAGTTTGCAATTATATGGGCTATAGAGTTTTACCTAAAATAATAAATTGACATTGGCAATCTAGCTTCATTAGCATTATGCAAACTTATTTTTATGCATGACAGGACACGTTTCACTCAATGCTTGGCTTATTCATATTAGCACAAACACCCAAAAATCTACTTAATTACACAGACAAAACTCAAAATGGGGCTGAAAAATGCATCACATTAGAAACAAGGAATTAGTGGCTGTAATGAAACATGATGAAAACAGAGAAACCATTAATCTTTCATCTCCAAGGACACAGAATTATTTTTGGCTTCGAGCTGCACTTTACAAAGCCAACTGCAAGAGCTTCATTAGAGCAGACAGTGACATAATGTGAAATGTGAAGTAGCCAGTAGGGTTTGCTTCCTATGCATCATGATCAACAGGACGGGAGTTTATCAACTTCAATGAGGGTCTGTCCTACTTCAAGAAATGCACAAAGCTTTTAATATTGTGAAAGTAGCCAATGGTTCAATACCACAGGATCAGTTTATTGCAAGCCAGGTAGTTATGTACAACAACAACAAATTGTATTTATATAGCGCCTTTAACATAGTAAAATGATCCAAGGCGCTTCACAGGAGCATTATCAAACAATATGTGACACCGAGCCACATAAGCAGATATTAGGGCAGATGACTTGGTCAAAGAGCTAGGTTTTAAAGAGCGTCTTAAAGGAGAAGAGGTAGAGAGGCGTAGAGGTTTAGCGAGCGAATTCCAGAGCTTAGGGCCTTTGTAGTTGAAGGCATGGCCACCAATGGTGGAGCAGTTAAAATCGGGGATGCGCAAAAGGCCTGGATTGGAGCAGCACAGATATCTCACAGGGTTTTAGGGCTGAAAGAGATTACAGAGTTATGGAGGTGCGGGGCCATGGAGAGATTTGAAAATAAGGATGAGAACTTTAAAATCAAGGCATTGCTTAACCAGGAGCCAATGTAGGTCAAGAAGCACAGGGGTGATGGTTGAATGGGACTTGGTGCGGAACCAATATACTAGGGGGAAGTGTTTGCTAGTGCTGTTGGGGAGGGGTTAAACTAATATGGCAGGGGGATGGGAACCTATGCAAGGAGACAGAGGGAAGTAAAATGGGGGCAGAAGCAAAAGATAGAAAGAAGAAAAGTAAAAGTGGAGGGCAGAGAAACCCAAGGCAAAAATCAAAAAGGGCCACATTACAGCAAAATTCTGAAGGGGCAAAGTGTGTTAAAAAGACAAGCCTGAAGGCTCTGTGCCTCAATGCGAGGAGTATTCGTATTAAGATGGACGCATTAACTGCGCAGGCAGCAATTAACAAATATGATATAATTGGCATCACTGAGACATGGTTCCAGGGTGACAAAGGCTGTGAACTCAACATCCAGGGGTATTCAACATTCAGGAAGGATAGACAGAAAGGAAAAGGAGGTGGCGTAGCGTTGCTGATTAAAGAGGAAATTAACGCAATAGTAAGGAAGGACATTAGCTTGGGGGATGTGGAATCTGTATGGGTGGAACTGCGGAATACCAAAGGGCAGAAAACGCTAGTGGGAGTTGTGTACAGACCACCAAACAGAGATTGGGGACAGCCTCAAAGAAGAAATTAGGGACGCGTGCAATAAAGGTACAGCAGTTATCATGGGCGACTTTAACCTACATATAAATTCGGCAAACTAAACTGGTAGCAATACGGTGGAGGAGGATTTCCTGGAGTGTATAAGGGATGGTTTTCTAGACCAATATGTCGAGGAACCAACTAGAGGGCTGGCCATCCTAGACTGGGTGATGTGTAATGAGAAAAGACTAATTAGCAATCTTGTTGTGCGAGGCCCCTTGGGGAAGAGTGACCACAATATGGTATAATTCTTTATTAAGATGGAGAGTAACACAGTTAATTCAGAAACTAGGGTCCTGAACATAAGGAAAGGTAACTTCGTTGGTATGAGACGTGAATAGACTGGCGAATGATACTTAAAGGGTTGACGGTGGCTAGGCAATGGCAAACATTTAAAGATCACATGGATGAACAATTGTACATCCCTGTCTAGAGTAAAAATAAAATGGAGAAGGTGGCTCAACAGTGGCTAACAAGGGAAATTAAGGATAGTGTTAAATCCAAGGAAGAGGCATATAAATTGGCCAGAAAAAGCAGCAAACCTGAGGACTGGGAGAAATTTAGAATTCAGCAGAGGAGGACAAAGGGGTTAATTAGGAGGGGGAAAATAGAGTATGAGAGGAAGCTTGCTGGGAACATAAAAACTGACTGCAAAAGGTTCTATATAGATATGTGAAGAGAAAAAGATTAGTGAAGACAAATGTAGGTCCCTTGCAAACAGAATCAGGTGAATTTATAATGGGGAATGAAGAAATGGCAGACCAATTGAACAAATACTTTGGTTCTGTCTTCACGAAGGAAGACGCAAATAACCTTCCGGAAATACTAGGGGACCGAGGGTCTAATGAGAAGGAGGAACTGAAGGAAATCCATATTAGGCGGGAAATTGTGTTAGGGAAATTGATGGGACTGAAGGCCGATAAATCCCCAGGGCCTGATAGTCTGCATCCCAGAGTACTTAAGGAAGTGGCTCTCGAAATAATGGATGCATTGGTGATCATTTTGCAACAGTCTATCAACTCTGGATCAGTTCCTATGGACTGGAGGGTAGCTAGTGTAACACCACTTTTTTTTAAAAAGGAGGGAGAGAGAAAACGGGTAATTATAGACTGGTTAGCCTGACATCAGTAGTGGGGAAACTGATGGAATCAATTATTAAAGATGAAATAGCAGCGCATTTGGAAAGCAGTGACAGGATTGGTCCAAGTCAGCATGGATTTATGAAGGGGAAATCATGCTTGACAAATCTTCTAGAATTTTTTGAGGATGTAACTAATAGAATGGTGAAGGGAGAACCAGTGGATGTGGTGTATTTGGACTTTCAAAAGGCTTTTGACAAGGTCCCACACAAGAGATTGGTGTGCAAAATTAAAGCACATGGTATTGGGGTAATCTACTGACGTGGAAGAGAACTGGTTGGTAGACAGGAAGCAGAGAGTCGGGATAAATGGGTCCTTTTCAGAATGGCAGGCAGTGACTAGTGGGTTGTCGCAGGACTCAGTGCTGGGACCCCAGCTATTTACAATATACATTAATGATTTAGATGAAGGAATTGAGTGTAATATCTCCAAGTTTGCAGATGACACTAAGCTGGGTGGTGGTGTGAGCTGTGAGGAGGACGCTAAGAGGCTGCAGGGTGACTTGGACAGGTTAGGTGAGTGGGCAAATGCATAGCAGATTCAGTATAATGTGGATAAATGTGAGGTTATCCATTTTGGTGGCAAAAACACGAAGGCAGAATATTATCTGAATGGCGGCAGATTAGGAAAAGGGGAGGTGGAATGAGACCTGGGTGTCATGGCACATCAGTCATTGAAAGTTGGCATGCAGGTACAGCAGGCGGTGATGAAGGCAAATGGTATGTTGGCTTTCATAGCTAGGGGATTTGAGTATAGGAGCAGGGAGGTCTTACTGCAGTTGTACAGGGCCTTGGTGAGGCTTCACCTGGAATATTGTGTTCAGTTTTTGTCTCCTAATCTGAGGAAGGACATTCTTGCTATTGAGGGAGTGCAGCGAAGGTTCACCAGACTGACTCCCGAGATGGCAGGACTGACATATGAGGAGAGACTGGATCGACTGGGCCTTTATTCACTGGAGTTTAGAAGGATGAGAGGGCTTCTCATAGAAACATATAAAATTCTGACAGGACTGGACAGGTTAGATGCAGGAAGAATGTTCCCGATGTTGGGGAAGTCCAGGACCAGGGGACACAATCTAAGGATAAGGGGTAAGCCATTTAGGACTGAGATGAGGGGACACTTCTTCACTCAGAGAGTTGTTAACCTGTGGAATTCTCTACCGCAGAGAGTTGTTGATGTCAGTTCATTGGATATATTGAAGAGGGAGTTAGATATGGCCCTTACGGCTAAAGGGATCAAGGGGTATGGAGAGAAAGCAGGAAAGGGGTACTGAGGTGAATGATCAGCCATGATCTTTTGAATGGTGGTGCAGGCTCGAAGGGCCGAATGGCCTACTCCTGCACCTATTTTCTATATTTCTATGTTTCTAGGACATTGGCAGCAGAGTTTTGGATGACCTCAAGTTAACAGAGGGTAGAATGTGGGAGGCCGCCCAGAAGTGTGTTGGAATAATCAAGTCTAGAGGTAACAAAAGCATGGATGAGGGTTTCAGCAGCAGATGAGCTGAGGCAGAGGTTGATGGTTGGGAGATGTTACTGAAGTGGAAATAGGCGGTATTAGTGATGGCGCGGATATGTGGTTGGAAGCTCACCTCGGGGTCAAATATGACACTAAGGTTGCGAACAGTCTGGTTCAGCTTCATCCAGTGCTGATGTCGGACAAGCAGTCTGGCAATGTAGACACAGTGGAGGGATCGCGAGAAGTGGTGCAGAGGTAGAGCTGGGTGTCGTCAGCGTACATGTGGAAACTGACGCTGTGTTTTTAGATGATGCCATTGAGGAGCAGCATGTAGATGAGAAATAGGAGGGAGCCAAGGATAGATCCTTGGGGGACTCCAGTTGAGGGACACCAGAGGTAACAATGCGGGAGCTGGAAGAGAAGCTACTGCAGGTGATTCTCTGGCTACGATTAGATAGATAAGAATGGAACCAGGAAAGCGCAGTCCCATCCAGCTAGACGACTATGTAGAGGCGTTAGAGGAGGATGGTGTGGTCAACTGCGTCAAAGGCTGAAGACAGGTCGAGAAGGACAAAGAGGGATAGTTTACCTTTGTCACAGTCACGTAGGATGTGACCTTGATAAGAGCAGTTTTGGTACTGAGGCAGGGGCAGAAACCTGATTGGAGGGATTCAAACGTGGAGTTCGAGAAAAGATGGGCACATATTTGGGAGGCGACAGCATGTTCAAGGACTATTATGGTTCGGACTATTATAAGGAGTATTATAGTTGTATTCAAATGTTACAAGGTCTCACAGTAAATATTCAATAAAATGCAACCTGCTGGCTTAACATGTTGCTGGATTTTCATTGTGGAAATATTACTTGGGTTGGATTAACAAAAATTGCTGGCCGCATATTTTCTGATTCCTCATTTCCCTAATTGGTTGCAACCTATTTTGAACACAACAAAAGATGAAGAACTGCATTACCATAGAAGATAACATTTGTTTTGGCTTCTTGTGATGTGATAGGTTGTGCAGCTGGTATTGCTCTGCCAGCCTTGTTAAAATCTGCAGCTATTTGCCCCATTTGTAAAGCAGATGTTGGCTTTCAGTGTCAGGCTCTGGTACTGGTATATTGGCAGAAGAGTTATTTCCTTCTTTCTCTCTGCCATGTTGGAACTTTCAATAGCCCACCCCTGCCCAAATTTTACCCACTACAGATGTGCTCTACTCACATATCACAGTACCATAAATAAATAAATCTCTGCATGTCTCATGGGGGGTGGGAGGGGGTTGCAGAGGGTTCGGATGGAGGAAAAAACAACTTTTTAACTTCAAAAATGGGCACTGTTTCATCTGTTTAAGGTATAATGAGAACGAAGGATGATAAAACTTCAGAAAATATTAAACTCATTTGCATCTTTTTGTCTTGATCAGATATTTCTGTTACAATATTTAGTACTTACTTTCTAGCAGGCTCTGCTTAAATAAATGGTTAAATTCAAAACTTTTATTCAGAACCTCCATCCTAACTTGAGTAATGGTACAGTTCTTCCAGAATTTTCCATCTTTACTAATTTTTTAATGACTGCCTTGAGTTCTCTATCAAACACATAAATAAAAGAAGTGTGGCCACTTTAATCAGGTAACTCAAATTAAATCAAATTAAATAGACATTTCAAAGTATAATGCTTTATTTGCATTACATATGTAAGATACTGTATTTGTTAAGTAAACAAAACCGTTGAATATAACTTATATTGTTTTTGAGCAGTTGTTTCAGAAACATTTTGGAATTTATACTTATCTCATTTTGATGGATTCTTCCACTGCACGTAAAATCTAAGGGATTAAATCCTTCGTCCTCGCTAAATTTACATTGGTGGACAGGAGCAGGAGGTATATGGTTTACAAGTAGTAGGCACATCTGTTAAAGGCCTTTCTTGTTGGCAATTGTAAAAAGAAATTCTCGGAGTTATAGCCAGCTGCCTTTTCGAGTCTCTTCAGTGGACAGTGATAACTATGGGAAGCCCTGTGAATTTAAACTTAAGATTTCTCAGAGAGCTGCTAGACTCGAACAGAACATACCAGTAGAGGAATTTTAAATGCATAAACTGTTGATGTTAGGTAAGTTTAATCATTTTCTTGTAAGGCTGGTCATTTTTTATGTCTTTATTAAGTTTCCCTTAAAGGGGAGACCCTTCTCAATTTAAAAACTTCGGCCCACTGGGCTACCAGGGAGGGTTTCAGCCAGGCCAGAAGCCTGGCACCCAAGAGGTGGTGCCAGGCTGCCTTTTGATGACCTGGCCAAACTGGGGGTGGGGGGTTGCATAATTGTCAGGCCGACATGGCAGTTGGCCGACAAAAAAAAAACATGGTGGCAGCACACCCTCCCCTCTCAGGGAAGCCACACTGCCATTGCAGAAGGCCACAGCCTCACTAGACCACCGGGAAAAGGCTTGTTTTGGTACAGCCGGGCGGGCCGAAGATTTTCCATGGGGAATGTCGCGTCGCGGGGGGGGCAGGGGGGGCACGCGGGCGGGAGTAGATTGGCGGTGCACACGGTGATGATGAGCCTAAGATGGATCAGCAAGGGGGGGAACCGGGGCACCACCAGGAAAACTCGGGAGAGAAATTGGGCTAGCAGTGGCCATTCCACTAAAAGTCGGCAGCCACTGTACTCTACAGTGTTGCCGCCAATTTGTGGTGAAAACAGACCTTAAGGAGAGGGGCAATTTCGGCCCCCCCGTTGTTCTGGGTTTGACTCTTTCATCCTCTCCCTTGTCCTTTATGTCAGTCTCACCTTGATTCTGCCTCTCTGTTCTATATGTCTGTCATACAGTTTCTAGATTTATCTCTTTATGCATGTCTTCTTTTTTCTTCTTTCATTATATCAGGTATACTGTATCCCTTTCACACTATGATCTATGGACATGGGAGATGGCACTCACTCTCTCCACTACGTCCTGCCAAGGATGCTGCACAGTTGGTACCACAGGTAGGTTCCCCTCTCTCTCATACAGCTATCTTCCCATGTATCACCTCTTCTGTAAAACATCCAATGTCTCATTATCAAGTTCTGGCACCTGCTCCTTGGCAAGACTGTGTGGGACCAGCAGCAATGAGGCAAAGTAAACAGCATACTTAGAAAATAATTGCTGTTCTCCCTAGTCAGTTAAATGCTGCCATTGTATGTCTTCTCTGTGATTGTGGAAAACATGTGTAAATTATTTGACCTTCCTGAATTCAGCAAGTGTAAGAACATAAGAATTAGGAGCAAGAGTAGGCCACACTGGCCCCTCGCGCCTGCTCCACCATTCAATAAGATCATGGCTAATCTTCGACCTCAACTCCACTTTCCCGCCCGATCCTCATATCCCTTGATTCCCCGAGAGTCCAAGGGACCGAAATTGCCCTCCTCCTTAAGGTCCATTACCACCTCTAAGAGGTTGGGGCGACCCATCAGAAATTGCCCCCCCCGCCCCCCCCAGCAGCGACTCCTTTCCGCCCCGCGAGGGAAATTGCATGCAAGCAAAGGAGGTGCAATATCTGCCCCTTTATCTCCTCCCTTCTCACTATCCAGGGCCCCAAACACTCCTTCCAGATGAAACAGCAATTTACTTGTACTTCTTTCAATTTAGTATACTGTATTCGCTGCTCACTATGTGGTTTCCTCTACATTGGGGAGATCAAACGCAGTTTGGGTGACCACTTTGCAGAACATCTTCGTTCAGTTCGTAAGCGTGACCCCGAGCTTCCGGTTGCCTGTCACTTTAATTCTCCGCTCCTCTTCCACTCTGTCCGCGGCCTCCTACACTGTTCCAATGAAGCTCAATGCAAGCTCGAGCAACAGCACCTCATCTTTCTATTAGGCACTTTACAGCCTTCTGAACTCAATATCGAATTCAACAATTTCAAACCATAACCTCTGCCCTTATTTTTTTTCCCTTCCTCCTTTTTTTTTTAATAAAGCCCCCCTTTTTTTTCTCTTTCCCATGGCAGCTGGTGATGATTCCGCCATACACACCCCATCTAGACTCATCTTTTGTTTCTTAACTTGTTCCATTACCATTTAAATTTTGCCCATCATCCCTTTTGTCTCTTAAATCTCTCCTGCCTTCCACCCTATCACAGACCTTCCCTTTTGTTCTTTCCTCCCCTCACCCTTTCACTGCCCCTGCACTTCCTTAAGAATCTGTTACATCTCGAACTTTTCCAGTTCTGATCGAGGGTCACAGACCTGAAACATGAGACTGGATTTTCAGCTCATTTAAGCCTCGGTTAGCGTCCCGGTGTGGCATTAAATGCCATTTTTGCGCATTATGTCGGACGTCCAGGATTTACCACGCGGGTGGAAGATTCGACTATTGGTTTGTGCCGGCGCAAAAACTTAGTGCCCTGCCCTCCGTTTTTAGCGTGATGATGATGTCAATCATCGTGCAATGCTGCGCTAGAGCCCCGGATGGAAAATTCAGCCTTAATGTCTCATTAAACGCCCGCCCCAGGAAACGCCTGAAAACAACAGGCAGTCCCAGGGTGCGGCAGGAAGTATTGGCAGCATTTTTAAATGGAGGGATGAGGATCCTACATCACAGGTCATATTGACTACAACGGTTGCACACATAATGTTGTGTGAAGGTCCAACTTGCAAACTTCACTTTTATTTGCCATTACAGTGCCCTTACAACTTCAATGAGAGAATTTTTCGCCAGCGTATCATGCTGCATGCTATTGCCAAGCGGTGTCAAGCTAGAGGAAGGACTCTTGACCATGTCGGCGCACGGAGGATGAGTGACCAAAGACGTCCGAGGAGGAGGGCTTACCCCCCACGGTTTTATAGGCACCAATGCTCAGACCGTCAGCTATCTGAGGAGCAGTGTGTGAGAAGGCTGCGTTTGTGAAAGGAAGTGCTGACAAAGATATGCCATCTTCTACAGGCAGACCCATGTCTACACCGCTCTGGAAGCAGCCTTCAATACTTCCATCAACAGGTTTCCTTATTCATTGTGGTGTGCTGCATGTTGCACAGCTTGGCCATCAAGAGGGGCCAGGCATCGCCAGTAGGGATTGCAGGCCCACCTCAGGAGGAGGAGGACGATGAAGAGGAGCCTGGCGAGGCTCCCATTGGATAGCCACCCCATCCACAGGTGAGGCAGCATGGAGATGCTGCCAGATCAACACTCACATGTCGCCAGTTCATAATGGACCGGCTCTCCTAAATGGAGAAAACTGAGGGATGGACCTAATATTGAACATGCTATGTGCCCACATAAAGGCATATTTCCGGTGAATGTTGGAATAATGCACAAGACACCAATGGCAAATGATGAGTCATAAATTTTATTGCAACAATGTCACAAAAACACCCCCACCAAAATAAAGCCATGCAATATACTACGTTATGTTGTAGGGCACCAAACAACAATGAAACTTCTTTACCGACGCAAGTTTCGACTTGGGCGCATAAAGTCCATTGTGTTATGCCTGACTTAACACCAACGCTCCTCCAACTTTCATTTTCGCCGAAACTTGCAGTCGGAGGCGCAAACTATTTTCAGGCACTAATTTTAACGCCCCGCCGCGATTAACGCCTCAAAATCCAAAAAGCCCAAAATCCTGCCCCAGAACGCTGTTTCTCTGCACAGAATCTGCTATGATTTCCAGCATTTTCTGTTTTTATTACCGCAGATTATCTGCGCTAGTCCACGTCAGATGTGGATTAGAAACTGGGAACATTCAGTCCTTGGCTTTTCTCTTTCTTTGAAAGATTGTTTTGAATCTCATATCTGCATCTGCTGTTGCATTGCTTTAAACATAAGAATGAAACAGACAAATAGACAAAGAGATATTGAGAGTGAAATTGGACCTCGATGCACCATGTTCCAGGTGGAAAACAGGGGCAGAGAGATTCAATTTAGTGAGCCAGCTTCCCATTCCTGAACGGCACCGGAAACACATGTGATGCCATATTGGTTTGGGCACTCTAGAGGCGTCAACCTAAAACAAGCGTTTGGCCTTTTGAATATGCTAAAAAGAGGTGTTAGGCCTGCTTAGGATTCATTCAGGAAATTGGTTTGTCTGAGGGAAGCAGGCAGTAGGTCTGCTGTGCTCAGGGTTACTTGGTCTACATGCGGCCTAATCAGCAGCCCTTAAAGGGGCCAATTTATATCCTATAGAGAAAAGTATCAGAAAGCTGAAATAGTTCCTTTATTAATGAGTAATGTAAAGTTGTCAATATGGCATTCAATCCAATTTTGCATGTGAGAGTAATGAGTGATTATTAAGTTCCTCCAATTGATATTTCACTTGAGTTCGTATAAAAGCCACTTTGAGAAAGGTCGGCTTCGTCAGATGACCATCTTGGTGACAAAAGAACAAAATCCGTTCAATGCAATTCAGTCCTTTCCTTTCAAATTAAACTACTATGGACATGTAGCACAGACCTGAGCAAGCACTTATATTGTATTTTTTAAATCAAATCGGTACTAATTAGAAGATAACTGATGTCCACTCTTATGCAATGAGAACTTGCAGATAGGCAGGCTGAACCATGCACCTATTTGTGAAGCACCTTTGAGACATTTCTTTATGTTAAAGCTGCTATATAAATGCAGGTTATTGTAGTTTAAACGCCACTCTCACCCTTCATACCATAAATTAGCTGTCTGGTACAGTGCATTCTTTAATTGGTGTGCAAATGAATTAAAAGCACACAATATGATTGGCTGATCAGCTTGCAATAATCAGTGTTGTAAAAATCATACAATTTGAGAACCTGCTTTGAATTTCCAGTATAGTCCTGCACAGATTCCACTCCCTAATATCTCCAGGCGGTTCTACAGTGCAATGGGAACCTTGTGCTTCATAAAATACGGTTCTATAACTAATTCTTTCTCCTACTCCCACTGTATCAGTTGCCTTATGCAATAGAGTCTGAACTTCAATGGATTGAATAACTTGACATATTGAAGTTCTGATCTGATTCTGATCCCTAAATTAAAATTACATTTAATTTTGTTTTTATATATACTATAGTAATTTTGTAGTTCCTCTTGGCTGCTTGTGGCCCGGTTCGCCTCTCCTGTACTCTTCAGCTGGTCTCCCACTATGCCAGACCACTGCACGTATTTACACTGGGCCTCAAATTTCAACACTGCAACTGGTACTGAGACGAAGAGGAACTTCAGCTGATGGCACAGATCCTGCCTTCAATACCAGGGTCAACCAACTTACATCGGAAAAAGTGTGTAGGCTACTTAAATGCAGCTTGCATCACCTCAGCTTCACTGGTGAGGGGTGGAAAATGGTAGAGGAGTAGGGATTAGTCCCCAAATGGGTCATGAATAGATATGGTGGGGAGGGGGGACCTCAAAAACGGAGTGAAGCTGGGATAAAAAGGGGACTGGAAAGTTCCTAGAAGATAGTCTGAGACCTGGTGCAGCAGCAGGATATAAAAGTGGGTGACAAGAATGGAAGCCAGATTAAAGAAGCAAGCAGCAAGATTTAGGCCTGACCTCATAATAGAGATACAGATCCTTCCTTGCAGTCTCCTTAAATGTGGAACTTTTTCTGTGAATATGTTCACAGTGCCAGAAGAATTAGAGGTAAAATATAGTGTCAGCTGTGGCTCAGTGGGTAGCACTCTTGCCTCTGCGTCAGAAGGTTGCGCATTCAAGTCATACTCCAGGGAATTGAGCACAAAAAAATCTAGGCTGACACTCCAGTGCAATGCTGAGGGAGTGCTGCACTGTCGGAGGGGCCATCTTTCGGATAAGACGGTAACCGAGTCTGCCCTCTCAAGTGAACGTAAAAGATCCCACGGCACTATTTCGAAGAAACGTCTCAAAGGTGCTTCCCAAATCCCCGGTGTCCTGGCCAATATTTATCTCTCAATCAACATAACAAAAACAGGTCATTATCACATTGCTGTTTGTGGAAGTTTGCTTGTGTGCAAATTGGCTGCCGCGTTTCCCACATTACAACATCCAGGGGTATTCAACATTCAGGAAGGATAGAATAAAAGGAAAAGGAGGTGGGGTAGCATTGCTGGTTAAAGAGGAGATTAATGCAATAGTTAGGAAAGACATTAGCTTGGATGATGTGGAATCTATATGGGTAGAGCTGCAGAACACCAAAGGGCAAAAAACGTTAGTGGGATTTGTGTACAGACCTCCAAACAGTACTAGTGATGTTGGGGAGGGCATCAAACAGGAAATTAGGGGTGCATGCAATAAAGGTGCAGCAGTTATAATGGGTGACTTTAATATGCACATAGATTGGGCTTGCCAAACTGGAAGCAATACGGTGGAGGAGGATTTCCTGGAGTGCATAAGGGATGGTTTTCTAGACCAATATGTCGAGGAACCAACTAGGGGGGAGGCCATCTTAGACTGGGTGTTGTGTAATGAGAGAGGATTAATTAACAATCTCATTGTGCGAGGCCCCTTGGGGAAGAGTGACCATAATATGGTGGAATTCTGCATTCGGATGGAGAATGAAACAGTTAATTCAGAGACCATGGTCCAGAACTTAAAGAAGGGTAACTTTGAAGGTATGAGGCGTGAATTGGCTAGGATAGATTGGCGAATGATACTTAGGGGGTTGACTGTGGATGGGCAATGGCAGACATTTAGAGACCGCATGGATGAACTACAACAATTGTACATCCCTGTCTGGCGTAAAAATAAAAAAGGGAAGGTGGCTCAACCGTGGCTATCAAGCGAAATCAGGGATAGTATTAAAGCCAAGGAAGTGGCATACAAATTGGCCAGAAATAGCAGCGAACCTGGGGACTGGGAGAAATTTAGAACTCAGCAGAGGAGGACAAAGGGTTTGATTAGGGCAGGGAAAATGGAGTACGAGAAGAAGCTTGCAGGGAACATTAAGGCGGATTGCAAAAGTTTCTATAGATATGTAAAGAGAAAAAGGTTAGTAAAGACAAACGTAGGTCCCCTGTAGTTAGAATCAGGGGAAGTCATAACGGGGAACAAAGAAATGGCAGACCAATTGAACAAGTACTTTGGTTCGGTATTCTCTAAGGAGGACACAAACAACCTTCCGGATATAAAAGGTGTCAGAGGATCTAGTAAGGAGAAGGAACTGAGGGAAATCTTTATTAGTCGGGAAATTGTGTTGGGGAAATTGATGGGATTAAAGGCCGATAAATCCCCAGGGCCTGATGGACTGCATCCCAGAGTACTTAAGGAGGTGGCCTTGGAAATAGCGGATGCATTGACAGTCATTTTCCAACATTCCATTGACTCTGGATCAGTTCCTATCGAGTGGAGGGTAGCCAATGTAACCCCACTTTTTAAAAAAGGAGGGAGAGAGAAAGCAGGGAATTATAGACCGGTCAGCCTGACCTCAGTAGTGGGTAAAATGATGGAATCAATTATTAAGGATGTCATAACAGCGCATTTGGAAAAAGGTGACATGATAGGTCCAAGTCAGCATGGATTTGTGAAAGGGAAATCATGCTTGACAAATCTTCTGGAATTTTTTGAGGATGTTTCCAGTAAAGTGGACACGGGAGAACCAGTTGATGTGGTATATTTGGACTTTCAGAAGGTTTCGACAAGGTTCCACACAAGAGATTAATGTGCAAAGTTAAAGCACATGGGATTGGGGGTAGTGTGCTGACGTGGATTGAGAACTGGTTGTCAGACAGGAAGCAAAGAGTAGGAGTAAATGGGTACTTTTCAGAATGGCAGGCAGTGACTAGTAGGGTACCGCAAGGTTCTGTGCTGGGGCCCCAGCTGTTTACATTGTACATTAATGATTTAGACAAGGGGATTAAATGTAGTATCTCCAAATTTGCGGATGACACTAAGTTGGGTGGCAGTGTGAGCTGCGAGGAGGATGCTATGAGGCTGCAGAGTGACTTGGATAGGTTAGGTGAGTGGGCAAATGCATGGCAGATGAAGTATAATGTGGATAAATGTGAGGTTATCCACTTTGGTGGTAAAAACAGAGAGACAGACTATTATCTGAATTGTGACAGATTAGGAAAAGGGAAGGTGCAACGAGACCTGGGTGTCATGGTACATAAGTCATTGAAGGTTGGCATGCAGGTACAGCAGGCGGTTAAGAAAGCAAATGGCATGTTGGCCTTCATAGCGAGGGGATTTGAGTTCAGGGGCAGGGAAGTGTTGCTACAGTTGTACAGGGCCTTGGTGAGGCCACACCTGGAGTATTGTGTACAGTTTTGGTCTCCTAACTTGAGGAAGGACATTCTTGCTATTGAGGGAGTGCAGCGAAGATTCACCAGACTGATTCCCGGGATGGTGGGACTGACCTATCAAGAAAGACTGGATCAACTGGGCTTGTATTCACTGGAGTTCAGAAGAATGAGGGGACCTCACAGAAACATTTAAAATTCTGACGAGTTTAGACAGGTTAGATGCAGGAAGAATGTTCCCAATGTTGGGGAAGTCCAGAACCAGGAATCACAGTCTAAGGATAAGGGGTAAGCCATTTAAGACCGAGATGAGGAGAAACTTCTTCACCCAGAGAGTGGTGAACCTGTGGAATTCTCTACCACAGAAAGTAGTTGAGGCCAATTCACTAAATATATTCAAAAGGGAGTTAGATGAAGTCCTTACTACTAGGGGGATCAAGGGTTATGGCGAGAAAGCAGGAAGGGGGTACTGAAGTTGCATGTTCAGCCATGAACTCATTGAATGGCGGTGCAGGCTAAAAGGGCTGAATGGCCTACTCCTGCACCTATTTTCTATGTTTCTATGTTTCTACAACAGTGACTACATTCCAAAAATACTTCATTGTCTGAAAAGTGCTTTGATACGTCCGGTCATCGTGAAAGGCGCTATATAAATCCAAGTTTTTCTTTTTAAACGTGGAATCTAACAGTGGGGAGTAGACTATGCAGAATTTCGGCCCCTATGAGTATTGGTAAACAAAATCATAATGAATTGTTTGATCATTAAGTCTGTAGCTAAGGCGGCACAGACTAAAGTTAAGAAGAGCGAACATGAACAGACAGTTTAGATTTTGCTGCTACCCAGAGGATGGTCAATGTGTGAAACAGTAGAGGTAGATGGTGGTGGCAAATGCAAAAAGGATTTGGTGAAAAGAGGAAGTGTAGGGTAAGGTATTTCTTCAAATGGGTCCACCCAGAAGAACTGGAATAGTTTTCTACAATCATAGGGTTCCTCGATAAATATACATGTTTTTTACACGGTAAGAAAAAGAAAATACTTGCATTGATATAGTTCCTTTCACAACCTCTGGACGCCCCAAAGCGCTTTACAGCCAATGAAGTACTTTTTCAATTATAGTCACTGTCGTAATGTAAGCTACAAATTAACTGAGCTATATTAATGTTTTAGCTTACACACCTAAATAACAGCAGAGAATAACATATATAGGGCCCAAGTTTCGGCCTCAGTTGCTCCTGATTTTTTGGAGTAACTGGTGTAGAACGGAGTATCTTAGAAATTCAAATTCTCGGCATTTCGTTTGCTCCAGTTCTAGTCAGTTAGAACAGTTTCACTTTGGAACAGGATTTTTTTTTCAAAAGGGGGCGTGCCCGGCCACTTACGCCTGTTTTCAAAGTTTCGGCAGTGAAAACTTACTCCAAACTAACTTAGAATGGAGAAAGTGAAGATTTTTGTACGCTCAAAAAAACCTTGCCTACACGTTAGAAAATCAGGCATAGGTTACAAATTAGGCGTAGGGAACGAGGTGGGGGGGGGAGGGGGGGAGGGTAAGGGAAGTCATTAAATTCTACAATCAATCCTTAGTTATATTTATACAAATATTATACAAATAAATCCAACCTGAATAAAAATTTATAAGCAAAGAAAAGATTAAATAAACCATGTTCCTACCTGTGTGAAACATCAGCAGCCTTCGAGCTGCTGTGCTTCAGGCAGGCCTTTCATGTTGGAGACAGGCAGGGGTATGGCGTCAGTGTCTTGACGGCAGCCCCAACAGCGGCAGCAAGCAGCCTTCGAGCTGAGCTGCAGTGCTGCAGGCAGGCCTTCATTCTGTTAGTGGCTGGCCGGCAGCCAAAGGATCAACACCGGACGCACGCAGCTTTTCAAGGGGGCTGAGGCCATTCGGCCATGGAATAGGAGCGGCATCAGTGGCTGGCCGGCAGCCGAAGGATCAACACCGGACGCACGTAGCTTTTCAAGGGGGCTGAGACCATTCGGCCATGGAATAGGAGGGGCATCAGTGGCTGGCCGGCAGCCGAAGGATCAATGCCAGACGCACGCAGCTTTTCAAGGGGGTTGAGGCCATTCGGCCATGCTTAAGGGGCGGCGTCAGTGGCTCGACGGCAGCCGAGTCCTTTTAAAAATGGCCAAGTGGCAATGTTTGTTTGACACTGCGCGTGCGCGCACGCTCCAACGCGCATGCGCAAGGTTGCCGGCACCACGTTGGCTCATTTAAATTGGACCCGCCCCCCACTACTTACAGAATCGGCGTGAGTGTTTGGCTCCGCCCCCCGCTGTAAAGAGCACACCGCGTCAAGCTGAGATCGAGCTCCGAGGAGCCAGAGAATATCGAAGTTTTTTTCGAGCGCACTTTTAGGCGCGAAGAACAGACGTCCAGCTCGGAGGTGCGCCGTTTTTGCCGCGGGCCGAAACTTGGGGCCTTAGTCTGGTTAATAAAGGATCCAAAGTATTCAAACATAAACCATGCCTCGGAACACTGTCAACTGGCATTGGCATGGTTTATCAAATACTGCACAGTTTGTGCTCTGACTGTTAGGCTCTATAGTTTAATATGAATAAGGAAGACAAAGGGCCATTAAATATCAAGCCACTACTGTAAGAACATCTGCAGTGCTGGGAACTAATTGTCCTTTAACTCCCGGCTGTATGGCAGGCCAATGCCCAATCATTGAAAACACAAATAAACAGCATGTTAAACCTGCCATCCTCATACTTACATAAGAACATAAGAAATAGGTACAGGAGTAGGCCATTTGGCCCCTCAAGCCTGCTCCGCCATTCAATAAGATCATGGCTGATCTGATCATGGACTCAGCTCCACTTCCCTGCCCGCTCCCCATAACCCTTTACTCCCTTATCGCTCAAAAATCTGTCGATCTCCACCTTAAATATATTCAATGACCCAGCCTCCACAGCTCTCAGAGAATTCCATAGATTTACAACCCTCTGAGAGAAGAAATTTCTCCTCATCTCAGTTTTAAATGGGCGGCCCATTATTCTGAGACTATGTCCCCTAGTTTTAGTTTCCCCTATGAGGGGAAATATCCTCTCTGCATCTACCTTGTCAAGTCCCCTCATTATCTTATAAGTTTCAATAAGATCACCTCTCACTCTTCTGAACTCCAATCTAATTTATTATGCTGTGTTTCTGTTTTAGGGGGGTATTCTCATTGATAGTAATGGGAGCTCGTTGGAACGGATGAGATTTCTGATAGGTGATGTCATCTGGCCAGTCCCATTAAAACATAGGGAAGGGAGAGAAATAAAAGGACTTGCAGTCACACAGCACCTTTCACAACCTCAGGAAGTCCCAACACACTTTACAACCAATGAAGTACTTTTAAACTGCAGTCACTGTTGTAATGTAGGGAAATATGGCAGCCAATTAGGACACATCAAGGTTCAACAATGATGGAGACCTGGAACAATTGCCCCAAATTCCTTGCCCTCACCTCTGATTGACATATGTCTTCATTCCACCCTCCCAGGCCGAGGAATTTTGGGAGGTAGGTTTTAGATTTGTTTTTAAATTTAATATGGCTGTTTTTATGAAATCACACTCCTGAAATAGAGCCTCATCCACATTTTGGGAAAGGAGAGGGGAGGGAACAGCATGCTCCTAAAATGACGCTGGAGATTTTTGTTTCCTCAACAGTTAATGTTAGTAATAAACCAGGATTGATACAAGCCTTAAAAAAGGATTCTATTTATTAACGTCATCAATTGACCTTCTGAATATAGATATTAGACATATCACAGAATCAGAATGATACATAGAAACATAGAAAATGGGTGCAGGAGTTGGCCATTCGGCCCTTTGAGCCTGCACCACCATTCAATAAGATCACGGCTGATCTATTACCTCAGTGCTCCTTTCCTGCTTTCTCTCCATACCCATACCCTTTGATCCCTTTAGCCATATCTAACTCCCTCTTGAATATATCCAATGAACTGGCATCAACAACTCTCTGCGGCAGGGAATTCCACAGGTTAACAACTCTCTGAGTGAAGAAGTTTCTCCTCATCTCAGTCCTAAATGGCCTACCCCTTATCCTAAGACTATGTCCCCTAGTTCTGGACTTCCCCAACATCGGGAACATTCTTCCCGCATCTAACCTGTCCAGTCCCATCAGAATTTTATACGTTTTTATGAGATCCCCTCTCATTCTTCTAAACTCCAGTGAATAAAGGCCCAGTTGATCCAGTCTCTCCTCATATGACAGTCCAGCCATCCCATACAGCACAGAAGGAGACCGTATGCAGCATTTTTGGACAGCACAGTTCATCCATCATTGATTCCTTTATTATAACTCCAAACATATTCACAGAAACGACTTTCCATCAAGCTGTGCTAAATTCATTTTTCCATTCAGGCTATAGGGCCACAACCTCCCCCCCTCCCCACACTACATGAATTCCTATTGTCTCTTGTTCCGTTGTGTTGACATGTTTTTAAAGCCATGCTTAGCTTTCTCATAAAGCTTTCTTCTGTGACTATTCTCAATGGAATGCCAGCAGCTGAAATGCAGGAAATTAGGCTTCCTACCGGCAAATCAAATCAACATTTTTTTTTCTCTGTTCAGAAAACCTGAATACAGAATTTATTAACAGACTGAGCACAGACCTGAATGCAGTAGAAAGATTCCTATTATTTTAATGTTTCAAGATTAAGGTTTATCATCACATTAAATATATGCGCCTTGTTCTTAACTTTTGTATGCATTGCAAGACTGATATGTTTGTCTCCAATCTGTATAATGTCAGTAGGTACAATGGAAAGCATAACTCTCCCTCAATTGCCAGTGGTCATTTGTCTAAACCCAAACTTAGAAGAGGAACCTCTCCATAATAAG
Organism: Pristiophorus japonicus; assembly: GCF_044704955.1. NCBI lineage: Eukaryota > Metazoa > Chordata > Chondrichthyes > Pristiophoridae > Pristiophorus > Pristiophorus japonicus. The sequence continues at coordinate 19,715,318 of NC_091981.1, forward strand.
AACAACACTGTCAACCTGGAAAGAGCTTCCACGTTTTTTTGGCCTGTACCCATCATCGCACACTGGGGAACTCCCAGATGCGTTTTCCAGGAGTGCATTTTGAACCTGGCATGGGAAAGGCAGCAACTTCTTGCAAAGGTCCAGTTTATGTCCTTCTAACAAAATATGACTGCTACTTCCAAATTAAGCACTTATTCCAGGACATGGCCAGTTTGCAAAAACTCCAACTTGGGCCAACACCACCACCTACCCCCCTGCCCACTTCCCCCTGCCCATCCCCTACCCCACTCAGAACTGTCCTTCCACTCCCTGATAAACTCCCCAAAACATATTTCCAGCCAGTAAAAAGTAGGAAGAAGGTGCATTCCCCACTGTGGTGAAACAGAATTCTTTCCACAATAAACATGTGGGTCAAATATCTCATCATCATCATCATAGGTGAATATCTAGGGGACACATGTCACTCAGAGCATGTAATGTATGGACTCTGTCTGGAGCTCAAAAGGTACCTGACAGTGTGGAACACTTTTCTTGCAGCCCTACAACTCAGGGACCCACCATGCACACCCAAATCACCTCCCAAGGATAGAATGGAAACAGAAATGAATGATCCTGGGTGTCATGGTTCATCAGTTACTGAAAGTGGGCACGCAGGTACAGCAGGCGGTAAAGAAGGCAAATGGTATGTTGGCCTTCATAGCTAGGGGATTTGAATATAGGAGCAGGGAGGTCTTACTGCAGTTGTACAGGGCCTTAGTGAGGCCTCACCTGGAATATTGTGTTCAGTTTTGGTCTCCTAGTCTGAGGAAGGACATTCTTGCTATTGAGGGAATGCAGCGAAGGTTCACCAGACTGATTCCAGGGATGGATGGGCTGTCATATGAGGATAAGGAGATCAAGGGGTATGGAGAGAAAGCAGGAAAGGGGTATTGAAGGAATGATCAGCCATGATCTTATTGAATGGCGGTGCAGGTTCGAAGGGCCGAATGGCCTACTCCTGCACCTATTTTCTATGTTTCTATCCTCCACCCCGGAACTCCACTAAAAGGGTGGCCCTACCCTAGGGGTAAGTTGGACCCGTGATAGCCCCCTGACTCTGCTAAATCCCAAGGATTCATCAAACTATTCCAAGCTCCAAACAATGCGTAGTTCTAAATCTGTGTGCAACCACACTGACAACCTAAAAGTGCTAATGTGTACTCTCCTGTATGTATTGTGTGTCAAAACTGTACAGTGAGTTTGCAAAATATGTACATAATTTTGATATAATTTGATATAATTTTCCATTTATTGCACATCTTCATGGTTTCTTAGATATCAATTGTTAACTTAGTATAAATTGTGCCAAAATTGAGTGCTGTTTTGTGCTGTGGATTTATGTTCATTGGAAACTGAGCTGAGTTTGTTTAAACTTAAGAGGTGAGACAGTTAACAACTGTCAAAGCGAGCAGACTTTCAACCCGTTTGTCTTGGCTTGATTTAATTGTAGAGCCCTTGAGCTGAAAGAACAGTGTGTTCTAACCCACCCCACAACGGATGTCCCCTTTGAAGCAAGTTTCTATTTCTCTATCTTTAAGATTTCCCACTTCCATATTGGGTCTAAGAAGACTTTACCTTAGATTATATCATAGCCTACAGTTGCTGGTATCTTTGATTAAAAAAATAAAGGCTAAATTGAATTAATTTCCAGTGCCAGGTGTACATCAGCCAATCCAACACCAAGTTCCTCTGAAGGCCAATGAAGCGGAAACCCCTTACATAGGGAGTTCCCGCCCCCCCTTCCAATTCTCACCCCCTTATGCCAATGACCTTGTTTGGAATGAGCAGAGTCTTTACCCAGCCTCGCTCCACAAGCCCATCCTGAAAACTGCAGCAGAGGTCATAACTCGGTGTGTCTAGCTCCCAGCCTAGATTCCAGTGCTTCCAGCGGACTCCCACTGATCTTTTGAAGGAAGTAAGCTGGAAGGGCGGTGAAGTTTTGGGGTTATTGACTTTAGTAACTTCAGGCCTTAGCTATGCTGTTATATCCCTGATGTGCTTCACAAGGACGACTGCAGCGGGAATGATTTGTCAGTGTCTGGGGTGAGTTGATATTCGGTAGCCGAAGGTGGAAGATCTGCAACATTGTGTGTTTGCAGCTTTTCCATTTCCATTTCAGATATGCTGCTGATGATTTTCGCTGTCAGTTTCTTACCAATTTCCCCAATTTTTTTATCTATCCACAGGTGGGTCTCTCAACGTCTCAGCCATTTGCACAGTTTTAATAAATTTTTTTCAATGTGTTTCTATTGTTTCATTTGGATGATCTTTCATATCATCTAAAAATGTTCTGCTTTTCTTTTAAGCAGGTTGCAGGTCAAGCAACCTATTAACTTCCACTCTGTGATTGGAATATCTGCTGCTTGCTCCTTTTTTTTCTGATTCAACTAAAATGTCTGTGTGTCTTTCAGTTCCGAAGAAAGGTTTTCAAAATGTCAACCAATCATAGGGCTCAATTTTCCCCAAAGCTTTTTTTTGGCGTACTTGAAGAGTTACGCCCGTTTTTTGGGGGACCCAAGTACGCCCAAAAAAATGTTCTAAGTTTCCCTGCTGGATTTCTCCATTTTGGCGCGGCTTAACCTGTCCTTTAGTTTTGGGGGTGGAGCCTTGATCTGCGCCAAAAAGATCGAGTTGTCACGGTAACCATGGGTACAATGCGAGCTGAGGCTGCAAAGTTAAACATACAACCAGCTTCCTACAAATTAAAACACATTGCATCAACTTAAAAACACATTGATACACATTGCATCAACTTAAAAACACATTAAGATATATTGCAGCAACTTACCTCCAATTATTAAAGCCGGTCTGCTCCCCGCCCTTAGCCCTGGCCGCAGGGCTTGCAGGTCTGCTTCCCTAGCCCGCCCGAGCCCTTTGCCGGTCCAGCTGCAGCTCCAGCTCCCCCTACTCCCTCCCCAGTCCCGAGTGCCTTGCCAGTCCCGCTACTCACCCCACCCCCCCCACCCCACCCCACCGCCCCACCCCCGAATGCCTTGCCGGTCCCGGTCCCCCACCCCGAGCCCTGGCCGAAGGGCTTGCCGATCCGTTCCCCCGCCTGACCCCAGCCCTGAGTGCCTTGCCGGTCCACTCCCCCACCCCTAGCCCTGGCTGAATGACTTGCCGGTCCATTTCCCCGTCTGACCCTGGCCCCGAGTGCTTTGCCGGTCCGCTCTCCCGTCCCTAGCCCAGGCCGAATGGCCGCCTGGTCCGCTCCTTCGCCTCTATCCCAGGCCGAGTGGCCTCCTGGTCTGCTCCACCACCCCAGCCTAGGCCAAATGGTCTCCTAGTCCACTCCCCTGCCCCATCCCAGATCCAATGGCCTCCTCCTTCCTACACTACACTCGAAAGGCTTCTCCCCACCCGCTCTCTCCTCCCACTCACCTCCCCTCTCCCGCCCCCCACCTCTCTCGCCCCCCCATCTCTCTCTCCCCCCACACCACCTCTCTCCCCACCAACCCCCCCCCACCTCTCTCTCCCCCTCTCTCTTATCTCTCCTGCTGCTGCTGTCCGGGCATCTGCTGCAGTTACCTTTGCCGATTTCCTTACCTGCGCCGATTTCTTTCACTGTCCAGAAGTTTTTGTGCAGAAGCCACATAAGCTGGCCTAAGCAGAACTGTAGTAACTCTCAGCTGGCCAAACTTGCCTAAGGGGCCAGAATTGGTGCGGGTGGCAGGTTACGCCCCCTTTGGAAAAAGAAACGTACTTCAAAAAATTGTAACTAACTGAGTTACGCTGGTGCAAATTGATTGGTGAAACTATGTTTTTTTTAAACTTAGGACAAAAAAAGCAACCTGCTCAAAAAAAGGTGCAAATCATTGGGGAAAATTGAGCTCCTAGGAACAAGAGTAGGCCATTGAGTCCTTCAAGCCTCTTCCGCCATTCTATACCATCATGGCTGATCTGTACCTCAACTCCATTACCCACCTTTGCTCCATTTTCCCTGATGTCATTACCGAACAGAAATCTATCGATCTCAGTCTTGAAAATTTCAATTGACCCAGCGTTTTGGGGGAGAGTTTTCCAGATTTCCACTACCCTGTTTGTGAAAAAATGTTTCCTGATTGCACTGCTAAATGACCTAGCTCTTATTTTAAGATTATGCCCCTTTGCTTTATTCCCTCCCCCCGCGCCTTTTCTCTTCACAGACAGTGAATCTGTTTTTGGTTCCGATTTCCAGCACTTACAGTTTCTTTCTTTTTAGCTACACCATTTAGAACTAAAGAAGTTTAGAGCACAGAAGGAGGCTATTCATCCCATTGCCTCTGCCAGCTTTTTGCTAGAGAAATCTAGAACTAATCCTCATCATCATCATAGGCAGTCCCTCGTAATCGAGGAAGACTTGCTTCCACTCTGAAAATGAGTCCTTAGGTGGCTGTACAGTCCAATACGAGAACCACAGTCCCTGTCACAGGTGGGACAGTTAGTCATTGAGGGAAAGGGAGGGTGGGACAGGTTTGCCGCACGCTCTTTCCGCTGCCTGTGCTTGATTACTGCATGCTCTCGGCGGTGAGACTCGAGGTGCTCAGTGCCCTCCCTGATGCACTTCCTCCACTTAGGGCGGTCTTTGGCCAGGGACTCCCAGGTGTCAGTGGGGATGTTGCACTTTATCAGGGAGGCTTTGAAGGTGTCCTTGTAACATTTCCTCTGCCCACCTTTGGCTCGTTTGCCATGAAGGAGTTCAGAGTAGAGCGCTTGCTTTGGGAGTCTTGTGTCTGGCATGTGAACAATGTGGCCTGCCCAGCAGAGCTGATCAAGTCTGCCCAGTGCTGCAATGCTGGGGATGTTGGCCTGATCGAGGATGCTAACGTTGGTGCGTCTGTCTTCCCAGGAGATTTGAACTAATCCTACTGCCTTGCGCTTTACTCAAAGTCCTGCATCTTCCTTTGCTTCAAATATTAATTCACTTTTCCCTTAAAAAATGCAATGATCTCTGCCTCAACCTCTCCCTATAGAAAAGCAATCCATGCTCCAACAACCCCTGTGTAAAGAAACTTCTAACCTCTATCCTCACTTTTAGTGACAATTTTAAATTGACAATCCTTTGTCACTGACTCCCCAACCGATGATAGATGTCAGGAGTTCCCACTTCCCTGGCCCTCAGAGGAACCTGGTGTTCGATTTGCTGATGTACACCTGGGACTGGAAATTCATCAAATTTAGCCCTTTTCCCTGCAAAGCAACCAGCTGCTACAGGCTATGATATGATCTGATAAAATCTTCACAGATCCAATATGGAAGTGAGAAAGCTCAGAAATTGAAAAACAGAAAATTTTACACCTTATGTTCATTTTAGTTTTCTTTAATGAAATGGAAGACGTTAAATTCTTGTTTGGTTTTAGTCAAAAATTAAAACCCAAATGTGGGCAAAACATTATTAATATATACCACACTGACTACACTTTCAAGTAAGTAGCAAAACTCAATTTTCATTGCTACACAGAGGTCTGAATGATCCATGATACACCAGAAAGATTCTATAATGGAGAACTTTATAATAAGAGGGTAGTGTTAGATAAGAGCAGCAGCTTGAGAGACAGAAGAGGTACAGAACAAGAGAACAAGAGGGAAAACTGAAAATTAGCATGAAAGAGAGAACAAAATGATTCACTTCATTTTCTATCACAGGAATGTATGGCCATGGACCAGTATTTTATTCTATCATTATCCATTCCATTTTTGTCTGCCTCTCAATCTGCCAAATTTCCAACCCATCTAGAGCCAGTATACCATATTATGAGTAGTATGAATAGTTAGCTGTTTGTGCTCACAGACTCTTATAACTAAGGATGGCAACATGACTGATGTGTTGCGTCTGTACAATGCCAGATTTCTAAGGTATAATTGTAGAGTGTGATTAATGTGACCATATTCCTTGGTTATTGATGAATTTTACAACTGCAATGCCATCTTTCCATGATTGAATGACTTTCCTCCTGTTGGTAAAATGCTAAAGAACCAGCAACACTACTGACAACTCTAGTCTGATGATGTGCCATTGAGCACCTGCACCTAGATGGTTGGCCTTTGACAGCACACTTCAGATAGAAATTCAGAGTATTTGTATGAATTGTGTAGGGTTTTTTACTATTCTGACAATTGATGTTGCTGGCAAACCTATGAAAATCCCATGTGAATCCTTGCTAGCAGATCATTAATTGTCACATAGGCAAGGTTCTACAGATACCAGTTCTGGAAACACAGAAAAAAAATAATATTCATCAATACTTGGAACAGAATCATGTTCTATGTTTTCAAACGTTGATGCAGACCAAAATTCAGAAAGAATTTCTGGCCCCTCGAGCCTGCTCCACCATTCAATAAGGTCATGGCTGATCTTTGGCCTCAACTCCACTTTCCTGCCTGATCCCCATATTCCTCGATTCCCCGAGACTCCAAAATGCTATCTATCTCAGTCATGAATATATTCAATGATTCAGAATCCACATGCCTCTGGGGTAGAGAATTTCAGAGATTCACAACCGTCAGAGTTTGGGGGAGAGATTTGGGGCATTTGCGCTTCCCGTTAGTGGGCGTAAATGACTTTTCAACCGGGCGCAGCACCGCTACCGACTCCTGCGAAATTCCACGGGAGTTTAGCGCCAGAGTTTAGCGCCGGCAGTAGCCAGCAGCGTCCGCTCTGCTGTGCCGGCGATGACAACGTCATCACCGTGCGCAGTGACCCATTTTCGCCCGGAGCGAAAATTCGGTTTCGCCACCTGAAATTGAGGCGGGCCGTAGGCCACTTTGGGGGGGATAAAAATTAAAGGGGAGGTGGGGAAATTGAAAAAAAAATGGACGACTTACCGGTCGCTGAGTTCTTCCTTCTCAATCGTGGGGTTTGTACACGGCAACCTGCTCCCTGGTGGTCCAGGGATGGCTCTGTTTCTCGGCCGCAGAGTCGGCAGCTTGGCCCTCCCCTTTAAAGAAGGGGAGGACCCCGTCTACGTGGCAGCGCCCTCCGCCCTGCTTGTGCCTCACAGAGCAAGTGGAGCGCAATATTTTGTGCTCCACTTGCTCTCGGGGCCGGTAAGCCAAATATAGGTCGCAGGGCTGGATTTCCCGCAGTACGCAATTTCGGCTCCTTCGTCTTAAATGGCCAATCAGTTATCCTGAGACCACGTCCTCGAGTCCTAGACTCTCCAACCAGGGGAAAAAAACAAGCATCTATCCTGTCAATCCCCCTCAGAATCAGTTTGAGCTGTGGGAATGGGAAAATAATACTATTTAACTGGGTTGAAGGGGGAGAAGAGAGTCAGGCTGAATCGAAGGGGATGAAGAAGAAGAGTGACAATATGACCTGGGAGGGTTGGAGAAGAAGCGAATGTTACTGTGAAATAATGGGCAGTTAGATGAGGTACAGTATCTCTCTGAATGGGATTCGATGGGGGAATTTGATGTTGGAGAGTGATTGTTGCGGTAACTTTTGGATAAGCCATGGTCTGGTTGGTCAGTTGAAAATTTGCTGGGGTGGTGAAGCCCTATGAGTTGTTGTGTACATGTTCTATGGCACACAACTTAAACAATGAACCTCTAACTTAATGTCCTCAATTGGTAGCTAGCATTTCTGTCTTAACACCATCCTAGCCAACTACTGAACCTCAATCTCAATGTGGATTAAGAAAAAGACCAAGAGCTCTTTTTATTTTTCTGCTTCCCAAAATGAATTATGTATGAGGTGCTGGTGAAAATAGGGTGATCAATGTTATGAGGAAGAGTCTTCTTTAAAAAATGACCTGATAGAAGGCAAGAATGCCAGTGCTCAGAAAGCAAGACCAAACAATTACTTCAGCCATTTTCTTTAGAGTAATCTTGAGGTATTTCAGTAAATTCCTTTCAAATCTTCCTTACAATTTTTGGCAAATGTTTATGAGCTTCAACATTATAATTTTTCTGGAAGATACCAAGGCATCCTTCATGTCAGTTTGCAATTAGAATGCGTTTGTACATTCTATAGAAATTTGAAAACTGGGTCTTGTCGTAAATTTACAAACATTGGAAGACACTAAAGGGATAATTCAATGGCTTTGCACTACCACAAGGAATCATTGCCTCCGAGGAGCGCATATTGGGAAATGGTAAGCGAGGTTGTCATTATTTTCCATGCAATGGACGGGAAACCTTGGGGAGTATGCCCGTGATTCCCGATATGATCTCCCAGCAGGTGCAACTCCTCGCTGGGAGTATGCATTTTTTAAACTTCCTCTTTAGACTAGATGAGTACAAGTCAGCATGTTTTCACTGCATGATAGGAGATAGGGGGGGGGCCGAAATTGAGCCCCGCCCCAATGGCACACTTCTACCGCTTTTGAAAGTTTGTCTGCCCCAACCCATGGGGCGGAGATACCAAAGAAATTCAGCACTTTGAAATGTATTTTTCCTCGGTGCGGTGTTCCGGTTGGATGCGTGGCGGAGGTGCCCTTGCAGCGGGTCCGCTGCCCTGACCGGTCACAGCGTGTCGTTGATGACACCAGCACGACACAGATGTGCCATGCCACGCTGATGTGTTCCAATGTCTCTCCCCTTCAGTTAAAGGGGAGGGCCGCTGCGAACTCTGCTTTTATTTTAGTTAGGTCCACTAGGCCACCAGGGAAGATTGGGTTTCAATTTTTCCTTGCTGTATGTGGAGAAGCACATACATTACATCCTAGAAAGCTCACAAAAGCTTACCCAACAGCTTCACAAAAGGTGACTGCCCAAACAAAGCCCCGAATGTAGGTTTATGAAAGTGCAGTGGGCCACAGGCTTGTTAGAAATGAAGCTGCCGGTTTAGACAACTTTCTTGTATTGTGGAAGATTGTGGAAAAAATGCAATGAATTTCTCTCATTTCTTGCAAGAGATTGTAGGCTATTGTGGTACGCTCTGTTGTAAAATCTGACTGATGAATTGTATTAATGTAGTTTACACGGTTCTCACAGTGACACACACACGTTCTTCCCCCTCCCTTGCATCAGTTCACAGAAGTACTCTTATTTTTCCTCACTCTGGCAATCTTCTCCCTTCTCCACTGGCACACTTAAACCACCTTCCATCCAATTCATAGTGGCAATCTCCTCTGCACCTCTCCCCTTCCCAATTCAGTCTGGTACTCTTTTTAACTCTATCACCCAGCGTTGCGCACTGGCTCCTGCATCCTCTGGCTGCTTCAGAGGATTGAACGTCACTGTCGCTGTGGGCAAGATGTCATGGGAATTGCAGTGGTGTACAATTTCTTAGAGCAGTAATAGGAGGTAGAAACTCGGAATGATACTGAGGGGCGAGTAGCAGGGAATGTTGCTGATTCTTTAAGCCCAGAGCAGACATATTTTTCTTCTTGGAACACTATAAATGAACTAAGACAGTCCAGTGCATTACTCATTGAGATCACTTTGTGTTTGTAAGTGATCACTGCTGTAATTGACTGTACTGAGGGTGGCTAGTGGAGTATGTGATTTGTCACTAAGGGTGTTGTCCTGCAAAAAAAGGCAGTAAGTGGTAAAACAGTGGCCCAGAATTTGCTGGAGCAGGGCAGCGTGCCCCATTAATTAGGCATTTCCCTCACTTGTCAATTCGAAAAAAATGTGCGCCACAAATGACTGGAAGTGCGAGCTGATAATGGTCAATGGGGCTTCTGGTGCCTTGGGACCATCAGTATTTCTCAAATGATGACATTTAAAGAAGAACAGAGGAGAAGGAAATTGATTCAATTAGAATTAAATTAAACACAGAAAGAGAAATAAACAGGGAAAAGATTGGATTGAGAGAGAAAAAAGGGACAAGAAGTAAAATTAAGAAAAGGTGAAAAATCTTGAATTTTAAAAATCTCTAAGAACAATTTACTACCTGCAGGAATGAAACTCCACAAATTCAATTGTTCCCTTTCTGGGCCTGATAGGTTGAGTGGCATTGCAGGAATATAAATCTCATCATTAAAAATGTACTTACATTGTTAACTACCAGCCCTAACATTCTGTAGCAAGTTTAATTGGTAATTAACGTGAAAATGCAGTAATTTCTTGAAACTCATAGGGAGGTTGACAGCGAGCTGCTGTTTCCATGAGGCTAATGGTGGCGTGGCGCAAATCATCCAGCAGTTTGTGCTGATTCGCAACTCACAGTGTATCTCTTCTTCATCATAAATTGCTAGATGATTTACACATTGAAAACAGCATGCGCATTCAACTCATCGTTATTTTGCCAGCCAATTCTGGCCTAATGATTTTGACAGCATGTAGAATGGAGCACATGTTTGAGGCAGCAGATAGCAATGGCAGTGATATAGTTAAGAACAATGGCAGAAGCTTGAAGACAACCCAGGCTTGCATTTGTCCGACTGCTTCCTGTCACCATCATTTAAAACCTCCTGTGGTTGGCAACGTAAAAGGGTTGGCACTACTGCCATGGAGACATCACTTTCATTTACAATAGCCGGTTGTTGTTAGTTATTAGCCAGCTGGTGGGTTTCCAGAACACTATTCTGAAGAAGGGATCTGGAAGATAGTCAGAGAAAGAGAGAGCATCTTTGGTGCTGTGTATTATGCCAAACCAAGCCTTACATTTTACCATTGAAGATTCAAGAATAAGATCATATATGGGTTTTCTGATGCAGAGGTAGGCATTGGTCAGTCAGAGTTAATCTGTACAAATGCAGAAAGCTATTACAGTACCACAATCAGCAAAGTAAGTATTTATAATTTATTATATGTTCCAAATCTGTTCTAAATAGGTCAAACGTCTAAATGAGCTAGGAAAGAGGGAGAAAGAGCGACATGAAGGTCAGTAGTGGTAGCTGTATTATAATGTAAAACACTTATTTCTCAGTGAAACCTGTTCTTCCAGTCAGCTGACTGCATTATTCCAGTGGCAAGGCACCATAATATTGTCAAAGAGTATAATAGATTTTCCTGTCACAAAAGGTGGAGCTACACAAAGCAGATATGCAATTCTACAGTTAAACGCCAATACAACTGTGCATGTGTTCTAAAAAAACAAACTGAGCCTGTCATGCTGGGCATGCCGAGGGCTGTCACGCCCTCATGGTTCGATGACCATGTGAAGTGCTCAACCTTCGATATCAAGTTTCGGAACATCATTAGAGCCCCTCAAATGTGTTACTGTCTTATAACACAGACAACATTCATTTATTCTCTTTAGAGAACAAAAGACTTTTTCATGGCCGTACTCGGAGTGGTATTTGGTAAGAGTTTTTAAATTTACATAATTAATTTATAGCCTCAACTTTTTGGCCTGGTTTAGCTTAGCAATCTCAGGCAGCAACTAATTGGATCTAAAGGTGAAGGGAAGTGTAGAGGGAGCAATTTTTGTTCAATGTATTTGTCTTTTTATACAAGAAATTTATAGCTTTAGCAGAAAATTCTTAAAATTTAAAAAAAAAATCAGTTTTATTACTGCCATAGAGAACCTCCCTCCTCACAAGAGTATTCCTTTGATATCAATTCTGGGAATTCTCTCAGCTTGACTCCATTGCAAACAAAGGATGGTGAGTGGAGGAAGAGGAAACTTCACCCCGGCTATTTGGAACCACCTGATCCCAGTAAACTAGCTGTTGGCTGGGAGATTTGCATTCACAGAGGGCAGCACTATTTCCCGAGGTTGGCCAGTTTGAGGCTGTGCCCACCACAGTTTGTAATGGAGCCGCATGGTGCACTCCTCATAATTGATGTCATGTCGATTGGCCTGGGATTGGTTTACTCAAATAGACTCTCCTTATCCTGATAAAATTGGCATTTGCAAAAAGTAGAAGAAACTTCCGATAAAGATACCATATTATATTCTGCATAAAGGTGGAATGCCAAGAAGAGGAATTCCTTCCTTTTTAAATAACTGTTGACAAAAACTAGAGCTACAGATGATAACTTCAATTAGTTACTATGTAACCCACTGAGCACTCAGTGCTTTGCAACTTCAAAGCTGGAAAATATATTTTTCTAAAAGTTTTTAATGATGAATATCATAAATCAGTATTAAAGAGTATTGAACCATAGACCTGTTTTTGTCAATTAGTTCCCCCCGCCATTTTGAACATTGGTTTTATCGCCCCCCCCTTCTACCTCTCCCCCCATCCCAAATCAGGGCAGTCAGGAAACCTGCTTGCAAACTGTGCCAAGTCAGCTACCAGGCGGGAAAGAAGAGTTAATTAGTTCATTTACCAACCTATTCCCCATCCCAGTCCCCAAGAAAGCACTTTGTGCCTTCCCTTTTATGGTGTGACCCAGAATTAGAATGTACCATACCGTCAATAATGAGCAGGAACCTATGTTCCACCACTTGACCACATGACATGTTGGCACATCAATTTGCCATGCCATTCTCCTTTGAAGTTTATTTATTTCATACTATTCTCTAAATTAAACAGGAGAAAATTCACTGTGATCATATTTCCTTTGAATAAAAATCCTTTTTTTAAAAAACAGGAACTGACTTACAAAAAATAATGGTTCTCATGTGATAAACAAACTACAACGGAGAGTGGTAATTTACAGCTCATAAATCAGCATTTATGTAACCCACTTAACTCACTCACACTTGTGGCAGTTCAATGATTTATTTAACATAATTCATTGCTTCCTGATGCATTCCTCTATATACCAAGTCAGTTTCTGATAGAATGCTTTCAATAGATAAATATAGTTTCCAGCAATGCATTTCTTCAGGTGCTCTAGTCATTTACAGACACCAGGGGCTAGAACCTCCACTTTTGAGCTTATCGCCCAAAAATGGGCGTCATTTCTGGCGTGGGCGGTAAAAAAGGGTTTTCAGATCGCCGGCTTCGCGCCCATTCTCAAAACACCTAGTTTACATTTTTGAAAATGGCCGTTACCGTGAGCAATATCAAATGGGCGGTAGCGTTAAATTTTTTTTGACCTTCTGCCGTAAATTGTGGCCGTCCTTAGCAACGGCATGGCAACGCTCGATTCCCACATTGCAGGAGGTCAAAGGTCACCATGACATGCGCAGAAGAGGAGACAGAGAGAGAGGGTGCTCAGAGGGACTGAAGGCGTGGCTGGTTGTGGTGTGGCTGCTTTGGGAAGAAGGAGGGAGACTTTAGAGCTTCACAGAAAGTAGGCAAACAAAAAGTAGCTGTTAACAGCCACATATTTGATCGAATTTGCCCTATAATGGAGGGAGAGGAGGCGGCATCACAGCACGCTGTGGAGACTGACGCTGGAGAGGTGGGAGAGGAGCACATTGGAGGCCGCAAAAGAGCCAGGTGGTTCTCGGACGAGGCAAATGCCTCCCTCCTGCAGGAGGTCGAGTCACACTGGGGAGATCTGACACAGGGAAGGTGTGGGAAGCCCACCACAAAGGCCTACCAGAGGATATGGATCGAGATAGCAGAGGTGGTCTCGTCGGCGACCAACAAGGTGCGTGAGGGCAACCAATGCCGCAAACGATAGAACAACCTTGTGGGATCCGCAAGAGTAAGTATTACATTGATTTACATGTACTTATGTATTTATATAATTTGATTTGTAACAGTCATGAGTGACTATCAGCAGATGTGAGGTCTTCCACTCTGACCGGGAATGTTTCACTCAAAGCCTTCGGTCACGGTGTACGTCTTCAGGTAAAGAATGATAATAATCATAATAATCATGATTACATCTGTTGGTTATTTGTTGTATCAGTGTCTGTGACAGTACCTAGCAATGATATCACGCAATGATCTCATGTCATGCCTTCCTGTCACCTTTTACAGAAGAAGCTATCGACAATGAGGTCCATGCAGAGGCGAACGGGTGGGGGGAGGCCGCCAGTCACCAGCGACATCACTGACATGGAGAAGCGAGTGCTAGCACTCATGGGGAAGCACCCCTGGACAGCCACGGATGCATCTGCAGACCCTGAAGTGATGCCACGTGAGTAAAGCTTACACCATTGCTTGATGTAAAGTCAATAGATGCCACACCAACTCATATCCGACCAATCACATATGATAGATGATTTCTAAAAGTGGCATAGAAATAATGCTAGCCTAATGAAAATCATTGCAATCCATAATGTGTTGATGGTCATGAAATGTGATGCCTGCGGTGATTTTAGAGAGCGGTGGTGCTTTTGTCATGCATATGCTGTGTGTAGCGCTGGACTCATCTTGTCACCCTAACACCCCGCTCTCCCTCTAACAACTTCATTTGTGTCTTGCAGCAGCACGCCCCAAGCAAGGCCACAGAGGTCAGAAGATGGGGGCGCGGGGCAGGCAATCCTACTAGATCTGGTGCTGAGCAACTCCGATTGTCGCCCGTCAATCCTCTGGGTCTGTTCTCAACGGATGAGAGCGCGGACTTCGAAGAACCTGCATCGCCATACTCCAGAATTCATTCCACCCCAAGGCCATCATTCCCATCTCCACTCTGGAGGTGTCGGCCCCAAGCACCTTTCCACTGGGCACCCCATTTGTCCCCAGGATGGCGCCGACCCCACGGCGGCCTCGTGGACGAGGCAGACTCCAGGATGATATGTTGCTTCCCTGGTGCAAGGGTCAAGGATGACTCGGAGCGGCTGCAGCGCATTCTGGATGGGGAGGGGGAACAGTCAGCTGTCGTGGTGCATATAGGTACCAACGAAAAGAGGTAGAAAACGGGATGAAGTCCTACAAGTTGAATTTAGGGAGCTAGGAGTTAAATTAAAAAGTAGGACCTCAATGGTAGTAATCTCAGGATTGCTACCAGTGCCATGTGCTAGTCAGAGTAGGAATTGCAAGATAGTTCAGATGAATAAGTGGCTTCAGGAATGGTGCAAGGAGGAGGGATTCAAATTCCTGGGGCATTGGAACCGGCTCTGGGAGAGGTGGGACCAGTACAAACTGGACGGTCTGCACCTGGGCAGGAGCAAAACCGATGTCCTAGGCGGAGTGTTTGCTAGTGCTGTTGGGGAGGGGTTAAACTAATATGGCAGGGGGATGGGAACCTATGGAGGGAGGCAGAGGGAAGTAAAATGGGGGCAGAAGCAAAAGTTGGAAGGAGAAAAGCAAGAGTGGAGGGCAAAGGAATCAAGGACAAAAATCAAAACGGGCTACATTACAACATAATTCTAAAAGGACAAAGAGTGTTAAAAAAACAAGCCTGAAAGCTCTGAGTCTCAATGCGAGGAGCATTTATAATAAGTTAGACGAATTAACTGCTGTTAACGGATATGATATAATTGGGATTACGGAGACATGGCTCCAGGGTAACCAAGGTTGGGAACTCAACAACCAGGGGTATTCAATATTCAGGAAGGATAGACAGGAAGGAAAAGGAGCTGGGGTAGTGTTACTGGTTAAAGAGGAGGTTAACGCAATAGTAAGGAAGGACATTAGTTTGGATGATATGGAATCTATATGGGTAGAGCTGCGAAACACCAAAGGGCAGAAAGCGTTAGTGGGAGTTGTGTACAGACCACCAAACAGTAGTAAGTTGGGATCGCATCAAACAGGAAATTAGGGACGCGTGCAATAAGGGTACAGCAGTTATTATGGGTGACTTTAACCTACATATTGATTGGTCTAACCAAACTGGTAGCAATACTGTGGAGGAGGATTTTCTGGAGTGTATAAGGGATGGTTTTCTAGACCAATATGTCGAGGAACCAACTAGGGTGCAGGCCATCCTAGACTGGGTCATGTGTAACGAGAGAGGATTCATTAGCAATCTGGTTGTGCGTGGCCCCTTGGGGAAGAGTGACCATAATATGATAGAATTCTTCATTAAGATGGAGAACGACACAGTTAATTCAGAGACTAGGGTCCGGAGCTTAAAGAAAGGAAACTTCAATGGTACGAGACGTGATTTGGCTAGGATAGACTGGCGAATGATACTTAAAGGGTTGACGGTGGATAGGCAATGGCAGGCATTTAAAGATCACATGGATGAATTACAACTATTGTACATCCCGGTCTGGCATAAAATAAAACAGGAAAGGTGGCTCAACCGTGGCTAACAAGGGAAATTAGGGATAGTGTTAAATCCAAGGAAGGGGCATATAAATTAGCCAGAAAAAGCAGCAAACCTGAGGACTGGAAGAAATTTAGAATTCAGCAGAGGAGGACTAAGGTTTTAATTAGGAGGGTGAAAATAGAGTATGAGAGTAAGCTTGCAGGGAACATAAAAATTGACTGCAAAAGCTTCTATAGATATGTGAAGAGAAAAAGATTAGTGAAGACTAATGTAGGTCCCTTGCAGTCAGAATCAGGTGAATTCATAATGGGGAACAAGGAAATGGCAGACCAATTGAGCAAATACTTTGGTTCTGTCTTCACTAAGGAAGACACAAATAACCTCCCGAAAATACTAGGGGACCGAGGGTCTAGCGAGAAGGAGGAACTGAGGGAAATCCTTATTAGTCAGGAAATGGTGTTAGGGAAACTGATCGGACTGAAGGCCGATAAATCACCAGGGCCTGATAGTCTGCATCTCAGAATATTTAAGGAAGTGGCCCTAGAAATAGTAGATGCAGTGATGGTCAGTTTCCAAAATTCCATGGAATCTGGATCAATTCCTATGGATTGGAGGGTAGCTAATGTAACACTACTTTTTAAAAAAGGAGGGAGAGAAAACAGGGTATTATAGACCGGTTAGCTTGACATCGGTGGTGGGGAAAATGCTGGAATCAATTATTAAAGATGTAATAGCAGTGCATTTGGAAAGCAGTGACAGGATCGGTCCAAGTCAGCATGGATTTATGAAAGAGAAATCATGCTTGACAAATCTTCTAGAGTTTTTTGAGGATGTAACTAGTCGAGTGGATAAGGAAGAACCAGTGGATGTGGTGTATTTGGACTTTCAAAAGGCTTTTGACAAGGTCCCACACAAGAGATTAGTGTGCAAAATTAAGGCACATGGTATTGGGAGTAATGTATTGACATGGATAGAGAACTGGTTGGCAGACAGGAAGCAAAGAGTGGGAATAAACGGGTCCTTTTCAGAATGGCAGGCAGTGACTAGTGGAGTGCCGCAAGGTTCAGTGCTGGGACCCCAGCTATTTACAATATATATTAATGATTTAGACGAAGGAATTGAATGTAATATCTCCAAGTTTGCAGATGACACTAAACTGGGTGGCAGTGTGAGCTGTGAGGAGGATGCCAAGAGTCTGCAAGGTGACTTGGACAGATTAGGTGAATGGGCAAATGCATGGCAGATGCAGTATAATGTGGATAAATGTAAGGTTATCCACTTTGGTATCAAAAACAGGAAGGCAGATTATTATCTGAATGGTGACAGATTAGTAAAAGGGGAGGTGCAACGAGACCTGGGTGTCATGGTACATCAGTCACTGAAGGTAGGCATGCAGGTACAGCAGGCAGTAAAGAAAGCAATTGGAATGCTGGCCTTCATAGTGAGAGGATTTGAGTATAGGAGCAGGGAGGCCTTACTGCAGTTGTACAGGGCCTTGGTGAGACCACACCTTGAGTATTGTGTGCAGTTTTGGTCTCCTAATCTGAGGAAGGACGTGCTTGCTACTGAGGGAGTACAGCGAAGACTAATTCCCGGGATGGCAGGACTGACATATGAAGAAAGACTGGATCGGCTAGGCTTATACCCACTGGAATGTCGAAGAATGAGAGGGAATCTCATAGAAACATATAAA
Organism: Pristiophorus japonicus; assembly: GCF_044704955.1. Classification (NCBI taxonomy): domain Eukaryota; kingdom Metazoa; phylum Chordata; class Chondrichthyes; family Pristiophoridae; genus Pristiophorus; species Pristiophorus japonicus. Next base: position 19,732,926 of record NC_091981.1, read on the forward strand.
ATTATAATGGGACTGGACAGGTTAGATGCAGGAAGAATGTTTTCAATATTGGGGAAGTTCAGTTCGATGGGCATATTCAAGAGGGAGTTAGATGTGGCCCTTACAGCTAAGGGGATCAGGGGGTATGGAGGGAAGGCGGGAGTGGGGTACTGAAGTTGCATGATCAGCCATGATCATATTGAATGGTGGTGCAGGCTCGAAGGGCCGAATGGCCTACTCCTGCACCTATTTTCTATGTCTCTATGTCTGTTCCACGAGCGCAACATGACAGCGGAGGGATGGTTCAGTTGTCCAGGAGGACTGTAGACATTGGTGACCAGCTCATCGAAGCTGTGGGGGCATATCCCGACACCTGGCCACCATGTCCGAGTACATTCCGCGCATGGCGGAGTCCCTGGATGTGATAGCTAGAAACACTGCTGCCACAGCCCTCCCAGTGGTCCCAGAGCGCGGCACTCCACCCCTAGGTTCGGCACCACCACTGCGAACGACAGATGTGAGCAAGGACCAAGATCCTGCTTCTGCATCAGAAAATGTTGCCCCCTCGGCACCCCCCACTCCCGTAACTGTCCAACCAACGCATCTGCCTTCATCCCCCCCCCCAATGTGGCATCGCCTGAGGAGCTCCTCATCCAGGTGCCGTGGAGTGAGAAGAGGAAGGGATAGAGGTGGGGAGAAGAAAGAGAGGGAGGAAGGAAAGTGAGATGCATGTGCGCAGGTGATGGCTGTATTGTATCTCCATCAGGGTATATGCAATTTGTTGCAATGTATGGGGGCTGGGGATCATGCTCCTGCTTTGCCTTTGTATTCTGTGTTGCTGGACATGTTGACCATGTGATTTATGTCAATGGTGGAAAAAGTGGGATGTGGGCGGGGGTTGGGTGTTATTGGCTGAGTTACTTATGATTTTAGACCAATGTTGGTATTAAACTTTTGTTATTGAACATAACCTTGTTGTGCATTGTCTCAGATAGCTGGACCGTTACACACTGGTGATTCCTTACCATGAAAGGGTTAAATACAACTTAACGTCAATCAACGTAAACTTTAACTGGCACCAAGGTGATGGGCACCATTGATGTTTGAGCTGCACACACACAGTGTCAGCGTCGTCACTCACATCAGCACTCTTTCAGGGAAATCTTTCCGATATCAGCTCCTCACGTAAGAGTGGGACGTAACAAATGCCAGCCACACCGCTGGTGTCCGTCCCGATTAATTCCACTTTTTGTGGGCGGTTTTTTGAGCGGGCGATATTCTGGGCGATATGTGTGAGAGGTGGTGAAATTGACGGTGTGCGATCTCCATGGCCGCTAGTTTCGGTAAATATGCTCTTTACAACAAAATACAGTCGCCAGGCGTTATTATTGAATCTCGGCGTTAAGTCCATGAGGAAAGTAACACTGGGCGATAATATGGGCGTTGAAATCGCCCATTCTGCTGATTCCGCCCCAAAAAAATGGGCGGGCGGTAATATTTTTTCTCGCTGTTAAGCACATGGGGAAAATAACGCTTGGCGATAAGTCTCCTAAAAAAGCCTGTCAGTTGTGCCAAAATGGGCAATATCTGGGCACTATACGTCATTTCAGAGGTTAAAATGGCGTTAAGTGGGCATTAAGCAGACAAAAAAAGTGGAGGTTCTAACCCGAAGAACAATAATGCACTTAAAGTTGGGCAAGCCCTGGGAAGTCTAAGCTAGGCTAATGCCAACATTTTCTGTCTGCCTGGGAAGAACAACAAAGAAAAGCCAACATAGCAATTCCTGTATTGATTTCTTGCCTCTAGATTAGTTATTGCAACTTGTAATATTATACAGCAGAGCACTTGTGGCCTGTACTACTGACAGCTAGTGGCAGTAAAAAGTACTGCCTAGTTTTTTTGCAAAACCAGCAAAATACCCGTTTGCGTTGCGAGTCAGACATTACACTGCTGCAAAGGGAAGGGGCTGTCTTTTGATTGGTTCTTTGAAAATAAATAATTTCATTGCCACCCACAGGTAAATAAATAAAAAAACATGTTTCCTTACATAGCACACTTATGGACATAAATGAATCTCTGTATGTAAGCTCTTTACTGTATCTGCTTCGGGTTTTTATACTGCAGGTCAAAAATATATAGCTCTGGAAATTCTACGAGGGTTTTCCCGATCTGTGGCAGAACCTCCAGAGAAATGGGGTAAATGGCCTTTTCTCTGGGTATTCTGCCAATCTATCACCAAAGTGATGGTGAGGAAGCAGGAGGACTGCCATGAAATTTCATGACCATAATACTTAAAACAGATTAAAGTAATTTGTATCTTTCCTTCTTTTTAAATATCTCTACAATGTTACCAAAATAAATGTAAATAAATGCTTAAATTCAGGTCTTTTATTTAATGCTTCCTTCCAAACTTCAGTAATGGTACAGTCCTTTAAGAGCTTGCTGCATTATACTTAGAACCCAAAAACAAAATTGAAGCGATAAACAATCAATAACATTGCAGCTTATTTCAAACATAGAGCTGCTTCAAGCCTTTCCTCAGCTCAACCCTTTGTGGTACATCAGCTAGTGGATAATGCATATGTTCTTCCTTTCAAGCCACTTTAGAAAAAGTTAACTTGTTCTGATATTTTACACTAAAAGGATCTGGATACTCTTAAAAATGGTTTCTGTTCTCTGTAATTTTCCATTAGAGGCGTAGGGACTTACAAACAGCAAGTCCTGGTATGATCTGTGAATGACCAATCTTGATGTCAGTCATAAATATTTCCAGAAATTGCAGACATCGATGCATGTTTAGGAACTGTAGCCTGCTAGTTTGACTCTTCAATTAGCAGCGAAGAGTTTGGAAACTTGCATGATCTCAAGGTTGAGGCATCTCATATAGGGACAGATGTCCAAAAGAAAGCATCAAGGGTCATTTTAATTCTACCTGTCCGGTGACAATCTTTGCCAACATCCCATCTGAATCCTGCCTTCTTAAATTTCAGCTTGCTCTTCTGAGCAGGTTGATGCTGGCAGGGCCCTTCTTTAAATGTGCTGATCAGGGTCCAATGATGTCACTGGGCTCTGACTGCACTTTTAACTGTGGCCTGAGTGGGGAAGCCATTGGAGTTTTCCCACCACGTAAGGACAGTGGGGAGAGGAGCAGAAGAGGTAATTTAAGATTCGTTTTTAAAAATTTGTTCTTGTGGAACCAGGAGGAGCAGGACTTACCGTCAAAAAATTGAGCACATATCCATTCTTTTTTAGATTAAACAAACTCAAAGTCCACATTCACCATAAATTCCACAATATTGCAAAATGTACTAAATAACCATCAGACCCTTCTAGAAAATAAGATTTCTGCTATCAGTACTTGTATCTCCTTTCAGGATTTCATGATTATGTTTTTTTTCCCTTCAAAATGAGTAAAGGAATGTTGGGTAGACCTCCAGCTTAAGCTACAATCCCTATGTCCCACTTCATTTTCAGTACAAATACTTTTTTTTTTTACTTGACTTATATTTAGAGCTTTTTTTGAGTGTTAGCTGTTCAAGGGCTGCACCAGATTTTTTGAAGCAGTTTTTAGGTTGGCAAATATGAAACTGCTGCTTTTACAGTTAGCACCTGCGACTTACTGGCAACTTAACCCAAACTCAGCCTGTCAGCTGAGTACTTGACCAGCTGTTATACAACTAGCTAAACACCTATTTCAATATTAGGTTGGTTGAAAGAGGTACAATGCAGCATTTTAAAACATGTTCATGATTAAAATTGGGTTTGCCTCTGACTCTCACTCTCTCCCTTTGTGTAAGTCTCTCCACGATTGTGTTTAATATCCCTTCTGCATGTCTCTTACACAGTCTTTTGGGCACTGATGTTAACTTGAGGCAGGAGTCGTGCAGGCAGGAGCCGAGGCGGATGTCAAACAGTCTGCACCTCTGCTGCATGAGGTCCGGGAGATTTGAACTCATGGGCCTTATTTGCGGCTGCCCCATCAGTCGCCCGCTCAAACCCGGCAGTGAGAAGCGGGTGGGAGTGGGATGTCAGGCGGCGGGAGGCTGCTGCTGGGGACCCATTGGAACGGTCTCCAGCACTCGGGCAAATGGTTGGTGAAGGGATTCGGGAGGGACTCAAGGTTGGGGGAGGGGAGGAAAGCGGAGGGTAAGAGGCCCAAGGTTTCCTTGTGGAGCCTGGAGAAACACTGCTGCTGCTCTTGGTATCACTAGGAACCTAAAAAATGTCACATACTTTTTTGGGCCTCTTCTAGCCCCGGTTTCACTTGCTGCCAGATTGGCCCAACGGAGAAGCCACAATGCCTTCTCCTTGCAGGCCTCCAATTAAATTGGCAGTTGGGCCCCGACGATATCTCCGGCCCCTCTTTTGCATAGTTAACAAAAGACCCCGTTGCCTTATGGGTATGTGCCTGGCCTCCACCCTGATGGGATGGCTTAGATTGACAATAGGGGTAAATATATGGTCTACCGGGTCATGTGGAACATGTTATAGCATCAAAGTTCGATACCACCAAGCAGCCTTTTCAACTTTTTCTCTTTAACACAGTCCCAGCCGTGCTTCACTGCAGACACAGGAAAACGCAGCCAAGACTGAGTTTTTAAAAAATGAAGCTGTCGTTTCAGGATTGTTCTGTGAATATATCATCAATGCAGAAATCAATGCCAATTAACAAACTCATTCTGGAAGGATTTCACAGCCTGCGGTGTGTGTTTGCTTCACTGAAATCGCTCTTCTGTGCTGACCCCTACAACCAAGGATTGCCTTTAAAAGAACAGAAAATGATAAATGGGATGGGCAATATGGAATGGGGAGAAAGCTTAAAAATAAAAGCGCTGACCACTGCAGTGATATCCTACAATATCACTGTGTGCACGGCAGCATGGAAAGGGTTAAACGATCCAGATTCCCTCCCCTCCCGCACACACTGTTCAGTTCTTAATCTCAGCAGTTTCATGGAAAGCAATGGGTGGAGGTCAGGTGCTTCTTTGGCAACAAAGTGGGTTTATTTTCTTCCCATTGCTAAAGTGAAATCCATTTTAGATTCCACCGTTTTTGCTCACATCAATGACTGGAAGAAAATATACCCATTGGGGCACTTCCCATGCGGCTCTTGTGCACCTCTTAGTGGCTGATTTCAGAGAGCAAATGAGAGACGTCTAAGAGCAGATCCCCCACCTACCCTCTCATTGAATGGCACAGGAAACTGATTGACCAAAGGGAAATATTAACTTAAAGGGGAAACATCACTCTGTAGGGTGGGGAGGGATGAAAGATTACTCTTCTATATCACCCCCAAAGGGAGATATTTCGACAGATAGGCCCGAAAACAGTGTCATCTTGGGTCGAATGGCTGGAAAAGAAGTGTTCAGATGATATGTCTGGTGGATGAGTGTCCACCATTCAGACCAACAAAAAACTTTATTCACACACACAAAGTAATCAGAAGAAGAAAAAAAAAGACTTGGATTTATATAGCGCCTTCCTAAAAAAACAGACATCTCAAAGCGCTTTACAGCCAATAAAGTACTTTTTAAGTGTAGTTACTATTGCAAAATGGGAAATGCAGCAGCAAACTTGTGCACAGCAAACTCCTACAGCAATGTGATAATGATCAGATAATCTGTTTTTGTTATGTTGATTGAGGGATAAATATTGGCCAGGACACCAGGGATAACTCCCTTGCTCTTCTTCAAAATATGGGATCTTTTACGTCCACCTGAGAGAGCAGACAGGGTCTTGGTTTAAAGTCTCATCCGAAAGATGGCACCTCTGACAGTGCAGCACTCCCTCAGCATTGCACTGGAGTGTCAGCCTAGATTTATGTGCTAAAGTTCCTGGAGTGGGACTTGAACCGACAACCTTCTGACTCAGAGGTGAGTGTGCTGCCCACCAAGCCACGGCTGACACTAGAACTATCTGTTTCATCTTTGATGCGTTGAAAGGATAAGCCTGAAAGTAATTTCCAAGTAAGAACTGAGCCAATTTAGAATCACTGGGATTTTTCTAAGTTTGTTTGTGTTAATCACGATGGCTACTCAAGGCAAGTGCAACAACAACTGAAGCTGTGCAATAAAACAATATGGCCTGACCTCCCACGGAGGTTCGATCGGGTTTCTGATGGAGACAAGTGGAACCTCCAAGGAAACGGGGCAGACCTGGTTATGTCTGGTCCCCAGCGTTTCTGAGTTGTCTTGTAAGGGTTAGAACTTTCATCCGCCGCTTAACAAGGCAAATGATGGGCTGGGGGTGGGGTCAGGAGCAGGGACTCTCACTCATGACCCTGGTAAGGGCCCAGGACCCTGTAAAGGACAAAATAATTATATATATATATATATTTTTTTATACATTTCCTGGATTAGCCCTCTTTCTTTGGGGCCAATTGAAGCAGTTGGGCGAATTTCTACTGGCATGGGGCAGGCAGGTGCTATAGAAGCACCCGAAGTGGTACTTCTGCCCATTGGAGCCATGCAAATTAGAATCTCCCTCAACTGACCCTGCAAACTTTGGCAGCGGTCAATGTTGAAGGGCAAGGAGGCAAATGCCACCCATGGAATTTCAGGCTGTATTTCTCCATGTAGAATCAAAAGAATCAAAATAACTAACATAAAAGCCTGAAGTTGAATTTAGAATTCCCTCAGGCCTAATCTAGGGTCAGAGAGCCGGGCAGATTTTACATTTGGTTCAGCTCAAACTTTGGTGGTGAAAGAGATACCAGTTTTGACTCAGCCATGGAAACAACTACACGAGAGAGAAACTCCGCTGAAAACTTGGGAAAATAAGTTTAAATTTCATTTAGATTGTATTTTTTTTTAAAAAGAGATTTATTTCCCTCCCTCCCCCACCCAGTAATCTCATTACTGGTAATGCTGCTTCTGAATCAGCTCGCGTGAATAGGACAGGTCGCTTTTGTATTTGACCTGCAATTTCTAGAGTAGAGTGCTGAAAAGGATGCTACATTTCCATATGCCCTGCAGAGCACTACTGCTTCGAAGAGCTAGAAAATCTGCTAACCCAAATGGTATTAAGCAGCTCAAATTCATAGAAAAATGCATTTTGAGAGCAATTTGGAGACTTTTTGTGATTTGATTTACTTCTTCCTGAGCACTGCAGCTTGAAGAAAATTATTCTCAAGAAAGACTGCCGAACATGCAGGAGTCAATACAAATGACATTATCTTTTATACTCATTAAAATAACTTTTCTTTAAATTCCAGGGGCCTGAACTTGGTGGACTTACCGCCCACTGCCACCGAGTTTTTGGGCGGTCTCCCCTCGTTGCCATTTTCGTGGAGGCCTCCCACTGGTGGGAGGGGAGGACTGCTGGGAACCGCCCACTGAGCTGCCAGTTTGGTGCGGGCGAGAGTCGGCGGCAGCAGAGGGAAGGACCGCTGTGTAGAGGCAGGTCTAAACCCCAACGGTAAGTATGAAGACCTGCAAAAAAAGGTTAGTAAACTTCTTTTATTTATTTTTTTACAGCGAATCAGGGGGATGGGGTCCCCTGAAGATGTTCCAGAGGGTTTTTTTTGTGTTAATTTTTATTTTTAGGTGTTCCCCCCTCACAGGGCCCGACTCAATCCTCAGCGTCACTTTGGCGAGGATTGTATTTGCCGCCGAGATTGTGAGCTCCTGCCCGCTGTCGCCCAGGTTTACGGCGTAAGTCGTTTTTTTTGCTGCCGGGCGGTACTGGCAGATCTTCTGGAGGAATCTCCCTGCCAAGGTACTGCCAAATCTCTCGGCGGTCCTTTGGGCGGCACTTGGGCGGGCTTTGGCTTTGACCAAATTCGGGCCCCAGGACTCTTACGTAATTCTGGTCAGTTTTTTCCTTTCTCTTTCTCAGCCGAAATTGTTGACTCATTACTAGGACACACTTCCACAGACACTGGTCACCTTCCAGTGCTTCATTACATGACCTTTATTCATGTGCAAGGCTTGATAATGAATGTCCGCAGGCTATTTAACCGTTGGGGGTGCATTCCAGCTAAATCAGATTCCCCCTTCACCCACAATTCACATATATATATCCAGCTGGGGTGACTGCTTAGTGATCGGGGGCAGAAATTCTGGATGATTTCCCCCTCCAAATACAGGGATGCTGAGGTATCCCTGAAGCCACGCTGACTTTTTTAAATTATTCGTTCATGGGATGTGGGCGTCGCCACAAGGCCAGCATTTATTGCCCATCCCTAATTGCCCTTGAGAAGGTGGTGGTGAGCCGCCTTTTCAGAGGGCAGTTAATAGTCAACCACATTGCTGTGCGTCTGGAGTCACATGCAGGCCAGATTTCCTTCCCGAAAGGAAAATCTTTGAGCCAGATGAGTTTTTACGACAATCCAGTAGTTTCGTGGTCACCATTATTGATACTGGCTATTTATTCCAGATTTTATTTAATTAACTGAATTTAAATTCCCCAGCTGCTGTGGTGGGATTTGAATTCACATCTCTGGATCATTAGTCCAGGCCTCTGGATTACCACTACGCTATGTACCCATTTGACCGAAATTGGCTAAATTAATATAAACCAAGGATTGAACCAGAGACATTCCTTGTCTCACTGCTCACTAGATGAACTCATTAAAAGCACCCCAACTTTGTTGGAGGTTCAAAGAAGCACTAATATTTCTCTTGATTTGGCTTACTTAAACTGTGACCCACAGATACCAATTCCACCTGGATTCCATGTACTGAATGCATCTCACAGATATCAACTCTGCACATTGACTGAACAGAGAGAGGAAAGAGAAAGATATGAAACTGGAACAGAAAAAGAAAGTGAACCAGATAAGAATAAAATGAACCACAAAAGGAGAGAAAGGGGAGATAGAAAATAACAGAAAAGGAACATAACAACATAATAGGAGCAGGAGAAGGCCATACGGCCCCTCGAGCCTGCTCCGCCATTTAATACGATCATGGCTGATCCAATCATGGACTCAGGTCCACTTCCCTGCCCGCTCCCCATAACCCCTTATTCCCCTATTGTTCAAAAAACTGTCTATTTCAGTCTTAAATTGATTCAATGTCCCAGCTTCCAAAGTTCTCTGTGGCAGCGAATTCCACAGATCCACAACCCTCTGAGGGAAGAAATTTCTCCTCATCTCAGTTTTAAATGGGCGGCCCCTTATTTTAAGATTATGCCCGCTAGTTCTAGTCTCCCCTAACAGTGGAAACATCCTCTCTGCATCCACCTGGTCAAGTCCCTCATAATCTTATACGTTTCGATAAGATTACCTCTCATCCTTCTAAATTCCAATGAGTAGAGGCCCAACCTACTCAACCTTTCTTCATAAGTCAACCCCCTCATTTCTGGAATCAACCTTGTGAACCTTCTCTGAACTGCCTCCAAAGCAAGTATATCCTTTCGTAAATAGAGAAACCAAAACTGCTCGCAATATTCCAGGTGTGGCCTCACCAATACCCTGTACAACTGGAGCAAGACTTCTCTGCTTTTATACTCCATCGCCTTTGCAATAAAGGCCAAGTTTCCATTGGCCTTCCTGATCACTTGCTGTACCTGCATACTAACCTTTTGTGTTTCATGCACACGTACCCCCCAGGTCCCGCTGTACTGCAGCACTTTGCAATCTTTCTCCATTTAAATAATAACTTGTTCTTTGATTTTTTTTCTGCCAAAGTGCATGACCTCACATTTTCCAAAATTATACTCCATCTGCCAAATTTTTGCCCACTCACTTAGCCTGTCTATGTCCTTTTGCAGATTTTGTGTGTCCTCCTCACACATTGCTTTTCCTCCCATCTTTGTATCGTTGGCAAAAAAGAGAGAGAAAACCAGAAAAGGAGAGCAAACCAGAGAGAGACTGAACCAGAAGGCAGGGAGTAGGGAGAGCGGGGGAGAGAGGGTGACGGGGGCGGGGCGGGGGGGTGGTGAGAAGGGAAGGAAATGAGAGGGAAACAAGGAATACAGAAAGGCATACAGAAGAAACGCAGGCAAAGAAGATAGAAAACAGAAGGAGGACACCAGAAAGGAAAGAGAGACATAAGGGGCTGAGAATGACAGACAGTTTAGAAAGAGGTGACAGACAACAGGGAAGGAGCAGAGATTATAACAAGATTCACAAAAGAGATGCGAGAGGCAAAAATGAAGGAGCAGAGAGGCAGATTTGAAAAAACAAAAGCAAAAAAGGGTCAAAACAAACAAATACATCAAAACAAAATACAAAGAAAGGGACCTTGAAAGTAAAACATTTGAATATGCGCAAAACAATTCTGAACCAGCACAACACAGCTTTCATAAAACTAAAAGTACAGGAAGCTCTTTTGAATCCAACATTATTGTGGGGCCTGCAATGTTGCCTGTGCATTGCCTCAGCAAACCTCTGGAAATTGTGTGCCAGGTAAATCAAATTAATTTTTTAGGGTTTAATTAGATTATTTCCTGCCTCAGCTAATAGCTCCGGTACTGCCCAGCTGCAAAAAACAGGCTGTACTTGTACAATTCTGGTGCAGAGTTGGCGCAAGTTTGAGCAAAGGTGCACACAGCCCATCTGATCACAAAATTACTCCTTTGTATTTTTGACTATACTCCAGCTTCTGCATTAAGTATTTCTTGTTTTACAAGTTGTTCACTCTCAATTTGGCATGAATACAACCCATGGTGGCCAAGTGGCTTATTTTAACATGGATGCTCAAAATACCAATGTCTAAAAAGGATAGAAAGTGTTGAGTTTAAACAATATAAATGTTTTACAATGGATTCCTTCTTTTAAAAATAGTTTCTACTTAACATTAAGGAGTAATTGTTTTCCTTTGTCACAGTATTGTGGTTTTTAACTCCTACTCCCCGTCTCTTAAACAACATACACAAATTTGTTTGAGCACGTGTGGGTGTGAGGACAATTACAGATGTCTTGACATCAACCTACGACATCCACCAATAACTACCAAAGGAATTGTCAAGACATTTATGCTGCGACCGGTAAACTTCCAGTGATTGATTTCAATTGAATCTAAAAGAAATAGATGCAGTAGAACCAAATTTCTGAAGATGCACATACTCATTGATATGCTGCATTATTTTTGATTTCAGTGCACATAGACCAGAAGAAAGGATGATGCCCACATCCAATGCCGTTCAGATTCTTTAGTAGTTCAGGATAAGCTGTACAGCCACTGCCACTGGGCACAGTTTGGTGTTATAAACCAGCTTGTTTACTGAACAATTCTAATTTCTTTCTGCATCCAGCCTCTCTCCTAGTTTCCACGACACATCAATCTGAATTGGTTTTCTTGTGCAAACTAGAAACAAATCAAATTTCATTCTGGAGTGTTCTGTCTCACGATGAGCCCATCTGAATCAGATGCACATCCATTTTATGCTCGTCTAATATAAACCCACTCACGAGCATGCTCATAATAAATTAATCTGAACCAGACACCACTCTTGGTGTATTGCGAGTACAGCCAATTAAGATCGATCTGAAACAGTTTACTGCTCCAGTGTGTGCTGAGCCTATAATGGAAGTATCTATGAACACCATTATAAAATACAGAAAATATCTGTGTCACTTCCTGACAGCTCCAGGCTTATTTATACACTTCTCCATTTATTACCATTCAGCAGGAATTACTCAAAGAGGTTTCAACTATGAATTCACCATATTTACGAAGGCCCTTTGGAAAATGGCAAAATAACAAGGTCTGATGAGTAACAGGGAGAGATACTATCTTATCAATCCATTCTTCTCGAAATGGCCTTGATGCCTAAGTGACTGAAGGACCATCCAGAATGCTTTTTCTTATCTTTTTAAAATTGAAACCAGCACTCTGCAAATATAAACTGTTAACAGACAGTATCAGCTATTCGCAAAGTAGATTCTAGTAAAGGGCACCATTTCCTTAGACTGACAAAATGCATTCTGTGTATTAGTGTGATTCCTTTCTCTTTTTAAAATGAAAAGAATATTTCGTCATTGCCCTGAAACAGCAGATCCTGCTTCCCCCTCTTATCTCTCCAAAATAAATCATTGTTATTTAATTATAGATAGATTTGAGCTCCATTCACATTAAGTGCATTTCACTGATGTCCCGAGGTAAAACGGCTGCTGTCAGAGAAGTAATTTCTTGTGTGAAGAGGGAGGGCTGTTCCAGAAGACACAAGGGAAAAGCAGGTACATGCTGCAAAGCTTCGAGCCTTCCAAAAAAGGACAAGCCTTAGTGGCACATCATCATAGTAGATACTTACCGTGAATGGATACTGAGAAAATAACAGGATTAACTCACTTGACCTAACAATAATATTAACCCAGAAAAAGCCTCTGTAATTTTGCCCGACACTGTAATTTATCAATGTAAATGCTTCAATGTCGGCAACAATTGCCAAAGCTTTTCCTGATATCCAATGCCATGACTTTTTACTGACTGATAATGTCCTCGACACTTTTTGTAATTTGAATTCAGTAATAACAAGAACAAGCTGAAAATAATAAGGAACATATGTTTGAAATATTGAACAATAATGAGCCATAATTACGTTGTTTTTTTAAATGATGAACATAATGTATCATTAGAATTCAAAGTGGCAAAGAAATACTGCATTACAAAATAACAAATGCAAGTTCTGCAGGATTTCTGAGAGGTCGATTCCTGATGTTAACCTGGCTGTTTGAGGAAGATGCTCACCAGAGACTGAGAGAGGGGAAATCTGATACCAGGTTAACCCTGACTGTCATTCCTGTGCACCAAAGAAGCATTGGCAAAAGGACAGGCCTCCTTGGTCAAGTGACAATCTGTGCCACAGGGAACTAAATGAGCTTGGAAGTGAAGAGGGACAAGACATTTAGCTTTTTGGCTGCAAGTACTTCTTGTGAATTTCTATTTATTGATGAATTTCTGTTATCTCAGAATTAACAAAATCAAGAAAAAAAGTGGTCAAAAATAATGGTGTTGGACTAGAAGTTAGCTAATTTCAGTGGGATGAAAGGAAATTTAACTCAGGGTAATTGTTTGGAAAGGTGTCAAGCTCAAATTTGGATTGGCAGTGGGAGCCATTCAAATACAAGATGATTAAGGTACAGGTTAAATATATTTCTACTAAGAAAGAGCAGAGTGCTGCAACAAAGAGCTGGCATAATGGCCAAATAGTATCCTTCTGTGCTTTTAGGAGGAAAGGGTGTGCATCAAAGGCTGGGGTTCCATGGATGAAAGAGACATACCCAAAATATCATGACCTATCTATTTTTTTTAGACATGCTGACTGACCTGCTTTACATTTCCAATATTTTCTGATTTTATTAAAGACAGAAAGACAGCTGCATGGGTAGAAGTTGAACTGCCAAAAAATAATTGTTGAATGTTATTATGTTAGCAGGCAAAGTCAACATGGATTTATGAAGGGGAAGTCATGTTTGACAAATTTGCTGGAATTCTTTGAGGATGTAACGAACAGGGTGGATAAAGGGGAACCAGTGGATGTGGTGTATTTGGACTTCCAGAAGGCATTTGACAAGGTGCCACACAAAAGGTTACTGCACAAGATAAAAGTTCACGGGATTGGGGGGAATACATTAGCATGGATAGAAGATTGGCTGACAAACAGAAAACAGAGTCGGGATAAATGGTTCGTTCTCTGGTTGGCAATCAGTAACGAGTGAGGTGCCGCAGGGATCAGTGCTGGGACCCCAACTATTTACAATCTATATTAACAACTTGGAAGAGGGGACTGATTGTAATGTAGCCAAGTTTGCTGACGATACAAAGATGGGAGGAAGGGCAATGCGTGAGGAGGATATAAAGAGGCTGCAGGAGGACATAGACAGGCTAAGTGTGTGGGAAAGAATTTGGCAGATGGAGTATAATGTTGGAAAGTGTGAGTTCATGCATTTTGGCAGAAAAAAATCAAAGAGCAAGTTATTATTTAAATGGAGAAAGATTGCAAAGTGCTGAGGTACAGCGAGACCTGGGGGTACTTGTGCATGAAACACAAAAGGATAATATGCAGGTACAGCAAGTGATCAGGAAGGCCAATGGAATCTTGACGTTTATTGCAAAGGGGATGGAGTATAAAAACAGGCAAGTCTTGTTACAGCTGTACAGGGTATTGGTGAGGCCACAGCTGGAATACTACATGCAGTTTTGGTTTCCATATTTACAAAAGGATATACTTGCTGTGCAGGCAGTTCAGAGAAGGTTCACTAGGTTGATCCCAGAGGTGAGGGGATTGACTTATGAGGAACGGTTGAGTAGGTTGGACCTCTATTCATTGGAATTCAGAAGAATGAGAGGTGATCTTAAAGAAATGTATAAGATTATGAGGGAGCTTGACAAGGTGGTTGCAGAGAGGATGTTTCCACTGGTGGGGGAGACTAGAACTAGAGGGCATGATCTTAGAATAAGGGGCCGCTCATTTAAAACTGAGATGAGGAGACATTCTCTCAGAGGGTTGTAAATCTGTGGAATTCGCTGCCTCAGAGAGCTGTGGAAGCTGGGACATTAAATAAATTTAAGACAGAAATAGACAGTTTCTTAAATGATTAGGGGATAAGGGGTTATGGGGAGCAGGCAGGGAAGTGGAGCTGAGTCCATGATCAGATCAGCCATGATCTTACTGAATGACGGAGCAGGCTCGAGGGGCCTTATAGAAACATAGAAACATAGAAAATAGGTGCAGGAGTAGGCCATTTGGCCCTTCGAGCCTGCACCACCATTCAATAAGATCATGGCTGATCATTCCCCTCAGTACCCCTTTCCTGCTTTCTCTCCATACCCCTTGATCCCCTTAGCCGTAAGGGCCATATCTAACTCCCTCGTGGATATATCCAATGAACTGCCATCAACAACTCTCTGCGGAAGGGAATTTCACAGGTTAACAACTCTCAGAGTGAAGAAGTTTCTCCTCGTCTCAGTCCTAAATGGCCTATCCCTTATCCTAAGACTATGTCCCATGGTTCTGGACTTCCCCAACATCGGGAACATTCTTCCCGCATCTAACCTGTCCAGTCCCGTCAGAATCTTATACGTTTCTATGAGATCCCCTCTCATCCTTCTAAACTCTAGTGAATAAAGGCCCAGTTGATCCAGTCTCTCCTCATATGACAGTCCAGCCATCCCTGGAATCAGTCTGGTGAACCTTCGCTGTACTAGCTCAATAGCAAGAACGTCCTTCCTCAGATTAGGAGACCAAAACTGAACACAATATTCCAGGTGAGGCCTCACTAAGGCCCTGTACAACTGCAGTAAGACATCCCTGCTCCTATACTCAAATCCCCTTGCTATGAAGGCCAACATACCATTTGCCTTCTTCACTGCCTGCTGTACCTGCATGCCCACTTTCAGTGACTGATGAACCATGACACCCAGGTCTTGTTGCATCTCCCCTTTTCCGAATTTGCCACCATTCAGATAATATTCTGCCTTCGTGTTTTTGCCCCCAAAATGGATAACCTCACATTTATCCACATTATACAGCATCTGCCATGCATTTGCCCACTCACCTAACCTGTCCAAGTCACCCTGCAGCTTCTTAGCGTCCTCCTCACAGCTCACACCACCACCCAGTTTAGTGTCATCCGCAAACTTGGAGATATTATACTCAATTCCTTCACCTAAATCATTAATGTATATTGTAAAGAGCTGGGGTCCCAGCACTGAGCCCTGCGGCACTCCACTAGTCACTGCCTGCCATTCTGAAAAGGACCCATTTATCCAGACTCTCTGCTTCCTGTCTGCCAACCAGTTCTCTATCCACGTCAGTATATTACCCCCAATACCATGCGCTTTGATTTTTCACACCAATCTCTTACGGGACCTTGTCAAAAGCCTTTTGAAAGTCCCAATACACCATATCCACTGGTTCTCCCTTGTCCACTCTGCTAGTTACATCCTCAAAAAATTCTAGAAGGTTCGTCAAGCATGATTTCCCTTTCATAAATCCATGCCTACTTGGTCTGATCCTGTTACTGCTTTCCAAATGCGCTGCTATTTCATCCTTAATGATTGATTCCAACATTTTCTCCACCACTGATGTCAGGCTTACCGTCTATAATTACCCGTTTTCTCTCTCCCTCCTTTTTTAAAAAGTGGTGTTACATTAGCTACCCTCTAGTCCATAGGAACTGATCCAGAGTCGATAGACTGTTGGAAAATGATCACAATGCATCCACTATTTCTAGGGCCACTTCCTTAAGTATTCTGGGATGCAGACTATCAGGCCCCGGGGATTTATCGGCCTTCAATCCCATCAATTTCCCTAACACAATTTCCCGCCTAATAAGGATATCCTTCAGTTCCTCCTTCTCACTAGACCCACTGTCCCCTAGTACATTCGGAAGGTTATTTGTGTCTTCCTTCGTGAAGACTGAACCGAAGTATTGGTTCAATTGGTCTGCCATTTTTTGTTCTCCATTATAAATTCATCTGAATCCGACTGCAAGGGACCTACGTTTGTCTTCACTAATCTTTTTCTCTTCACATATTTATAGAAGCTTTTGCAGTCAGTTTTTATGTTCCCTGCAAGCTTCCTCTCGTACTCTACTGGCCTACTCCTGCTCCTATTTCTTATATTCTTATGTTCTTATGTAGTATTCACCTAATTTTTATGGCCATTTGCCCAACAGGTCAAGAAAATTAAGTGCTCCATCCAAACAGGTTTATGCTGTGGTGAAATCCATTTATTATCACATTATCTTAAAACAATTTTATTTGTATTTTATTATATTATTAAAAAGTAAGATGATGAAATCCAGTCGTTTGGCATATGGAAATACTGAAATCAAATATACAGAGATCTTGCTATTGCAATAGGATATGCAATACATATAACTATTGGAAGAAAAGAGCAAAATCAATTTTGTGCCCAACACGGTGCTGGTTAGTAACAAAGAAACATAGAAAATAGGTTCAGAAGTCGGCCATTCGGCCCTTCGAGCCTGCACCACCATTCAATAAGATCATGGCTGATCATTCCTTCAGTCCCTTTTCCTGCTTTCTCTCCATACCCCTTGATCCCTTTAGCCGTAAGGGTCATATCTAACTCCCTCTTGAATATATCCAATGAACTGGCATCAACAACTCTCTGCGGCAGGGAATTCTACAGGTTAACAACTCTCTGAGTGAAGAAGTTTCTCCTCATCTCAGTCCAAAACGGCCTGCCCCTTATCCCCTGGTTCTGGACTTCCCCAACATCGGGAACATTCTTCCCGCATCTAACCTGTCCAGTCCAGTCAGAATCTTATATGTTTCTATGAGATCCCCTCTCATCCTTCTAAACTCCAGTGAATAACGGCCCAGTTGATCCAGTCTCTCCTCATATGTCCGTCCTGCCATCCTGGGAATCAGTCTGGTGAACCTTCGCTGCACTCCCTCAATAGCAAGAACGTCCTTCCTCTGATTAGGAGACCAAAACTGAACACAATATTCCAGGTGGAGCCTCACCAAGGCCCTGTACAACTGCAGCAAGACTTCCCTGCTCCTATACTCAAATCCCCTAGCTATGAAGGCCAACATACCATTTGCCTTCTTCACTGCCTGCTGTACCTGCATGCCAACTTTCATTGACTGATGAACCATGACACCCAGGTCTCGCTGCACCTCCCTTTTTCCTAATCTGCCGCCATTCAGATAATATTCTGCCTTTGTGTTTTTGCCCCCAAAGTGGATAACCTCACATTTATATGAGGTTAAATGAAAGATACATCACTGCATTAGCCATAAAGCAAACATGCTTCAGTTGAAGCGGACGATCAAGGAACCAAAAGAACCTATGTCCATACCAAATTCCACTGTAAAAAGACCTGGTCAATTGCTTGCCAGAGGTACAAGTGCAAGGTCAACTGCTAACTGCAGGATTCTCAGATGGCTTCCAACGACGGCAATCAAATCTGTTTCTGGCACCAAGCCTAAAACAAACCCTCCTTTTGAGAAGGACTGATTCAATTGCCACACCTTTGTGGATAAAGCAGTTGTTGAACATGCACTGGCGTAGATCTTGACTTTGTGCAATATTGTAAAACGGGTGATAACGAGTCTGACTTTAATGGGGAGAGATGTAAAACGGGCTGCCAATTCATTATCGCCCGTTTTACACTATCGCACAAAGTTAAGATCTATCTCATTATTTGCTGTGGTGTCATCTGAAATCCAAGGGTCAGCTACCAAAGATTCCTTTGAACTAGAGCAACCCGATCAGCTGAATCAAATATTATAAGACTATCCATATTGCAACATGGTCCATGTAGACAAGAAATTAATGAATCGTAGAAAAATAGAAATGGAAAAGAATTTGGGTGTGATTATTAACCATTCACTGAAAGTATCCAGTGTGCAGGTGTTGACACCATGGCTAATTGTGTATTGGGATGAATCTCAAGGACATTTGAACGAAAACAAACTAATCTAACCTAGACCACTGGTGAGGTCACATTGGAACAATATGTAACAATTTGGACATCCAACTTTAAAACTGGCACTGATATACTGGAGAAGATACAGAAAGGAGTAAAATGGATGATTCTGGGACTGGATTGAGGAAAGACTCACAGAAATTGTTTCATTAGGCAATAAAAAGATTGGTGATGATGCGTTTTTTTAAATACCGAGAGGAATGCATTTTGTAGATACAAGCAGGCTATTTAATTTGGCTTGTTAGCACAGATTATGGGACAAAAAATATAAAATGAACCAACCTCAAGCTGGAATTGTAATTACTTTTCCCCAGACAGCAGTGGATATGTGGAATGGACTCCCAGCTAAAGCAGCTAATGCTATACGAATTAATACATTTTAAGTTAATGAAATAGAAGTCATCAATTTGGTTTCCGTGAATAACCCCAAACCTAAGACTGCATCTGTTTTATGCACTCTGGAGCCAGGTGAATTTGATTGATGCTGATGATAGTAGAAATAGTGAAGAGAGACATTGGAAAGGTGAAAAGGGCATGACAGAATCATATTTAAAGGAAAAGATACCCTGAGGGCTATGCTGCATTGGAAGTCTATTCAATCCTCCTACAGTGGAGAAGAAAATTATTTTTCACAAATTCCCATAATCTACTTTTGTAGCTAAACTGCAGCGGTCAGCCCGCATCTTATAAAGTAGAGTAAAACTGAATTTGGCCATACTTTTCAGAGTTAAATTGTGATCGAATGTAATAACAAATGTAATTAAGTTTATTCCCCTATTTCATCAAATAAATAGAAATAAAAATATATTTTAAAAATCTGTGTCTCGAAATATTAACAAACTGATTCATGGGGCTCAATTTTCCCCAATGACGTTTTTTGGCATAGTGCCATAGTTACGCACATTTTTTTTGACCCCGATTACTCCAGAAAAATAACTTGCAAGTTCTCCGTTCTATTTTTTGAAATTGCCACCATGCAACCTGTCCTTTAGCTTCGGGGGGTGGAGACTAATGTCTGTGCGGAAAAAATGCCCCCCCTTCTCCGCATGCGCAAAATAAAAAATGACGTTTTTGATGTGACTGCTATGGGCGCGCTGGCCCAGTACACCTCCCAGTCTGCGTTCGACCATTTTTAAAGAGCCAGTTGTGCGTGAGAACTTTAATTCTCAGTGGAAAAATCGGAGCTGCAATATTATATGCAACGTGGCTCAAGGACCAAGAATTTCCCACAGGATGAAGTGAAGGCACTAGTTACTGTAACTGAGGCCAGATGGCATGAGCTGGACACCAGCAGAGGGCACATAAAAGTTTCACCAAAAGAAATGAAGAAAGTGTGGTACCAACTTGCAGAAGATTACTGTGCAATCGTGACCACCCCGAGATCTGGAGGCCAGTGCAAAAAGTCTCAGGACCTTGGACAAGTAGTTAGTGTGAGTAATATTTTCAGTTATTCACTGGAATTGCAATTGTAAATGTGACCATCTGTATATGTCCCGTCCAGCAGAAAGACACCATCTCTAAAAAGTTATATTTTCAACTTTGCAGAGGAAGATGGCACAGAACAAAAGGGAAAGAACTCGAACAGGAGGAGGCCCGGCAAATCTGCATCCACTGACACCCTTGGAAGACACGGTCGCTGCATTAATGGGTCCTGCCTGGAGAAAACCACCACTGCGCCAGCTGGGCCCACACTTAAGGGAGAGGGAAAGTTCTGCAAATTCCATAGTCAGGCTTTGCTACTGCGCGGGCTAGCTGTTGTGTATCTGTAAAGCATGCACTCCCATGTTCTGCCACCAGGGAGTGCATCCCTATGAAGTCCCAAGGGATCCCAGCATCCCTTGGGAGCACTGTATATAAGCCGGCCCCTAAGGCCTGTTCCTCACTCTGGAGCTTCTTAATACAGACAGAGGTCACTGTTGCTTTATCCTCCCTGTGTGCAGTCTCATCCGTGTTAGGAACACAACAACTGGCGGCGAGTATGCAAATCCATCGCAAAGATGCAGCAAACTGTGGGCATCCTGGAGAAGTTCTCGGAGGGTGAGGACTGGGAAGCCTATGTCAAACGGCTAGACCAGTACTTTGTAGCCAACGAGCTGGACGGAGAGGGAAGCGCTGCAAAAAGGAGAGCAATCCTCCTCACGGTCTGCGGGGCACCAACCTACAACCTCATGAAGAATCTTCTAGCGCTGGTGAAACAGGTAAGTCGTATGAGGAGCTGTGTACACTGGTTTGGGAGCATCTTAACCCGAGGGAGAGCGTGCTGATGGCGAGTGTTGGTTCTACACGTGCCAGCGATCTGAAGGTCAGGAAGTGGCGAGATACGCCGCCGAGCTAAGGCGACTTGCCGGACAATGTGAGTTTGATGGCTACCTGGAGCAAATGCTCAGAAACTTTTTTGCACTGGGCATTGGCCACGAGACCATCCTACGAAAACTTTTGACTGTAGAGACACCGACCCTCAGTAAGGCCATTGCATCCACCAGTGATAACACCAAACAAATCTCTCAGCACTCAAGTGCTAGCAATGTTCATAAATTACTGGAACTGTGTTTGCGAGCAGAAATGTACAGGGGAGAAACCACAAGTCTGCAACTGCCTGCAGGCCTCAGGTGACCCAGATGACTCAGAGTCCGCAATAAAGGATGAATGCAAGGCAATTCACACCTTGTTGGCGTTGTGGAGGCTTCCATTCAGCCGATTCATGCCGCTTCAAAAGGGTATGTTTGCAAGAGCTGTGGAACAATGGGGCACCTCCAACAAGCTTGCAGTTCTGCAAAACCTGCTAACCATCACGTGGCAGAGGAAGATCGGTCCATGGTGGATCAAAGCAATTTCGAGCCTGAGAGAGAGGAAGCAGATACTGAAGTACACGGGGTGCGCACATTTTTGACGAAATGTCCACCTATAATTGCATGGCTTACCCATAGCCATGGAACTGGACACTGGCATTAGCCAAACCATCATGCGTAAAAAGATGTTTGCGAGACTGTGGTTCAACAAGGCACTCAGACCAGCCTTGAGCCCCATCCACACGAAACTGAGAACGTACACCAAAGAGCTTATCACTGTCCTGGGCAGCGCCATGGTCAAGGTCACCTACGAGGGCACGGTACACGAACTGCCACTCTGGATTGTCCCGGACGATGGCCCCACACTGCTTGAAAGGAGCTGGCTGGGCAAAATCCGCTGGAACTGGGATGACATCCGAGCGCTATCACATGTCATGAGGCCTCATGTACCCAGGTTCTTAACAAATTTCCTTCCCTTTTTGAGCCAGGCATTGGAAACTTTTCCGGGGCGTAGGTGCGGATCCACTTGGTCCCAGAGGCATGATCCATTCACCACAAGGCGTGAGCGGTACCTCACATGATGAGGGAGAGAGTGGAAATCGAGCTGGACAGGCTGCAACACGAGGGCATCGTCTCCCTAGTGGAATTCAGTAAGTGGGCCAGTCCGATTGTTCCAGTACTCAAAAGTGATGGCACGGTCAGGATTTGCGGCGATTATAAAGTAACTATTAATCGTTTCTCGCTACAGGACCAATACGCGCTACCTAAGGCAGACGACCTATTTGCGACGCTGGCAGGAGGCAAGACGTTCACCAAGCTCGACCTGACTTCGGCCTACATGACGCAGGAACTGGAGGAGTCTTCGAAGGGTCTCACCTGCATCAACACGCACAAGGGACTGTTCATCTACAACAGATGCCCGCGTGGAATTCGGTCGGCTGCAGCAAGCTTCCAGAGAAACATGGAGAGCCTACTCAAGTCGGTACCACACATGGTGGTCTTTCAGGACGACATATTGGTCACGGGTCAGGACACCGCCGAACACCTACAAAACCTGGAGGAGGTCCTCCAGCGACTGGATCGTGTAGGACTGCGGCTGAAGAGGTCGAAATGCGTCTTCATGGCAACAGAAGTGGAGTTTTTGGTGAGAAAGATTGCGGCAGACGACATTCGGCCCACAGACGCCAAGACAGAAGCTATCAGGAACGCCCCCAGGCCACAGAACGCCACGGAGCTGCGGTCATTCCTGGGACTCCTCAACTATTTTGGTAATTTCCTACCGGGCTTAAGCACCCTCTTAAGAGCCCCTACATGTGTTATTGCGTAAAGGTGAGAACTGGGTATGGGGAAAAAAAAACAAGTAATTGCTTTTGAGAAAGCCAGAAACATTTTATGCTCCAACAAGCTGCTTGTATTGTGTAAAAGACTTGTGCTAGCATGTGATGCAACGTCGTACGGAGTCAGGTGTGTATTACAACAAGCTAACGTTGCGGGGAAGTTGCAACCCGTTGCCTATGCCTCCAGGAGCTTGTCTAAGGCCGAGAGGGCCGACAGCATGATAGAGAAAGAGGCATTAGCGTGTATGTTCGGGGTAAAGAAATGCATCAGTACCTGTTTGGCCTCAAATTTGAGCTCAAATTTGAGCTGGAAACTGATCACAAGCCCCTCACATTCCTGTCTGCTAAAAACAAGGGGATAAATACTAATGCCTCAGCCCACATACAAAGGTGGGTAGTCGCGTTAACAGTGTATAATTATACCATCCGCCACAGGCCAGGCACCGTGAACTGTGCGGATGCTCTCAGTCGGCTACCATTGCCCATCACGGGGGTAGAAATGGCGCAGCCCGTACACTTGTTGATGGTCATGGAAGTGTTTAAAAATGATAAATCACCTGTCACGGCCCGCTAGATTAGGACTTGAACCAGCCAAGATCCTCTGCTGTCCATTGTAAAAAACTGTGTACTGCATGGGAGCTGGACCAGCATCCCCGTTGAAATGCAAGAGCTAATCAAGCCATTCCAGCGGCGAAAGGACAAACTGTCCATTCAGGCAGACTGCCTGTTGTGGGTTAACCGTGTAGTGCTACTCAAAAAAGGCAGGGTGACATTTATCTCGGATCTCCACAGCACACACCCGGCTATAGTAATGATGAAAGCGATAGCCAGATCCCATGTATGGTGGCCCGGTATCGACTCTGACTTAGAGTCCTGTGTACGGCAATGCAGTGCGTGTGCTCAGTTGAGCAACGCGCCCAGAGAGGCACCACTAAGTTTGTGGTCCTAGCCCTTCAGACCATGGTCAAGGATCCATGTCGACTATGCGGGCCCGTTTCTCGGTAAAATGTTCCTGGTGGTGGTGGATGCTTTTTCAAAAATGGATTGAATGTGAAATAATGTCGGGAAGCACCGCCACCGCCACCATTGAAAGCCTGAGGGCCATGTTTGCCACCCACGGCCTGGCTGACATACTGGTCAGTGACAACGGGCCATGTTTCACCAGTGCCGAATTTAAAGAATTCATGACCCGCTATGGGATCAAACATGTCACCTTGGCCCCGTTTAAACCAGCCTCCAATGGGCAGGCAAAGCGGGCAGTACAAACAATCAAACAGAGCCTTAAACGAGTCACAGAAGGCTCACTCCAAACCCGCCTGTCCCGAGTACTGCTCAGCTACTGCACGAGACCCCACTCGCTCACAGGGGTGCCCCCGGCTGAGCTACTCATGAAAAGGACAGTTAAAACCAGACTCTCGCTGGTTCACCCCAACCTGCATGATCAGGTAGAGAGCAGGCTGCAGCAACAAAATGTAAACGATGGTCGTGCCACTGTGTCACGGGAAATTGATCTGAATGACCCTGTGTATGTGCTGAACTATGGACATGGTCCCAAGTGGATTGCGGGCAGCTAAAGAAGGGAGTAGGGTGTTTGTAGTCAAACTAGACAATGGACAAATTTGCAGAAAGCACTTGGGCCAAACGAGGCTGCAGTTCACAGACTGCCCTGAACAACCCACAGCAGACACCACCTTTTTCGAGCCCACAACACACACCCAAAGGATCAACAACACCACGCCGGACCAGGAAATCGAACCCATCACGCCCAACAGCCCAGCAAGGCCAGGCTCACCCAGCAGCCCTGCAGGGCCAACAAAATACCAGCCCAGTGAGGGCACAGCGAACACACCAGAACAGACATTTGTAGCAAGGCGGTCCACCAGGGAAAGAAAGGCTCCCGACCGCCTCACCGTGTAAATAGTTTTCACTTTGACTTTTCGGGGGGAGTGATGATGTGTATCTGTAAAGCATGCACTCCCATGTTCCGCCACCAGGGAGCGCATCCCCTGAAGTCCCAAGGAATCCCAGCATCCCTTGGGAGCACTGTATATAAGCCGGCCCCTTAGGCCTGTTCCTCACTCTGGAGTGTCTTAATAAAGACTGAGGTCACTGTTACTTTAACCTCCCTGTGTGCAGTCTCATCTGTGTTAGGAACACAACACTAGCCCTGCTTCGGTTCCTGGGGATGTCTCCGTCAGCTAGGCTTCAGTTGATGCAATGTGCTATCATTCATCGTGGTCCTTCAAATGAGCCTGCTGCCTGTGCTGTGTGAGCCTACCCATGCCATCCTGCCCCTTCCTCTGCTGCTAACCATTTATCTGCTTTGTTATATTTTGCAGAACTTGAGGCCAACCCGGACAAGGCTGAAGCCGCTGCAGAAGAAGATTCAGATGCGGGTGAGCCTGAAGAGTTGACCATCTTCCAATCCCACCTTCCAGACCAAGAGCATGGGGGTGAGGGGGAGGAGATTGATGAAGCCCCCACTCTTGTACTCACTCTGCAGAAGGTGCAGATGCCGCCATTGAGGTGCCAGGCCCTTTCCTGAGTGGTACGGGTGTTGGGACATTCCATGGTTTCTCACAGTCCGAGACTAGGGATTCCAGTGGGGTGCAACGAGGCACACCCAGGGCCCCACCATCCGAGGCTGCGGGTCCCAGTGGGGTGCAGCGAGGCCCACCCAGGGCCACACTGTCCAAGGCTGCAGGTCCCGGTGGGGTGCAGCAAGGCACAGCCAGGGCCCCACCGTCCAAGGCTGCGGGTCCCAGTGGGATACAGCGAGCCACACCCAGGGTGAGGAGGGGAAGGAGAGTTCGACAGCACTCTCCTGAGGTGCAGGATCTAACAGATGTGGTTCAGATGATGGCAATTAGTGCGGAGAGCATTGACCTTACACATTCACTCTTGGACACCATCAGTGGGGTAGGTAATGAAGTATTGGGACTGTCGGGAGAAGTAACAACACTCTCACGAGAAATGGGAACACTGTCCGGGCACATGAGGGAGGGAATGTCGCTGGCAGCTGATACAATCTTGGTGCACATGAGGGAGGGAATGTTGCAAGTTGTTGATATAATGTCGGTGAACATGAGAGAGGGAATGTTGCAGGTAGTTGAGACACTGTCAGGGCACATGAGGGAGGGAATGTCGGAGTCAGCTGCTGCAATAAGGGAACACACCCAGACCCTGCGCCCACTGACAGAATCAACTGCCACTCCCACTCCAATCCCCAGACCAGCCTCTGAAGAGGCCCAAGTCAGGCCTTCCACATTAACGCCTGCCCACGCCCTCCATCAAGATGTGCGAATTACCCGAGATGTTCGAAACAATAAGCTTGGTACCAACCCGAGCAATGCTGTACCACCACCTGTGAACAAGACCAAGCGCAGCGGGCAGTCTTAGAATAAGGTGGAGGAGAGATGGTGCAGCCTTTCTTTGCTGCTGTTGTTATTGTTGTTGTTGTTATTATTGTTGTTCTTATTGTAACTGTTCTCAAATTTAAAGTTTTTTGTAAGTTATGTAAATTTACAAATTTAAAAGTTTAAATTAAAAATCTTAAAGTTTTTAAGTGATCTTAACGTTTTTGAGTGATCTTAAGTGAAAACTTTAAAGTTTGATACAAGAATATTTTTATTAAAGTTATGTACAAGCAAGTGTTAAACTTTTGAATAAAATATATTTTAAATTATAACTGACTCATTTCCATTATTTACACAACTTTTTGAACTAAAGAAGAATCATTTCCATTATTTGTTCGATTAACACAACGCAACATTACGGAACAGGTCCAAACAGTAAACATGGTCCATTTGGAATAGTTGCCACTGAGCCTTCAGGCAGCAAAGTGTTCATGGATGAGCTGCTGGCGCAAGGCTCAAGCAATCATTAAAGGGGTACAACGGCACGCACTCCTCCGCTGTCGTGCTCCGGGTTCAGGTAGTTGCATGGCTTCCTCGTCCTCGTCGTCATCTGCATCTTCCTCCTTATCATTAACCACTATTATCTCAGGTGGGTCTTCTATTACCAGCTGCTGCTGCCTCATGATGGCTAAGTTATGCAGCATTCAGCACACAACATTGAACTGATCGACAATTTCAGGGGAGTATTGCAAGTAGCCTCCGGATTGGTCCAGTCATCAGAATCACTGTTTCAAGATGCCAATGGTTCTCTCTATTATGTTGCGCATCGCAATGTGCTACATGTTGTATTCCCGGTCAGTTTCTGTCCGGGTTATGCGTAGGGGCCAGGTGGCGAGGCCATACGGTTTGTCTCTCAGCAGCCAGCTCTGCCCTTCTGGCTGCTGCTGAAACATGGCAGATATAACGCTCTCGCGTAGGATGAATGCATCATAGGTGCTCCCAGGGTATCTCGCATCAACTGACATGATGCGCTGCATGTCGTCACACACGAGTTGCACATTCACGGAGTGGAAGCTTTTTCTGTTCCTGTACATCTCGGAATCCTCCAAAGGTTCTCACAAGGCGATGTGGGTACAATCAATGCAGCCCTGTACCTTTTGGAAGCCATCAATCCTGGAGAAGCCCACAGTCCTGTCACTCATTGTTTGGACGGTCATGAGGAACTTTATGTTGTCATTCCTCTGGGCATATGGTGCAACAGTCACCTCCCGAATGCAGATATGTGTTGCATGTTGAGAACTGGTGCACACATCCCCAGTTGTGGCCTGGAATGATCCAGATGCATAGAATGAAAGTGCAGCTGTAACCTTCACTTCAACTGACAAAGCAGTCCTCCTGACTCTTCTGGATTGCAGGTCTGCTTTTACTAATTCACAGATCTCGGTTACAACTTCTTTGCGGAAATGCAACCTTCTCACACAGTCTGCATCACTCAGGTGCAGGTACGAATGCCTGTCTTGATATACCCGACGTGGGTAAGGCCTTCTGCCCCTAATCCTAAGGGGTCTGAGATTCCTCATGCGATGACGTCGAATCAATCATCTCCTCCGCTGCACCATCATGCACAAGGTTTGCACGAGGTATGGCATTGTCAATATTGCTCCCATAATTAAATTGTACCTTTGCAAGAAGCTCAAAAATGCAGGACAAGGAGTTAAAGCTTCTCTGCTCTCTCTCTCCCCAAGGTCAATGCCCTAGTATGGACCACACCCTGGTCTGCACATGCACAATTGGCTTGCTTAGAATGGGAAGCTAGGCATTCAAATGAGGACATTTGGGGCAACGAAGTCTAACGCAATTCTTTAATTTTAGATTTTTTTCAACGTACCATCCCACCACCGACCGATCGTCTCCTCACCGAGCTTGAGTGTCGGCCAGCAGAATCGCTCCCTCGCCCGGACATAGGGGCTCGGTAAACAGCCGCACCCCCCTCCACACCCCCGCCCCCAGGCTTGTTTTGAAACTGCTACATAGTGTAAGGCTTCTCAGGCCTTCAGTTCGGCTTCCACCACCTCCGGGCTTCTTTTGAAGCCAAGTCCCGAGCCCGTGTCCGGGCGAGGGAGCAATTCTGCCGGCCGACGTTCCCAGCCTCGAGCCCGGTGAGGAGACATTTGCTGGTGGTGTGGCATTTTGTAAAAAATCTAAAATTAAAGAATTGCATTAGATTTCCATTTCTTCCATTTTAAGTTTGAAAAAATTAAGCTTCATGATGCATATTTAATGTCTTCTTGACTCCCTCCAAAACTTCGCAAAAAATCAATGGCGTCTTTCTGTGTCGATTTTTTAATGTGCGCTGGTTTTTCTTAAAAACCAGAAGGTTTTTTGGGAATGGTCACATACGCCGTCCTAGGAGAAACGTAAGTTGGCCAAACTTACATAAATCTGAAAAACTGGTGCAGACATCAAGTTACGCCCTCATGACGCAAAAAAAACTTAAAAAATCATAACTGAGTTACGCTGGCGCACAAACTTTGGGGGAACTTAGATATTTTAACAGGCCAAAAAAAGCTGCGGCACCAAAACAAGTGCAGATAACTGGGGAAAATTGAGCCCATGGACCTGTAGTATTAAGGAGATTTTTTTCCATCTATCTGGAAAGTTATATAAAAAACATTTGCCTCACCAGAGCGACAATTATTCAGCATTTCGGACAGAATTGGTTTTCTTAGCACCTCCCCAGTGGGTCAGTGGGTAAATGCGCTGTGCAGTGTGGAAGCCATACGGACCTTAGTTCTGATTGCCAGTCTCAGCACTTGAGGTACTTGAATTGGCTTTAGCACTCTGGGCCAGGGAAGAAAAAATTTGGCACAAGTTAACTCCCTTGATTGCTGTACAGTGTGACCCTGTGAGTAAAAGTGCACATTCAGATCAGGTGGTGATGGCCCTGCAGTAGAATGGTCTGTGGAGGCATCACCTGATGTTCACACATGCGGTATGATTCCAAGGGTGTCAGTAGTAAAGGTTCTTCATGGGTGAATAGACTCAGATGATTGCTGCTGGCACCCTTGGAATCATACCGCAGCACATTACATCAACAAATTGGTTGAAGGAGCAACTATAAATCTTGGGGTCAAATTTTCCATTTTGTTACTGTGTATTTCAAGGAGATTTTGAGGTTCGTGGAAGTGGCTCCCTAATTGGACAGGTGTGCTCACGTGAAAGGCTAGTGATGGGAAAATGTCATCCACCGTAGTTCCCATCATTAACACCTTCTCAACACTGGGAATCAGGAACAATGACTTAAAACTTAAAGGCCCACATTGTGTAGTGCAAAGGGGGAAAACAGGAGTTTCAAAATGTTTAAATTAAATTCTGGTTTTCCCTTCAGCTGTGCTGCGGCAGCTGCTGCAGACATTTTCCTCCATTCTCACCCGAGGTGGGCAACCCCGTATCAGGGGAACCACCCCATGGAAATTGGCACCAATCTGGTAATGAGCTTGACCCCCAGAAGATACGCCGGAGTCAGGGCAGAGAGATATAGGTGGGCACATGCATAGTGATCACCAAGTCTAGGTCCCGATGTCTTCCTGCCCACGTTTGGAAGGATTTTTAAGTAGTGATCTGATGTGTACCAATAGGAATAACAAGTAAGTCACTCAACAGTGCTGAATTTTGAAAGCACTGGGTAAAGCAAGGATAAATATCGGAGTTAAAGTCGTTAGGAACTATCTGAAATGATCAACAATGGAAATAGACAGTTTCTAAACATTTCTAAATATGCTCCCAAAAATCCACAGGCTGCAATTCTAGCTGTTAAGCCAGGACCATGCCTGCCTATGCCCTCCAGCTGACGTTTGTTAGGTCAGTGCTTGGGTAACTCGTTTGCATGTGGCCAACCGGTACCTGGCCCTATAACTGCATCTTCAGCACTCGACGGCTCTATGCAGCTGCAAAATCTGGCATCCTCCGGGCACTGGGTGGCCAGACCCGCTCCCTCCCCCTCCCGCCTCCAAAGCCCCAGGGAGTACCCCCTCAGACCACTGTGTCAGGGAGCTGATCCAATTGGATAGATGGATAAAGGAAATGGGGTGGAAGGGATATTGAACAGGGTTATGAAATGTGATTCGAACTATTTGCTCAGATGGAGGGTAAACAACACGAACTGCTTGAGTCTAAAGGCCTGTTTCTGTGTTGTAACTTCTATGTATTCTAGAGAGAGCACACGAAGAGGCTTCAAATGGCAGAAAGAGGAGCAGTATTCGTGACGTTTACTGTGATCAAAGCCCCAAGCTTCTCGGAAGCTTTGGTGAAAGTTATGTTGGCAGCAATCTGGGCATGGAAAGACGTTCTAAAAACTTGACTGCGCAGTGCTGTTCTTAGGGAGCTAAACTGCCTCCGAAGCCTCGAATATAGCGGGCAGGGAGTGCATGTTCATTGCGAGCCAGAAGTGTGCCACCTGTCATATTGGTGTAGGCAAAATAATAGTCCTGCCTTCCCCTCCATTATGCTCCCTCCCTATCTTGAAATGGAATTAATGTTCCCTGTAACCTGTACTTTGTCCTGCGTGGCCTGTTTCTTTTACTGTGCGGTCCCTTTAAATGTTTTTTAAGTGGTTACAATGTAAAGTCGGTGAGCGGCCTGTGCAGGACCTTTCCCATTATTGCATGGCCATGCGGCTTAGAGGGAGCATTGAATGGAATCACCCTAAGCATCATAAATGCACTCTAGACCCCAGGCCACCTGTGAGCTAAGCTACAGGAGATCAGCTGGGTCATTTTATAACTACTGATTTGTGGCGGTGTTTGGAATAGATCAGCTAAAAACATATCTGGCAGGGATCCAATGACCTCTTAAGATGTTAGCTGGCCCATAGATTGTACCCTAACTTTTAGCAATTTATAAAATATGCACTGATTTTAGTCACGATTTTAACCCTGGCCATTGGGAATGGGGCAGGCAGGGGGTTAAAATGGCGGCCATACAGCACCCACTGTGTTCCTGCCCCCTGCATTCTAACTCTGGTGGCTGCCTCTTCCGCAGGCAGTCGGGACCTCATAAATATTTAATTGTAGTGGTCAGATAATGTAATTTGAATCCCGACATAACTTTAACTGCGAGACATGTGACTGGCGCACAGTCTCGGCGCCTCCGGCAAAAGCTGGTAGCAAGCAGCATTGGGCCAGAAGAGACATAGGTAGGTTAGGAAAGTTTTAGAATTTTGTTCTGGTTCCTTGTGGCCCAGGAGAAGCAGGAGTGTTCCTACTGGCCATGCAAGAAAACCGGAGGTCTCCTCCACCCAGGCTTTCGCTCCCCATCTTCCAGCTGCAATTCGCACGTAGTTACCTCACTGAGGAGTATTTCCGTGGGTCCTCAGAGACAACCTGCAGACACGATTTCTTGCTCCTTCCCACAGGCCTCTACGTCATCCCCACTGGTTTCGGCGGGAGCTAGTTAGGGGGAATTTAAATGACACCCGGAACTCAAAATTGCCCAAGCCTCACGTGACAGATGAATCGGCAAACCCCCTCCCCCCACCCTGATTTCCACTCAAGGTCAAAATCAGACCATATACAATTTAGTCAAGAGAAACCACGTATTTGATATATTTTGGTTATTCAAATAATTAGACTTGATGGATTTAAATTACTCGGGATAATTCTTTTGTGTGAAAATTTGTTTTCAGCTGAGCTGTCTTATATCCATCAATAATCAACAGTTAGAAAATAAATGGAGTTTGGGGGTCAGCATATTAAAATATCCTTCATTCCGTTAAGTCATTTGCAGAGACGTTTGAGTAGTTTATCTTATTTTAATTCCCTTTTAATAATACAAACCCATATATCAGTCTAACTTAAAGCTGGCCTGCAGCTACATGTAAATTACCCTTTATTGCTTTACTGTTCTGTTTCACTGTGTATTGATTAAAAATATCCTGGACGTGTGAAAGGAGACCAAATGCAGATGATAATAAGACAATGCACTTTTTAGTCCTCTTTTTCATAAGCCTCAAGTGAAAACACCAGAGGTATTCCTATAGCACGGAATTTAGAAAAGCCATCACTAAGGCAAAGGATTAGTTATCAACTGGACTTCAAGTAAATAATTAATGGCTTGCAAAAGGAAAAATTGGGCATTTTCCTGACCAGACAAAGTAAAGCACTGAAGCAGAGCGTCAAGGGATTATGGTACATAAAAATAGAAGTAGTTCTATTGAGATGGCCATTTTTTTTAGCATTCTTACTTTTATCTCATTGTTTTCTGTCAAAATAGCATCAAGTCAGCAGTTAAATCTACAAATATTATATTGTAATTATCTAGAATTGGCAACTTGCCAAAGATACAAAATGGCGCGAAGTATAGAGACTATTTTGATGACTTAAGACCTTAATAAAGGCATAATTGTCCTCAGTTTGACAGGATGGCAACAGGTTGTAGCAACTGATATTTAACTGTTGAAAGAGCATATAGTGAAGAGTTTTAACAAATTTATACTACAAAAATTTAAATCTGTAGATTTTTTTGTAGTAGGTTGAAATACCTCCATGAAAACAAATACTGCTATTGTAACAATCAGATGCTAATTTCAAGCATAATTCAGTCATGTTGTTTTGACTGTTGTAATGAAAAGGTGGACCATTAAAATAGTTGGAAACTAAAGCTAGCAAGTATGCAACTACTGCAAACAACAAGTCATGGAGGATGTGGGAGAGACCGCAGGTTGGATGACAGTAGCAAAATAAAGCCCATTTAAAACTGAGATGAGGAATTTCTTCTCTCAGAGAGTTGTAAATCTGTAGAATTCTCTGCCCCAGAGAGCTGTGGAGGCTGGGTCACTGAATATATTTAAGGCGGAGATAGACAGATTTCTGAGCGATAAGGGAATAAAGGGTTATGGGGAGCAGGCAGGGAAGTGAAGCTGAGTCCATAATCAGATCAGCCATGATCTTATTAAATGGCGGAGCAGGCTCGAGGGGCCAAATGGCCTACTCCTGCTCCTATTTCTTATGTTCTTATCTCAGATTCCTCATTATTCAGGCACTAAAGGCACTGTTACTTTACAGTTGATACTTTACAGTTCTGGTCCTGGGATAGCAATACCAAAATGATCTCCCTCCATTGCTCTTCCAGTTTTATATCTGGAGCCTACTGCTGCTATTGTGTAGGCTAAGTAAAGGTTGTTTGGTTACATGGCGACCAAGGGGGCTAAATTGCCCAGCACTCAATTTGGGGCACTTAATTCGAATGAAGTGATTTTTTTTCGCCCGGCGATAGGCGGATGCAAGAGTCCCTGAATTGGGCACTTTAACTTTAAAAAAAAGCATCCGGGCGTTCTCACCGTGTGCGTTGCTGCCCGGAATCCCGGGGGCAATTCCTGCCAGGTTGCTTCCGCCGCCTACCCCAGGCAAAAAGTCCTTATCGCCCCATTAGCGCTTCTGCTAAAGGGCCTTTCAGAAAGGGGCAATTTCAGCCCCCTGATCTCCTATTCCTGTAGGCTTGGAGTGTGCCAACTGACTAGGTTCATTATATTTTCCAAATGAAACTTGATTTGTTAAGCAACAGAGCGACATGTTTACTTTCAACAGTTTCCAAAAAGCTTCCAAGTGCCAATTTTGATGCTGGGCCAGTTCCCGAAGCCAGCGTTATTGTTTTATTATGTTATTTTGCATAACGATCGAAGCACATTGATGCACCAAACTGGTTCGTTATGTTTAGCAGACCACAGGAGGAGACAATTGATCCAACAGCAAAACAAGTCATGGTCCTCATCCTATGGGTAATCACACTGCCCACTATGGCACTGAGCCACAGAGACTAGAAAGATTCTAGTTTTGATCTATAGTGTATGCTACATTACTCAATCGCAGTTGGGCTACCCTGAGACTATCAATACTGGGGGGGGGGGGGAGAAAGTAAAGAAAAAAAATGCAGGATTTCTATCCTGATTTCTGCCTAGTGACTCCATGGTCATTGGGTGTAAAGAAGATCAGGCTAAATGCCCTTTGTGGTAGAAAAACTTGCTGACACTCGCCATCGAAAGCTTATATGTGAAAAATAGCTTCTTGGCCTAGGTACTGAATGTAAAATCAGTGTAACGGATGAAGATCAGGTGGGGGGTGGAGCATTCAACGACAACAAATTACATTTATGTAGCATATTTAATGTAGTAAAACATCTCAAGGTGCTTAACAAGAGCGATATCAATGAAAAAGCATATTTTTGGCACGGTGCCACAGAAGATGTCAGGACAGATGACCAAAAGCTTGGTCAAAGTGGTAGGTTTTAAGGAGCATCTTAAAAGAGGAGAAAGAGGTAGAGAGGTGGAGAGGTTTAGGGAGGAAATTCGAGAACTTAGGACCAGGTGAAAGCACTATTGGAGCGATTTAAAATTGGGGATGCACAAGAGGCCAGAATTGGAAGAGCGCAGACATCTCGAAGGTTTGTAGGGCTACAGATATAGGGAGGGGTGAGGCCATGAAGAGATTTGAAAACTGCCATGTATGTACATGCTGTTTGTAGCCACCAGATGGTGTCATTGTTGGAGGCCACTGAGCAGCACGCACATGGTGCTGCTCTGGTATAAAAGAACAGCCATTTTGTGAGTCAGACACTTTGGGACTAAATAAAGCACAAGCAAGGTCATACCTTGCTTAGTTAAACAGTACTCAGTTTGAACCCATATTGCATACATAACAAAAACAAGGATGAGAATTTTAAAATCGAGGCATTGTCAGCCCAGGAGCCAGTGAAGGTCAGCAAGTACAGGGGTGATGGGTGAACGAGATATGGGGCGAGTTAACATATGGGGAGCAGCGTTTTGGATGAGCACAAGTTTATGAAGGGTGGACGATGGGAGACATTGGAATAGTCAAGTCTAAGGGTGATAAAGACATGGATGAGGGTTTCAGCAGCAGATGAGCTGAGGCAAGGGCAGAGTCAAGCGATGTTACAATGTTCACACCAGTTATCACACACGTATTACCCCAGCTGAAATCAGCTAACTCTTTACAGATCAGGTATCAAACCTGTGACCTTCCTGGTCTGTATGACTCAGGCACTCCATGCCTTAATCAGATTGGACATGTCCAGATATACCCAATTGCTAAGCTGCCATCGTAAGTTCCAACTTTGGCCACAGTACTATAACGAGGCAGTGCTGCCAACTCTGAAGAAGTGGTAAACCACTACAAGAGCTGAAGTTTGTCTGCTCATCGAGAGGCAGCAGCAACAGGGGCAGAAATTGTCAGTAGTAGCTGCCATTATTTTGGTCCATAAGCAGGCTCAGAGCAGCCAATCTACACAACTCAACCATGTTGTGCTGCATACAGATATTTCACAGTAAGCAGGGAAGGTCTGGTGGCGGAAATGAAATTGCTGGAAATTGCAAGTTTTTGTGTTACCATTTCTAATTGAAGTGGTTCTGTAACATAAAGGGAGCAATAAGTGAACATTTGGCACGGGAAATTGTGGAAATGGCATAATACGACCATGTTAGATTTCTACATTTAGAAAATATATTATATTTATTCTCCCTACGGTGGTGGGTAATGGTGCCTGTAAAAACTTTTTGCTTATTCAGTTTCTTGCAGTGTATAACTTAAGACCATTAATTTAAGGTAATGGTTGGTCTGCAGATCAAGGCACAGCATTTTGTTAACAAAGACATCTCACAGGTAAAATTAGATGGCTTTAAGTGTGCATATTCTACACACACTGATATCAGAGCATTACAGTTTCCATCCATCTTAATGATGCTAAGCTGCGAGTAGAGTGACATAATTGACTCATATCATCACCATGCTATGTCCATATTCAATGTACTGTGCCTTTCCTGATTATTCTCTATCCTCACAAGGATACATACTTGTCCAAGAAAAGTTTATTAACCCCCCTTAGACAGAGAGCTGCTGGACTTTCCCTTTGTTGTATATCAGATACTTTCTTTTATAAAGCTGTCTTTACATCAACTCATTTTAATACCATTAGCCTTAGAGGTGTAACCACTGCTTTTGGTGCAAGATTAAGGCATGGTACACATAGTAGTTAAATGTGAGGGATATGGCTCTAATTTCACTGACTGCGGTTAAGTCAAAGAATAACAATGACTATATTTTCATTCTCTCATAGCTTTAACTCCTAAACCAGTGGTGTGCAGGCATCACCAAGTGGAATTAGCTCCAACTAGTGTAATTTTCAAACTGACGCAGGCGTTCAATCCCTCTGCACAACCCCAATACATATTAAACAGCTCTGATACCAAAATTCAAAAAGCACATGAAGCTAATTGACACAAATATAAGATGAACATGAGTAAAAGATCATCTGTGCTATTGATGAAGAAAATGTGAGTGCTACCTTAAGAAGTGGTTAATACCTGGAATCAACCATTGGTTCAGTGGATTTCTATTCTATCTTTCACACTAGTATGAAAACAACCTGTGTATCGGTAACAGAGCTAAAATGTTTTACACCAGAGATCCAGCATTCCCAGCTGAGTTTTTCAATCGTGATTTTCTTTTAGATTTTGGCCTCCCTGCTTGAACTACTTGATAACCTTTATGTCTCTGCATTTGCTGTGGTCAATGCACAGG
This sequence comes from Pristiophorus japonicus, assembly GCF_044704955.1. Lineage (NCBI taxonomy): Eukaryota > Metazoa > Chordata > Chondrichthyes > Pristiophoridae > Pristiophorus > Pristiophorus japonicus. Next base: position 19,769,328 of record NC_091981.1, read on the forward strand.
TGAATGCTTATCCATAATCATCTGTCCCTCTTCTCCACCCTCCCACCCCTATATTACTCGCTTTCTCTCTATCTCTCTCTCGGGATAAACTGTAAATGTAGTATCAATGTGAGGCGCTATCACTTTGCATCAATGCTCCCGTTATAGTGTAAATGCAACCTAAATCTAGAGTCAGGGTACGGCCTGACACCGGAGAAGGGAATTTCACTCTGTTTCATTCAGGAGTCACAACAGGTCTTAACTCTGCATTTACACTACACACGTTTAGTGTCAGTACAAACAGGAACCACTTCGCACTGACATCTGGTGTATGTCATAAGACCCTAATTTGCACATAGTAATGAGGCTCTCGCCTGATTCAGGTGGGTGCTTGGGTCACCCAGCAGCAGGCCCCAAGAAATATGGCAGTGGGCGGAATCCAATTGCGAATGGGGTGGTAAGTGCAGCATAGCTATTTTAGGGCCACTACCAAGTCATTTCTGTCGGGATGAGTTCAAATCAGCCCTAGTTAATGTTGGCAGGCTATTCAACCTGTCCAATTCAATACTCACACATAGTTGTTTTCCAGCAGAAATCACTTGATAGCAAAAGTCAATATTCTGGCTATTTTGAAACACTGCAGTAACCTCCCCTAGCTTGAGATCAGCTAACACAGCAAAGACCAGGGATGGAAATTAAAAGCATCCTGGTCAGTGTGACCCAGAGCCACAACCACTGGTGGGTTTACCCAGAGTTAATGCGGGTAGCATCTCATTCTGTTTCAACTGATATCTGCCAGCAGACCTTGGACAGTGGCCATTAATGTTAGATGCAGACATGGTAGCGATGTGAGCCCTAATGGGCTGTAACAGAAGGAAAAAAAGAAAAAACATGAAAAGCAAATTATAATTTAACATTTGGTGCATTTAAAGTTTCAATTACGGGCAAAATAGGGCCAGAATCTAAATACAATTTTGTCCTGCCAGCAAGCTAATAATTTCTTTACGGAGATTACATTTGTTATAAAATATGAAACATCAGCCTGATAATGGCAATATCTTCATTGTCTCGATTTAGTTATTTTAATTTAAAGCCCTACAATCCCTTTCTATACTGCAACTTTAATCTCTACGTCTGATCTGCTGAGACAGGGTAATTTATGTGCACTTGTTTTGATTTTCAGCAGTCATGTGACAGTGAGGTGGAAGCGTAATTGGGAAGTTACGTCAAAATTAAGCCCATTCCTGGGCCCATTTTCCTTCTTTAAGAATGAAAATTAAAGTTTCAAGCATTTAACCATCATTCATGCATATTAGGCACAGCATGTCTGAGAACATGTAATAGCGGAAGCTTTTCAATTTTTAATGTGACTCCTATTGATGTCATAAAAATATATTGAAAGAAAGAGAAAATGCAGTGCAGGTCTCAGTGAGGACAGATTTTTAAAAATTGCTCAAAGAAATCACAATAAGACATCCTGCTGCGCCTAAAATTCTGGGTGTAATTTTACACCCGTTTTGAATCAGCATAATTGCAGGAAATTCATGCGTACAGTTTTTTAGCATTAAGGCAGAGCCATTATAATGAGCCAAGATGCATTTGATTGCAGTGATCAACAGACAGGTGTAAAAGAGTGAGGAAATTCAGGCATAGCGTAATCACGTGTGTAACGCACTTGCGCCCAAATTTCTTCAATCTTTTATGCTCTGATTACCCGTGGTCTCTGGGTGCAAATACACAGGAAATTGCACCTCAGCATCTGAATAATCCGACTAACCCAGGCAGCTGTCAGCACAGATACACATTTCTGCACGTATTGTGGTACCTACTTGGGATGTGTAAACTGGTCAATGAGGCTGACCTTCTCCACCAGGTCACCGCTGATATTTCGCACCAAATCGTAGAAATCATTTTCTTCATACCCTTCTTGTGGAATCCAAAAAGAGATGTCGTTTACTAATGGCGGATACTTGCTAAGGGGCTGCAAAAAACAAATCAGTTAGGAATTAGTTTAAAAAAACAAGTATTTTGTTTAATTAAAACAGAAAATAGTGGAAAACACTTAGCAGGTCAGGCAGCATCTGTGGCGAAAGAAACAGTTATTTCAGGCCGATTAACTTTCATCAGAATTAGAAGATGTTAGAGATTAAGACGTTTTAAATAAGCACAGAGCCAGGGAAAAGTGGTGGTGGGATTGGGGGTGGGGGGGGGGGGGCGAGGAGGAAAGAACAAAGGAGAAGGTCTGCTGCCCTCAATCCTCTCACAGATTTTCCACTTGTTTTTTTCCTCTACCCCAGCCCCTTTTCCCTTGCTTAAAAACTGTTAATCTCTAACAACTTCCAGTTCTGAGGAAAGGTCATCGACCTGAAACATTGGTCCAGATTTTGTGGTCAGCGGTGAACAAACGGCGCCAGCATTTCATTACACTTGCCCACAGACTTTCTATGGGCTTTTGTGCTGGAACTTGTGGTAAATCAAAATTCATTTTGGCACAACGCTCTCTACAGGGGATCTGGGAGCTATGTGAACAGAACAAGCAACTGTGTATCTCCTTAACCAATCAGATTGAACAATCGTTACTGAGGAATGTACTTTATAAACCAGGAAGTATTTCATTCAATGCCAAATCATGTACGGAAAGATGGGAGAGAGAGAGCGAGAGAGAAGAGACAGAAATAAAAAGTTAAACATTTTTTTATTTATTTTTATAAATCTACAACAATAATTAAAATCTACAGGAATGAGTTTTCATATTTGTAAAAGTTAATTTTCAGTGCCAGAGATTGTTTGGCAGTAATTAAGATTTGTCATCAATGTTCTCTTTAAGCTGCATGGCCGCACAACGCTCTAAGGGTCCCGCGCAGACAGTGAGCTGGCTTTTAAACTGAAAAAAACATGCATGCGCGGAATTTTTTATCAGCCGCACAACCCCCCAAAAATTACAGGGAAAATTGTTCATCAAGCTGTTAAAAATCTACTTACACTAGAATCGAATAGGCTTAACGTTTTCTGACGAGTTTAGTGGGTATCTATCATGTAAGTACAACAACTTGATGCGTTCCATGTGTTTCAATGCCGAGTCGCTCAGCAAGCTACCGATATAGCAAAGCTTCTAAACGAGCAGGGCAACTTAGTCAACAACTTCCTGAATTCTGCGGTTAACTGCGCATATTCGGTCGCTGGACATTGCTGTGCAATTTACATTTTCGTAGCGATGAGCACTGATTGCCTCGCCCATATTTTTACCACAAAATTTGGGCCAATTAACTCTGCTTCCCTCTCCACAGATGCTGCCTGACTTGCTGAGTGTTTCCAGTATTTTCTGTTTTTAATTCAGATTTCCAGCATCCACAGTACATCAATGACAGACTTAAAAAGGTCACATTTTTAAACCAAAATGCATGATTTCCACTCCTAATGAGTAACAACACATTAACCAATCTTAACCGATAAGGGAATAAGGGGTTATAGGGAGTGGGCAGGGAAGTGGACCTGAGTCCATGATCGAATCAGCCATGGTCGTTTTAAAAGGTGGAGCAGGCTCGAGGGACCGTATGGCCTACACCTGCTCCTATTTCTTATGTTCTTATATTAGCACAGCTATGTGTGAGATCTCTGCACTCCTCCAATTCTTGCCTTGCACATCCCTGATTTTAATTGCTCCACCATCGGCGAGCAACCTTCAGCTGCCTAGGCCCTAAGCTCTGCAATTCCCTCCCTATATATATTCTTGAGAGTCAGGTTTCTATTTTATATACTAAATCAGTTGAACTATCAAATTCTAAATTGTCTGCTCAGTCCATCGGCTGAGAGCTGAACCAATTCAGACATGAAGTGAGCATGCACTTGGGTCCCACTTCTGAATCTTGCTTGTTCACTATCCCATGCACCACTGTAGTTTTTTTTTCCCTGACTGCCGGTGTTCACTATTTCTATATGTAAAATATATCGGGGGGGGGGGGGAGGTGGGGGCAAATCACACGATAATTTGCAAACGTGACAGTTAACATGCCTGTGTGTTACTAATTTCATTTTAGTGGTCCAGTCTATTTCTCTCACATAGAAAATATGTAAAATGTATTTAAAAAGTTTCCCCAATGACTTTAAATCAGCTGCCCTGTGCCCCAATATCTGCCGATTTACAGAATATGACATTCCTCTGATCACTCCTTTTCTAACTGTGTTGTGTTAATGAGGCTAGTTCTGAACACACAGATACACACAGCCAACTATCCAGCAGCTTCACTAACAATGACATCGGGTCATGTCCGCTATCGCTGTTGCACTGGCAGAAATTCTGCTACTTGTTTTGTTTTTAACGTGTTGTTCATTAATTACCGCCTGACTGCTACAGCTCACGGTGCCCTAATTAGAAGTCCTTAGACTTCTAGGCACAGTGTATCCAGCAGCAGTACTGGAATAGTAGCACCATTTCAGAGAAAAGGACTGAACGTTAAGAAGTCCTTCTAGCAATGCAGTTCTCAGAATTCAAATTCAGGAACTTCTGAGTTAAGAGCCAACAGTCACATTAACAGGAGCAACCCTAGATCCACGGTCTAGTAGAATGGCTTTAAAGTTGCAATATTTCCTTTTCTGGCAAGTTAGGTGAGTTCAAAATGGTCAAAATAAAAAAAAATAACATAAAATGGCGACTTTTACAACAGTGTAAAAAAAATTTTTAAGCCAATGTTTTATCTACACAATAAACATTATTTTGTAAGTCAGTTGTGAAGTCGAGGATAGCAAATGGAGGGATCTCTGTGAATTATGAGACAGAATTCAATCCAGGTAGGGGTGACGGTTGTCAGATCACATTCTAAATCATGGAAGCAAAGTGTGTGCAGTTTTATTGAACATCTCTGATTGGATTATTGTCTTAAATTCACAGACAGGATTCTGGTGTTAATGGTGTAGAGCACATTGAACTTTCTGTATCACAGCTTTTATGCTTTATTGCATGACACAGGGCCTGACAGATCACTGATTTGCAGCGCAAAATATTACAAATTACTGATTTGTGATGCAAGACCTCGAAGATTGGTGAAATGCCATGCAAAATGTGACACATTACTGATTTGTGAGGTAAAACATCATAAATTACTGATTTATGACATAAAACTCCACTGGCAACTGATTTGTGACCACAGATTCCTGATTTGAGATAAAAGACCCCACAGATTTCTGACATAGCAGCTCAAAATTTACTGAGTTGTGATGGGAAACCGCACAGATTTCTGATTTGTGACTAAAACCTGACAGATTGCTGCTTATGATGGAGGGTCCCAGAGAATAGCATTTATGCAACATTGCTAGAATTATTTTAGAACTGCAGAAAAATTCACTCTGCAGTAAATATTATGGGAGTGGAAGTTCTGGCGCATGCCAGAAGCCAGAGTCCCGAAGCTCACCCGAAATTGGGCCTCGGGCCTTGTCAGCATATTGTTGGTGAGCCGTGGTCGCAAATCGGGCGTCCAGAGGCAGCCTGCTGGGTCGCCGGGGACAAAGTTGGGCTCCCCGGTAGCGGCCCTTAGATAGATTCTGGGATGGGAAGAGTGCGATCAGGAGTGAAGGAAGGGAGCGATCGGGAGGGGGCTGGCCACACACTTCATGGCTGCTGTTGAGACGGCTCCATATTCAGGTAAGTACTTTTCAAAAATCTTTTTTGTGGCAGCTTCCTGCAGTCCCTTTACGAAATGCAGCTTAGGCCACATGTAGTCAGGGTTATAGTGAACGCAGCTAGCTGCATTTAGGGCAACTCAATTTTGGTAATGGGGCTTCAGACAGGCATTAGGCCATCTATTTGCATATTCAAAGGACCCAATGGCTGTTTCAGGCACATGCCCCGGTCGCCTAAACTGGAGCCATTTCCAATATGGCGGGCAGCACTCTATATCCTGCATCAACTAATTTCTAGGTCATGATGTGTGAATTGCCCTCTATTATTTTAATCTCTTAATCAGTAAAAGCTTTTAAAAGTTTATTACAACTGTTCCTTGATTACAACTGACTTACTTTCATTCATTGTAGGTGTGGTGTACAGTATATGCGCTGTAGTGTAAGTAACAGAAAGATACAGCGTGATAGTTACTGAGCCTTACACCAGCTAATGGTGTCCTGGGGCTGGTTCCAGTGAGTTGTGTTCATTGTAGAACCTGTTTCAGCAATGTTCACAAGATACCAACAGATAAAGGCCATTCCACCAATCCAACCTCATCTATCCTGAAAATAAACTTAACAAGCATCTAAATATTTCCTGCTGTAAATTCCACCTGTAAAATCAATCTTAATGCGAAGGCGGCCTTCCTGGCATCAGTTCTAAATTAGCATTTTAGTAATTTAAACCATGTCCTGCTGTTATGGTTCAGTTTGAAGTTGTGTTCCAGAATTACGTCTTCAAGACTATGTACTATGTCTAATATGCTATACAACTCCTTTCAAGGCTAAAAAGCCAAAGGGCTAGAAATTCGGTTCTCAGCGAAAACATTATTTTTTTCGCCCAAATTACCGTTATTGCTTCGCTATCAGGCCAGAAATTCAACCTTTAATTTGCGCAATGGTAAAAATCGGCGTTGCATGAGGATTTGCACCCGCAATCCTTGCCAACTTTAGTCCGAGGCCGATACCGCTGCGAGTTAGGCCTTCGGAGGGTGGAAAAATTCCTAAAAATAAATTGAAAAAAAAATTCACAAAATATTTACAAGACACATATCTATCGAATCGCTGAAAAAGAATTTAAAAATAAAAACTTTAACTTACCTTTTTGCAGGTCTTCATACTTATCGCTGTTGGCAGGGCTGCAACGACAGGTTTTTCCCCTGTCGGTATTCTGAGTGCAGAATACGGGTGCATAGAGAGCCAAATTTTTGGTGAAAGCGCTATTTCGGGTCTTGCATGGTGGCGCTCCTCTCTCCAGCGGAAAGTGCCGCTGCATAACATCACCGAATTTCCCACCGACCGGGATTTCGCCAAATATGGTGAAATATCACCAAAAACCCGGTTGCAAAATCGGCAAATTTCTTGCCCCAAGTTTCTCCAGTCTTTTCTCATAACTCAGTCCTAACACTAGGGACCAGCGTGTAGTTTTTCTCTGCATCACTTAAGCTTTTTTGGTTGCACATTTACAGCTTTGCACATATCTACAGGCAGATAACTTATATAATTCTCTGGTGTGGTATCTGGGCCATTTAGGGGAATGTTGTTGATGTGTCGGCCAGCCATTGGCAGTAAGAATGGGAACTATATTTTGCAAAGTTTCCCCTGATTCGGCCTCTTTATATTCTCAGGATGGGCTATCTTCCATAGTAACTTGACCCACATTACCGTGTGGAGTAAGTTTGGCTGCTGCCACCTCGGTGGAATGCCCCATCAGACTAGTTGCTCGGAAATACAGGAGGTTTGCATGTTCAGTTCCTGGGAACAACCATGGGGGAGGCTGAGAGAGCAGTGAAAAGCTTCCAGCTCGACTGTGTGCTCAATAATCTTTTGGATTCTATACAGCAGTTTTTGCCAGTGACCACATATAAAGTAAAGGCAGACACATAAAAGAACATACATATTCCACTACAACCTTCTAGCATTCTATCTAAGTTACGGGTCCCACTTGTGTAATCAGGGAAGAGAACTGAGGGTGGTATGTCTAAAATGTTAATTTTAATTTCGCTTTTTAATCTGTTGCAAGTGAAAATTATTTGTCACGAATGGACTTGCACGCACCAGATAGCAACTGATTAAGATCTCTCTCTCAGGTTATTTTTGCTGTATTTGTATTGTCTGTTCACATAGAAATAAAGGTTCCTTGTTCTTCAGAAACTAGTTTCTCTGTTTCTTTATAGGATTTGAAATAGGTTACTAGGTCTGACGGTAGTCAAGTAATGCCAGCCCAATTGCCTTGATCACATAGGTGTTTCATTTGTAGGATGCAAAAAATGTTACTCAGTTGGGGTTGTAATTGGGCTCAGAAGGTGTCAAGAGATGTCGTGATTCCACTGTCATTTAGTTGTGAGAAGCTTCGAAGGCCCTAATTTTGCCAGGAGTAAAACCTCTGCCCTGGAATATAGGTCGGATACAGGGTTGCACCATACGGGAGATACTGACAGCCCTTGTTGATGTAAAACTGACTTCCTACATCTTGTCATAGTCTTCAGGTAACCCAGAGCAGGGCTGTGATTGAACCCGGGGCATGCAATACCTTAGGGAGGTGCAGCATTATTGTTCCATTATTTCTCAAGAGTGATCTGCTTAGTATTTGCTCATATTATTGTCTCGAAGTATGCCATCCAACTGTAATGCCAGCAGTTGGAGAGGCTGCGTCTCCTCAGTTTTTTGGGTATTTACAATTATTTTAACTCTAATTCAGTATTTTTCTCCTTCCAGAGGAACTTGTTAATATCTTTCTAGTGCAGCAAGCAACATTTGGGGGAGCCTATGGGATAATTTTGAAAGTTGAATGATGATAAAAATGCTATCATCAATCAAGTAGATTTGCACCTCTACCATTTTTGTGAGACCTATCTGTAGGGTGGATTGATGGACCTATGCTATCACCAACTTGTTACTTATCCGTGGCGGCCCCGACCTGCGAGAGACCATCAGCGGCAGGTCGGGGTCATAAAAGGAGCAGCGAGTGGCAGCCATGGGCAGCGTGGCGGCGTACCACTGCAAGTACAGTGTGAGCTGGTGCAGGAGGGCAACGGCAGCGAAGAGGGACATCATCAAGGTCCAGGTTGGTGATTGGAGCGTGGGCAGGAGCGGCGAGGTCAGGGCGAAGCAGCAGCGAGAGATTGTAGAGGGATGTGATCGGGGCCCAGGAGAGGCGTGCATTCGGGGCCAGAACAGACAAGGGCCCAGGGGCAGCACGGGCCAGCCCACACTGCGATATGTGTGCACACTAGGTCCGTGCAGCAGAGCAGGTCTCCAGTCGTCCTGGTTAACCCTTGTCACTGGACCAAGACCTAGCTCTGTCAAGTCTGTGTAGTGGCTGGTGTGCAATGGCCACCCCACGTTAAAAAAATCCACACACAGGCATCTTCCACCCTTCAGGATGTAGTTCAGGACCTGGAGTATTTGGTCCTTCAGTGAAACATCTGTGAACTCATCCTTTTTTGGCGTGGAAGTAAGTCGTCCTCATTTTGAGGGACCGCCTATGATGATGATGACTTACCCCGATCATAAATCCTCTGATCTTGGCTACAAATGCTTATAACATTCAGACAGGCTCCATGTCTGAGGGTGGGTGGCCTCCAGGAGAAGTCAGGGTAGGATGCAGGAGAGCTCTATGCCTCAGTGAACCTGCTGGATAGCTCAGCAGGGTTTACCATGCACTGTTGTGTGGAGCCTGATTCATTCTGGATCCCAGATGTTGTTCACAGGAGGTCTTTGATGTGGTCAGGGTACCACTCCTCCTTTCTGCTGATGCTCTGTTTCTGCACACAAGACTAGCATGACTGCTTTGCTCTCTTTCTTGCACTATAGAGTGCCTTAGTTCTGAAGCAGGTCTTATCAGTACTGGCAAAATCATAGAGTTGTTGTTAGTACAGACCTGCCAACTTCTTTGTTCATCCTGGGAGCCAAGCTGAGAAGGAAGAAATACTCACAATGTAGAGTAAGGGGCACAGTGAGTAGAGATTGGAGAGATAATAGCCAGCAATTGTAGAAATAGTTTAAAGATCTGTCATTTTCATGCTAGCCTAATTAGATGTCAAACCAGTCGAGCGTTGCTAAAATCAAAAATGATTGCTGTTTAAATAAATAAAAACAAAAGGGAGTACAGTGATGCAGTGCATTTGTGTTACAATGTGTGATATTTTGCATTGTATTATTTACTGTGTTCAGACTGCCATCTACCCCAACTGCAGTGACAATGTTTAAAGGTAAGTGGCCCTTGGTCTTGCTGCCTGGAGGCTCAAAGACCCACCTAAAAGAGATGTTTTTTGTCAGTGCTAATACAAACAGTGCCACAGTAGGGAGCGCCTGCAATTTCTGTGGCAACTTGTTGGCTCAGTGGAATAGCCTCCTTTGTACAGGAAATTGATGGATTTTTACCCCGACGATCATTCACGTGTGATATCTTTCTGCTGTTCAGGTGCTGTGGCATCTACTCCATTTACCTTGTAGTGTAAATGCAATACAAATGGGTTGGGTCTCACACAATCAGGAGCCTTGGACAGTATTACAGAATCAATTCTTCAAAAATTGATTGTGTAACATAAATACAACATTTGAAGAGATGAAATGCAGGTTCAACAACAACAAATTGAATCCATATAGCACCTTTAATGCAGTAAACCGGCCCAAGACACTGAACAGAGAAAAATCAAATGCAGCCATCCCAAGCTATGATGAGAGAATTAGAAGTAACCAAACACTTGGTCAAAAAGATGTGCCTGAGAAGGCTTTTAAAAGTGGTAAGAGAAGAAGAGAGGCAGAGCGGTTTAGAGACAGCATTTCAAAGAGTGGAGCTGAAGGCACTGCCACCAGTGGTGAGGTAAAGGCTGTGCACACAAAGCCAGGTCTGACCACCAGGTGTGGGAAGGGATGGAAAGCTAGAGATTGCAAAAGTAGGGTGGGGAAAGGCTGTGGAAGGGATTTGAAGATGAAGATTTAAAATTGAATGCGTTGGGGGACAGACAGCCAATGTAGAATAGTGGATGAGCGGTACTTAATACAACACAAGCTATATGTGCAGATGAGCTTTGAGCCAGTTGAGGTTTATTGAGAGAGGAGGATGGGAGGTCAACAATGTTCACATCACCACGTCATACACAAAGAACCCATAATGTCTGTCATGCATCCAGGGGATGGATGGTGGTGAGAAAAAGCCTTTCCATTTCTCGATAGGGAAGAAGGGAGCCCATCAGTGGCTGCTCTCACATATCTTTTACTAACTGGCTTTAAGGCGGCATCAGCAGAGGCTTTCATACCATTTCACCAGGGGAATGAAATGTAGGGTTGTGAGAAAGCAGGTTAAAGAGGTGAAGTAAAAATAAAAACAGCAGAGCAAATAAAGGTTAAAACAAAGAAATGCATAATTAGAAATCCAAGAACACTAGTCACACAGCCAGGCATCCTATCCTGCCACTACATATTTAACCCGACATCACTCTCCTCGCATTGATTTCAATAGGAAGCAATTCATTTTACTGGTTGGACTGACTGGCCCCGATGTTGATGTTGATGTTGAGATGGGGAGGGTGCAGGGGAGTGAGGTAGCGGTCGGTGGGACCTGGAAAACCTGTGAATGCAGAGGCCCTGCCATTAATTATCAGTTTCTTCTTCCGTTTCCCACCCGGTAGCCCGCAGGATTACCAGCCGCAGGAGGCCGCAGCCGGGGACCATTGGGGATGGACCCCGGCAATTGGAAGAGATCAAAGTATGGTGGGGGGGGAGGGTATAGCCCGACAACCGGGAGAGATCGGGGCTCGGGATCGGTGCTTGGTGGGGGTACAGGAAAATAGCCCGACAATCAGGAGGGAGAGATAGGTGCTTGGTGGTTGGGGGGTCACCAATTGCAGCCTCAAGGAGAGGCTACGATCGGCAAAAGGGAGGCCGAAGCCTTACTACAAGGAGCACTCCTGCTCTTCCTGGTCCACTAGTAGCGCTCTAAAAAGCACTAACCTGTTGGTGTCGGCTGCTCTCATCTCCATTTCGGTGCTGGGTTTCTCGAATCCTGGAAACCTGGCCAATTGCTGTTAAATTTAAATCAAGACTCCCAAATACACTTTGGGAGCCTGATTTATGTATGATAATGAAGTGTTCTGCCTCTCCAAGACGTTATACATACACACCACTGCCACTGTAGAAATGGCAGCGGACACTTGTGCGACATGTTGGAAACTTTAATTCGCCCCCTGACCCCCTCCCGCCCACCGTGGGTGGGTTAATATTGAGGCCACTGCGTCCATGCCAACAATGAGGTACCTCACCCGCTTCCAGCACGTATTCGAAAATTGCAGATGCGCTACCTACGATTTTCAGTCCAAATAGATAGAAAATCGTGGGCCACACACCTACAGTTTTTCACTACAATGAGTTACCTCATCATTGACGTGGACTTGGGAACTTTAGGCTATAATCAGGGGTTAATAATTTGATAGCTGCCATTGCTGCTAATACTTCATTCCCCACTGAATGAACGCGAAACAGAGACCCCCCCACCCCATTATGTTTTATTGCCTCCTCATTATAAGGTGCTAATCCTCTAGTGTTACTGAACAGATTTCTGCTGCTGTTATTTATGCGAGGAGCTGCCACACACAATGTCCAAAATCCAATGCAGCTGAGCAACAGAAAAGTGTTTTGTTCCATGTACTTTTCACTTATTACCAACACTGAGAATGCTGTGAAGTATATTGTATAGTTACACACAGTAAGGTGTGATGGTGGCTATATATCTAATGCCCAAACAGAGTCAAAAGTGGATGTGTCTGAGGGAGAAATAGAGGAAGAGAAACTCTGTGTATCACCAACCTTAGAATAACGTGGAAATAAGTTACTATGGGCTAGACTTTCCACTTTTGTGCAGATCGCCCAAAAATGTTGACGTTAAATATGGGTTTTGAGATCGCCGGATTATCACCTTTTTTAAAACCCCAACTTTCCATTTTACAAAATGGGTGTTACCGCGAGCGATCTGAAATAGGCGTTAAAATTTTTGACCTTCTGCCGTAAAATGTCGGCATCGATAGCAACGGCATGGCAACGGTCATTTCCCGCTTTTCAGGAGGTCAGGGGTCATCATTACATGCGCAGAAGAGGAGAGCGAGAGGGAGCAGAGAGGAACTGAAAGCGTGTGTGGGTGTGGTGTGTGCTTGTTTGGCTGTTTTGGGAGGTAGGAGGGAGATTTTCCAGCAGCAAAAAGAATTCAGAACACAAATAATGTTGTTCCCACCGAGTTTTTTGCGGAAATTTTTTTTTTTTTTACAATGGAAGGGATGGAGGAGGCGACACAGCACGCTGTGGAGACTGACGCTGGCGAAAGCAGTGAGCTGGGAGAGGAAAAAATGGGAGGACGAAAAAGAGCGAGGAGATTCTCGGACGAGGCAAATGCCTCCCTCCTGCAGGAGGTTGAGTAACTTTGGGGTCAATTGACCAGGGTAGGTGTGGGAAGCCCACCCCAAAGGGCTACCAGAGGATATGGGCCGACATAGCCGAGGTAGTCTCATCGGCGACCAATGAGGTGCTTGAGAGCAACCAGTGCCACAAGCGCTGGAACGACCTTGTTGGATCCGCCAGAGTAAGTATTACATTTATTTACATGTCCTTATATATTTATATCATTTGAATTGTAAGTGTAATGAGTGATTAAAATCAAATGTGATGTCTTGCACTTATACCAGGAATGTTTTACTCAAAGCCTGCGTTCACAGTGTACGTCTTTAGGTAAAGAATGATAATTTTCATAATAATCATAATTACATGTGTCGGTTATGTGTTGTATCAGTCTCTGTGACAGTACCTAGCAATGATCTCATGCAATCATTTCATGCCATGTCGTGCTGGTGTTACCTTTTACAGAAAAAGCTTTTGAGGAATAGGGCCGAGCAGAGGCGAACGGGTGGCGGGCCACCAGTCATCAGCGACCTCACCGACATTAAGGAGCGGGTGCTGGCACTAGTGGGGAGCCAACCCCGGTCGGCCACACAAGCAGCTGCAGAACCTGATGTGATGCCACGTGAGTAAAGTATACACCATTGCGTGATTTAAAGTCAATAGATACCACACCCACTCATATCCGAGCAATAATATATGATAGATGATTGATACAAGCGTTCTCTAAATAATGATGGCCTCATGAGAATCATTACAATGCAGAATTTGGTGATGGTCATGAAATGTGCTGTCTGTGATGATTTTGATAGCGGTGGTGTTTTTGTCGAGCATTTGGTGTGTGTAGCACTGGAATCACCTTGTGACCCTAGCAACTCCTTCTCCTCTAATAACCTCATTTATGTTTTGCAGTTCAGGCAGCAGCACGGCCCCATGCAAGATCACCGAGCCCAGAAGGTGGGGGCGTGGGGCCGGACTCACCGGACAATCCTCCATTTGATGCTGAGGAGCCCTGATTCTCGCCCATGGATCTGCTGGTTCCCTTCTCCACAGATGACAGTGTCGACTTTGAGGAGCCTGCATCACCAAGCTCCATAGTGCAGTCCACACCAAAGACATCTAGTGCTCCTGAGGCCATTCCCACCTCCACTGTGGAGGTACCGGGCCAAAGCACCTTGCCACAGGGCACCCGAAGTGTCTCCAGGACGGTGCCGACCAAGCGGAGGTTGGTTTGATGCGGCAGGTCTGCTCCACGAGCGTAGATCTGAGCGGGGACATGGTACACTTGTCCTGGAGGAGTGTTGACATAGGTCAGCAGATCCTACAGACAATGAGGGGCATAACCCAACAGCTGGCCAGCATATCCACCACCATGACGGAGTACGTGCCGCAGATGACGGAAGCCCTGGAGGTGATAGCCAGGAACACTGGTGGCAGAGGCCTCCAGTGGTCCCGGAGCGTGGCACGGCACCCCAAAGTGCCGCACCACCATTGCCAACAACACATGAGAGCCAGGAGAAAGATCTTGCTTCTGGCTCAGAGCACGTTATCACCTCGGGACCGTCCTCTCCCATATCTGTTCAACCAGCGGTTCTGCTGTCATCCTCCCCAATGAAGCAGCGCCTGAGGAGCTCCTCGGCCAGGCGGCTTGGAGTCAGGAGGGAAAGGGGAAGGGGTAGAGGAGGGGAGGGGAAGCAGGGGGGGGGGGGAAGGGGGGATGGCCACAGGTGTTGTCTTGGTCATATTTTTATGTTGTTGCTATTTTGTTAAGAGGTTTGGGGGAAGGGAGGAGGGGGCTACCTTGTTGTTTTGCATTTGTGTTCTGAGTTATTGGAAATGTTGAACATTTGATTGATCTAAATGTTATAAATTTGTTGTTGGGTGTGGTGTTTTTTTACAGTTATAATTATGATTTCATACAAATGTTCTCATTAAATGTTTTTTTATTTAACATAACCTTGTTGCGCATTGTCTCAGATAGCTGCACCGTTTTACACTGGTGATTCGTTAACATGAAAGGGGATAATTAAACTTAACTTGAATCAACTTAAACTTTAACTGTCACCATCGATTTATGAGCTGCAGGGTGTTGCAGCTTTGTAAATACCACCAACGTTATTTCAAGCAAAGCGCTCATTTATGAGCTGCTGACAAAAGCTATGTAGCCACCACAGGCCCTTTCCTGCGGTCTAGAGGGGGACGGGGGCATGGTTTCATCGTCAGCCTGATTGTCTGGCCCAAGATCAGCGTCCACCTCCTCGTCCTCCAATTCCTCCCTCTCCTGAGCTGGAACGGCAGTCCCTTCTGGCAATTCTTGTCCCCTCCTGATAGCCAAGTTGTGCAGCATGGAGCACACCACCACGAATTGAGCTACCTGCTCAGGGTGGTATTGTAGCTTGCCTCCTGAGTAGTCCAGGCATCTAAAGCGCTGCTTAAGCACTCCAATGGTTTTCTCTACAATACTGCGTGTGGCTCTGTGGCTCTTACTGTATCGCTTCTCGGCTTCTGTCTGGGTGTTACGCAGGGGGGTCATCAGCCAAGTGGCGAGGCCATATCCTTTGTCAACAAGCATCCAGCATTGACCACGTCAGATACTGCGCTCTCATGCAGGATGTGAGCATCATGGATGCTGCCCGGAAATTTTGCATTCACTGCCATAATAATTTGCTGGTGGTCAACAACGAGTTGCATATTCAGGGAGTGGAATCCCTTTCGGTTCCGAAAAACCTCTGCATCCTGAAAAGATGCCCGCATGGCAATGTGCGTACAGTCTATTGCTCCCTGCACCTTGGGGAAGTTAGCAATTCGATAGAATCCTAAAGCCCTCTTAGTCTGAGCCTACCTGGTCATAGGGAAGCTGATAAAATCCATCCTGCGTGTGTAAAGGGCTTCAGTGATCTGTCGAATGCAGCAATGTGCAGCATGCGGAGATATACCGCAAATGTCGCCAGCTGAGGCCTGAAAGGAACCCGATGTGTAGAACGACAGTGCCGTGGTGACCTTGACCTCGACGGACAGTGTGGTCCTGATGGTGCTGGCAGGCTGCACATCTCTTCTGATGAACTGGCATATCTCATTGATAACCTCTTTGTGGAAGCGCAGTCTCCTAAGGCACATGTTATCGGACAAGTTCAGGTAAGACTGCTTCTCCCTGCAAGTGCGTGAGGTGTAAGGTCTCGTCCTCCTCAGCAGTCTGGTATGTCTTAGTTTGGGCACATAATGCTGTTAAATATACCTTCTGCCATCTCTAGTCTGCAGCATGTACGTAGTCATCAAGACAGGCTGAGAAATGACAGGCCCCATTACAATAACTATCAGTATTATACCTATTGTTCACAAACAATTAATTTTCCCACTAAGACACCTAAACTAAATTCCAATCATCCATAGTATGATAAGATGTTTGTTCAAATCACCTTAAAAGAACTCCACAGTACATCAAAACTCCCCAGAAGTTGAAGCAACCTTTTAAATGAAACGACCTGTGATTTACAAAATGGCGTCCATACCGCTGTGATTAGTTCAGGTGAGAGCAACTTCTTCACAGCGGTTTTTTCATCGATAAATATTTTCGGCGATATGTGTGCGAGGTGCCGAAAGAAACGCTCGGCAATATTTTGAGCGTTAGTTTTGGCAATTCTGATATTTACGACAAAAATAAGTGGGGGGGCCGATATTATTATTTCTCGGCATTAACTGCTTGCCGATACTTTGGGCGTTAATTTCGCCCATTCTGATCTTTACGCCAAATAAAAGTGGGTGGGCGGTATTATTATTTCTCGGCATTAAGTACATGCCGAAAGTAACATTGATCGATAAGTGAGCGATAAGTGGGCATTATTTTCCATTTTGTGGCTAAATGGGCGATATCTGGGCGTTATACCTCATCTCAGCGTTAAAATGGACGTTAAGTGGGCGGTATCGATGTAAAGAAAGTGGAAAGTCTAGCCCTATAACACAGGATAATTTCTGAATTATCCTACAGGATCCCAGAAGAAATAGTAACATTTATAAAATACAATATTCGTGGTCTCCACCCTTTACAAGGCAAATGACAGACCAGGACCAGGAGTGTGGACTCCCCTAGCTGGGAGCTCCTGGTACTAAGTTTAGGAGTCTCTGTGTTACAGTGCTAGCTGTTTTGCCCAGTAAACTGAGGCATATTGGGTATATGTGGGCACCACTTGTGGGATCCAAGCCAGGTAAACAATATAATATTAGATTTCCAATTTAAAATTAAAATAAATATTTGTGGCCCAAATTTCCTTGGTCAGTGCTGGAGGGCATCATCAGATACGATCATGGCATACTTGCTGGGATGGTGACCCATGCAATATTCAGAGCTCAAATATATTCTTTATGATTTAAAATGGGTATCTAATATGATACTGTTGGTAAAGTGTAGAGTACTGATGATGTGAGGATATGATCAACACGACAGACAGATTTCAAAGAGTTTCCAAGCAACAGAAATCACTGACAAAACGAGCTTATTTTGTGAAGGTACAAAATTACCACAGGATCAATATCAGTGATTCTTCATCATGCAGGATTGCTTTTGCTTTTTTTCCTAATTGCACCCAGTTAAACATTTTTTGAATTCAGAATAAACTGGTCTAAAAATAAAATTTACAAACTCAAGGCGCTTGCAACTGAATTTGGGATGATTGTAATATTGGAACACAATAATAGACACAAATATAAACATGCTGTGAGACTTTGTTCACCACTGAGCTGTCTTGATGCTAATATGCCATATATTCTAGCAGTGTGGAGAGCAGCACTGCAATGCGGCGCTTTGGTTCTTTAATCCTAATCAGTGGCTGAGGCCGCGGCAACTCTCAGCAGAAAGAACGGCAGACTGCAGGACCTTAGGGATAACAGCTGACACCCTTGCAATATGTCACGCTAACATAATTCCACCAGAAGAAGAATATTGTTGAATAATTTGGAGCATGCTGTCTTTCTTTTTCCCCTCCCCCTCTCCCAGAGAGGGAAGAAAAGCTTGCAATGACCGTGACATCCATCCCCACCCCTTGCCAAATAGAAAATGCAACTGAGTAAACACAATCCTCTTTGGACATCTATCTGGTTATGGTTCATTAGAGATGTATATGATCAATTGAGTGGGGCAGGAAGTACAGCGTCAAGTCAATATGACACTGAACAATGAAGATGTGCAACAAGCAAAGGGACGGTTGTTCAAAGAGGACATCGGTTTTCTTTTGAGGGTGGGGGGACGGGGGCGGAGGTTTACTTCATTTTGTTTTTGTAAGTCACAAATTCATTAACAGGACGAAAGTGATACTGAGCTGTGAGGAAACAGATATAAGTGAGTGTTGGACACAACAGTCTATTCGTTCATTATAAATATCTGGGCAAATACTTAAAATGGGACAGCAGGGAAAGCTCGGGCTGTAAAGCTGTAGACTCTAAGTGCAGCACAATATTTCATTACACTACAGCATGAAGCTTTTACTGTTGTTTAGTTTAAAATAGTAAACAATAAATGAGAAAGCTGACAAAGAAGTAAATTACCCATTCGGTTACTGAATTTCTTGTACAATGTGCTGCTAAGCAACAAGATTTCTTCAGCAAAGTAACTTTAGAATATTTGCACTATTGCTTTTAGTTGGTACTTGAAATGTGGTAAAGCAATTTTCTGACTGATCAGATCCAGCGACTGCAGTCACAGAAAGAGCTTCATCGTCAATTCTTGCTCAGTAAAATACCCGTGTAAATTTGGAGTCTTCCCTCTAAGGGGATGGGGTAGTGAGGGTTATACTGCTCACTATTTGCATACTGCTAACAAAATTTGCAGATGACACAAAGATTAGTGGGAAAGCGGATTGTGTAGAGGACACTGAGAGGCTGCAAAGAGATTTAGATAGGTTAAGCGAATGGGCTAAGGTTTGGCAGATGGAATACAATGTCAGAAAATGTGAGGTCATACACCTTGGAAAAAAAAACAGTAAAAGGGAATATTATTTGAATGGGGAGAAATTACAACATGCTGCGGTGCAGAGGGACCTGGGGGTCCTTGTGCATGAATCCCAAAAAGTTAGTTTGCAGGTGCAGCAGGTAATCAGGAAGGCGAATGGAATGTTGGCCTTCATTGCGAGAGGGATGGAGTACAAAAGCAGGGAGGTCCTGCTGCAACTGTACAGGGTATTGGTGAGGCCGCACCTGGAGTATTGCGTGCAGTTTTGGTCACCTTACTTAAGGAAGGATATACTAGCCTTGGAGGGGGTACAGAGACGATTCACTAAGCTGATTCCGGAGATGAGGGGGTTACCTTATGATGATAGATTGTGTAGACTGGGTCTTTACTCGTTGGAGTTCAGAAGGATGAGGGGTGATCTTATAGAAACATTTAAAATAATGAAAGGGATAGACAAGATAAAGGCAGAGAGGTTGTTTCCACTGGTCGGGGAGACTAGAACTAGGGGGCACAGCCTCAAAATACGGGGGAGCCAATTTAAAACCGAGTTGAGAAGGAATTTCTTCTCCCAGAGGGTTGTGAATCTGTGGAATTCTCTGCCCAAGGAAGCAGTTGAGGCTAGCTCATTGAATGTATTCAAATCACAGATAAATAGATTTTTAGCCAATAAGGGAATTAAGGGTTATGGGGAGCGGGCGGGTAAGTGGAGCTGAGTCCACGGCTAGATCGGCGATGATCTTTTTGAATGGCGGAGCAGGCTCGAGGGGCTAGATGGCCTACTCCTGTTCCTAATTCTTATGTTCTTATGTAGCTTGATGATCAAGCTAGTTTGGCAATGGTCAGTGGAAAAGTTTGCATCCCAAAGGATACTGTCATGTATCTCACATTACTGTATATAACTGTATCCTACCATGCTATACATGACTGTAACTGGATATGAGCTGTAACAATAAGCATACCACCAGGGGTGCACTTGCAGGAGACACTCCATACCTGTCCCACTGTGGTATATAAAGGGAGGTCTCAGGCAAGTGCAGCACTGGAGAGCTGGAATTAAAGGTACAGGTCCTGAGTGACCTTGGCTTCAGCATGTGTCTCGTGTAAGTCAGTACATTAGAGTCAGGACTTAACAGATACATAGCCAGTGGAAAATGTAGAAAATTAATGTTCCTCCCTCCCCCAAGACAGATGGAGAAACCCAAAGCACATTCCACATGACCTGAACCCAGCCAGATTTGCAGGTTTGGGTCCAATGCACCCCAGGCACAGCACTCCCCCTCCACCCTGCTTAATAGAGCCGTCCACTGGGAAAGAGGGGCAGAAATCCAACCGCTGCTACAGCAGTAATGGCCACTCTGGGACCTTTTGGGTTGCCCCAAAACTGTCATCCACTTCCGATACCTGCTGGCCCTGGGGGGGGGGGTGGGGCGTTGGGGAGGATTTACTTCTTCTCAACCTCTAGTGCTTGGTTCTCCACAGCTCTCAGATCAACAACAGTGACAACTTGCATTTACAGCCTGCCTTTAATGCAGTAAAACGTCCAAAGGCACTTCACATGAGTGTTATCAAACAAAATTTGTCACTGCACCACATCTGAGTGCTAATAAGCACCTGACTGGTATTTCAACAGACAAATCAGTCAGGAGTCCCTGGTATACCTCTTCTGTCTCATTATCATGGTTACACCTGATGTGGGCATAGCTGCCCGCTTTGAGCGATCACCAAGAAACCTCTGGGCAAGAAAAAAAGAGCAGAGATATGCTTAAATGGTCTCTGCTACATTTTCCTCTGGTTTGCCCCTGGGAAATTGACCATTTTCCAAATGCCAAGCAAAGGAAAATCGTCTCCATAATTTCTCATATAAATGATAACCAAGGGATAAGGCTTACATTGCTCAAACCTACAGGTTTATTTGGTTTAGATATTTTCTTCCTTACTCTGCTGCAGGCTATGTTTTTACATGTGCTAGCTGTCCTCCAGTAACTTACAAAAGTGGCAAAGCTTCATGTGTGAGCCTAGTGGTAGCAGGTTATTTGATCACAAGGGACATCGAGTGGCAAACCAAATTACATCCTCGTCAAACGCTGAAACAGTATTGAATACTTCCTTTTGATGCAGTGCACGGGTATGCAACGAAGATTAAAGTAAAGAAAAGCTGAAAAGTACATGACGAAGATTTAGCCTGCGATGTCTTATATATTATATCTGTGGACTGAGTTTCAAAGGGTTATTTCTGAATATGGCTATAGTTTTGACTCCCAAATTACAAAATTAATTACTTGTTGAATATCAAGTGCAGCTTTTATACTGTCCTGCAGCATTTTATACCTGTTACAGCTGCATCTTTTATAACGGCAGCCATTTTCTGAAAACTAGTAATATTATTAGAATTTTTTAAAATTATGAACATTTTGTCTGCAATTTTCTACAACGTTGTCATGTGCATAACAGTACCACTGGACTGGGCAAAGGAGAAAAATTCAGCCAAAGTTCCCCATCCTGATTAGTATCCAGACATTCCTGCTGGGAAGAGCATTTATGTGAACGTTAGACGATGGGCAGAGCTTTAAACTTCGGCGAGGTGGCAGGGGCGGAGGGGTGAGGGAAAGGCAGGGGATATCGGATCAACCGCCCGTCATACAAGCTGCCCGATTAACTTCAATAAAGAGAGAAACGAGCAGGGTATATACGGGCAGCTGACCCAATGTACCAGTTTCACACTACCGCCGAAGATGAAAGTTCTGGCGGACAACCGGATAGGACCCTTTTATGATTTCCCCCTCCCCATATGGTAGAACAACCTGTTGTCATTCACTGCCCAGGTTCACACATGACTTCATTTAGGCAACTGCTAGCAACCATCTTAATATCAAGCATAATGCAGAGGCTTGGGAGCTCGTACTCACGGGAAGGAAGTGCTTTATTGCACACATCAGCTGACAGGACCAGAGAGAAATAAATCAAAAAGAGAGAAAGGAAATTAAAGGGGCAAACAAAATCAGGTTAAAGCAGATTGAATACATATTCTGTTACAAGGTTATTTTATAGCAAGATATGTCATTACTGGTTAAAGAATATTGAAACACCCAGTTCGGAATCTGCGCTCGTCTTAAATTCATTGATATTTAACTCCGATAGACTTAACACTTTTGCTACTTGAGCAGAATCTAGACAATAGAATTTCAGATCTCTTTGTTGCCAGCATGTCCAGAGCCATCACTATCCTTTTTTTTTTTTTACAGTGAGTCAATGTAAAATTCTTATAAATCTTATTCAAAAATGCAGACCGGGCATCATGACCACCGGACGTCCCAAAGCGCTTTACAGCCAATGAAGTATTTTTGGAGTATAGTTCACTATTGTAATGTGGAAAACACAGCAGCCACAGCAAGCTCCCACAAACAGCAATGTGATAATGACCTGATAATCTGTTTTGTTATGTTGGTTGAGGGATAAATATTGGACAGAACACCGGGGATAACTCCCCTGCTCTTCTTTGAAATAGTGCCGCGGGATTCTTTACGTCCACCTGAGAGAGCAGACGAGGCTACGGTTTAACGATGACACCTCCAACAATGCAGCACTTCCTCAGCACTGCACTGGAGTGTCAGCCTAGATTTATGTGCGCAAGTCCTTGGAGTGAGATTTGAACCCACAACTTACTGACGCAGAGGCCCATTAGTGCTCTGCCCACTCTTCATGACTGGCCAAGAGCCACAAGGTAGACTGCAGCAGCAGCTAATGTGTAGCAGGACCATCCTCGAAGAGACTTAGGGAGATGCTCTATCCCAGAGAAGATAATGAAAACATGGCTGAACTCCACTCTCGGAAGAAGTGGGTAAAAGGGAAACACTGTGGTGACAAGGATTAGTTCTGTTTATTCATCTTAAATGTATATGAACAGAGAAAACAAGTGTGAGTGCATAGAATGATGGTATGAGACTAGGAGTTTTAATTGTAAGGCTCCTCTTTTTATTCAAGGTGGGATGGAGTAGTGGTGTGGTCAGTGAGAAGAAGGATTTTTGCTTTGTGGCAAGGAATGAGTTGTTTGTGGCTCAGGAGAGGGCCAGCTGAATTTCTTCAACATCTGTCAAGGGGTTTGTGGTATTGTTCCTTATTTTCCCCCAAACAATTTATGTTGCAAAAGGAGAAGGGGTTGCACTGTACAGAATACGACCTCTATCAGTAAATGTAAACGGCTAACAGTATTCTGCATCAAGAACTGAAGCAACTAACCATTTATTTTCATTCAAAAAGCCAAAAATAAAATCCTTCTTTGACAATACCGGTTTTTCACTTTTAGGCAATATTGCCCAAATGGCAACTCTGGAAGCAGTAGTGCCATATTTTTATGGGGAACAGTCTGCCACTGATCTGCAACTCGAGCGATTACAGGAATGTGTATATAGAGCCATCTGACAACTATTTGCATCTAATTTATACTGTTGTGGCTTCTTCAGCTGCAGTGACCAGAAAAGCCATACAGAGAATTTAGGAGGAACGCAATTCAAGTGCAGAATGAGACAAAATATTAGCACCCATTCTTCTTGTACATAACAGCTGTTTTCAGGAGTTATTGAAACATAAAACCAAGAATATGCCTGCATATCATTTTTGGGGAGTTAAATTTTGAAAATAATTCATACATTGGTAAATATTTGTTTAAATTCATTATGGGATGTGGGCCTCGCTGGCAAGACCACCATTTATTGCCCATCCCTAAATGCCCTTGAGAAGGTGGTGGTGAGCCGCCTTCTTGAACTGCTGCAGTCCATGTGGTGAAGGTACTCCCATAATGCTGTTTGAGAGGGAGTTCCAGGATTTTGACCCAGTGACGATGAAGGAACGGCGATATATTTCCAAGTCAGGATG
Source organism: Pristiophorus japonicus (assembly GCF_044704955.1). Lineage (NCBI taxonomy): Eukaryota > Metazoa > Chordata > Chondrichthyes > Pristiophoridae > Pristiophorus > Pristiophorus japonicus. The sequence continues at coordinate 19,793,164 of NC_091981.1, forward strand.
GTGTGTGACTTGGAGGGGAATTTGGAGTTGAAGGTGTTCCCATGCTTCTACTCCCCTTGTCCTTCTAGGTGGTAGAGATCATGCGTTTGGGAGGTGCTGTTGAAGAAGCCTTGGTGAGTTGTTGCAGTGCATCTTGTAGATGGTATATACACTGCAGCCACAGTGCACTGGTGGTGAAGGGAGTAATGTTTAAGGTGATTGATAGGGTGGAAATCAAGTGGGCTGCTTTGTCCTGGATGTTGTCGAGCTTCTTGAGTGTTGTTGGAGCTGCACTCATCCAGGCAAGTGGAGAGTATTCCATCACACTCCTAACTTGTGCCTTGTAGATGGTGGAAAGGCTTTGGGGAGTCAGGAGGTGAGACACTCGCTGCAGAATACCCAGCCTTTGACCTCCGCTTGTAGCCTCAGTATTTATGTTACTGGATTCTAGTTAGGATTCAAGTCAATGGTGACCCCCAAGGATGTTGATGGTGGGCGATTCGGCGATGGTAATGGTGAATGTCAAGGGGCGATGCTTCGACTCTCTCTTGTTGGAGACAGTCATTCCCTGGCACTTGTGTGGCGCGAATGTTACTTGCCACTTATCAGCCCAAGCCTGAATGTCATCCAGGACTTGCTGCATGCGGGCACGGACTGCTTCATTGTCTGAGGAGTTGCAAATGGAACTGAACACTGTGCAATCATCAGAGAACATCCCCACTTCTGACCTTATGATGGAGGGAAGGTCACTGATGAAGCAGCTGAAGATGGTTGGGCCCAAGACACTGGCCTGAGGAACTCCTGCAGCGATGTCCTGGTGCTGAGATGATTGGCCTCCAACAACTACAATCATCTTCCTTTGTGCTAGGTATGACTCCAGCCAGTGGAGCGTTTTCCCCGGATTCCCATTGACTTCAATGTTAGTAGGGCTCCTTGGTGCCACACTTGGTCAAATGCTGCCTTGATGTCAAGGGTTGTCATCCTTACCTCATCTCTGGATCATCTACTCGGCACTTCTGACTGAAAATGGTCGCGAACGCTTCACCCTTTATTTTTGCACTCACCTGCTGGACTCCACCATCATTGAGGATGGGGATGTTTATGGAGCCGTCTCCTCCCATTGGTTGTTTAATTGTCCACCACTATTCATGACTGGATGTGGCAGGACTGCAGAGTTTTGATCTGATCTGTTGGCTATGGGACCGCTTATCTCTGTCAACAGAATGCTGTTTCCACTGTTTAGCATGTATGTAAGTCTGTAGCTTCACTAGGTTGGAATTAGTTTTTAGGTATGCCTGGTGCTTCTCATGGCATGCTCTTCTGCACCCTCATTGAACCAGGGTTGGTCCCCTGACTTGATAGTAATGGTAGAGTGAGGGATATGTCGAGCCATGACGTTACAGATTGTTTTGTTACGAGTTGCGAGATCTGTTCTGAATCTATCCCATTTAGCACAGTGATAATGCCACACAACATGATGGGCAGTGTCCTCAGTGTGAAGTTCCATTTATGCGGTGGTGAATCCTATCAATATAATGCATCCAGGATAGGTAGGCTGGTGCGAAAGAAGTCAAGTAGGTTTTTCCCTCATGTTGGTTCACCAATCACAGGCCTAGCTATGCCCTTCAGGACATTGACTGTAAGGTATCTTTCATGATCACCATTACTGATCCTAGCTTTTTATTCCAGATTTATTAATTAACTGAATTTAAATTCCCCAGTGAATTTAAATCATGCAGTAGTGGGATTTGAACTCCAGATCATCAGTCCAAGCCTCTGGACTACTATGCTACCGTACCCCCAGGAAGCAAGTATACATGGACATATATGTATTCTTCTAAAGTAATAGTCTGATTTTCAAAAAAATGGGCAGCAACTAAAATTATCTTAGCATGTTTAAAGCAAATAGGAGGAAATGTATTTGTACTATTTAGTGATTGTTGATTTTAAATATATATTTTAAACCAATCTTACATGCTTTAACATTTTTAGAATGGTGGAATTTCCAGGGGGGCTTAAAATTAACAATCACACAAATAGATTTAACTGCTCTCTTTTAAAAAAATTCAGTGTCTGTTCGGACAAATCACTTTGGTAGAAAGTTACTAAAGTCTTTCAACTGGAACAATGAATGGTGGCTATCACTCTTCATTTATACTGTCACTGGTGCAGAACTTCATAATGCTGCTTTCGGGCGAGTTCTATATCAAATGTCTGCTCCCAGGCTGTCTTTAAACAGCAGTTCTAAAGTATAAAACATAAATCATACTAACAAGGTGACAACTGAGATAACTGATAAGTATCCAGATGTCTCACTTTATATGGGAGCACTACCATCACAAGAACTGCAGTGGTTCAAGCAGAAGGCCCACCACCATCTTCGCCAGCGGCACTCACATCCCGAGAAAAAATTCAAACATTTTCTAAATTCAGAATTTGGGGTAATTCCCAAGACCTCGGGCTTCACCAATATGCATTTTGCATTTTCTTTTAAATTACCATCTATTTTTATAGTACTACAGGTCGGGAAATCCGGAAACCTCGGGACAGAGACTGTTCCAAATTTCGGGTATTTCCGGATTTCGGAACGTCTTTCCAATGTCCCGAATCCGGAAATGCCTGGGCCAAGGTTAGGGTGCTGCAGTGAGCAGCGGAGAGTCTGGGGCGCCGGCGGAGGGCCCAGGGCAATGGTGGAGGGGTCTGGGGCAGCGGAGGGGGGTTGGTGGAGAGTCCGGGGGCAGCTGCGCCGGTGCTGCTGGTCTAGCTTCGGCAGCGTCGGTGGCCGGGAAAAACCTGCGTTGATGACCTGCAAAAAAGATAAGTTAAAGTCTTTATTTTTTATTTCTTTTTCAGCGATTTAGTAGCTAAGCGTTTTGTGAAATTTTTTGGTGTTTTCCCCCTCCCTAGGCCCAACTCTCAGTTGAGTCATTAGTGGTATTTTTGGCGAAAAAATATTGCTATAGCCGTTTTAAAAAATGTTCGGATTTCGGAACATTTTCCAGATTCCGGACCACCCCTTCACGGATCAGCAGGATATCTGGATTTTGGAACATTCCGAATTTTTTTGCCTTTATTTACTGATTTACTCCTCTTTCGTGATTATCGTCTTCTCAAGCTGCCTGTCTCCAGCTCCTGGCACTTCCGTACACAACTGTTCCACTAACTTCCCGCCGGCATTAGACCATCAATGCCAACTGTCCCAGACTGCAGCAGGAGCACGAGGGTTCTGCCTGGCATCTTGTTGCCAAGGAAACACTGCTGCGCTGCCTGGTTTGCTCGTCTCTCGCTTGTTTTGTTTGTTCTCCTTTGTAAAAATGTAAATGATGACATGGATTTATTCCAGAAGTCTGCCAAGGCCATTTCTTCTGAAACAACGGCAGCAGTGTTTCCATGGTAACCCAATGCCAAGCAGTTCCCTTATGCCACTGTTACCAAGATATTTTAGTATTCTGAAGCTGCAGCTGCCAGGGGCCATCTCCAAATTCATTTCTGAGGTTTTGGGTTGCACAGTGAGTGGAAAGTATTTGAGTTCTGGCAACAAGGATCAGAGCTATTGAAATGACATATTGATTCCTACGGATGCACAAATGAGATATTAAGAAATCTCTGAAGGTAGGGCTCTAAGTTTTTCAAACAGTATTTCAGAAGTCCGTATTCATATTTTCCATGAATACTGGCATTCAAGAAGAGGAGTCAAAATAAAAAAGAAAGGCAATTGGGCATATATTTGAAAAGGAGGGCTATAGGGGGAATCATAAGAAATAGGAGCAGGAGTAGGCCATCTGGCCCCTTGAGCCTGCTCCGCCATTTAATACCATCATGGCTGATCTGCTCCTGGGCTCAGCTCCACTTCCCTGCCCGCTCCTCATAACCCTTAGACATAATCTGTCTATCTCCACCTTAAATATATTTAATGACCCAGCCTCCACAGCGCTTTGGGGCAAAGAATTCCACAGATTTACGACCCTCTGAGAGAAGATATTCCTCCTCATCTTAGTTCTAAATGGGTGAATGTGAAATAATGTCGGGAAGCACCGCCACCATTGAAAGCCTGAGGGCCATGTTTGCCACCCACAGCCTGCCTGACATACTGGTCAGTGACAACGGGCCATGTTTCACCAGTACCGAATTTAAAGAATTCATGACCTGCAATGGTATCAAACATGTCACCTCGGCCCCGTTTAAACCAGCCTCCAATGGGCAAGCAGAGCGGGCATTACAAACAATCAAACAGAGCCTTAAACGAGTCACAGAAGGCTCACTCCAAACCCACCTGTCCCGAGTCCTGCTCAGCTACTGCACAAGACCCCACTCGCTCACAGGGTGCCCCCGGCTGAGCTACTCATGAAAAGGGCACTTAAAACCAGACTCTCGCTGGTTCACCCCAACCTGCATGATCAGGTAGAGAGCAGGCGGCAGCAACAAAATGTAAACGATGGTCGCACCACTGTGTCACAGGAAATTGATCTGAATGACTCTGTGTATTTGCTAAACTATGGACATGGACCCCAGTGGATCGCGGGCACGCTGATAGCTAAAGAAGGGAGTAGGGTGTTTGTAGTCAAACTAGACAATGGACAAGGCTGCGGTTCACAGACTGCCCTGAACAACCCACAGCAGACACCACCTTTTTCGAGCCCACAACACACACCCAAAGGATCAACGACACCACGCCGGACCAGGAAATTGAACCTATCACGACCAACAGCCCAGCAAGACCAGGCTCACCTAGCAGCAGTGCAGGGCCAACAACACGCCAGCCCAGCGAGGGCACAGCCAACACACCAGAACGGACATTTGTACCGAGGCGGTCCACCAGGAAAGAAAGGCTCCCGACCGCCTCACCTTGTAAATAGTTTTCACTTTGACTTTAGGGGGGAGTGATGTTATGTATCTGTAAAGCATGTACTCCCATGTTCCGCCACCAGGGAGCGCTTCCCTTGAAGTCTCAAGCGATCCCAGCATCCCTTGGGATCACTGTATATAAGCCGGCCCCTAAGGCCTGCTACTCACTCTGGAGTGTCTTAATAAAGACTGAGGTCACTGTTACTTTAAGCTGCCTGTGTGCAGTTTCATCTGTGTTAGGAACACAACACCCTCCAGTCCATAGGAACTGATCCAGAGTCGATAGACTGTTGGAAAATGATCAGCAATGCATTCACTATTTCTAGGGCCACTTCCTTAAGTACTCTCGGATGCAGACTATCAGGCCCCGGGGATTTATGGGTGTTCAATCTCATCAATTTCCCTAACACAATTTGCTGACTAATAAGGATTTCCTTCAGTTCCTCCTTCTCGCTAGACCCTCGGTCCCCTAGTATTTTCGGAACATTACTTGTGTCTACCTTCGTGAAGACAGAACCAAAGTATTTGTTCAATTGGCCTGCCATTTCTTTGTTCCCCATTATAAATTCACCTGATTCTGACTGCAAGGGACCTATGTTTGTCTTCACTAATCTTTTTCTCTTCACATATCTATAGAAGCTTTTGCAGTCAGTTTTTATGTTCCCAGCAGCAAGCTTCCTCTCATACTCTATTTTCCCCCTCCTAATTAAACCCTTTGTCCTCCTCTACTGATTTTTAAATTTCTCCCAGGCCTCAGGTTTGCTGCTTTTTCTGGCCAATTTATATGCTTCTTCCTTTGATTTAACACTATCCCTAATTTCCCTCGTTAGCCACGGTTGAGCCACCTTCCCCATTTTATTTTTAATCCAGACAGGGATGAACAATTGCTGAAGTTCATCCATGTGATCTTTAAATGTTTGCCATTGCCTATCCACCGTCAACCCTTTAAATATCATTCGCCAGTCTATTCTCGCCAATTCACGTCTCATACCATCGAAGTTACCTTTCCTTAAGTTCAGGACCCTAGTTTCTGAATTAACTGTGTCACTCTCCATCTTAATAAAGAATTCTACCATATTATGGTCACTCTTCCCCAAGGGGCCTCGCACAACAAGATTGCTAATTAATCCTTTCTCATTGTACATCATCCAGTCTAGGATGGCCAGCCCTCCAATTGGTTCCGTGACATATTGGTCTAGAAAACCATCCCTAATACACTCCAGGAAATTCTCCTCCACCGTACTGCTACTAGTTTGGTTAGCCCAATCTACATGTAGATTAAAGTCGCCCATGATAACTGCTGTACCTTTATTGCATGCATCCCTAATTTCTTGTTTGATGCTGTCCCCAACCTCACTACTACGGATTGGTGGTCTGTGCACAACTCCCACTAGCGTTTTCTGCCCTTTGATATTCCGCAACTCCACGCATACAGATTCCACATCATGCAAGCTAATGTCCTTCCTTACGATTGTGTTAATTTCTTCTCTAACCAGCAACGCTACCCCAGCTCCTTTTCCTTTCTGTCTTTCCTTCCTGAATGTTGAATACCCCTGGATGTTGAGTTCCCAGCCTTGGTCACCCTGGAGCCATGTCTCCGTAATCCCAATTATATCATATTCGTTAATAGTTGCCTGCGCAGTTAATTCTTCCACCTTATTATGAATACTCCCCGCATTGAGGCATAGAGCCTTCAGGCTTGTCTTTTTAACACACTTTGTCCCTTTAGAATTTTGGTGTAATGTGGCCCTTTCTGATTTTTGCCTTGGGTTTTTCTGCCCTCTACTTTTACTTTTCCCCTTCCTACCTTTTGCTTCTGCCCCCATTTTACTTCCCTCTGTCTCCCTGCATAGGTTTCCAACCCCTGCTATATTAGTTTAACCCCTCCCCAACAGCACTAGCAAACACTCCCCCTAGGACATTAGTTCCGGTCCTGCCCAGGTGCAGACCGTCCGGTTTATACTGGTCCCACCTCCCCCAGAATCGGTTCCAATGTCCCAGGAATTTGAATCCCTCCTTCCTGCACCACTCCTCAAGCCACGTATTCATTTTCGCTATCCTGCAATTCCTACTCTGATTAGCACGTGGCACTGGTAGCAATCTTGAGATTACTACCTTTGAGGTCCTGCTTTTTAATTTAACTCATAGCTCCCTAAATTCAGCTTGTAGGACCTCATCCCGTTTTTTATCTATATCGTTGGTACCTATATGCACTACGACAACTGGCTGTTCACCCTCCCCCTCCAAAATGTCCTGCAGCCGCTCCGAGACATCGTTGACACTTGCACCAGGGAGGCAACATACCATCCTGGAGTCTCAATCGCAGCCGCAGAAACGCTATCTATTCCCCTTACAATAGAATCCCCTACCACTAGAGCTCTCCCACTCTTCTTCCTGCCCTCCTGTGCAGCAGAGCCACCCATGGTGCCATGAACTTGGCTGCTGTTGCTTTTCCCTGATGAGTCATCCCCCCAATAGTACCCAAAACGGTGTATCTGTTTTGGAGGGGGATCTAATGTTGGCCTACATGACATAGGAACTGGTTGAATCACCAAAGAAACACGTGCACCAACACGCACAAAGGACTGTTTATTTACAACAGGTGCCCTTTTGGTACTCCTTCGGCGGCAGCCATATTTCAGAGAAACACGGAGAGCCTATTGCAATCCGTCCCCAGGACCGTGGTATTCCAAGACGACATCCTAGTCACAGGTCGTGACACCGCTGAGCACCTGCACAATCTGGAAGAGGTTCTGCGTCAGTCTGGACAAAGTGGGGCTCAGTCTGAAATGTTCGAAGTGTGTTTTCATGGCACCAGAGGTCGAATTCCTTGGACGAAAGATTGCTGCAGACGAAATCAGGCCTACAGACGCAAAAACAGAGGCCATCAAAAATGCGCCCAGGCCCAATGTGACAGAGCTGCGTTCATTCCTGGGTCTTCTCAACTACTTCGGTAACTTCTTACCCAAATTGGGCACAGTATTAGAGCCTTTGCACACACTGCTCAGGAAAGGAGACGACTGGGTGTGGGGTGAACTTCAAAAGAGAGCCTTTGAGAAGGCTAGAAATCTGTTGTGTTCCCACAATCTACTGGTACTGTATATGACCCATGCAAGCATCTAGTTTTGACCCGTGATGCGTCATCCTTTGGGGTCGGCTACGTACTCCAGCAAGCCAATGAGTCAGACAAACTACAACCAGTTGCATACGAGTCTCGAACCCCGTCCAAGGCGGAAAGAGCCTACGGCATGGTAGAGAAAGAGGCTTTAGCATGTGTTTATGGGGTAAACAAAAATGCACCAGTGCCTGTTTGGGCTTTGCTTCGAGTTGGAAACCGATCACAAGCCACTTATATCATTGTTCTCGGAACATAAAGGTATTAATACCAACGCGTCGTCCCGCATCCAGAGGTGGCCGCTGACATTATCTGCCTATGATTATGTCATTCGCCATAGACCAGGCATCGACAACTGCATTGATGTATTGAGCCGGTTACCGTTGCCCACACCGGAGGTGGAAATGCCAATGCCCGCAGAGCTACTCATGGTCATGGATGCCTTTGAGAGTGAAGGGTCGCCTGTCACTGCGCAACAAGTTACGACCTGGATCAGCCAGGATCCGACCCTATCGGTTGTAAAACGTTGTGTTCTTAACGGGGACTGGTCGACCATCCCCAAGGAAATGGGTGATGAAACCAAACTGTGCAGCCATCGCAAAGACGAGCTTTCCATCCAGTCCAACTGTTTACTGTGGGGTAATTATGTTGTAATGCCCAAGAAAGGCAGGGCGAGATTTGCACGGGAGTTACATAGTACGTATCCTCGTATTATCATGATGAAGGCCATCGCCAGGTCCCATGTTTGGTGGCCTGGCATTGACTCGAACTTAGAGTCATGCGTGCATCAGTGCAGCACTTGCATGCAGTTAAGCAATGCCCCAAAGGAAGCTTCGCCCAGTCTGTGGTCATGGCCATCCAAACCATTCTAGAATCCACATCGACTTTGCGGGCCCCTTCCTCGGTAAAATGTTTTTTGTGGTGGTGGATGCATACTCCAAATGGATAGAATGTGTGATCATGTCATCCAGCACTTCCACTGCCAACAGTGAGAACCTGAGAGCCATGTTTGCCACACATGGTCTGCCAGACATCGTTGTCAGTGACAACAGACTGTGTTTCACAAGCCTGGAGTTTCAAGAGTTCATGAAAAGCAACGGCATAAAACACGTGAGTTCAGCCCCGTTCAAATCCGCGTCCAATGGTCAAGCGGAGCGGGCAGTTCAAACCATCAAGCAGACCCTGAAACGCGTAATTCACGGTTCCTTGCAGACACGCCTGTCATGCATACTGCTCAGTTACAGGGCAAAGCCACACACGCTCACTGGGGTCCCGCCTGCAAAACTATTGATGAAGAGAGGCCTCCAAACCAGGCTCTCTCTCTCGAGTCCATCCTGACCTTAATGATCATGTCGAAACCCGACATCAACGGCAGCAGTGGTATCACGACCGCGCCGCAGTGTCACATGACATATTTGTAAATGACCCAGTGTATGTACTTAACCATGGTCAAGGGCCCAAGCGGCTCCCGGGCAATGTGATGGATAAGGAGCGTAACCGGGTGTATATGATTAAGCTCAATAATGGGCAGATATGCAGGAAACACATTGATCAAATCAAGCTAAGACACACTGACGAACCGGAACAGTTGGAAGAAGACACCGCGAGCTTAGACGACCAACCAACTCACGTCCAGCCATCAGAAGAACCCACTGTAGTCAACGCCCAGCCCCAAGTCATGAGAGACTCGGAAAGCACTGGGATTGTACTGAGACAGTCAATCAGGGAGCGAAGGGCTCCGGACTGTCTGAACTTGTAATATGGACTTGTGCCAAGAACTGGGGGGGGGGGTGGGGGAGGGAATGATGTAATGTATATACATAAGGTCTGCCCAACACCAGGGTGCACTATTGTCGGAGGTCCGAGGGTCATAGGTACACTCATGCTGGGCCTGGTATATAACCTGAACTTCACCTTTGTATCTTCACTTCTGGAAGCCATTAAAGACTGTTCAGGTTACACCTAGTCACTGGCTCACAGTACGGAGTTCATTGTATCATTTCATACTCTACAATCTTATCGAAACGTATAAGATTATGAGGGGGCTTGACAAGGTGGATGCAGAGAGGATGTTTCCACTGATGGGGGAGATTAGAACTAGAGGGTATGATCTTAGAATAAGGGGACACCCATTTAAAACAGAGATGAGGAGGAATTTCTTCTCTCAGAGGGTTGTAAATCTGTGGAATTTTCTGCCTCGGAGAGCTGTGGAAGCTGGGACATTGAATAAATTTAAGACAGAAATAGACAGTTTCTTGAACGATAAGGGGATAAGGGGTTATGGGGAGCGGGCGGGGAAGTGGAACTGAGTTCATGATCAGATCAGCCATGATCTTATTGTATGGTGGAGCAGGCTCGAGGGGCTGTATGGCCTACTCCTGTTCCTATTTCTTATGTTCTTATGTTCTTATATCACATGGAGTGAATCGAATTGGCTGAAGACTAGCTTCTGTGATGGTGGGGACCTCAGGAGGAGGCTGATATCAATCATCCACTCGGCATTTCTGGCTGAAGCTGGTTGCAAAGACTTCAGCATTGTCATGCACTCATGTGCTGGGTTCCACCATCATTGAGGATGGGGATATTCATGGAGCCTCCTTCTCACGCTAGTTGTTTAATGGTCCACCACCATTCACGACTGGATGTGGCAGCACTACAGAGTTTTGATCTGATCCATTGATTGTGGGATCGCTTAGCCCTGTCTATAGTATGCTGCTTCCGCTTTTTAGCATGCACGTAGTCCTGTGTTGCAGCTTCCCCAGGTTGGCACCTCATTTTTAGGTACGCCCGGTGCTGCTCCTGGCATGCTCTCCTACACTCCTCATTTATCCAGGGATGGTCCCCAGGCTTGATTATAATGGTAGAATGCTGGCTCATGAGGTTACAGATCGTGGTGGAATACAATTCTGCTGCTACTGATGGCCCAACAGCACCTCATGGATGCCCAGTTTTGAGCTTTGAGTTTTGATTTATAAGTCCATGTATAGATCTCCAGGATGCTTGATTTTCAGCCACTCATTTGGAGAAGGGGTGCTGACCCTGCAAGAACATTCTCAATCAGTCTAACTATGATACTGCACAAACAAACAGCACAAAGTATTTGGCAGGAGTGTCACTTTTTAATTAAAAAGCTGAATGCAACACTCAGAGGGCCTTGCAGCAATTGTGCAGAAAGTTTAGAGATTGCACCAAATCAGCTCGGACTACTCAATGATTTAATATTAATTGCCTGTTACCTGTTCAAAGTATGCATTGCACATTGGTGGTCATTTTCCAACATTCTATAGACTTTGGATCAATTCCTATGGACTGGAGGGTAGCTGATGTAACCCCACTTTTTAAAAAAGGAGGGAGAGAGAAAACAGGAAATTATAGACCAGTCAGCCTGACATCGGTGGTGGGGAAAATGTTGGAATCAATTATTAAAGATGTAATAGCAGCGCATTTGGATCGGTCCAAGTCAGCATGGATTTATGACAAGGAAATCATGCTTGACAAATATTCTAGAATTTTTTGAGGATGTAACTAGTAGAGTGGACAAGGGGGAGCCAGTGGATGTGGTGCATTTAGACTTTCAAAAGCCTTTTGACAAGGTCCCACATAAGAGATTAGTGTGCAAAATTAAAGCACATGGTATTGGGGGTAATGCACTGACATGGATAGCGAACTGGTTGGCAGACAGGAAGCAGAGAGTAGGAATAAACGGGCCCTTTTCAGAATGGCAGGCAGTGACTAGTGGGGTACTGCAAGACAAGGACCCCAGCTATTTACAATATACATTAATGATTTAGACGAAGGAATTGAGAGTAACATCTGCAAGTTTGCAGATGATCCAAAGCTGGGTGGCAGTGTGAGCTGTGAGGAGGATGCTAAGAGGCTGCAGGGTGACTTGGACAGGTTAGGTGAGTGGACAAATACATGGCAGATGTGGTATAATGTGGATAAATGTGAGGTTATCCACTTTGGTGGTAAAAACAGAAGGGATGATTATTATCTGAATGGTGACAGATTGGTAAAGGGGGAGGTGCAACGAGACCTGGATGTCATGGTACATCAGTCATTGAAGGTTGGCATTCAGGTACAGCAGGCGTTGAAGAAGGCAAATGGCATGTTGGCCTTCATAGCAAGAGGATTCGAGTATAGGAGCAGGAAGGTCTTACTACAGTTGTACAGGGCCTTGGTAAGGCCACACCTTGAATATTGTGTATAGTTTTGGTCTCCTAATCTGAGGAAGGACATTCTTGCTATTGAGGGAGTGCAGCGAAGGTTCACCATACTGATTCCCGGGATTACAGGACTGACATATGAAGAAAGACTAGGCTTGTATTCAATGGAATTTAGAAGAATGAGAGGGGATCTCATAGAAAGATATAAAATTCTGACGGGATTGGACAGGTTAGATGCAGGAAGAATGTTCCCGATGTTGGACAAGTCCAGAACCAAGGATCACAGTTTAAGGATAAAGGGCAAGCCATTTAGGACCGAGATGAGGAGAAATTTCTTCACTCAGAGAGTTGTGGTCATATGGAATTCTCTACCACAGAAAGTTGTTGGTGCCCAGTTCGTTAGATATATTCAAAAGGGAGTTAGATGTGGCCCTCATGGCTAAAGGGATCAAGGGGTATGGAGAGAAAGCAGAAATGGGGTATTGAAATGCATGATCAGCCATGATCATATTGAATGGTGGTGCAAGCTCGAAGAGCCGAATGGCCTACTCCTGCACCTATTTTCTATGTCTACTCCCCCTCATATGATCGTTAAGTACTTTGAAGGATTATCTGCATGACCATTTGCAATAGAGTACACTTTACACCAGGAATTTACACCTGTAAATATTCCTTTGGTCACACCATTAAAGGGATTTGCCCCAAGTAAATCTCTTCATCCCAATACAGCAACAACAACTTACATTTATAGTGTATTTCACGTGCAAGACATCACACAGAGGCACTTAACAGAGAAAATAGAATTGCCTGCAAACGACAGGAAGAGAGCTAATGAAAGACAAGGTTAAAAAGATGGGTTTAGAGAAGGTTTTTAAGGGAGGACAGAGATGAAAAGAGGCAGAGGAGTGTAGGGAGGGAGTTGCAGAGAGTAAGACTGAGGCAAACTGAAAGTTCTGCCACTGATGGTGAGGTGACAGGATGAGGGATGAATGCACGGGGCGCTGGAAGCAATGAACCTGGGGAGGGAGTTCTACAGGTGAAGGGAGTTGCAGAGGTTGGGTGGCCATGGAATGATTTGAAGATGAGTACTTTTTAAATTGGAAGCACTGGGGACAAAAAGCCTGTGTACATCACAAGGACAGCGATGATGGGTAAGTGAAATTTAGTGCGGGACAGGTTGCAGTCATAAGAACATAAGAAATAGGAGCAAGAGTAGGACATACGGCCCCTCGAGCCTGCTCCGCCATTTAATACGATCATGGCTGATTCGATCATGGACTCAGGTCCACTTCCCTGCCCGCTCCCCATAACCCTTATTCTGTTATCGGATAAGAAACTGTCTTATCTCTGTCTTAAATTTATTCAATGACCCAGCTTCCAAAGCTCTCTGAGGCAGCGAATTCCACAGATTTACAATCGTCTGAGAGAAGAAATTCCTCCTCATCTCAGTTTTAAATGGGCGGCCCCTTATGCTAAGATTATGCCCCCGAGTTCTAGTCTCCCCTATTAGGGAAAACATCCTCTCTGCATCCACCTCGTCAAGTCCCCTCATAATCTTATACGTTTCGATAAGATCACCTCTCATTCTTCTGAATTCCAATGAGTAGAGGCCTAAACTACTTTAATCTATTTTTGTAAATATCTCTCTTACTCTCCAACAATGTATTCTTTTGGTTTCTTTTCACCACAACTTTTGTCAGATATTTTCACCCCAGTTTCTTCCCTCCTCTCGGGAAAGTGCTGAATTTTGCTGGGTCACAGTTCCACAGGAGCCTTCCTGTATATCTTCTTAATGTGAGAACCTAGTCATAGGGACATAGGAACAGAAGTAGACCCTTCAGCCCCTCGAACTTGTTCTGTTATTCAGCTAGATCATGGCTAATCTGTCCCTCAACAATCATTTACTCACCTTTGTTCCATAATCTCTCGGTACCCCTTATCTAACAAAAATCTAGTGATCTCAGTCTTGAAGATTTCAATTGATCCAGTATTCACAGTTTTCGGAGGAGAAAGTTCTAAATTTCCACTATCTTTTATGCAAAAAGTGCTTCCTCATTGCACTCCTAAGTATCCCAGCTCTAATTTTAAGATTATGCCCTCTTGTTCTGGATTTCCCCACCAGAGGAAGTAGTTTCTCTGTATCTACACTATCAAATCCCTTCGTCATTTTATATACCTCGATTAGGTCATCCCTCAACCGTATAAACTCAAGGGAATACAAGCCAAGCTTATTCAACTTGATCTCATAATTTAACCCAGTAAGCCTTGGTATCATTCTTGTAAATCTGCGCTGTAACCCTTCCAATGCCAATATATCTTTCCTGAGGTTTGATGCAAAAAATGAATGCAATACTCTAGATGGGTTCTGACCAAGGTTCTGTACAACTGAAGCATTACTTCCTCACTTTTGTTTTCCATTCCCCTTGAGATAAAGGCCAACATTCTTTTTGTACCCATGCACTAGCTTTTAGTGATTTATGTGCATGGAAACCTAAATCCCTTTATCCTTCCACATTTCTTAGTCACTCACCATTAACAAATATTCTGATTGTCTTTCTCAAATCAAAAATGGATGACATCACATTTCCTCGCATTGAACTCCATCTGCTATTGTTTTGCCTACTCATTTAGTCTGTCTATGTCCACCTGTAACTTCCTCCTCCCTTCGACACACCTTACTGGGCAACCTAACTTGGTGTTATCTGCAAATTTGGATATGCATTACTATATTGCTTCATCCAAGTCATTAATATATATATCATAATATATAGTAATATAGTCGAGGAGTGGTACCAAATTAGCCAACGTAATCCTTGAGCTGCTCTTGCCACCACCACCCCCTGCTCCCAACCACTGCTCAGAGCCCTTCCCACCCTATGCCCAACCTCCTATGTCATCCTCTATTACTGTGTCTACAATGTGTTATCCTTCATTAAACTCTCCACAACATTTGTCATGGTTGACCATGCCAACCTCCTTCATTGTTCAGCTCTGTTGGACTGCCCTTGTGTGGTTCCACTGCTACTTGTCCCCGTGCAGCCAACACATACTGAGCATTTGCTTTGCTTCCCGTCACCTGCATGGTCACCTCCAGAATTCCCGCAGAATCTATCTTTTACCTCTTCTCTTCCTCAAATACATGCTGTTCCTCAGTGGCATTATCCACATGTATGGGTCCATATGTATTCTGACAATATTGACATCTACCTCTTTACTGCTGATTGAGTCAAAATTTCCTCCAACTGAGCATTAGTAAAATCAACGCTGTTGTTTTCAGCCCCCACTAAAAACGGCCCCTTTGCCACTGATTCCATTCTTCTGCCTGACATCCTCGGCATCATGTGCGACCCGGAGTTGCATTTCAGGAAAGCCGCATTCCATCCATCACCAGGACCATTTGCTTCGACCTCTACAACATTACTTACTCTGGCTCTACCTGACCGCATAGCTGCCAAAATCCTTATATCATTTCTAGATTTGATTTCTCCAACATTCTCCTTGCCAGATCCCATCCTCCTCTCTCCATAAATTACAACTTGTTCAAAACTCAGCTACCCTACACTAAGTCCTGCTTGCCCATTACCCCAGCCTTGCTGATTCACAGTGGCTCCTTGTCACCAATATTTTGAAATTATTCTTCTCGTCTTTATCTTTACGTTCCTCCATGGCCATGCCCCACTGTGTGCCTTTGCAACTTCCTTCAGTCTAGTATCCCCTGCCACATCTTTCAGTCCTTCAACCCTGACAGTAACTTTTGTCATAGTTCAGTGGCTCTAGCAAAATCCTGTTTTCTGAACTTATATGACTTTGCTACAGTTCTTCTCAATGCAGGTCCCATCGCATTCAGATCCCTGGGCTCAATAGCTGAGGACAGATGTGATGTGATCTTTCAGTTGGCATGTTCCTGCTGATCTTTCATTACCACCACAGCTTCCACACAATGCTATTGGATTTTCAGAAGGCCTTTGATAAAGTCCCACATAAGAGGTTAGTGTGCAAAATTAAAGCACATAGGATTGGGGGTAATGTATTGGCATTGATTGAAAATTGGTTAACTGACAGGAAACAGAGAGTAGGAATAAACGGGTCTTTTTCGGGGTGGCGGGCAGTGGGGTACCACAGGGATCAGTGCTTGGGCCCCAGCTATTCACAATATATAGGTATATAAATGATTTGGATGAGGGAACCAAATGTAATATTTCCAAGTTTGCTGATGACACAAAACTAGGTGGGATTGTGAGTTGTGAGGAGGATGCAAGGCAAATTAGATAGGTTGAGTGAGTGGGCAAACACTTGGCAGATGCAGTATAACATGGAAGTTATCCACCGTGGTAGGAAAAACATAAGGACAAAGTGTTATTTAAATGGTGCTGGCTTGGGAAGTGTCGATGTACAGAGGGACCTGGGTGTCCTTGTACACCAGTCATTGAAAGCAAACATGCAGGTGCAGCAAGCAGTTAGGAAGGCAAACTCTTCACAACTCTCAAGAAAAATATATTCCAGTAAGGAGGAAAGGGTGTAAGAGAAAAGATAGCCATCCGTGGCTAACTAAAAAAATCAAGGACGGTATCCAATTAAAAACAAGGGCACACAAAGTGGCCAAAACTATTGGGAGGACAGAAGACTGGGAAGCTTTTAAAAGCCAGCAAAGAACAACTAAACAAATGATTAAGAAAGGGAAGATAGACTATGAAAGTAAACTAGCACAAAATATAAAAACAGATAGCAAGAGTTTTTATAGGTATATTGAAAAGGAAAAGAGTGGCTACAGTAAATGTTGGTCCCTTAGAGGACGAGACCGGGGAACTAGTAATGGGGAACATGAAGATGGTATAAACTATGAACAAATATTTTGTATCAGTCTTTACGGTGGAGGACAGAGTCCTCCTCAACCGTCTTCTTCCCGTGGCCGAGGAGCTTCTCCCTGAGTCACAGTGCGGATTTCGTACCCTACAGGGCACAACGGACATGATTTTTGCAGCGTGACAGCTATAGGAAAAATCATGTAGGGAACAGCGCCAGCCCTTATACATGGCCTTCTTCGACCTTACAAAGGCCTTTGACACTGTCAACTGCGAGGGTCTATGGAGCATCCACCTCCGTTTCGGATACCCGCAGAAGTTCGTCACCATCCTCTGCCTGCTTCACGACGACATGCAGGCCGTGATCCTTACCAACGGATCCATCACAGACCCAATCCATGTCCGGACCGGAGTGAAACAGGGCTGCGTCAATGCCCCAACCCTCTTCTCAATCTTTCTTGCCGCCATGCTCCATCTCACAGTCAACAAGCTCCCTGCTGGAGTGGAACTAAACTACAGAACCAGTGGGAACCTGTTCAACCTGCGCCGTCTCCAGGCCAGGTCCAAGACCACCCCAACCTCTGTCGTCGAGCTACAGTACGCGGACGATGCCTGCGTCTGCGCACATTCAGAGGCTGAACTCCAGGACAGAGTCGACATATTTACTAAGGCGTACAAAAGCATGGGCCTTATGCTAAACATCCATAAGACAAAGGTCCTTCAGCAGCCTGTCCTCACCGCACAGCACTGCCCCCAATCATCAAGATCCACGGCGCGGCCCTGGACCACTTCCCATATCTCGGGAGCCTCCTATCAACAAGAGCAGGCATCGACAACGAGATCCAACATTGCCTCCAGTGCGCCAGTGCAGCCTTCAGCCGCCTGAGGAAAAGAGTGTTTGAAGAGCAGGCCCTCAAAACTGCCACCAAGCTCATGGTCTACAGGGCTGTAATAATACCTGCCCTCCTGTATGGCTCAGAGACATGGACCATGTACAGCAGACACCTCAAGTTGCTGGAGAAATATCACCAACGATGTCTCCGCAAGATCCTACAAATCCCCGGGAGGACAGGTGCACCAACATCAGCATCCTCATCCAGGCTAACATCCCCAGCATTGGCCACACTCGATCAGCTCCGCTGGGCAGGCCACATAGTTCGCATGCCAGACACGAGACTCCCAAAACAAGTGCTCTACTCGGAGCTGCTTCACGGCAAACGAACCAAAGGTGGGCAGCGGAAACGCTACAAGGACACCCTCAAAGCATCCTTGATAAAGTGCGACATCCCCACTGACACCTAGGAGTCCCTGGCCCAAGACAACCCTAAATGGAGGAAGTGCATCCGAGAGGATGCCAAGCACCTCGAGTCTCAACGCCGAGAGCATGCAGAAATCAAGCGCAGGCAGATGAAAGAGCATGCGGCAAACCAGTCCCACCCACCCCTTCCCTCAATGACTATCTGTCCCACCTGTGATAGAGTCTGTGACTCTCGTATTGGACTGTTCAGCCACCAAAGAACTCACTTCAGGAGCGGAAGCAAGTTTTCCTTGATTCCGAGGGACTGCCTGTGATGATGATGATATGATGTGGAAGCTGGGTCATTGAATAAATTTAAGACAGAGATAGACAGTTTCTTAACTGATAAGGGAATAAGATGTTATGGGGAGCGGGCAGGGAAGTGGACCTGAGTCCATGATCGGAACAACCTTGATCGTATTAAATGGCGGTGCAGACTCGAGGGGCCATATGGCCTACTCCTGCTCCTATTTCTAATGTGCTTATGTTATTTGCTGTTCACCAGCTAACCTGGCACAGGCCAGTAATAATATCTTTCGGTCTTTATGGCTTAACGCTACTCAATAGGCCATCAGGGAAGCTCTAGTCAAATACTTGGTTCAAATCATCATAAAGCATAAATCTTTCCGCAATTATTTTAAATGTTTAATTAGAGCAATATATCTAGAGAAGTAGAGAAGGTCAAAAATTAGCTTAAACGCAAGAAGACAAAGAGAACCATGAGTAAGATATTGAATAAATATTTCACTAGGTTTGTTTAAACACTTGATTGAAGTATGGGCAATAATTACTGGACTAATGAAAATAGGCACTGGTTCAGATTGATAAAAAGACAAATTTTATCAAACCAATTAAAGTGACATAAACCTTTTCTTAGAAGAAAAAGTAGCCACCATGAAAAACCCAACACGGCTATGCTGAAGCATACATGCATCCAAGGGTAGTTCTAATTGTACTCTGGATGCATGCTGCTAATGTAGATGCTGAACCTATCTGAGATGGTTGAAAAATAAATCTCAGCAGATTCATCACCCAACACAGCTTCCAAATATCTAAGCCTCTGTTTTGATGTGGTACATGTAACTTTACCCAGTTTAGAACAGCTCCATGAGTTGGCAGGACCAGATTGTTTGATTGTTTTGTATTTGTGCATTCACACATACTGTGCGAACTAAACCGGATAGCTGCATAAGAAGGAGGAGAAAGCTCATGGGTGCCAAAGTAGAAGTTGTATTGCGCAGATTGTATTCATAATATGACAAATCTCTTATTCAATGCCTTACAATCAAGCATTTTGATAATGTCATAAGTGTATTATATAAGAAAAGGTAATTGAATTTTATTGCTCTATCAATTGTACTATAATCCTCACTACTGTCAATGAAGAGAGCACTTTCATCCTTATTACTGTCAATGAAAAGAGCACTTTAATCCCTCCCATGCCTTTATATGAAGCATCTTCCTAAAAGATTTGGTCCACCCACCTTAAAAATCCTGCTATCAGTGTTTGAAGTCAAATATGACAGGCAGGCATATCTGCAATAGGACAACTGCAATAGCGTGTCTTGGAGTTGATTTAAATTTCTAACTTCTGGTGAATCTAAATATGAAAATCAGGAAATTTAAGCAGTTACAACTATGTGAATGGAATTAATCGCTAGTTATAAGGTCACATTCCTTGCTTCTGATACTTCCCAACTTGCCAATTCTCAAATACATTTATATTTACAGGCAGTGACTTGGAGTGATCGAAATGTAGACTAGCAATGTCACAAATTATTTAAAATATGCTATTTCAGAACACTAACTGAAGCAGTCCTGGGGAAGACCATCCTAATTCCCATAACTGAATAAATTATGTGAATGAAAGTCTTTGAATAAGAAAATATTATTCAGTGCTCTGTAATTCCACAGTAGTGGTCTATAGTTTAATCTAACCTGCGTCTGTGAATTATGTGGTGTGTGAAGCATCATAACCCAGGATCTATTAAGTGCTGATTGAAGCAAATCGTATTCAATATTCTGAGGAACCCGGGCTTTTTGCATTTTGTAACTGTGTAATTTACAACATAATTTTGTTCAATGATTTCTGTAAGATTTTAGTAAAAAGTAATGCGGGGAAAATTCATCCTCACTGTTCCTGTTTTCCAGGCGTAAAATGACGGCAAAAATGACCAATTTTGCAGGGCTGTTCCCTATCTCCTACAGACACCTGAAATATATCCGACACCATATTGGCCTTGGATAATTTTCAGACTTACTGGGTGGCTGTTTTAAACAGACATTAAGCGTCTTGCATGAGGGAGCCTAACGCCTGTTTAAGGACTCCTCAGCAACATTGCTTAGTGCTGAACCTAGTAGCCTGCTGGGCCTGCTCTGCTCAAGTTTTGGTTGGATTGCTACAGCCAAAAAAGCAGTCGCCAACAAAAAGTATTTTCCTTTTTTACTTACCTTCCTTTGAAGCTGATCCACAATCAACCCATCCCATTCTTTTTCCCCCCCACCCCACCACCACCCCGGACTTATCTAAAGGCCGCTGCCAGCAATTAAGCAGGGCCAAACTTAATCTCCGACTTGGATCGAGCTGCCTCTGGAGGTGCGACAGGAGTGAGCAGCTCACCTATATTATTAAAATGAGGCAAAGGTCCAATTTTGGGAGAACCTCGGGCCTCCGGCTTCTAGTGCACGCCTGCAGCACGTCATCTATTTTAGGCCTGAAAACGAGCCAAATCCAATTTCTACCTTTAGTAGTCTCTCTTTGTTACCACTGCCATTACTCCATTTCTCCTGCCTTCACATCAATTCCAATTCCTTCAATGCAGTGCACATCTTAAAATCTCTCAGCACATCAGGAGGTGGATTTTCGGCTCCTCTTCACTCCATTTTTCGCTCCGGTGAGGCATTCTGGCCGGGCGGGCAGCCTCCAGCGCCCCGAAGTGATCCTCGAGTTCGGTTTTGTGGCGGCGTGGAGCAGCACCGGAAGAGCTGCGCCGGTGGTTATGTGTTTTGACTCTTGTCTGACCCGTACACCACAAAGCGTGCCCCACAGTGAACGCCTGGGAAATCAGGCGGTCGTCTTCTTCTTAGGCAGTCCCTCAGAGTTGAGGATGACTAGCTTCCACACTAATATGAGTTCTGTCATGTATCCTACATGGCTACTGTTGGTACTATCACAAGATGTGCCACCAGAGGGCACAGCAGTGGGAGACTCATAGGTTACCTGTACAGGTGTGCCTGGCCTACTATAAAAGGCAGGCCACCAAGTATGATCCTCCCTCTGGAGGTTAACTAATAAAGGACTATGGTCACTACAGTTCAAGTACAACATACTGCCGCGTGGAGTCATTACTAGAGCATCTAAGGATACTACAATTGGCGAGGAGATTACGAACTTTCACGCGGAAATGGCTACCCTTGGTACATTGTAGCAGTTCACCAATAGTGATGATTGGGATGCCTTTGTGTAGAGGTTAGAACATTTCTTCACAGCAAACGACCTGGCAGGAGACGACCCGGCCGCACTGGCTGATGAGCACCGCGCTATCTTGCTAACCAGTTGAGGGCCCAACGTCTATGGCCTCGTCAGGGACTTGCTGGCACCAGCAAAGACAACGACCAAGTCGTACAAAGAACTTGTAACCCAGATCCAGGAGCAACTCAAGTCCAAGGAGAGCATCCTCATAGCCAGACGCCGATTCTACAGCCACCGACAACCTGAAGGCCAGGAAGTCGCGAAGTACGCCGCAGACCTCAGGAGGCCGACGGCACCGTGCGAATTCGGCACCCACCTCAATGAAGCACTGAGAGACATTTTTGTCATTGGAAGTGGCCATGAGGGCCTTCTTCACAAGCTACTGTCGGTGGATACCATAGTCACACTGCAGAAGGCCATCTCTGTGAGCGAGTCATTCATGACCTCGACCTGCATTGCTAGGCAGATGTCTCACCCTCAGGACTCAAAGCCGGCAGGTACTGTGCACAGAGTGGCGCCGTTTGGAGGCTGGCCTTAGAGCGCGAACTCTTTCAGGGAAGAAAGAACAGGCCCCCGAGTCCCTTAACTCAGAGTCCACCGAAGGGGGCTAATCGAGTAGCACCATGCTGGTGTTGCGGAATCACAGGGCTCACCAGTGCCGCTTTAAAGACTATGTATATAAAGGTTTCAGCACAAAGAGCCACCTTCAGCGAATGTGTAAGAGAAATATGACTCTCTGTGTCGATGAAGAGTCTGCAGATGGCCATGAATCCAGCGTGGATTATGAATCGATAGGCAGAGAGGCAGCCGAGTCCCATGGGGAAGTATATAGCATGTTTACCTGCATCACCGCTGAAGTTGGAAGTCAAGATAGAGGGAGCTCCAGTCTTCATGGAAGTGGACACGGGGGCGAGCCAGTCAGTGATGAATCAAGGAGCCTTTGAGAGGCTATGGGACAATCCGGCTGAACGACCCCAGTTAGTCCCGGTTCAGGCATAACTGCGCACCTACACCAATTAAATTATCCCAGTCATTGGTAGTGTGAATGTAAAGGTACTCCATGATGGCATGATGCACAAGTTACCTCTGTGGATTGTTGCAGGTGATGGACCAACGTTGCTCGGCAGAAGGTGGATGGAGATGATCCATTGGAAGTGGGAAGAATTCATCCCTCCAGCGATCGATGTCCCCCGTGCTCAGAGGCAAAGCAAGCCCTCATCTTAGAGTGGACCCGGCACCGGAGAGCAGATCAGTAGAGCACCCGAGACACAGACCGCTCAGCACGACTGCATGGAGATGATCCAGCTGAGACGACCCGAACGCACCTACCAAGCTCCAGTGGCAGGACTCCGGGGGAAGAAAATCGGATCCAGAAGTGACTTCCCAATGGCGGAGGCAGAACCCGGGGAGAAGAGGATCATCGTAGTCTACATCGTGGATGAAGGAAAGATGGCCGCGGCCAGACCACGAGGTGCAGCGCTGATGGAGCAACACGTGGCACCAAACGGAGAAGCGGATTGGGGTAAAGCAAGCAAGGCTCTCTTAAAGGATGCCTGCAACCCATTACAATTAAAGGGACAGTTCCACACACTCAAGCAATGTAATAAGATCTGTAAGTCAGAGACAAAATGTGCAACCGATTATGTAAAATGTGTAATTGATGATCTGAACTGTGCACATGCAACCAGCGAGGAAAAGTCTCGTGATCGCGATCGGACCCACAGAGCGTCCATCATAAGTAAGGAAAAGTTAAGCGATGCAGGATTTCTACTACACGCAACCAATGCAGCGGGCAGACAACCATAGGGTGCACACAGGTGCAGCGAGCTACCCAACGCTGTAGCCCGCTTTGCGGGGACAAGAGTCATGCACCATGAAGTGTGGCCACAACCAGCCAACACACACGAGCTGCAGAGCAAGAGTCCTCAGCAGGGCAACGGTACCGGTATCGATACCATGCCCCGGGTCGGCTCCACCTCTCAGGCACCTGATGACACCAACTGCCACAAACCTGAAGGAGCAGACTGCACCAAGGCCATACCCCTGATGTAGGGTCACCCGCCACTGTTCCCCCGAAGGAAACAGGCACCAGCCAGGATCCCAAACCAAACGACGCTCAGGCCAGCGAGTCAGCGGTTCCCTGTGCACTGCTAGACGACAGCTCCTCAGGGAGCAGCTGTGACCCAGGGCGCAAAGAAAGGACAAGGAGGTCATAGACATCTGTGAACCGACCCGACGCTAGGGACCATGGCAACAGCCCCGAGAGCAGGCTATATGAGCCAACTGGGTTCCCACTGCCAGCACCAGGCACTGAGCCACCACCGGACTGCAGGGACACAACCCAGCAGCTCCGGAACTAGCTTGTCCTCATGCACTGTTCACTGCATCGATAAGGCATCTAATGTACTTGTCGCATCACGGAACCCCACAAAAACAAGAAAATAATGCAAAACCCACTTACCTGAACTTGAATTTACATGAATGTTCAGAGCTCCCACCATAATCGATGTGGGAGGAGGGGGGAGAATGGAGTGGTCAGGGACACACACACACAGCAACCACCAACACGCTGTTGCACCAACTACTCACCCAAGGTTGAAGTGATCCGCCAAGGGTCAACCAGACAGAGCCCACATAGAGCTAAGCCCAGAGCACAGTCAAAGCAGAGGCGATTTGCACTGAGGGCTCAGGGGGGAGTGATGTCATGTATCCTACATCGCTACTGTTGGTAATATCACAAGGTGTGCCACCAGAGGGCACAGCAGTGGGAGACTCATAGGTTACCTGTACAGGTGTGCCTAGCCTAGTATAAAAGGCAGGCCATCAGGTATGATTCTCACTCTGGAGTTAACTAATAAAGGACTAAGGTCACTACAGTTCAAGTACAACACACTGCCTTGTGGAGTCATTACTAGGGCATCAAAGGACACTACATGTTCTTAGGTGACTGATCAGTCCAATGCAGGACCTTCAGTCTCTGTCACAGGTGGGGCAGACAGTGGTTGGAGGGACGGGTGGGTGAGGTGCTTGCGTTGTCGTGTGCTTTTTCCGTTGTTTGCGCTTGGCTTCCGTGTGCTCCCGGCGAAGAGACTCGAGGTGATCGGCGCCTTCCCGGATGCTTCTCCTCCATTTTGAGCGGTCTTGATCCAGGGATTCCCAGGTGGTAGTGTGGATGTTGCACTTTATCAAGGAGGCTTTGAGGGTGTCCTTGAAGCGTTTACTCCGGTCACCTGGGGCTTGCTTGCTGTGTCGGAGCTCTAAGTAGAGCGCTTGTTTTGGGAGTCTAGTATCGGGCATGTGGACGATGTGGCCCGTCCACCGCAGCTGATGGACCATGGTCAATGCTTCGATGCTAGGGATGTTGGCCTGAGCGAGAACACTGACGTTGGTGCACCTATCCTGCCAATGAATTTGCAGGATCTTGCGGAGGCAGCATTGGTGGTACTTCTCCAGTGCTTTGAGGTGCCTGCTGTACATAAGCCATGTCTCTGAAGCAAATAGGAGGGAAGGTATCACTACTGCTCTGTAGATTATGAGCTTGGTGCCAGGTTTGAGATCCTGGTCTTCAAACACGCTCTTCCTCAGGCGACTGAAGGCTGCACTGGCATACTGAAGGTGGTGTTTGACTTCGTCATCGATGTCTGCCCTTGTTGACAGTAGGCTCCCCAGGTATGGAAAATGGTCTGTGTTGCCCAAGGCCTCGTCATGGATCTTGATAATCGGAGGGGCAGTACAGTGTGGCGGGGGCAGGTTGGTAGAGAACCTTTGTCTTACGGATGTTTAGTGTAAGGCCCATATTCTCGTACGCTTCGGTGAAGGTGTTGACGATGGTTTGGAGTTCGACCTCCGATTAAGTGTCGTCTGCATACTGCAATACAATGACAGAGGATGGGACGACTTTGGATCTGGACTGGAGGCAACTGAGGTTGAACAGTTTCCTGTTTGTTCTGTAGATTAGTTCCACTCCAGCAGGGAGCTTACTGAGAGTGAGATGGAATATTGCAGCAAGGAAGATCGAGAAGAGCGTTGGTGTGATGACACAGCCTTGCTTGACCCCGGTCAGCACATGTATTGGGTCGGTGGTGGATCCGTTGGTCAGGATCATGGCTTGTATGTCATTGTGAAACAGGCAGAGGATTGTGACGAACTTTTGAGGGCAGCCGAATTTGAGGAGGACACTCCATAATCCCTCCTGGTTGACAGTGTCAAAGGCATTTGTGAGGTCAAACAAGGCCATGTACAGAGGCTGGTATTGCTCCCCACATTTTTCTTGAATTTGACGCGTGGTGCCCCTTAGTGGGCAGACTCCGCATTGCGACTCTGGAAGGAGCTCTTCAGCCACTGGGAGAAGGCAGTTGAGGAGGATTCTTGCGATGACTTTCCCTGTGGCAGACAGCAGGGAAACTCCTCTGTGTACCGCAATTGGACTTGTCACCTTTCTTGAAGATGGTCATGATTACAGCATCTTTGCGATCCCCTGGCATGCTTTCCTCCTTCCAGCAAGAAAATTAGTTCATAGATTTGTGGCAATAGCGCTTCTCCACCATGCTTTAGTGATCAAGCGGTGCAACGATGTCAACAGCGGAGAGGTAAGTAATGGACTCCGAAGGGAAGTGTGATTGTTTTTTTTAAATCTTTTTTACGATTTGTTTTGTGGTGGCATGGGCAATGTCTTGGAAATGTTTTTGTGACTTTATTTTTAGGTTCTTCCCCCCCCCTTCCAGACATCTCTCGGAGCGCTCCCAGCCCAGCTCTTTAACTCGGGTGTTTCCCATGCTAACGCCCTAAGAGAGGTGTACAATGCCTTGCTTAGCGCTGCGCCCCAGACTCAGTGCCCAGTTGCCCAATGTTACTGAGGCGCAAACTGTTCCCGGGCGCAAACTTTACCGCCCCGTCGCCATTACCGCCCCGAAAATCCAGCCCCAGATCTTTTACCCCTATCTCACCATGCAAGTCTTTGCAATCTTTATCAATAATGGAGCACCAAATATGTGCACCTTCTCTTTTACTGCAAACAATTGATACATGGCCATTAGACATCCTACCTCTTCCCACACCGTCGTTCACCTGGGTGAACCTCTTTAGGCATCTTCAATGTCTGCAGAATCGCAATTACCCACTGATTCAGGTGCAATTGAATTTCCAGATTACAAACTTTTAGGAACAGATAGATACAAACCTGTACCTTTTTCATAAATCAGCCCTACTTGTCTACCTTCTGACCGTAATCTTCAATTCCTCTTCTCTTCAGAAATGTGTCCAATAGTCTGTAGCATACACTTTTACTCTCTGTTTTAACAGCTCTCCCTAGTAACTTATTCCACAGTTGTATTACCTACTGGGTGAAATGTTCTGCCTGACATTCCTCATATGCCTAAGGTACTAATTTTGTACCTATAATATTCTGCTTTTGAACTCATCACATTATGAAAAAGTTTTCTTGATTTAATTTTGTTCTTTCACTTCATAATCTTAAAAACTTCAGTTAGATCACATCAAAGTTTCCTTTTCAGAAAGAAATGAGCTCAAAGTGCCTAACCTTTCCTCATAATTTATCATCCCATTGCTCAGAGCAGGAATAGCCTCAAGTGCAATAATATCTTTACTGTGAAAAGGTGAGCAGAACTGCACAGAGCATTTCAAATGGAATATGACCAATGCTTTGTAAATTTGTCACTGAGCTACTTCAAATGTCTCTCTTCCTGATTCTTTTTTTGCATCTAAATATACAGGCAAAATGTTCATCAGTTAAGTCATATGGCCTTATTGCTAGCCACCGCTATCTGAACTTCCATCTTCAAATTGCCAATTTAAAAATATATTACAAAGTCAGTATGTTGTAGAGAAAGAAATTTAGACGGGCTCTGAGACAAATTATTAAAATGAGCTGTTTTCAGAGTATCAAGAGAAGCTTCTCTGGACTGAATGGAGAAAGAAATGAATCCGAGTCCCTGAATTCATTATGCAAATGAGAGAAACAAAAATTTAGTTAACAACTTAACACCCTCTGCCTGGTGAACATCCCTCCCCCACGACACACAGAGAATTGGTCTAAAACAAATTACATAGACAAAATATTATTGATGCATTGAATAAAATGTCCAATTCGCAGAAGAAAGACAGTGACAAAATTTGACAAAAACAAAATTTGAAATAAAGAAAAAAAAGATCAAGAAATAAAAACCAGATAGAAAAAGAAGTAAATTGAGAATAATAGAGGAAGAACAAAAATATATTTGGATACATCATCATATTTAGCAGATGCTTTATGGTTTCAGGGCAGAGAGGTGCAGAAAATAGAGATGTGGCCCGGCTGTGCATCACCGCAGTAACTGATGCTTAAGTCAGAACTTCAGGTTTCGGCCAAGCACAGAGAAACTGCTGCTGCTGCACCTCAGCATTCAGTATCAAATTGAGTATTCTCCACATAAGGCCAACAATAAAAACATCATTACTCTGGCAGTGGAACTCTCCCTCAGGCAGTGTCATCACCTGTAAGGCTAATCCTTGTATGTAGAAGTTTAAAATACCTAATTAACTATTACTTGCTGAACTAGGTACCCATTCATATCCCAGTACTAGATTCTTTTGTGGTTGTAGGAAATGGCAGGATCAATTTGCTGAAATATCTGACCTTGCCGTGGTTCTGTCTGGCTGCACTCTGTTGATGAACAGGAAATAGGTGGCACAGTGGGTTAAGCACGCTATCGGTTTACTCTTGGGTCTTGAATCTAGTGCAGAATAGTGGGAAGAAAGTTTCCCTCTCTATGTTGGCTGTAAGAGCTCTAAATGAACTGAGTTTGGGCAGTTTCAACCCAGTACCCAGCGGATATTGGTCCACAGCACAAAACCGCCCATAATTAGGCATAAACTGCCCATCTCATTCAGAAAAGTCATAAGAACAACTGGTGTGGGCAATGGAAACGTTCACTCTGGTGCAGTAGGGGTTGGAGTTAAGGAGAACAGGGGAAGATATACTCTGTTTTTGATTATGTCATACCTGATCTGAACATGTAGATTGTGGCGGGATGTGATCGGGGTCCAGGGGAGGCGTGAGTTCGGGGCCAGGGACCCAGGGGCAACATGGGCCAGCCCACACTGCTATATGTGTGCGCACTAGGTCTGTGCACCAGAGCAGGTCTCCAGTTGTCTTGGGTAATCCTTGCCACTGGACCAAGACATAGCTCTGTCAAGTCCATGTGGTGGCTGGTGTGCAACGGCCACCACATGTTAAAAAAATCCACGCGCAGGCATCTTCCACCCTTGAGGATGTAGTTCGGGTTCTTCATTCGAAACACCTGTGAACTCATCCTTTTTTTTTTGGTGTGGAAGCAAGTCATCCTCGTTTCGAGGGACTGCCTATGATGACCTTATCTGAGGGTCCCATTTCTCAAATCTGATATTCCTCAACTTCAGGAGAATAAAACGTAAATCATGAGAACTATTAAAGGCAGAAAGCAATGAACAGAAAGCTTTCTCAAAGCCAAGCTGCTAGTTTAAAAAAGATTCTGGAGATTATTTTAGAAAGCTCAATTGTGCTAAGAAGCAATTCATGCATATAAGTATGTGCAAATGTCACCTTAAAATGAAAAACTTAAGATAATCATGCAAAATGTACTTAAAGCTTAGCTTCCTCGACTTTTTTCTTTTGGTTTACACTGCCTTAGGAATGTAGGAGGAGGAATGACAAGTTTGATTACATAGAATGTACAGTAGACACAGGCCATTCAGCCCAATTGGTCCATGCCTATGTTTATGGTCCACACAAGCCTACTCCCAACCCTTCTTCACCTAACCCTATCAGCAAAACCTTCGATTCCTTTCTCCCTCATGTGTTAATCCAGTTTCTCCTTAAATGCATCTGTGCTATTCACCTCATTGACTGCATAAAAGCTCTGACTGAGACTTTCTGTGAATGTGAAAGGGATCAATTTACACCACTCCAGCCTTTTAAATTGTCTTTCTGTTCAATTATATTTTGAAGAGTCACAGACACCTTTTCAGAAATGACCTCAGTAAACTGAACCAAAAACACACTTGATTTGTTTTTCCTTTATTTGTAAAAATCAAGGCATGTGTGATCTCAAGTTTGTAGCTCCTTTTCAAGCACGCATAACTATCAATCTCCCCACCTACCATCCGCCACTTACTGCCAGTTTAACTCTCTTGGGTTTAACTTAGATGTGTAGAAGGAGCTCAGTAGAATCAGAAATATTAAAGCAGTGTTACTGTGAAGCATAACTTTGATTTGGTTACATTCCACCATAACTTGTCACTGAAGTCGTTGCTGAATCCCCATTCTGAAAAAAACATTCCCACTCTGCACTATGTGTTGCATCCATTACAGTCTGTCCCCATCCAGTGTTCCCCTGCTGCCATTTTAAAAACTGTTCCACGTGGATGCTAAAGTTAAAGTTTGAAAAAAAAAATGCAAGATTTCCACATGGACATGTCAGGCTGTATAAATGGAGAGATTCCATAAATCTATCTCAGCATTTCCACAACCTGAACCTGGATTTTAAAGAAACAGGTCTCCATTTAACTGAAGCATACATTTCTTCTATTGAGCATCAGGAGTAGTATGCTCTTAAAAAAGTTACAGCCTTCTTTTTTCTGCATATTTTCTCAGTGCTTACTTCTCAGCGGGATCTATCTGGAAGAAAGTGAACTAAATGTGATTGGCAACACCTACTACAAAAGCAAACTTTACAAAAATACTAGAGATGACAAAAAGTTTCTCTCATCTTTTTTTTCCTTGCTCCAACTAACCCATTCCTTTGCAAAGCTTTCCCAGCTAGTTTATTTTGGCTCAATTTTCCCCAAAGCATTTTTTTTGGCGTACTTGAAGAGATCCGCCTGATTTTTTGGGGCCTAAGTACGCCAAAAAAAGTGTTTTAAGTTTCCTCTTTGGATCTCTTCATTTTGGCGTGGCCTAATCCGAGGGGGGGGGGCGGGGGTGGAGCCTTGATCTGCGCCAAAAAGATTGGGCTGCCATGGTAACTAGGGACACAATGCAAGCTGAGGCTGCAAAGTAAAGCATACAGCCAACTCGCAATCTCTCTCTCTCTGATTGTGTGTGGGGACTGAGGGTCCAAGTTTCAACCGACCCGTAGAACAGCGTACCGCCGAGAGGTCCGCCGACTTTCTAGAACGAAAAGCGCGCCTAATATTTACCTCGGTATTCTCCACCATGATCAGGCCTGTTTTGGACTCGGCGCAGTGCAGCATAAGCTGTGGGGGGCGGAGCCAGGTCCTGGCGCTGAAAACAGTGCCGGGATCCCTCGCAGCTCTAGGCCGCCGAGGCTGCGTGGGAGGGGCCCAAAGCACACTGCCCCTAGGCCTGGCCGAATGGGCTCACTAGGGCAGCGAAGATCGGACTCGGGCCTCCGTCGGTGAGCTTCAGCTCCCGCTCTGGCTCTCCCCACGCCCCCCCCCCCCCCCCCCCCCCCCGTTCAGTTCCCGCTCCGGCTACCCACCCCCCACTTCAGGCCCGGTCCGCTCCACCCCTCCTCCCTCCCATTCAGCCGTTCCCCCTCCCTCCACGTCCTCGGCGGGACCCGCCTGCCTGGCATCTTGCTGCGGGCAGGCCCCGACCGAAGTCTTCAGCCCGGCTTCCTCCCGTCGGCCGGGCCCGTTCAGCCTCCTCCCCTCTCTCCTCTGCTCCTTCCCCTCCCTCCTCTCCTGCCCCCCCCTCTTCTCGTCCCCTCCCTCCCTCTCCCCTCTCCCTCTCCTCCCTCCCTCCTCTTCTCCCCCCCCTCTTCTCGTCCCCCCCCCCCTTCCCCTTATCTTCTCCTCCTCTCCCTCCCTCTCCCCTCCTCCCTCCCTCTCCCCTCCCTCCCTCTCCTCCTCCTCCTCCCTCCTTCCCTCTCCTCCCCATCCCTCCCTCCCCTCCTCTCCTCTCCCCCCCTCCCTCCCCTCTCCCCCTCCTTCCTCCTCTCCTCCCCCCGCCTCCTCTCTCCCTCCTCTCTCTCCTCTCCTCTCCCTCCCTCCTCTCCTCCCTTCCTCCCCCCACCCCTCGCTGTCAGAAACACAGGAAGACACTGTCAGACAGCGAGAGAGAGACTGAAAGACAGAGAGAGAGAGACACTGACAGACAGAGAGAGAGAGACACTGAGAGAGACAGAGAGAGAGAGAGAGAGACACTGACAGAGAGAGACACTGACAGAGACAGAGAGTGAGAGACTGGGGGAGGGGGGGCCCTGTCCCAGCACACTGTTGGAGGGCTTCCGGTGCTGCAGTTGGTGAGTAGAAACTTAATTTTTTATTTATTGATTTTTTAAATTATTTTTTTAATTTTTAAATTTTTTTTGATTGATTTATTGGTTGATTTATTGGTTTATTTATTATTGATGATGGCTCTTTATTTGTAAAAGTCATGTGTTTAATGTTTGTAAACTTCCCTCCACCCACCCCCTCCCCCCCGGCCCGCATCTCTCGTTCCCTACGCCTGATTTCTAAGTGTAAGCAAGGTTTTTCTGAGCGTACAAAAATCTACACTTACTCCATTCTAAGTTAGTTTGGAGTAAGTTTTCGCTGCCTAAACTTGCAAAACAGGCGTAAGTGGCCGGACACACCCCCTTTTGAAAAAAAAATCTATTCTATAACTGTTCTAACTCACTAGAACTGGAGCAAACTAAATGTCGAGAATTGCAATTTCTAAGATACTCCATTCTAAACTAGTTGCTCCAAAAAAATAGGAGCAACTCAGGCCGAAACTTGACCCTTGAGAATGGGACCGGACAGCCGTCCTGTGTGTGTGAACTGGGGACCGACTCTCTATCTCTCATGGCCGGACTGTGTGTGTGAACCGGGGACCGAGAATGGGACCGGACAGCCTTTGGGAGGTAAATTGCTGCTATCAATTCTTGTTGCTGTTTTTCAATTCTTTCGGTGTGTCCGGGCATCTGCTGCACCGCTTTCCTTAACTCTACGGAAGGTTTTTCAGGACAGGCCACATGTGCTGGCCTAATCAGAACTGGAGTAACTCTCAGCTGGCCAAACTTCCCTAAATGACCAGAAGTGACGTAGGTGGCTGAAAAAAAAAACTGACTTAAAAAATTCGTAACTGATTCGTAACTGGTGCAAACTGATTGGGGAAACTGGGGATTTTTAAGTTAGGCCAGAAAAAGCAGCCTGCTCCAAAAGAAAAGGCGCAAATACTGGGGAAAATTGAACCCAATGACAGTAACCGGTCCAGTTTTAAAGGCTAAAATAATAGATATGATTGAATGTTAACAGTCTTGTAGTACCAGGCTACCAAAATATTAGTTGAACCACTAAATTTCAAAATTTATGGCCAACTAAGTTAGACATTTTAAACATCAGTATTGTTACAACAAATATGCTGTTTTATCTTAACACTAAGGTCAAAAGTAGCTAAGACAACAGGAAGACCAAATGGGCACTTATGTGTTGGAATATAAACATTTTCAGTGGGTCACTTAATGGGCCCAAGTTTCCCCAGGAGTTGCTCAATTTTTTTGGAGCAACTTAATTTTTCTGGAGTATCTTAAAAGTCGCAATTCTGCACATTTAATTTGCTCGAGTGTAAGTGAGTTAGTTAGGATTTTTTTCGCTTAGTTTTGTTTTGTTCAAAAGGGGACGTTACTAGCCACTTACGCCTGTTTGGGCCATTTAAGCCAGTTTGGCCAGCTAATAGTTGCTCCAAACTTACTTAGGCCAGCGTATGTGGCCACTTGTGTCCGCACAGAAAAACCTTACAGAGAGTTACAAAATCAGCGCAGGTAGACAGAGATGGGTTGGGGGAGGGGGGGGGGGGGCGGGGAGCACATACGACCTTGCAAAGCACTAAACACCTTCACAACAACTAATACAGATTTTGTACTGTAACTTTTGCATAATTTACACATTCCACTATATAAAGCTTCATAAAATATGCACTTTTTAATCAGAAGTTGAATTTTGAAGGTGCTGACTGCCTTTTTTACTGCTCTTATCAGCAGACAGGGGCAACTTTTCTAATTCGAGCAGCTTGTTCTTTTTCTAAATCATTTAAAGAAACTTTCCTCCTTCCCCAGCACCCCTGCCCCCATCAAAACTCTTCCGACCCCCCGATCAAAAGTCTCCCCGCACCAGCCTGTTTCCTGCAGCCCTGAGAGTGGTTTGAGTCTTGAACTCGATTTATAAAGTCCAAAAAGCATTAATGCTTTGAAATTTCTTGACATAGATTTGATCAGTGACACAAACCAGTAGCTTCATCCCCCCAGTATCGTGTCTCGAAGAAATCTGCCGCAAACGTGCTGTATGACTCCTGGTGCTGATCTGGTGGCCTGGTCTCGAGCCGGGCTCCTCCAGCTCCTGCTCCTGCTCCTCCGGGCTCCTCCAGCTCCTGCTCCCCCGGACTCCCCAGCAAGCTTCCCTCAGCACACGCTCCACCAACTGAACAGGAGGGGCAGCACTGGCAGCAGAGGATGCAGGCAATGGAGGTGCGAGATGCTACAACAATGAACTGGAGTCTGTGAGCGCGGGAAGGCAGCGGTCAGTCTGTGCGGCAGGCCACTCGGCCCGGGATAGGGGTGGCGAACATCAGGTCGTTCCTTCGGCCAGGGATAGGGGCGGTGAGCATCGGGACGCGCTTGGAGGGCGAGGAGCTACTGCGCATGCGTGGAGACTCCACTGCGCATGCGCACAGCTGCCGGTACTGTTTTCGGCGCAGGGCTGTAGCTCTGTCCCCCACTGTGATTGCCACGCTGCGCCAGACCCTAGGACAGTCCACTATCAGCAACTACATTTTCGGTGGCGTTTTTGGAGTAGAAAGTCGGCACACCACAGGTAATTGCACTGGAAAAACGGGTTGGGGAAACTTCGTGGTTAGCTCAGCTGGGTACTTATACAAGATAAATTTGATCTAATATATTAGTGAATGCTGGTACCTTATGTCTCAGACTGCACAACTGTCATCAAATTTCAGCATTAGAACCAAATTTCAGGAAAATGGTAGTACTCCACCACTCAACCATGATTTGCAGAGAGAATTGAATATTTATGAAGTTCTTGCTTCGAATAGGTGAAGCCAAATGGGCAGGTAACGTTGAAACTTCTAACCTAACAGTAACACATTTTTCAGATAATTTAAACTACTTCCACTTTCCATATTGAGTTCCTGAAATATGCCCTCCCTGCCACGCAGGTTCCAGTTGCCATGTAGAGAAATCGTCTCCAAGAAAAGCCTTTTTTGCCATCATTTAATCAGTAGACCAGCCCTCCCCACACCAGCTAATATTAAAAATACTGACAGGACGAAGTTTCATTTAAATTCAATAAATGGCTATCTAATACAGCTGAAACTTCAAAGTTAATCATTTTCACATCAGCTTTTAGCAATAACATGGATTTTTATCAACAATTGTTTTCACTTAATTTGAAATTGACAAACTCATTTGTTGCTGGGATCAAAGGTCAGTGACAACCAAGGAAGCACAAAGAGAATTCACAGCTGTAATACATATAATGAATCTTTCTGACTATATTGTTTTTGAGCAGTCATTTAGTAGCTTTCAAGGAACCACCTGTTTGATGGATTTTTGATGAGGCACGCAAATCCAATTTCCTGCTCACTTTGCACGTATGATAATTTACAAAGGACAAAGGCAGCTGTAGTCCTGGTCATATTTCACCAAGACGAAATTTGGGTGCCCAAGGAAGTTTGTCCACATCATTGAGCTGTTTCATGATAACATGACAGGTGAAGTGCTCTCAGACGGCACAACCACAGCCCCATTTGCCATCTCAAATGGAGTGAAACAAGGTTGTGTACTCGCTCCAGTTCTGTTCAACCTATTCTTTACTTGTGTCTTGAACTATGCCATAAAAGACTTGGAGTTTGGGGTCTACCTGAAATATCGATTAGATGGTTCACTGTTTGACCTTCGCCACCTTGCTGGAAAGACCAAAATACGGAAACGACTCATCCTAGAGGCACTCTTTGCTGATGACTGCGCCCTTATGGCACACAAGGAGAGTGACCTACAATTCATACTCAGCAAATTTGCTGAGGCAACAGAATTGTTTGGCCTAACCACCAGCCTTAGTAAAACCGAGGTTCTCTATCAGCCTGCCCCAAGCACCACAGCTCCTGCTCCCACAGTCTTCATCGGCAGTATACAACTAAAGTCAGTGGACAGCTTCAAGTACCTTGGCAGCACCATATCAAGTGATGGGTCCTTGGACAAGGAGATTGATGCAAAACCAGCCAGGCATTTGGTCGCTTGCGCACTAAGGTGTTGAGTCACCACCACATCCGACTGTCAACTAAACTATTGGTGTATAGAGCAGTCGCTCTCTCATCTCTCCTTTATGGATGTGAGACCTGGACACCCTACAGGCGTCACATCAAAAAGTTGGAAGCTTTCCATATGCGCAGTCTCAGATCTATACTCCACATACGCTGGCAAGACCGGGTGTCAAACTTTGAGGTTCTGGAGAGAGCACAATCAACTAGTATCGAGGTGATGATCATGCGAGCCCAGTTCCGATGGGCTGGACATGTCATCCGCATGGATGAGTCAAGGATCCCTCGTCAGCTTCTTCACGGCGAGCTCTGTGAAGATCAAAGACACCAGGGGCGCCCCCGCAAGCGCTACAAAGATTGCATCAAGGCTATCCTCCAGTACTGTGACATCCGACCAAAGGACCTCGAGAATACAGCAGCTAATAAAATCCAGCGGCGAACCCTCACGAGGACTGCCTGCCAGACCTTCGAAGAAAGCCGATGTCAACGCCTGCGGGACACTAGAGATAGACGACATCAGGTGACAGTACTGTCAGCATCAGACACATCGAACTTCCCTTGTCCGACGTGCAAGAGACTATGTGCATCCAGAATTGGCCTATACAGCCACTTGAAGACACATGCCATTGACGACTAGCACATCAACGTCTTTGTTGGATACGACAGACGACCAAGATTTCACCAAGAATTTTGTTTTGATTGTTTGTAAGCCTGCAAAACAATTCCTTTTTTAATTCTCCATAGATGTATGCTCGTTGTCCACAGATTCAAATTTATAACTATTATTGCATTGGAACCACCAGTACAAACTGTAATGTGTTAAATAGCAAGCTCTGAAACAAGTAA
This sequence comes from Pristiophorus japonicus, assembly GCF_044704955.1. Lineage (NCBI taxonomy): Eukaryota > Metazoa > Chordata > Chondrichthyes > Pristiophoridae > Pristiophorus > Pristiophorus japonicus. Next base: position 19,829,937 of record NC_091981.1, read on the forward strand.
AACAGCAATGTTTCATTCACTGGAGGTGCAAGGCATTCTTGAACTGGAAACAGCATCACACTCAAGAGCAAGAAAGAAGCTCTATAGATGTCTGAAGGTCAAGGTCCAACATTAAACTCGCGACCTAAAGAACAGATGGTGGATGGAAAAAGCGCAGTAAATCCAGCAATTAGGCCACAACCACAACGTGCGCGGATTCTTTAGCGCAGTCAAGACCACCTACGGCCCAGGCACCCAAGGTCCTACCCCACTGAGGGCCAAGAACGGAAATGCACTCATTAAGGACAGAAAGACAGTTCCCTTAACCGAGACTCTGTCTTCGACGTAAGTGTCCTTGACTCCATCCTACAGCATGCTACCCACCTCCATCTCAGCACAACCCCAGCCCGCCATGAGGTTGAAAAGGTCATCCGACAACTGAAGAACAGCAAAACCTCAGGATCAGATGGAATCCCCGCCGACGCACTAAAGCATGGCGGAGAAGCACTATTGGTGCAAATCCATGAACTCATTTCTCGTATTTGGAAGGAGGAGAGCATGCCAGGGGATCTCAGAGATGCTGTAATCGTGACCATCTTCAAGAAAGATGACAAGTCCGATTGCAGTAATTACAGAGGAGATTCCTTGCCGTCTGCCACAGGGAAAGTCATCGCAAGAATCCTCCTCAATCGACATTTTCCAGTGGTTAAAGAGCTCTTCCCAGAGTCGCAATGCGGATTCTGCTCACTAAGGGGCACAATGGATATAATCTTTACCGCATGTCCAATTCAAGAAAAATGCAGGGAGCAGCAGCAACCTCTGTACATGGTCTTCTTTGTCCTCACAAAACCCTTCAACGCTGTCAACCGTCAGGGATTATGGAGTGTCCTTCTCAAATTCGGCTTCTCTCAAAGGTTTTTAAACCATCCTCCACCTGCTTCACGATGACATGCAAGCCGTGATCCTCACCAACAGATCCACCACAGACCCAATACACGTGCGGACCGGGGTCAAGCAAGGCTGTGTCATTGTACCAATGCTCTTCTCGATCTTCCTTGCTGCAATGCTCCATCTCACACTCAGTAAGCTCCCTGCTGGAGTGGAGCTAATCTACAGAACAAACGGGAAATTGTTCAACCTCTGTTGCCTGCAGTTCACATCCTCTGTCATTGAATTACAGTATGCAGACGACGCTTGCATTTGCGCACACTTGGAGATCGAACTCCAAACCATTGTCAACATCTTCACCGAAGTGTACAAGAGTCTGGGCCTTACATTAAATATTCATAAGACAAAGGTTCTCTACCAACCTGCCCCCGCCACACTGTACTGCCCCCTGATTACCAAGATCCATGACGAGCCTTGGGCAACGTGGACCACTTTCCATACCTTTGGAGCCTACTGTCAACAAGGGCAGACTTCAATGATGAAGTCCAACACCGCCTTCAGTGTGCCAGTGCAGCCTTCGGTCGCCTGAGGAAGAGAGTGTTTGAAGACCGGGATCTCAAATCCGGCACCAAGCTCATGATCTACAGAGCAGTAGTGATACTGACGCCCTCCTATATGCTTCATAGACAGGGATTATGGAGTGCCCTTCTCAAATTCAGCAAACACCTCAATGTTACCAACGCTGCCTCCGCGAGATCCTGCAAAGCACACCAACGTCAGTGTTCTCACTCAGGCCAACATCCCCAGCATCAAAGCATTGACCACGCTCAATCATCTCTGATGCGGGCCACATCGTCCGCATGCACTATACTAGACTCCCAAAACAAACGCTCTACCCAGAACTCTGACACAGCAAAGTGAGCCCCAGGTAGGCAGAGGAAACACTTCAAGGACAACCTCAAAGCTTCCTTGAAAAAGTGCAACAACTCCACCATCACCTGGGAATCCCTGGCCCAAAACTGCTCAAAGTGGAGGAGAAGCATCCGGGAAGGCACCGAACATCTTGAGTATCTTCGCCGGGAGCACGCAGAAGTCAAGCGCAAACAGCGGAAGGAGCGCATGATAACCCAAGCATCCCATCCACCCGTCCCTTCAACCACCATCGACCCCACCTGTGACAGCGTCTGTAGATCCCGCATTGGTCTCATCAGTCACCTGAGAACTCATATTAGTGTGGAAGCAAGTCATCCTCGACTCCGGGGGACTGCCGAAGAAGAAGGAGGTGAATAATGGAAATCTGGACAGGGCATACAATTTACCAACAATTAATTTAAATGGTTCGAAAATCATGAGCCATGCCCACCAATGTTCCTCCTAATTTTAAATTTGGGTGCGAAGTCCCTTTAATGGGCTGCTCGGCCCATTCAAAGTTTTGTGCATTGATAAAACCAGTCCCGGGCCGTGCAGCTTTGAGGTGCACAGCCAAATTTCTTACATGCACAAATACAGCAGACTAGGCTCCTCTCTGGGAGTGAAAAGTTCTGAAAATTGCCCCTATATTGTAGAACTGACTCAGCACATTCTTAGTTAACAGCAACTCTCACAGCTACCCTACTAATCTAGGCAGACTACACTAAGCTGACTACATTAAATTTATGAGGCAGAATTTTTCCAATACTTTGCTATCCATACACTCAGCTTCCCACTATTTAATAATCTGTGTATACACGGGTATTGCAAAGTTACACAAGGATGACTTCAATTATTTACTTAGATTATCAGGGCTCAGAACTCTAATTATGTGGAAAATTTTGCAATTGATGGGAAAGGTGAATTAGCTTTTAATAGATAAAACTCGCTCGCTCAAGTAAACAATGGCCCACGAGATGTGGTTTGTTGTACTATACACTTAATGAAACAGAATGCTACAATATTTGAAACTATTCTATGGGACTGCATCCACCTGTTTTACATTGGTGCGATACTGAGCAGAGGGGGAGCCAGCAACACCAAGTTATACAGACTAATCACATCACCTTGAATTGGGGATATTCAAAGCTCTATGCCTCTCCAGGTCTATTTTTCCCTATGATTTCTAAAATGGTCATTGAGATTCCAGAAGAAAATATGCAACCTTGTGAACTTTTAGAATGAAGGTGAAGACAGGGGGGCAGTGGGCTGGCATTTTGGAGCACCAATTTGCTTCACCATGGAGTGGCAGCATGCAAGTTTACCAACTCAGTGAGTTGAGTTCTCAACCATGTAATTGTAAGATGGTACTGAGTGGTGTTCAAGTTCTGTCCCACAGAGGGAGAGAAACTCAGAATCACTGCGGCCTGTTAGAAGGCCCTCCAGCAATTGTTTATACAGGTTGAACCTCTCTTATCCAGAACTCCCTTATCCGGAACCCCCCCACATCCAGAACCATTCCCGGCCACTGGGTGGTGCATGCACATAACTCCAAAATGAACAAATTGAAGTCCTTCCTCACTGCCGACTCCCGCAATCACCGGCCTGACCCCTTAATCCACCGCCACCTCGCCCCACAATGATCTCTCTGCCGCACTCCCAGCCCCAAGCCAACCAGCCCCGATATCCCCTTGCTCAGTACCTGTACCATCCAATTTAAGGTGACCACCCCTCATCCGGAAAAATCCCTTATCCAGAACAGGCCAGGTCCCGAGGGTTCTGGATAAGGGAGGTTCAACTGTACACCTAATGGGTGCAGCCTGATTGCCTGCCTTCGTGTTAGGCTGGGAATGGCACATGGCATGGGGGCGCCAAGAAAAATGAAAGGGAGAAATATGTGCGATGGTATAAAATGGGTGACAGCAGATCGGCAGCCGTTTTACATCTCTCCCAATGTTTATTTCCCGATTTATATTTCCAATTACTTCAATGGAAATAAAAATCGGGAGAGATGCAAAATAGGCTGCTGACTTACTATCATCCGTTTTACAATATCGCACAAAGTCAAAATTACCCCCCACTGAGTCAACCTGCATTTTGCTCTCATTCTTCCTTGGTTGAAGAGCAACTTTAGCATTGATCTGCCAGTTGCATTTCACTGTCATAGTTTCATTTTTGCTGGGTCAATATCCTGGAACTCGCTACCTAAAAGCATTGTGGATACACTATAACGCTGAGCACCTCGAGTCTCATCGCCAAGAGCGTGCAAAAATCAAGCGCAGGCAGCGGAAAGAGTGTGCGGCAAACTTGTCCCACCCTCCCTTATCCTCACCGACTATCTGTCCCACCTGTGACAGGGACTGTGATTCTCATCTTGGACTGTTCAGCCACCTAAGGACTCATTATAAGAGTGGAAGCAAATCTTCCTCGATTCCGAGGGACTGCCTATGATGATGATGATGATGATGATGATGACCATAAGGATTGCAGTGGTTCAAGGAGAAGGTCCACCAACACTATCTCCAGGCAGCTAAGGAAGGCCAGCGACTGTGGCCTTACTAGTGTCACCCACATCCCGAGTCAAATTTTTTTAAATTACAAAATTTAAAAATGTGCAGAGAATTGGGTAAAAAGAAAAAATTTAAGAAAAGAAATATAAATCATGGGTAACTTATGGCACAGCACTTCTCTTATGAATGGCCGGTGCACACAATTTAACCTAACATAGTACAAAGAAAAATATTAATGAAAATAGTGTATTTTTTTAACCTGAAACGTGATTTTCTGGTCAATATGAGCAACCTGGAACTGTTTGGAGAATCGTTCATCTTCGCTCCAGAACAAGCGAATGTCTGGTATTCCATACAAAATCATAGCCAGCCGTTCTAGCCCCAGGCCAAAAGCATATCCAATCCTGTCTTGAGCACCAGCTGCAATCAGAAGGAAACAAAGGCCTTGTGAAAGTTAACAACAAAACATCCAGTCACCTTTTAGACTACTTAAAAAAGCATGAGATAGAATCTTGCCAATAACGATCAAGTGATGAATCTAAAGCACGAATAAGCAGAAGAAGGTATAATCTGTACCAGTCTTCATTACACGCAGCAACATAAACATGTTTGACAAGAGACTTTAATTATTTATCACAGATATAATAATGTGGCTCTATCATCTGGTCTCATACCATTTACTGTGATTTGTTACTGCGTTCAGCTTAACCCAACAGGATTTACGGTACCTTTCAGTTGGCACAAATTGGCAGTTTTTGTGATTGATTTAGGTTAGGCTTAGTCAACGTGTTTTAAAAAAACATTTTTTTTAAAGAAAACCACCTGAAAAATAGTTTTCAGTGAGTACAGCTGTGTTTTATTTCAATTATTCTTTATTATGATCTCTCTGCATGAAATGTTTTGCAATAGTATTAGCAATTAACAAAATTAATTACTGTACCTAATGAGAGAAAGGAAAAAAAATCATATCTCATAACCCATCAAAAATAAGTTGTTCCGATGACATAATGAGGTTAGTTAATGAGCAGCTGAACCATACACTCCAACAAAGCCCCACATCCCTTCTTCAATCTGTGCTGAGTTAGCTTATCTCAGCTGGGGTAGCAGTCGAGGCACTACAATTGACTTCAGCGTTTCTGGGTTGGAGAAGGTAAAATCAGGTACGGTCCCGACTCTTAATTCCTACATTACAACAGTGATTGTATTCCAAAAGTACTTCATTGGCTGTAAAGCGCTTTGAGATGTCCAGTGGTCGTAAAAGGCGCTATATAAATCCAAGTCTTTCTTTCTTTCTTAAATACTATTACATAGTATTTTACAACATAGGAACATTTTTGAGTAAAGATTCCAATATCTTTCCCAGCACTGATGTTAAAGTAACCGGTCTAAAATTCCCTGGCTTTGTTCTACCTCCCCTTTTGAAGATAGGTAAAACATTAGCTGCTTGCTAGTCTTCTGGCACTATTCCCTTTTCTATTGAATTTCCATAGGCCCGAACTTGGTGAGAGTTCCGCCCGAAATTTTTTTTCAAAACATATTCCTCAGGTACCGCCCATTTGCTGCCCAGGACCCACCCGGCAGGAGATTCCTCGGTGAAGTACCGCCAGCGCAACTTCCTGCTGCCCGCCATGTCGGAGGCTCGAAAACAGGGATATTCCTCATGCATGATCCTCTAAGATCGTGCTCCTGCTCTCCAGAAGGACCGCTGGCAAAAAGATGGTGTGAGCTGGCTGTGAATCGGGCAGCAGGGAGAATCGCTCAGAGTGCTGCAGTGCTGCACATCCCGGGTAGCATCCATATGCTGCACCATTATCAGAGGCTCAGAATTAGTTATATGATCGACCTTAAGCTGCACAGAATGAGTTCAGACATGTAAATAAGAAATACTCCGTTGAAGGGAAGGTGTAGAGGAGGAAGCGGCAATGAGTTCCGAGAGATGGTAAAGGCTCACTGGAGATGCCCTACAAGAGTTTTTAGACCATTGCAGGCAGAACAGAGTTATTGACAGAATGTGAGTGCACAGATGGTAAGAACTTCTGTCAGAGTAAATAGGCGAAAATGCGACCATGTAATGCTCTGGCAGGTCGCAGCATCTGATAGTGAGAACAGCATTACCTCAAGTATAGAAGACAGAAAAATATATATAATGGACTGCAAGGTCACTGAGGAACATGTGATATCAGGGGTGGGACTCCGCGATGGTGGACCTAAGCAAAAGTGGACTGAAGTGCAAGTCTTAATGTGTGCTCTGCAAGTAGCGCAACTGTCTATCATTGAATGGCAGCCTTCGTGCATTGATGACCCTTGTCGTATCGCAATCGTCTGATGACAAGACCCATTAATCATTCGCATCATATATGGAGAGCAAGAGATTCCTCATACAGCAGTACACCTGAAGGAGATTTCTAATTTTCTCAGAACGCACCCCAAGTAATGTAAAAGTGAGACACTGACCAAGAGTGGGTGAATAATATGATTGTATTGAATAGTGCAGCATGCCAAAGTGACAGTGCGAACAATTGAATCCAACATATGTATAGTTGTTCTGAGACCTGTCAAATGACATTGATAATGACCCATGTGAAACAACAGCCACAACTTAATGAGTGAAGAACATATCCACCACCAACACCCAACCCTCTACCCACTACCACCACCTTTCTTCCCCCTCCCTCACCCCCTCCCCCCCCCCGATGTGAGGCTCATCGTCCTCTTCATGGGTCTGCCTTCACCATGGCGAGCCGCACCCTTGCCCCTCACCGCCTCTGCTCCATGACGTTTTACAGGAGGAGGACAGCCGGTATCTCCGGCCTCCTCGGGTTCTGTCAGCCGCAATGGTGGGGCTCGGGGGGTGTTGCGTGACATGGCCAGAAGCCATCGCTTGCCTCATCGCCTCAACAGAGTTGGTGTTGCGCTCCATCGCACTAATGAGCCACTCCATACTGACAGTATGCTGCTCAACAAAGGTGGTGATGCTGGTAGCTATCCCAGCCATGGTCTGCAGCACATCTCGACCTAGTTCCAAGCTCGTCCCCGGCAGCTGGACCATTTCTTGAATTGCCGCGAGCCGTCCTCCATCCTCATCGGATTTTTGCATCATCCTGGGTGCTTGCGGCTTGGTGGATTTTCCGGCATGGCCTCTGCGCCTCACAGCACTTGTTCCTACCTCGTCCGACTCGAATCTGAAGAAGTCGGACTCCGACACCGATGTTGGCTGGACAGGTGGCACACATGTCAGGAGGCTGGAATCCTCCTATTCCACCTCCTCGACGTCAAGTGGTTTGAAGACTGGCATGTTTCCTTCCTCTCCCTCCTGGTCTTCGTGATTCTGGTTGGCAGTGGATATGGGTGATCTTGTGGGGTGGGGTGGGGGGTTGGAGGAAGAAACTGGTCTGTAGGGCTGGTGACAATGTCGGGGTGGGAGATATTGGTGTCACACTCGCCTTTGTGTGCTGCTGCCCGATTCAACATCTGCAAGTAGAGGACAACATTTCAGTGTATAGCTGAGGGGGGGGGGGGGGGCGGGAGTGGTGGTGGTGGTCAAGCTGACATGTGAGCCGTTACTCCACATTCTTACTTCAAGGAGTTCCATTGCTACATGAACACACCATTAATGGCCGACAATGTGCATTAAAAGGCATTTGACTTAACATTGCATGACCTTTCATGACGAGCATGGCATAGACCGGAGTTTAGTATAAATTTACCATGCTCTAGCACAGGATCTGCATCACCCTTTGTGGTGGCACAGTGTTGGTCACCCATCAATGCCAAGGCACGCTCCTCTGGGCTGCTCAACTCGATGACATCTGCTGGGCCCCCTCCTATGGCACTCAGGCTTGATACCTTGATGCCTTGGATGTTCTTTTCTTCTGCAGAAAGAAACATTGCAGCCTTTGCGTCTTTTGCTCATGCAGCTCACACACACACAGACACAACTGGCACAGAACCTTTTGGAGTTGCACGGAAGTGGTCAAATAAATGTTTACTCACTCTTGCTGACGCCACCACATCGTTTCACCGCTTCCAACACTGGTCTCCATCCCACACAATGTCGCCCACTGAGGACACGGCCTCACCAATCTCCCTCCAAATATGTCTATATTGGGGTGGTGGAGGCTTGCTATGACCATTCTGGGTGAGGTCTTTATACCGTCGCTCCACCTCACATACAAGCTCCTCCAGCTCGTCATCATTAAACCAGGGAGCTCTGGGCTTGGCTCCAACAGACTTTTTGGAAGCTTTTATTGCACTCATTATTACTTTCCTTGATGGATGGCTGATGAATAATTTGTGTAGCTCTCTCCAAAGCTGATCCCTCTCCAACTGGCAGGTGCAAGTGAGTGCACAGCTTTTATGAGCATGCGCATCTGTGCCATCAGCCCCAATCACGGCAAAAGTCATGTTATCGCCCAGAGGAAACAACAGAAAAAAAAATTCCAAGTCTCGCGCCTGCGCGGTGCACGGCCTCCGATGTTTGCCGAGTCGAGAGGCCTGCACCTAGCGCCCACTGCTGCCGCCGCCCGCTCACACCCGCCAACTCCCGTTGCCTGCCGCTGCCGCTGACACAACCGCAGCGAAACTCACTCCCGACTGGCCCCAGCGGCAGTGGGCGGCAAAAAGGTACAATCCACCCAGGGACCACTGAGAAATGGGCGAGCCTTAGCGTTCACCAAGTCCGGGTCCTTTCTATACTGGTGCCTCTGCTATCCCTTGCTTAGCTTCTTTGAGCATGCGCGGATGCAATCCACCCAGACCCAGAGTCCTATCTTCTCTAAGTTTGACTCGTTTATCAATCACCTCCCTCCTTTCTATCTTCAATGCCTTTATATCCTTTTTTAAATCTCTTCTTCTAATGTCATGTCCACCCTAGTAAAAATGAGGCAAAGTAACTATTCAATATTTCTGCCATTTCACTGTCATTAGAATCATAGGAATTTACAGCACAGAAGGAGGCCAGTTCGGCTCAATGTGTCCATGCCGGCCGACAAAGAGCTATCCCACTTTCCACTACTTGGTCCGTAGCCATGTAGACCGTGAATTACCTGTGAATTTATCTTGGGCCTCCCTTAGTGGGCCTATCACTACCTTAATTTTCCTTTTGTTATTTACATGACTGTAGAATATTTTACTATTTCTTTTGATATTCTCTGATCATTTTATTTTGTAATCCTCTTTACCTTTCTGAAGCTGCAATATTGCAAATGTTCTCCTCACGGTTCTGTTGAATCGTCTCATCGAGGTGTTATTTTATGCCGTGATGTGAAAAAGCCCTAGCTTTAGCAGAAGTGCTGTCACACAAATTAGGCGGAGCTGCTGCGTCTCAAAAAGCAGAGGCATGCTTTAAAAAGTGGTTCTCTTCTCTCCCCGTGCTACTGGAGCCCGCAGACCCCAAGTGAAAATGTTAATGACGAAGACCCAAGTCATAAGAAAAGTCATAATTGTGATTTTCAAACAACCATAGTTATGCAAGTGAGAATTATAACAGGGTATTATGTACTTTAGAAGTTTAATGCTGTATTTATATTGCAGAACCACTTCCTGCTAGCTATCATTCCCATTGTTTTAAAAACCATCCTGTTTAACTTGCAGAACAGTTTCTACAGCAGTTGGAGCCACCTTAAATGGGCATCTGGATAATGTAGCAGGAAACTACTCGTGTACAATTGTTTTACAGTCACATATAGTGACAATTGTAAAGAGGACCAATGTTTCAGCTACTCAACTGGAGGCAGCAATACCTTTGGTGGCCAAAACATTGCGGCTTACACTTCTGACTGAAAATTAATTTGCACTCGTGACTTTGCTGACTGAGGCAATATTGCCATTGGAGGATTGGTTGAAAGAACCTCTTTTGGTTATGTGCCACTTATTTTTATACTCACAGTTTGCCTCCGAGTCTGGAACTACCTTCATCCTCAAGCTGAGAGTATAAATTCAGGTTAAATTCTCAGCATGCATCAAAGTAGTAAATAGACCAATGTTATATAATGGTGTATAAAGATTGGGTCTCTCCTACCTCATACGAGTGCATATACTTTACTTGTGAGCCTATAGAGTGAATAGTAGCAGGCTTGTCTATTATGAGGTCATCACAGACCCTGTCCACAGTTGATATTCACATGTGCACAATTCCAGAGGATAGCATCAGGAGCACAAACACAATGTTGGCTTATTTCTCCCCTCCCTGGCTTGTGGAAGCTAAGGCCAATTACAACATTCTTGTTACCACCAGAGCTGAGATTAGCTGGTTAGCACAGACCCGGGACCTTGCTGATCTGTAAGATTCAGTGCCATATCAATTGCCCACCGAGTCATTACATGTCACATGTCATGTATGTACATGCTGTTTGTAGCCACCAGATGGTGTCATTGTTGGAGGCCACTGAGCAGCACACACATGGTGCTGCTCTGGTATAAAAGGCCAGCCATTTTGTGAGTCAGGCTCTTTGGGCCTAAATAAAGCAGAAGCAAGGTTGTATCTTGCTTAGTTAAACAGTACTCAGTTTGAACTTTTATTGCATGCATAATATTACAATGCTTTTATTGGACTGGAATATTTCAGTTAAATACAAGGTCATCGGAGCGCAAAGTAAAAGTTTCACACTTAGTCACCCATAACAATTGTGTTCTAAATTAGATTCATTGTTTCACCAATTTGGGAATTAGGATTTGGAACAAGGCCACAAAATAATCTGTGTCACAACTGGCAGGGCAGCTCAAAGTGTAGAGAGTAAATTTCAAAGCTAAATGTGCAATCTTACTCAGAGAAAATTTATTTCAATACATAAGTTTGAAAAATAGTGTTATGTAAAATTTTGATGCTGTTCTCAGACAATATAAAACATCGCTGTCATGTTTTGAGATTTCTGACTACTTCGCCACAAAAGAATCTTAGTATGATTCGCATTGAATTGCTACAAAGTTAAATTTAACTCTCAAGGGGTTCAATTAACTGAACAGAAGTGCCAGGAGATGTGTATTAGAGCCAGAAAAATCAGTTTGTAAAATGATGCCGCTCATGTACCACTTCAACTCGAGACTAAAAGTCAGCTAGACCTTCCTGCGGCCATCCAACTCCATTGGGGTAGCTTTTAACCGCCTCCGCCAGGAAGAACTAGGGCAGTAGAGATTATAAAATGGCTTGCTGCACTTGCTAGCTGGTTTGGTGCCCAGACTGCCCGATATTGTGCAGGCCCAGAGCTGGCAAACAGCAGCGGGACGCCCATTTAGGGTACGTCAGCTCTACCGGTCCCATGGCAATGCTCCGCAATGATCCTCGGGTCTGGTTTTGGTGGCGGCGCTGAGCAGCACTGCCCGGAAGAGCTGCGCCGGTGTGCAACGCCACTGGTTGCGACACCGCTGCGAGTTTGAACTTCAGCCCGACCCGTACACCGCAAAGCGCACCTCGCACTGACCATCTGGGAAATCAGGCCGTCCAACGATCCCGACAGAGAAGAGGCAAGTAATAGACTTCTAAGGTAAGTGTGATTGTTTTTTCTTTTAATTTTTTTTTGCGATTTGTGTTGTGGTGCCGTGGGCAATGTTTTGGGAATGTTTTGTGGCATTTTTTTAGGTTTTTCCACCCCCCTTAGGTGTCTCTCGGAGCGCTCCCGGCCCGGCTCTTCAGATCAGGGGTTTCCCATCCTAATGCCCTAAGAGAGGTGTACAATGCCTCCCTTAGCGCTGCACCCCCTGACCCGGGGCCCAGCTGCCTAAATTTACTTGCTGAGGCGCAAACTGTTCCCAGGCGGTAACTTTCCCGCCCCGTGTCCATTATCGCCCCAACAACATCAAAGCCGAAAATCCAACCTGTAGTGTCTACGGACCTCCATCTATCTTACAGTCCAATCTCCTGACATGGAGAGCTAGGAGCGGATCAGAGGTAAAGTTGTTAGTTTCCTGTCCAGCTAGAAAGCAAAAGAACAGGCAAACACGTGGTCTAGGTCAGTTTTTGAAATAATCTACTGAAGAAAACAGACAGGGATGAAGCAATGCCTCCTTAAGATAGAATTAGTTAGGATCAGCAGAGCTACTGAACAAAAGAGTGATATTTAGCCCACTAACAGGGACAGCATAGGAAATTCTATTACTGTCTTCCTTAAGAGGAATGATACGGAATTAAGCTAAGTACAGTAAGATTGACTATGAATATTATTCTGCTCATTCACTTACCAACTGTAAAATAAACCAGTTCATTTATGTGCATTTGGCTTCATCTCACTAAAGTCCGCTTTTTGGAAAGTTCGAGAAGTGCACATGAAGCCATATGCAATATTATGCAACAAAATTCATAAATCAAAGGCTTTCATTGTTACTGGCCCCAGGGTCATGTTATTGTACAATTAGATATTGAGAAATAAAAATGAACTGCCCATGCAGAATCTGCTTACAGGAAAGACCAGTGACATTGACCCAAGAAAATATCTAGACTTAAAATTTCTAACAGTTCCTAATTTTAATGATGGATAATTCCCCAAACTACATCTGCCTGTTTTAGATTGACAATAATGTGGCCCAAACCACAGTTGACTGGAAGGTGCATAATACTGAAACACAGACAGTAAATAACATCTTCACTATACTGAACATTACTTATTACAGTCTATCCTTGGGGACTGATGCAGCATAATTAAATGCAGCTATGTCCTATGTGCCTAGCATGCATATTTAAAGCAACAAGAAGACTGTTCCTTATGTAATGGGAATTAGGTACCAGTAAGTACTCTTTTTCTGATATTATTGTTACTAAAACTGCTACAAGCTCCAGTCTATAGCGCTTACAAAATTCTTCTCATACCTGCATTGCTCTAAAATAATTGGGGGGGTTTCTCATGCATTTCTCGCTTTATTCTCATTTTTCTGCTTAATTTCTTGACCATTTTGTTGTACATTTTCCTCAATACAATCACTGGAGGAAGAATTGCTCTGGTTGCTATGTGCAGCAAAATGATAAAACACTCTTTCTGAATTCATTTACAATGTCGCCACACACAGTGATCAGAGTGATAAAGAAGCCACACCAAGAAGCCTAAGGAAGCATTCGAAGAAATAAATCTGGTATGATATCATTTTTCGGAATATTGCCATGCAATCTGTTATCCAAGTAGTGAATCAGCCCATGCATGAAGTTTAGTGGTGCCATTTAAGATTCTGAAAACACAAGACAATCAATTTAAGATCAAATGCACAATAACAAGAAGCAAAATCCAATTGATTTGATGGTTCAGCCATTTTTATTCCTGTGTCCAACATATGCACAATTGTTTCATCAATTACAGGAAGTTCTGTCGAGATTGGAACTAAGTCGAACTAAATTATCCTGACAGCTATGACATGGGTTCTTGCATTTGCACATTGAACTAATTTCCATTTCCTAATCAGCTCCCACTTAAAATCAGCTTTATCGTAGTAACTAAGAATAAATCTTTAGAGGGTGCTGGTGTATCACCGAATCCTTCTCGTCATGTATATATGTTTCATGTTTATCCAAGCATTTGTGAATCAAGGGCATAAAGTTATTACAGAAGACAAGTATCAAGGAGAGGAAGCTTAAATGAAGAATCATATGAGCTAATACAACTGGACATAATTGATTTATTTACAACAAATTTTCTCCCCACTTTAGAAACCTATTCCCTCTCAGGTAAAATATCACATGGCACTAAGAAGAGCAGGGGATTTATCCCTTGTGTCCTGGCCAATATTTATCCCTCAACCAACATCATTAAAGCAGATTATCTGGTCATTATCACATTGCTGTTTGTGGGAGCTTGCTGTTTGTCAACTGAATGCTGCATTTCCTACATTATCATCATCATCATAGGCAGTCCCTCGGAATCGAGAAAGACTTGCTTCCACTCTTAACATGAGTTCTTAGGTGGCTGTACAGTCCAATACGAGAACCACAATCTCTGTCACAGTGGGACAGATAGTCGTGAAGGGGTGGGTGGGACTGGTTTACCACACGCTCTTTCCGCCGCCTGCGCTTGATTTCTGCATGCTCTCGGTGACAAGACTCGAAGTGCTCAGTGCCCTCCCGGATGCACTTCCTCCACTTAGGACGGTCTTTGGCCAGGGACTCCCAGGTGTCAGTGGGGATGTTGCACTTTATCAGGGAGGCTTTGAGGGTGTCCTTGTAACATTTCCACTGCCCACCTTTGGCTCGTTTGCCGTGAAGAAGTTCCGAGTAGAGCGCTTGCTTTGGGAGTCTCGTATCTGGCACGCGAACTGTGTGGCCTGCCCAGCGGATCTGATCAAGTGTGGTCAGTGCTTCAATGCTGGGGATGTTGGCCTGGTCGAGGACGCTAACGTTGGTGCGTTTGTCCTCCCAGGGGATTTGTAGGATCGTGCGGAGACATCGTTGGTGATATTTCTCCAGCAACTTGAGGTGTCTGCTGTACATGGTCCATGTTTCTGAGCCATACAGGAGGGCGGGTATTACTACAGCTTGGTGACAGTTTTGAGGGCCTGGTCTTCAAACACTCTTTTCCTCAGGTGGCCGAAGACTGCACTGGCGCACTGGAGGCGGTGTTGGATCTCGTCGTCAATGCCAGCTCTTGTGGATAAGAGGCTCCCGAGATAAGGGAAGTGGTCCACGTTGTCCAGGGCCGCGCCGTGGATCTTGATGACTGGGGGGCAGTGCTGTGCGGCGAGGACAGGCTGGTGGAGGACCTTTGTCTTACTGATGTTTAGCGTAAGGCCTATGCTTTCGTACGCCTCAGTAAATACATCGACTATTTCCTGGAGTCGGCATTTCCTACATTACAACAGTGACTACACTTCAAAAAGTACTTCATTGACTGTAAAGTGCTTTGGGCTGTCCAGTGGTCATCAAAGGCGCTATATAAATGTTAAGTCTTTCTTTCTTTCATTATTTTGATCTGCCTGTAGCACCTCACCCAACTGATCCAACCTTCATGTGTGAGCTTAGTCAAGGACTGTCAGGAGGTCATTTGATCACGCAGGGCATCCAAACCTGGTCCTGTCTTTAACGTGTACTTTCTAGCAGGGGTCGCTGCACAGCAGTCACTAGTGGGAGCCCTGGCTAATTTTTACTCATCTCATTCAAGAATGCTAAGGTCAACTACAGTACTCAACTGTTGCCTCAGCAGAGATCAGCTACCTCAGTACAGATCAGGGTTTGAACCTAGATTTTCTGGCCTGTATTATAAACTTACCCTTTGGGGAGTTTCTCCTGTTTTTATTTTTAATTATTGGCGATTTCAGCGTTACTCTTGTAACTAGCTAGTTATTGGGTAAGTTGTTATTGGCCTTCCTAATTGTCAGCTTTGAGGTGGGACTGTTGCTGATAAAGTTGCCTGATATTTTATAATTAATCCAGGAACAGGGACTAGATCAGAAAAAACTGCTGTTGCTTAAGCGCGATTTTTTTTTGATAATGGAATACATTATCTGAATCCATTTTGATCAGGTACAAAAATGAGAAAGCCCCAAAAGATTGTGCATGGATTTGTCCACAAGGTTCATTATTAGGAAATCCTTCTGATTTTCCCCATTCTCCCTGTTCTTGCTCGGCATACCCGTCTTTCAGCTAGGGGGCAAGCAAGCAACTTGCTCTTGTATCATCACCAATACTGTACAATGCAGACATGATTGGAAATTCATTATTCACTGGGCTTAAAATCCGGAGGTCCCAATCTTAGGCTGCAATCTCGCCAACTGTGGCAAGTCCGGGACGGCCAGGGTCGGTGGCCAACTGAAGAATTTTCCGTTGATTGGGCTTGTTAAGCCCGCCCTGCAAGGTTCCCAGCCAATTAAAGGAAGTGGGTCTGATTACGTCATTTTATGACGCGTCATCAGCCTGTTTCCTTAAAGGGACCATGGCCACATTAATTTTGACAGTTGTTCTATCAATGTTGAGGTGCTGCAAAAACTGACAAGTGCTACCTAAAGGTGCACAGCTGCACCCAGGCTCTCCCATGACTCCCTCCAAATGCTTATGGAGGGAGTCACAACACTCAGGGAGGTTCTCTTCTCTTCCAATGGGTGAAAAAGACCTCCCCAGGAGACCAATGCAGCCTAGTTGCACATTGCACAGGAGTGCACAAGCAGGGATGTCGTCAGGAGGACCAGGCTGCAGTGCCTGACGCAAACCTTTCAATGATCTCAGTAGATCACGAAATGTTACTGCAAAGCCCTACTCAATCTCAACTTGCTGTGCCACTCATCACATTCCCATCACTCTTCTCTACCCTACTCCTTCACATCCTTACTCACACCAACCTACCTTGCACCTCCACGCATCCCTCTCTCCCTATCTACATTATCACATCACTATCTTACTAGCCACACATCAAACTCACCTTCATCCTTGTCCAATCATACCAACCAACAAGGGTAGGCAATTGGATCTTTTAGCTAATGTTCATGTAGAGTTTCTGCTAATGTGCTGTCAAACATTGAAATCTGTATTTTGAACACACTGCGCTCTTGGACGGATGTGTGTGAACCTTTGGAAGTGGCTTAGTGAGTTGTAATGAATGGTGAGACATAAGGGTATCCCCCGCAATGATGTTGAGTGTGAAAGGAATGGCTTGGGCATTGCAGGGATGCTTTATGGTGCTGGTGTGAGGTACCAACCTGGCGCATCATGTGGCAGCTAGGCAGTACAGCGACAAGTAAAGTAAATGAGGCCATCCCTGGCATCAATGTGGTCGGGTGCTGATGGCCTGTGTCCTGTGCAGCATTGGGTGATTGCGGAGCAGGTTGGTGTTGTTGGTGGTGATGCTGGTGTTGGGGATGATCGTGGTGGGATTCTGAGGACCAAGGTGAGATTTTCAACTGATGTGCGACCGATGTTGATGGAATAGATGGCAGCTGAAGTTGAGATGACAGTAGCAATATGTCAGTGGTGAGAGAGGTTGCTCCAAGGAGGTGACTGTGGATAGTTCACTGCAAATACTTCCAAACTGCACACAGCTCAAAAGTGTCTTCCCAATCCTGAAGACTTCAGCTTCTGATATTAGAAAGTGAACAACTGTGAAATGGTGGCTTTTATGCCACTTCTGCAGCTGTCAACAAGTCAAAGCAAAGGAGAGTCATTGAGAACCTGACACACTTACCTGACGTGAAGCCTGAGCGACGGGAAGCTGAATGAGGAAAAAGAGTATGGTTTCATTACTAGAATGGCAGGGGAGGAAAGATGAGGGTTTACAAAATTATTATTTTCATTCTGTTAAAACAACAATGTCATAGTGTAATCATTATATTGGTTGTGCGTTCTGACATCATGTATCACATCCCATGCATCCTATTCCTTGCAAACTATTGTCCTATCTCCAACCTCCCTTTCTTCTCCAAAGCCCTTGAATGTGCTGTTGCCTCCCAAATCCATGCCTATTTTTCCCGGAACTCCATGTTTGAATCCCTACAATCAGGTTTCCACCCCGTCACAGTTCCGAAACGGCTCTAATCAAAATTACAAATGGCATCCCATGTGACTGTGACAGGGGTATTCTATCCCTCCTCATCCTTCTCGACCTGTCTGCAGCCTTTGATACAGCTGACCATGCCATCCTCCTCCAACTGTCGTTCAGCTGGGTGGGACTACACTCGCCTGACCCCATTCCTATCTATCCAGTCGTAGCCAGAGAATCACCTGCAATGGCTTCTCTTCCCACTCCCACACCATTACTTCCAGTGTCCCCCAAGGATCTATCCTTGGTCTCCTCTTAATTCTCATATATATGCTGCCCCTCGGCGACATCATCTGACACACGGCGTCAGTTTCCACATGTACGCTGATGATACCCAGCTCTACCTCACCACCACCTCTCTCAATCCCTCCATTATCTCTAAATAGTCCGATTGCTTGTCCAACATTCAGTACTGAATTAAGAAATTTCCTCCGACTAAATATTGGGAAGATCGAAGCCACAAACTCTGTTCCCTAGCCACCAACTCTATCCCTCTCCCTGGCAACTGTCTGAGGCGGAACAAGAGTATTTGCAAACTTGGTGTCGTAATTGACCCCGAGGTGAGCTTCCGACCACATATCTATGCCATTGCTAAGATTGCCTATTTCCACTTCTAATATTGCCCGTTTCTGCCCGTGCCTTAGCCCATTTGCTGCTGAAACCCTCATCCATGTTTTGGTTGCTTCTAGACTTGATTATTCCAATGCATTTCTGGCTGGCCTCCCACCTTTCACCCTCCATAAACCTGAGGTCACCCAAAACTCTGCTGCCCGTATCCTAACTTGGACCAAGTCCCGTTCATCCGTCACCAGCATGCTCGCTGACCTACATTGACTCCCAGCGGAGCAACGCCTTGATTTTGGAATTCTCATGCTTGTTTTTAAATGTCTCCATGGTCTCACCCCTCCCTATCACTGCAACCTGCTCCAGCTTTACAACCCAAGATTCTAATTCTTGCCTCATGAGCATCCTGGGTTTTAATCACTCCACCACTGGCGTCATGCCTTCAGCTGCTGAGGCCCCAAGCTCTGGAATTCCATCCCTAAACCTCTCTACCTCTTTCCTCTTTTAAGATGTTCCTTAAAACCTATCTCTTTGACCAAGCTTTTGGTCATGTGCTCTAATATCTCCTTATGTGGCTCGGTGTCAAATTTTGATTGCTAACGCATCTGTGAAGTGCTTTGGGATGTTATACTACATTAAAGGCACTACATAATACAAGTTATTGTTGTTATTCACCACAGCTGCTACAGTCAGTGACTCTCTTTGTGCATATCAAAGATCTCTGTCTAATATGTCTTATTCCCCACTATCACATCTGTTGAAGAGGCCCTTCATTTGAAGATGAGATATCACACATCAGCCACATCCAGAATTAAAACACAGCAGGATAGCTCTGCCGCAGACTTCCCTCCCCCACAGTCTATGTGACTTTTTGAAATTACATTTGTGCAAGCAATGTAGTTCATTTCATCTGGGGTCACAGAAGAGTGAGCGAAAGGCAGGTGAAAAATACAAAGCAATTGAGTGAGAAAGCTTGTCATGGGGGAAGAGCTGGCAAATGAGGCTTCACAGAACATTGGAAAAGTAATTAGATGTATATCATTAATTTATTGGGTTGCAAGAATTTAATCAGGTGATATGTTGAAGGCCGAACAGAAAATTTGCTGTGGCTGAATGATGTGAATACTAAAGCTATCAGAGGCTCATCGCGAATGGAGCTCAATCATGTCTACTCAATCCTCTGCTCATCATAAAAAATATTAACAAGGTTAAATCAGATTTTTTGGGGGGGTAGGGAAGATGAGCAGATGTATCACTCATCTTCTGAACTAATAGGAAGTCACACGAGATTCATAATGAGCAAAATAGACTGCTGTTACACTGTAAAAAATTACATGTATCCATTACTGTTGCAGACATGACAAAAATGTTAACGCTTTTCCCCTTTTAAGCATTAGAACTGCAGGACGAGCGTAAGATTTTTTAAAAAGCTATCATCCTTATTCTACCTCGCCCCACACTGTATCATGCTCTCAGAGAGCAGACAGCCTCACGCCCAGGCGTCCTACAGGGCTCTGTCTAAATAGTTGCAAAATGATATACTGTGGGCCGAAATTTGCGGCCTCGCCGGGTGCTATGCCCGTGCGCCGGCTCTCAGGGCGCGATGCACATGCGCCGAGAACCGACTTTTCCAATCTGTCACAATTTCTTTAGACAGATTCTACGCATCCCCGCAGGAAGGACATCCGCACGGCAGAGATTGGGCTCTTTGCCCAACGAATGTCCTTCAAACTTTTATGCCTGGTAAAAGCAGGCATATAGCTTACTTTTACCAGTGTAGCACTTTTAAAAACATAGAAAAGTTAAATTTAATCATTAATTTTTTACATCAAAAACCCTGTCCGTTAGCACTATTAAATCACGTTAAAAAAAATTCCAAAAACTATTTTTTTTTCTAAAACATTTAATTACATTTAATTTCAATTAATTTTAAATATGTGAGGTGTTTTTTTAATTTATTGTGCTGTGTTTCTTGTTTTAGGGTTTTTTTTCTCATTGATAGTAATGGGAGCTCGTACAAACAGAGCTCCCATTATTATCAATGAGAATACTAGATAGTGATTGGTGGTCCAGGCTCACGTGATTCCAACATATACGTCTGTACGTGGAAGACATCTTCCCATACTCTGCGCAGCAAATGAAGGCCTCAGACCGGAATCCTATGTTCCTCTGGGACCAATAGGTATTTTCATAGATTTTTTTCGGGTCAGAGGCGTTCGTACGACCGCAATTTTTGGCCCAAGAGTAGCCTGAGCTGACGTGATCATTAATCCTCCCTCGCTTTCTCCCTGTGAGGCACTGCCTAGCCTTCACTCGGTGCCTTTCTTGAGAACATGCTGAGTTAAGGAACCAGCATCCTCCCATGCCTGGCACAACTTTGGAGAACTGAAGGACTACATGCCACTGGAACTATACAGCATAAATCAAAATAAAAGACACATACACACAAACTGAAATGTGATATGCAAATTACATAGTTAGGATGTTTAGTGGTCAACTAAATTCTAAGTGACAACACCCACTATGAATTGCATAAGGTATAAGAAATTTCCCACATAATTTACAGTTTTCTGCTCTTTAAGGGAATTTAAAAAAAAACTCTTGTAAGATTTTAGAATAAAATGGATTTTTCTTGCAAATTTTGGAGTTTGACTATTCTCTCTGTGAGTCTTCATTTTGCAATTAGGCTCGGCCAAACCCCTCCCTGGTGGCCCAGTGGGCTCCATGTTGGCCTCGTAGCATCCCTCCCCTTTGCGACACGTTAGCGCGACGCGACGTGGCACATCCGTGTTGTGCTGACGTCATCAGCACTGCGCTGGACACCCGACGCAAACGCACCCCTACACCGCCTCAAACAGTGCCCCAAGGCACTAGAAGGTGGTGTCAAAGTTAAAGAGCCGAATTTTCCAGCTCTTCCCTCTGACTCCTGCCAGACGGTAAATTTCCTGATAATTCAAATTAGCCTCCACAATTTCCCACTGAGGGCAATTTCGGCTCCTACATCTTTTAAATCAAATGCGTTCTCTGATTCTTGTAGAATTACAGAAAACTTTAACTAGTTTTCCTTACATAGCTTGTTAATGACAACTTCCTTGACAATTTCATTATTACTTGAAAAAAAACTTATAATTATATAAGCAAATTTTGTTCTGATCCATCAGTGATCCTTGAGTTATTGGGTAATTTATTCTGACCACCTTAAAAGCAAAAATCGAAGCAGAGACCTTTATTGTTGGCACCTGGGCCTTCAAAAATACATGAATTTAACAGACAATTATCAATCCATTACAAAAGTGGTTGACTAGGCTGTATCAATTTCACGTAACTTCACCTATTTCACAATATTGAAGGGAATTGTAAAAAAGTTTATGATTGCAACATAAGCAGCTCAAAGGCCAGGTAACTGACACATAATGTTAAATTAACATTCCAATGAATTTAAAGAATCTCGATGTTTATTAAATCATTATTAAAGAAACTGTGCAACATATACTCATGGGATATAGTGTAGCAACAGTAAACCATACATTTTTAGTCAGGTGCATTGCCCCATGAGACCCAAATTTCAAGATTTCTTAAAGAATTTCTGACAGGTTCAGATGTAGCCCCATGTTAGGAGCGCAAGAGCAATGTCCTGAAACGAATATTGTGACAAGCTAGAATCCTTATATTCAGTGTATTCTTTTCTCATTCATCTGTATTAATGGCACGAGGTTGATTATATGGTCTTTAATGTACCATATGTTATAGTACCTATGTAATTAATACATGAGATGCATGGTATGGAAATAACAAGATTAGGGTTCCTTATACAAAATATTTCAATGGTAGTCTAAACTTGCTGACTGAGTTTTCTTGCCTCTATTATTATTTCTAATTCTCTATGACATATTCGGGGTTAATATTTCTATACATTTGGATATTATGTGTTAATTAAAATGTGAATAGTCTGAAGCAGTAGGACCAAAAATAGCTCAGTTGGCAAGCATAAGAGTTGCAGGAACATCAGGGAAAATAGATGTATAGCACCATTATACCATCACGGAATAGGTCATAATCCCTAGCAGAAAAATTGATACTATGAATGTCTAGCCTGAAGAGCATTGTGGAAAACAAACATAAATATAGCCACCAGGCCAATGCAATATATTACTCTCCAGACCCAATTACTCATGTTATAGTATTTCATCTTACATGCTGCATTTTCACAAAGTCGGCAATCTGTCTTTAAATGGCATGAACTGTCTAAAAATTATAGTTTGGGGTAAAATTTAATTTTAGACAATTGTTTAAACACAATACTATATTTTAAATTGCAGTGCAAAAATAGTTAAAGCCAACTCTAAAGTGGAATACAGTCTTATTTGAGAATTTGATCAGATTGGATTTAAATTGTCTTCAGTAGATAGGGTATGCTGTTCTTTCACAGCTCAGCATGAGAACGACCAAAGAGGTAAGTCAGCAGACAGCTGGAGACTTCAAAAGTCAACCAACACTACAACCAAGGTTATTCTTTACACTGCAATTTATAAAAAAATTTCCACCTTCATACTTCATCTTCAAAAGGATTTTATATTTTGAGAATGTAAAATGAAGAACAAAAGAATAAATTGAGCTTTTTTTTAAGGTCAGCAACCCAAAAATTGAGAACTGGCTGCCTCTTCCGAATTCTGCGATTTGAGACTAAAACAAATGCTACCACGGATTATTCCGAAAAAAATTCGTACATTCTAGCTTGGGCCAGATATGGATATAGAAATGAATTTAAGTATTACACCAGTAAGGTTCTCGAACTACAAGTGACTAGCCTTTCAAATAGGTAGAGTAAGTCTGCAGCCAGCTTTTTCTGATGTAACACAGCTCAAGTCTGATGGACGGTATGACACAGAGTGATTGTAATATTTATGGAAATAAGAATTTAATGAATGTGTCTAATAAAACAATTGAACCAAAACTTTTGAAGTTCATTAGCTTCAGTCAGCAGTCTGATCAAGTAACTTCGTTTATCATTAGGTTACCTTTAGTCCACTATTATTTAATAGTCAACATTTTTCCTTTAAAAGTAAGTACCTGGTACAATTAACCTTAGTGTCCCTGGGAAAAAAAATCATACAGACAAGTACGGATGCGGGAGCCATTCAGTCCATCTAGCTCACCCTTCCAACAACATCTAAGCTGAGTTTTACCCTCCATTACACCAGCTGGAAGATCATTCCAAGTATTAATCATTCTATTGGTGAAGAAATGCTTCCTGACGCCAGTATTTAGTATCTTATTAATCTCTATAAGATTCCTGTTATTTACCTTGGTTCAAGATTGAAGAGCTCAAATTTTTCAAAATTTTTTTCATAGTGCCAATGGCTATCCAGTGAATGTTACTAGAATGTGTGCATGCATATAACTGCATATTAGGTGGGGTAGCAGCAGCCATGGAATCATGTACCAGCATAGGACCTTGCTGTGCGCAAATTGGCTTTAGGTTTCCTATAACACCAATTACACTTCAAAAATGACTTCATTGGATGTAAAGCGCTTTGGGACATCCTGAGGTCATGAAAGGCTCTATATAAATGCAAGTTTTTTCTTTCTTTCTATTGTAATTCTGATAACATTTCTATTATAATGCAATTTAGTCAAATTTATCATTGTCATGTTTGATGCAAAATAAATACAAAGTTTCCCTACGTTATACTCGTTTAGTTTACCATAGTGAATGTAAAGTATTTAAAAGGATAAAAAAACTGTAGATGGTTTGTGCTGAATTAGCTAGTTTCAGATGAGACAGTAGTGAAGTTGCTCCATCATTCCTGTAATGGAGAGTAGTAAAAAGTGCCTAGGGTTCCCACTTCAGATTGCAATTTTGCAACCCCCAAAGCATAGGCATGGATATTGGTGAAAATAGATGTTAGGCTCAGCTATGGTACACTCCACAGTTGAATAACATCCCAACAGTCACTATTTAGGTTCACACAAGCAGAATAGCCAATTGAATGAGGTTCCAGAGGGTTCTTGTCATCCATGGAATAGCTTCAGCCTGCCTTTTGGAGAGGAGGAAAAGTTGAGGAGCGATTAGGAGGTACCATAAATATAATTAGATATTACAAACATATTAGTATCTTAAAGGGCAGGAGTTAATAAAGGGATTCAAGTTAAACAAACAGCGTTGAGCAGAATTTTTCAAAATTCATTTCTGGTCTTAGATTGAATGACACATGTGGAAACAAGGGGTTAATGTCTTCAGGAGAGGAGTGATGAGTGGAAAATTGGCAGAATTTTAAAAAACAAAGTCAGCAAGTATGCTTATTGTCATGTATACAAACTGTATAGTCACATGAGGCGTGCCACCAGAGGGCACTGCGGTGGGAGACCTGAGGGTCACCTGCATAGATGTGCAGGCCTAGTATAAATGGCTGCCCACCATGCTTGTGCCTCACTCTGGAGTTACAATAAATGGAACAAAGGTCACAACAGCTCAAGTACAATACTAGACCTCGTGGAGTCATTCATAAGAGTATTAAAGACATAACAACTGGCGCTGAAATTACGAACTTTACGAAAATGACTAACGTTGGTGCATTAGAAAAGTTCTCAGAGGGTGAAGATTGGGAAGCCTTTACAGAGCGGCTCGACCAATATTTTGTAGCAAATGACCTGGTAGGCGATGATCCGGCCACGCTGGCAGATAAGCGCAGAGCTATCCTGTTGACCAGTTGTGGGCCCGCGGTCTACGGCCTCGTCAGGGACTTGCTTGCACCAGAGAAAACAATGACGAAGTCATACAAGGAGCTGAAAGTGCTAATTCGGGACCAACTCAAATCGAAGGAGAGTATCCTCACGGCCAGGCATCGATTTTTATACACACCGCCGCCCCGAGGGCCAGGAAATCGCGAACCTCAGGAGGCTGGCAGGACCGTGTGAATTCAACGCATCCCTCGCCGATACATTGTGGGATGTCTTCGTAATCGGCATCGGTCATTGGGCCCTTCTTCACAGGCTACTGTCTGCCGAAACCACCGTCACTTTGAAGAAGGAAATCAGCATCAACCAGGCGTTCATGACCTCAAGCTGCAGCCCCAAGCAGATGATGACTCACTCTCAGGACTCAAACCCAGGAAAAAATGCTGTAAATAGGATGGCGCCTTTCACAGGCACAACTGTTGAACGTGAATCTGCCCGAGGCAGAGCGTTCAGGCCCCCCGAGTCCTTTAACTCAGAGTCTGCTGAGGGGTGCAAACCTAAGTCGAGTAGTACCATGCTGGCATTGCGGAGGTAATCACAGGGCTCATAAGTGTCGGTTCAGAGACTATGTGTGCAAAGGCTGCAGCACAAAGGGCGACCTCCAGCGAATGTGCAAAAGAGCTGTGACTCACCACATGGAAGCGGAGTCGGCAGATGGCTGTGAATCCAGTGCAGATTACGAGGAAATGGCTAAAGAGGCAGCTCAGTCCCAGGACGAAGTGTATGGAGTACATACCTGCCCTCCAGTGATAATGGAAGTCGAGATAAATGGCGTTCCAGTCTTCATGGAAGTGGACACGGGGGCGAGTCAGTCATAATGAGCCAGGAAGCCTTTGACAGGTTATGGAACGATCAAGCTGAACGACCCAAGCTGGTCCTGGTTCAGGCAAAGCTGCGCACCTACACCAAGGAACTGATATCAGTTGTTGGTAGTGCGGATGTAAGTGTATCCCATGATGGCACGGTGCACAATTTACCATTGTTTCAGGTGATGGACCAACGCTACTTGGAAGAAGATGGATGGGGAAGATTCATTGGAACTGTACTGATATACCTGTACTGATCATGTAAATGTACCACACAAAAAGAAATGCAACTGTAATCCACCCAACAAATGTACCAAGATGTAAATGTAAAACCCATGTGATGAACTTGAATGCAACTTGCATGTAACAGGCCATTAGCCTGATCTGTGTGTGTGTGTGTGGCGGGGGGGTGGGGGAGGGAAGAGAATGGAGTAGTCATGGACTCACAACCAGAAACCACTGGGACCTATACCGGCAACAAATCTCACTACCAACCCACCGAAGCTAGAAGCGACCCTCCAATGGTCAACCAGGAAGAGCAAAGCCCAGGTCACCATCAATGTACGAGTCAATTTGCATTAAAGACTTGGGGGGAAGTGATGTCATGTATGTAGACTATGTCGACTAAATGTATAGTCACATAAGGTGTGTCACCAGAGGGCATGCGGTGGGAGACCTGAGGGTCACCTGCATAGGTGTGCAGGGCCCAATTTAAAAGGCTGCCCACCATGTTGTGCCTCACTCTGGAGTTACAATAAATGGGACTAAGGTCACAACAGTTCAAGTACAATACTAGACCTCGTAGAGTCATTCATAAGAGTATTAAAGACATAACACTTACGTTAAATCAATCTGATTTTTTTCCCCTAGAGGTTTCTGCTATCTTGACGTGAACCAGAAAATGCTCCATGATGGACTTGGATTTGTCCTGAATACTACCTCCCCGTAACCCAGCACAGCGAGAACCAACGCCCACTACACAGTCAGTGGTCAGATGGACCATTTAAAGTAGCTGAGAAGGGTGCAGACAGCCTGGGAGATAAGTTAAAGCCAGTTGTGCTGAACTCTAGTCACTAACCCAGTATTGGCAGCACCCAAGTCCTGCGATTTGTGATATTCTTCAATGTTCACAATTCACACTGTAAACTTAAATAAATAATAGTTTGCTGCACGTTAAAAATTTCCACATGATTCGCAAGTATTAATAAGACTTCCACAAATCACAGGATTCATGAGGGCCTCTCTTCCTTCTCCTATCCTTCCCAATCTCTTTTCGCAACTCTACCCAATCTCCCATTGCTCTCTAGTCTCCCACTCAGGATGATATGTTTAGGGTCAGTGGCCATGCAGAGGCAGAGACGGAAGACAAATTTTTCTCTTGTTCCTCATACAATGATCTGATTTAACTGCATGCAGCTACTGTTTACTTGGATTTGCTGCTATTGCTACCACTCTGCTTTCCTTTGAATTGCTGAACAGCCACTTCCCTTTCTGGCCCCATGCTGGCTGATATTGTAAATGGCTCTATCAGCTATTGTCCCCTGTCCTTTTAAAACTGGCATCATCAGCCCCCTCCTCAAAAAGAAAACATTCTCAACCCCTCTGTCCTTGGAAACTTCTGCCCCATCTCCAACCTCTCTTTCCTCTCCAAAGTCCTTGAATGCATTGTTGCTTCCCAAATCCTATCTTTTCCACAACTCCATGTTTGAACCTCTCCAATCAAGTTTCCACCCCTGCCACAGCATTTAAACTGCCCAAATCAAAGCCACATATTACATCTTCTATGACTGTGACTAGCGAGAATGAGGAACTGAAATAAATTACTATTAGTAAAAAAATTGTACCGGAGAAATTAACGGTACTGAAAACCGATAAATCCCCTGGACCTCATGGCCCACATCAGAGGGTTTTGAAAGAGGTGGTTATTCAAATAGTGGATGCATTGGTTGTCATCTTCCAAAATTCCATAGATTCTAGAACGGTTCCCACAGATTGGAAGGTAGCAAATGTAACCCCACAATTTAAGAAAGGAGGGAGAGAGAAAATGGGGAACGACAGACCAGTTAGCCTGACATCAGTAGTAGGGAAAATGTTTGACTCTATTATTAAGGCCGTGATAACAGGACACTTTGAAAATAATAGTAGGATTAGGCAGTCAACACAGATTTATGAAAAGAGAATCATGTTTAAGAATTTGTTCATTTTTTGAAGTTGTAACTAGCAAAATGAGTAGATGTGGTGTATTTGGACTTTCAGAAGGCATTCCATAAGATGCTATACAAGAGGTTATTGAACAAAATTAGGGCTCATGGGATTGGGGGTAATATACGAGCATGGATTGAGGATTGGTTAATGGACAGAATACAGAGAGTACGAATAAACTGGTCATTTTCGGATTGGCAGGCTGTTGGGTACCGCAAGGATCAGTGCTTGGGCCTCTGCTATTTACAATGAGTTGGATGAGGGGACCAAACGTAATATATCCAAGTTTGCTGATGATACAAAGCCAGGTGGAAATGTAAGTTGTGATGAGGATGCAAAGAGGCTTCAAGGGGATAAAGACAGGCTAAGTGTGTGAGCAAGAACATGGCAAATGGAACATAATGCAGAGAAATGTGAAGTTAACCGCTTTGGTAGGAAAAATAGAAAAGCAGAGTATTTTTTAAATAGTGAGAGATTGGGAAACGTTGGTACTCAGAGGGACCTGGATGTCCTCGTACACGAATCACTAAATGGTAACATGCAGGTACAGCAAGCAATTAAGAAAGCAAATGATACGTTGGCCTTTTTTTACAAGAGAATTTGAGTATATGAGTAAAGATGCATTATTGTAATTATATAAGGCCCTGGTGAGACCACACTTGGAGTATTGTGTACAGTGTTGGTCTCCTTAACTAAGGAAAGATATACTTGCCATAGAGGGAGTGCAATGAAGAGTCACCAGACTGATTCATGGGATGGGGGGGGGAGGGGGGGAATTGACCTATGAGGAGATATTGAGCAGACTGGGCCTATAATCTCTAGAGTTTAGAAGAATGAGCGGTAATCTCATTGAAACATACAACATTTTTCCAGGGCTTGACAGGGTAGATGCAGGGAGGATGTTTCCCCTGGCTGGGGAATCTAGAACCAGGGTTTACAGTCTCAGAAGAAGAGGCCAGCTATTAAGGACTAAGATGAGGAGAAATTTCTTCACTCAGAGGGTGATGAATCTTTGGAATTCTTTACTCCAGAGGGCTGTGGAGGCTCAGTAGTTGAGTATATTCAAGACAGAGATCACTAGATTTTTGGATATTAAGCGAATCAAGGAATATGGAGCCAGTGCAAAAAACTGGGGTTGAGGTAGAAGATCAGCCATGATCTCATTGAATGACAGAGCAGACTCGAGGGGCCAAATGGCCTACTCCTGCTCCAATTTCTTCTGTTCTTATGTTGTTGACCTCTCTGCAACTTTTGACACCATTGACGATACCATCCATTTCAAACGCCGCCGTTGTCTGTCACAGTGAGAATGTCCTCACTTGGTTCCACTCTTACCCATCCAATGGTAGCCAGAGTGTCAACAGCAATGGCTTCTTTTCCTGCTCATGCACCATTACTTCTGGAGTCCCCCCAATGATCTATTCTTGGTCCCCTCCTCTTTCTCATCTACATGCTGCTCCTCGACTTCATCAGAAGACACGGCATCAGTTTCCTCATGTATGCTGATGTCGCCCAGCTCCATCGCCCACCAGCTCTCTTGATCCCTTCACTCTCTCTGTGTTGTCAGCCTACTTGTCCAAAATATGGTCAGAGATGAGCCACAATTTCCGACATTTTAATATGGGAAAGACCAAACCCATCATCTTTGGCCCGCACTACAAACTTTGTTTATTTGCCACTGATTACATCCACCTCCCCAGCCACTGTCTGAGGTTGAAGCTGTTTGTTCACAACCTTAGCATCCTATTTGACCCTGAGCTGAGCTTCTGACCAGCTATCCTCTCTGTTGTGTATCTGTAAAGCATGCACTCTCATGTTCCGCCACCAGGGAGCTCATCCCCTGCAGTCCCAAGGGATCCCAGCATCCCTTGGGAGCACTGTATATAAGCCGGCCCCAAAGGCCTGTTCCTCACTCTGGATATCTTATTAAAGTCTGAGGTCACTGTTACTTTAACCTCTCTGTGTGCAGTCTCATCTGTGTTAGGAATACAACAACTGGCGACGAGTATACGAATCCAACGCAAAGATGCAGCAATCTGTGGGCATCCTGGAGAAGTTCTCAGAGGGTGAGGACTGGGAAGCCTATGTCAAACGGCTAGACCAGTACTTTGTAGCCAACGAGCTGGACGGAGAAGGAAGCGCTGCAAAAAGGAGAGCGGTCCTCTTCACGGTCTGCGGGGCAACGACCTACAGCCTCATGAAGAATCTTCTGGCTCCAGTGAAACCCACAGATAAGTCGTATGAGGAGCTGTGTACACTTGTTCGGGAGCATCTTAACCCGAGGTAGAGCATGCTGATGGTGAGGTATCGGTTCTACATGTGCCAGCGATCTGAAGGTCAGGAAGTGGCGAGCTACTTCGCCGGGCTAAGGCGACTTGCAGGACAATGTGAGTTTGATGGCTACCTGGAGCAGATGCTCAGAGACTTTTTTGTACTGGGCATTGGCCACGAGACCATCTACGAAAACTTTTGACTGTAGAGACACCGACCCTCAGTAAGGCCATTGCGATAGCACAGGCATTTATGTCCACCAGTGATAACACCAAACAAATCTCTCAGCACACAAGTGCTAGCAATGTTCATAAATTAACTGGAACTGTGTTTGCGAGCAGAAATGTACAGGGCAGAACCCACAAGTCTGCAACTGCCAGCAGGCCTCAGGTGACCCAGATGACTCAGAGTCCCCAACAAAGGATGAATGCAAGGTAATTCACACCTTGATGGCGTTGTGGAGGCTTCCATTCAGCCTATTCATGCCGCTTCAAAGGGTATGTTTGCAAGAGCTGTGGAACAATGGGGCACCTCCAACGAGCTTCCAGACAAGCTGCAAGCTCTGCAAAACCTGCTAACCACCACGTGGCAGAGGAAGATCGGTCCATGGTGGATCAAAGCAATTTCGAGCCTCAAAGAGAGGGGGCAGATGCTGAAGTACACAGGGTGCACACATTTGACGAAATGTCCACCTATAATGCTAAACGTAAAATTGAATGGCTTACCCATAGCCATGGAACTGGACACTGGTGCTAGCCAATCCATCATGAGTAAAAAGATGTTTGAAAGACTGTGGTGCAACAAGGCATTCAGACCAGCCCTGAGCCCCAGCCACACGAAACTGAGAACGTACACCAAAGAGCTTATCACTGTCCTGGGCAGCGCCATGGTCAAGGTCACCTACGAGGGCACGGTGCACGAACTGCCGCTCTGGATTGTCCCGGGCGATGGCCCCACACTGCTTGGAAGGAGCTGGCTGGGCAAAATCCGCTGGAACTGGGATGACATCCGAGCGCTATCACATGTCGATCAGGCCTCATGTACCCAGCTCCTTAACAAATTTCCTTCCCTATTTGAGCCAGGCATTGGAAACTTTTCCGGGGTGAAGGTGCAGATCCACTTGGTCCTAGAGGCACGACCCATTCACCACAAGGCGCGAGCGGTACCTCACATGATGAGGGAGAGAGTGGAAATCGAGCTGGACAGGCTGCAACGCGAGGGCATCATCTCCCCAGTGGAATTCAGCGAGTGGGTCAGCCCGATAGTTCCAATACTCAAAAGTGATGGCACGGTCAGGATTTGCGGCGATTATAAAGTAACTATTAATCATTTCTGGCTGCAGGACCAATACCCGCTACCTAAGGCAGACGACCTATTTGCGACGCTGGCAGGAGGCAAGACGTTCACCAAGCTCGACCTGACTTCGGCCTACATGATGCAGGAGCTGGAGGAGTCTTCGAAGGACCTCACCTGCATCAACACGCACAAGGGACTGTTCATCGACAACAGATGCCCGTTTGGAATTTGGTTGGCTGCAGCGATCTTCCAGAGAAACATGGAGAGCCTACTCAAGTCAGTACCACACACAGTGGTCTTTCAGGATGACATATAGGTCACGAGTCGGGATACCGCCGAGCACCTACAAAATCTGGAGGAGGTCCTCCAGCGACTGGATCGCGTAGGGCTGCGGCTGAAGTGGTCGAAATGCGTCTTCATGGCAACAGAAGGGGAGTTTTTGGGGAGAAAGATCGCGGCGGACGACATTCGGCCCACAGACGCCAAGACAGAGGCTATCAGGAACGCACCCAGGCCACAGAACGTCATGGAGCTGCGGTCGTTCCTGGGACTCCTCAACTATTTTGGTAACTTCCTACCGGGGTTAAGCACCCTCTTAGAGCCCCTACATGTGTTATTGCGCAAAGGTGAGAACTGGGTATGGGGAAAAAAACCAAGTAATTGCTTTTGAAAAAGCCAGAAACATTTTATGCTCCAACAAGCTGCTTGTATTGTATAACCCACGTAAAAGACTTGTGCTAGCATGTGACACGTCGTCGTACGGAGTCGGGTGTGTATTACAACAAGCTAACGTTGCGGGGAAGTTACAATTGTCGCCTATGCTACCAGGACCTTGTCTAAGGCCGAGAGGGCCTACAGCATGATTAAGAGGCATTAGCATGTGTGTTCGGGATAAAGAAAATGCATCAGTACCTGTTTGGCCTCAAATTTGAGCTGGAAACCGATCACAAGCCCCTCACATCCCTGTTCGCTGAAAGCAAGGGGATAAATACTAATGCCTCAGCCCAGATACAAAGGTGGGCACTCACGCTATCAGCATCTAACGATACCATCCGTCACAGGCCAGGCACCGAGAACTGTGCGGATGCTCTCAGTCGGCTACCATTGCCCACCATGGGGGTGGAAATGGCGCAGCCTGCAAATTTATTGATGGTGGCTCAGCCCGCAGACTTATTGATGGTCATGGAAGTCTTTGAAAATGATAAATCACCTGTCATGGCCTGCCAGATTAGGACTTGGACCAGCCAAGATCCTCTGCTGTCCCGAGTAAAAAACTGTGTACTGCATGGGAGCTGGACCAGCAAGCCCGTTGAAATGCAAGAGCCAATCAAGCCGTTCCAGCGGCGAAAGGATGAGCTGTCCATTCAGGCAGACTGCCTGTTGTGGGATAACCGCATAGTGCTACCAAAAAAAGGCAGAGAGATGTTCATCTCGGATCTCCACAGCACACACCCGGGTATAGTAATGATGAAAGTGATAGCCAGATCCCACGTGTGGTGGCCTGGTATCGACTCTGACTTAAGAGTCCTGTGTACGGCAATGCAGCGTATGTGCTGAATTGAGCAACGCGCCCAGAGAGGCACCACTAAGTTTGGTGTCCTGGCCCTCCAGACCATGGTCGAGGATCCATGTCGACTATGCGGGCCCGTTTCATGGTAAAATGTTCCTGGTGGTGGTGGATGCTTTTTCAAAATGGATTGAATGTGAAATAATATTGGGAAGCACCGCCACCGCCACCATTGAAATCCTGAGGGCCATGTTTGCCACCCACGGCCTGCCTGACATATTGGTCAGTGACAACTGGTCAGTGACAACGGGCCATGTTTCACCAGTGCCGAATTTAAAGAATTCATGACCCGCAATGGGATCAAACATGTCACCTTGGCCCCGTTTAAACCAGCCTCCAATGGGCAGGCAGAGCGGGCAGTACAAACCAGTCTTAAACGAGTCACAGAAGGCTCACTCCAAACCCGCCTGTCCCGAGTACTGCTTAGCTACCGCACGAGACCCTACTCGCTCACAGGGGTGCCCCCGGCTGAGCTACTCATGAAAAGGGCACTTAAAACCAGACTCTCGCTGGTTCACCCCAACCTGCATGATCAGGTAGAGAGCAGGTGGCAGCAACAAAATGTAAATGATGGTCGCGCCACTGTGTCACGGAAATTGATCTGAATGACCTTGTGTATGTGCTAAACTATGGACATGGTACCAAGTGGATCGCGGGCACGGTGATAGCTAAAGAAGGGAATAGGGTGTTTGTCGTCAAACTAGACAATGGACAAATTTGCAGAAAGCACCTGGACCAAACGAGGCTGCGGTTCACAGACTGCCCTGAACAACCCACAGCAGACACCACCTTTTTCGAGTCCACATCACACACCCAAAGGACCAGGAAATCGAACCCATCACGCCCAACAAGGCCAGGCTCACCCAGCAGCCCTGCAGGGCCAACAACACGCCAGCCCAGCGAGGGCACAGCCAACAGACATTTGTACCGAGGCGGTCCACCAGGGAAAGAAAGGCTCCCGACCGCCTCACCTTGTAAATAGTTTTCACTTTGACTTTGGCGGGGGAGTGATGTTGTGTATCTGTAAAGCATGCATTCCCATGTTCCACCACCAGGGAGCTCATCCCCTGAAGTCCCAAGGGATCCCAGCATCCCTTGGGAGCACTGTATATAAGCCGGCCCCCTAAGGCCTGTTCCTCACTCTGGAGTGTCTTATTAAAGACTGAGGTCACTGTTACTTTAACCTCCCTGTGTGCGGCCTCATCTGTGTTCGGAACACAATACTCTCCATCACAAAGTCAGCCTATTTTCAACTCCATAACATCAACCATCTCTGCCTCGCCTCAGCCCACCTGCTCCCAAAATTGTTATCCACGCCTTTGCCATCTCCAGACCCAACTATTTCAATGCTCTCCTCGTTGGCCTCTCATCCTCCATATATTTCATTTCATCCAAAAACTCTGCTGTCGGTATCGTAACCCCCACTCAACCCTGTGTTTCCTGACCTACATTGGCTCCCAGTCCCCGAACCCCTACAATGTAACATTCTCCTCCTTGTGTTCAAATCACTTCCTGGCTTCACCTCTCCCAATCTCTGTTACCTTCTCCAGCCCTGCAACACTACAAGAACATGCCGTTCCTCCAACTCTGGTCACTTGTGCAGCCCCCACTTCCTTTGCCCCACTAGTGACAGCCCTGCTTTCAGCCGCCTAGGTCCTAAGTTCTGAAATTCTATCCCTAAACGTCTCCATCTCTATTTCTCCTTTAGGTCCCTCCTTAAAACTTATCTCTTTGACCAAGCTTTTCGTCACCCCTCCTTTGTAAAGCAAAACGGGTGCGAGTTATGTGTGTAAGTGCACGTGTGTGAGAAAGAAGAGATCCACTTTAAATCTCAAAGACTACACTGATTGCACAACAGTTGCAGCTTTTTATATTAAAATTATGAACGTACTATTATTTTTTTCAGTAGAAAAGTCAAATTGATACTCTGTGCCTAACAGTAGCTCAATTTGCGTGTTTTTGAAAATTATTTATACATAATGAATATGGGCTGGAATTTGCAATGGCTTACCGCCCGGTTTCTGGGCGCTATTGGTCATTGTGGGCGGTAATCAGGTAAGCGAGAAATTCCTTACCTGAGTTACGCCAGCGGTTTTGAGGTACCGCTGGGGAGCGGACCGCCGGCGTGCACCGTCCTGAGATCGCCCTGGCACGATATCTGGGTCAGCGGTGACCCGTAGCTGAGTTTTTAAAAAACCACCCACGAGTGTCAGTGGTAGGTGGGTTGCTCTCCAAGAAAAAGGTTAGTGATTTGTTTTTTACTAATTATTTTTTTTAATTTGTTGTGGTTATTTAGTTTAAAAGTGTCTTGGGAATGTTATTTTTGATCCTTTTGAAAAATTATTTTTATTGTTTTTCTGCTGTTAGGCCCAACTCGAAGCCTTGGGGTAAATTTTTTTTGTTTTTTAAAATTATCGACCATTTTGCTTAGGAACCGCCAATTGCACTTTTTCGGCCAGAATGGAGGTGCAAAACCCATGTTTTTCATTTGGCGGATATTTTTATTTTTTTGGGGGGGAAGTTTTCGCCGGCGATAATCTTCCCAGTCTTAGTGGTCTTTTGGAAGGTGATCGGGCGTTGGTCGGCTGATAGGAAATTCTAGCCCAAAATGAATTGGAGTAAAGTTTTAACTAAACCTTTAAATAAAAGCTATTCATTTACATTTCCAATCGTACTGTGGGATGGGTTATGGAAAATGGATGGTGGCAAGTGTCCTTTTAGTACAAATATCACAATCGTGAAGAACCAAAGCCAAATTTTATGATAAATCCAGATGAAATAGTTTGACTTAGAGATTTGGAATGGCCCACCATTGGCGGGCATTTCAATGCATTCAACAGAGATAACATCAGAATTTAATGTTCCCCTACCGATGATGATACCAAAATCTCCTCATTTAGTAAGTATTATAAAGATAGTGAAATGGTCTCTGAAGAGGACGAGCAGCACTTGTCGAAAACTCCTGGTTTGAAACTGGCCTTCCAAAAACACATACCACAGTATAAAATTACTGATAATGTTACAACAGTGACTACACTCCAAAAGTACTTCATTGGCTGTAAAACGCTTTAAGACATCTGATGGTCATGAAAGGCGCTATATAAATGCAAATCTTTCTTCTTTCTTTAATGTTACATGTGATATTAATGGCGACAACTGCTCGTGGGATAATTAGGATGTGGCACAACTTAGAAAACTGAGCTCAAATGATCTAAACCTGACTTAGCCCTGACAAATGATTCTCTGAAAAAATGAGTCAAACCAGTGCATTTTCAGATTAAGCCTTGATACCAAAGAAGAGCGTTGGGAGGAACTGTTGTATACATTCTCTTTATTATGAATCATTGTGTTATTTTAACAAAAACCATGTTTCTGTGAAATTGAATTACATTGGGAAAGGATTAAATGCCCATGTCAGTTGAAGTGTATATGCCTGCAAAAGAAGGATGTGGGTTGTAGCTGTAATAGCTCCAGTGAGATTGTAACAAGAACATTGTCAATGTAAAGATGAATGTTCAAAATTCTAATATGTGGAGTTACTTATATGAAGATGCATATGTGGTTAAAAATGCGTGTAAAGGTTGTGCTGATATGGCAAATTGTTGAAGAATAACGAAGGACACCAAAGACATGTGAAGGAGAGTACAAGCTGTGTACACTTATAAGGCATGTGATCAACTCTTGAAAACAAAGGACTGCTAACAAGCAAAGAGACCTTAAGGATAGTTAAAAAAGATAACAAAGAATAACACATCTAGAAATTGAATCGCACTCAAACTGGGCAAAATCCCAGTGTAGTGCACACTGTACGCGCCTAATCAGACCGATGGCACAACCAATCAAAATTGATCTGACGGCCTAATTTATTTTTACTGGTGATCTGCAGGCACCATAGAATCATAGAAATTTACAGCATGGAAAGAGGCTATTTCAGCCCATTGTTTCCACGTCGGCCATCAGAAAACTATCCAGCCTAATCCCACTTTCCAGCTCTTGGTCCGTAGCTTTGTAGGTTATGGCACTTCAAGTGCACTTTCTTTTTAAATGTGGTGTGGGTTTCTGCCTCTACCACCCTTTCAGGCAGTGAGTTTCAGCCCCCCACCACCCTCTGGGTGAAGAAATATCCTCGCAAATACCCTCTAAACCTACCAATTACGTTAAATCTATGGCCCCTGGTTGACCCCTCTGCTAAGGAAAATAGGTCCTTCTATCTGGGCCCCTCATAATTTTATACACCTCAAGAAGATCCCCTCAGCCTCCTCTGTTCCAAAGAAAACAAACCCAGCCTATCCAATCTTTTCTCATAGCTAAAATTCTCCAGTCCAGGCAACATCCTCGTAAATCTCCTCTTGTACCCTCTCTCGTGCAATCACATCTTTCCTGTAATATGGTGACCAGAACTGCACACAGTACTCTTGCTGTGGCCTAACTGGTGTTTTATACAGTTCAAGCATAACCTCCCGGCTAATAAAGACAAGTATTCCGTATGCCTTATCTACCTGGCGTGCTAACTTCAGGGATCTGTGGACATGCACTCCAAGGTCCCATTGTTCCTCTCACTTCTCAGTGTCTTGCCATTTAATGTGTATTCGCTTGCTTTGTTAGCCCTCCCGGTTATATATGTGGACTTGTATTTATTCTGTACAGCCACCAGAGGGCTCATCCCCTGGAGTCCCAAGGGATCCCATAATCCCTTGGGAGCACAGGTATTTAAGGAGGCTTCACAGGTTGGAGAGGCACTCTGGAGACCTGCAATAAAAGACTAAGGTCACACTTAACTTTGAGCTCACAGTGTTCAGTCTGGCTCTTTCTCCATACACAACACTCCCCAAATGCATTACCTCACACTTCTCCGGACTGATTTCCATTTGCCAGTGTTCTGCCCATCTGACAAGTTCATTGATATCTTCCTGCAGTTGACAGCTTTCTTCTTCATTATCAACTGCACAGCTGATTTTATCTGCAAACTTCTCAATCATACCCCCTACATTCAAGTCTAAATAATTGATATATACACAAAAAAGCAAGGGACCTAGTACTAAGCCCTGCGGAATCCAACTGGAAACAGCCTTCCAGTCACAAAAACACTCATCAACCATTACCCTTTGTTTCTTGCCTCTGAGCCAATTTTGGATCCAAATGCCACTTTACCCTGGATCCCATGGGCTTTTATTTTCGTGACCAGTCTGCCACGTGGGACCTTATCAAAAGCCTTGCTAAAATCCATATATACATCAAATGTACTACCTTCATTGACCTCCTTGTTACCTCCTTCAAAAAATTCAATCAAGTTAGTCAGACACGACCTTCCCGTAACAAATTCATGCTGACTGTTCTTGATTAATGCATATCTTTCTAAATGAAGATTTATCCTGTCCCTCAGATTTTTTTCCATTAATTTTCCCACCATCGAGGTTAGGCTGACTAGCCTGTAATTACTCGGTCTATCTCTTTCTCCCTTTTTAAAGAAAGGTACAATGTTAGCAGTCCTCCAGCACCACACCTGTAGCCAGAGAGGATTGGAAAAAGATGGTCAGAGCCTCTGCTATTTCCTATTTTACTTCTCTTAACAGCCTGGGATACATTTCATCCGAGCCTGGGGATTTATCCACTTTCAAAGCTACTAAGCCCCTTAATACTTCCTCTCTCACTATTTTTATTTCATCTAATATTTCACACTCAACCTTCCTGATTGCAATGTCTGCATCATCCCTCTCTTTTGTGAAAACAGACGCAAAGTATTCATTAAGAACCATATCACACCATTCGTGCCTCCAGAAGCAACTTTTTAGTTGTGGGAAAAACAAAAATCTGCTGGCCAAGTGGTAAGCAGAGTCCGTTGGGGGGGGGAGGCAATCGGGAGGAGGATGACTGGTGGCCTGCAGCACTCTGCAAATTGAACTCCTACTGCTCCCAGCTCCACAATAAGATATGTAAAAAATGAAAAACTTTAAGGACCGCTAGTTTGGCTGCCAAGCAGAGTATACAGAGCATGCACGATGCATGCTACGGTTAGTGGCTAATAAATTTTGTAAAGGGGGCCTTAAACAGGTGTTAGGCCTCCTATTTGCATGCACAAAGAGCCGAATGCCTGTTTCAGGTGCGAGCCCATAATGCCTACACAAGAGCCTTTAACAATATGGCAGGTGACACACTTAAGTGCCCATTTTATGCCTGTAAATTTCTTGGCCCAGATTTCTGGCATTATCATCTAAATAGAACAAGTAAGCCATGGAAACTGTTCATAAGAAGTGAGTTATACAAGCCTGAAGAAGTTTGGTGAAATCACTGTTGTCGAACAAGAGTATACACAGCATGCTAGAAGATGGTCATCTCCAAAAAAAGAAGGCAGCTTGGTGCACATGGGCAAAGTATACATGAACATGAGTATGTTATGTAATGTAAGCAAATGCAGGAAAGATTAGCTAGCAACTAATCATGTAATTGAATAAATATTATGGATTAATCAAAATCAGTGGCTCCCTCCGTTCCTAGGTTCAAATTAATTGGGGATTAGATATTCACCGGTTTGACACTTCCGATTGAATAGTTGGTCTACATCGGGTGTCTTACAGATCGGATATCATTTGAACTAATAAGTTATCTTTGATGCATTGGTTGCTTGTGTACAGCTGGCATAGGCCCCCTCTCACACCAAAAGCATTCTTATTATTTTACAATAGAATCAGGGACAGAGATAGTGAATCAGAGATTCGGGCTGGAAGGCAGTCAGAGAAACAGTGGCTGTGATTTTCCAATTCTGTGCTTCCCAGCCTATGATTTTCCACCCATTAAAATAAATGCACAGAAATCACAGGCTAGGGAGTACTGAAATGGAAAATCCAATGGGACCGAAATTCAGGCACGCCAGAAACATGGCCACTTACGATTTCCTACCTATTTTTACCGTCACATGGGAAGAGATCACCTCCTGATCGATATTCAGGTCTTTATCATTTTTTTTCGACAAAACCGCAAGTCGGTCATAATGGGGGCAGAAGTGCAGCAGTAAATCCTGGTGAGGGGCGGAAGTTGGGGCGGGATCGAGTCTCCGCCGCTGTCACTGAGCGGCGGTGACATCACTGCGCATGTGCGTCACAACGTCTCTCTTCTCTTAGACGGGAGAGAATCGCCAATCATTTAGCTTCCGCCACTGGGCCACCAGGGAGGGTTTCGGCTGGACCAGCAGCCTGGCACCGAAGAGGCCCTGCTGAACTCGGGGTAATAATTGGACAGCCGATCAGGATGTCAGCCGGCAAAAATAAAAACATGGTGGCCGCGGCAGTGCACCCTCCCCTTGAAGGGCCGCCGCGCCGCACACACACAGAACAAGATGCACCGACAGAAAAAACTGTCGGGGGCACCGTGCGGCGGAGTAAAGAATTTTGCGGTTAAATTGGGGCGGAGTGAGCTGGAGGTGCGGGAGATCAGCGGTGTGAGCTTTGATGACGCACTTGCGGCGGTTGGCAGCAGCGGGGCGGAAGTGGGGACAGGCCTAAAAATCCCCGAGCTGAATTTGGATCCTGGCGGCCCATTGACTGCAATGCGGCGGCCATTCAATTCCGCCGCATGGTCGCTGCAAAACAGTAGCAACGGGCCTTATCCGGACCCTGAATTTTGGCCCCAATGTCTTTCCTCGTCTTAAATGGAGTTCTTTTTCTCTTTTTCAAAATATAAAGAACCAATAAATTTAATTTTGAAAACCATTCAGGCAAGCGAAAAGATTTTGATCAGCATTAGTTGTGTTTTGTTAAGAGTTAGCAAATGTAAGCATACTAATCAGTGGCAGTTGTGTGAGAGAGAAAGAGAGAAGTGAAAGAAACATACATCCACGAACCAATCAGAAAACCTTGAAATAAATTTTTGCAGAAATGTCTTAGGAACCGACATTATCAGACCTGGAGCTCCAAGTGCTGTCCTCAGGACCCCCCAGTGCTGTCAGACCTGGAGCTCCCAGTGCTGTCAGACCTGGAGCTCCCAGTGCTGTCAGACCTGGAGCTCCCACTGCTGTCAGACCTGCACCCTCTCCCTCCTCTCATTGCTGACAAACACCAGCAACCAAAACTCCAC
The DNA here is from genome assembly GCF_044704955.1 of Pristiophorus japonicus. Classification (NCBI taxonomy): domain Eukaryota; kingdom Metazoa; phylum Chordata; class Chondrichthyes; family Pristiophoridae; genus Pristiophorus; species Pristiophorus japonicus. The sequence goes on from NC_091981.1 coordinate 19,871,176, forward strand.
ATTCTTCACTATACCACCACCGGTTTTGCCAAACCTCAGGGTGCTCCTCCAGAGTGATGCTATCAAAGATCAGGACCACCCTCACAGTACAACTACTCCCCTCGCTGCCCCGTACTGATAAATATCAGATATTGAACTCCAACTGGTCTGCCTTTCATATTCTCATGTTGTGAATTCTCAGCTTTAAAAATGATGTGATAAAAATTAAATATATAAGCAAAGGGATATATATAAAAAATTTAGTTTTTACATACTATGGACTGAGTCACCAAATTCAATCCTCAAAGTACCGGAAAAATCACAGAATGCCGAGTAATAAAAGTGCAATTTGCAAATCAGTAACAGTAATGTTAACCCCCACATGGCACAATAAGATTATTGTTGGAAAACACCAAATCCTCTGACTCTGTGAGCAACACCACTGGGGAGTTTTCTCATTAATATAAAATATCTTACTGTGAACAAAAGATTTGCTGGAGTAAAGAATGTTTAGCACATTCTGATCAAAATCCTAGTGCCGAAGATTTACACTATCATCAGTGGAATGCTCTCAGCCCTGCCCAACGAAGAAAACCAGAAATTAGTTCTTTGGAATTCTCTACCCCAGAGAGCTGTGGAGGCTGGGTCAGTGAATATATTTAAGGTGGAGATAGACAGATTTTTGAATGATAAGGGAGTCAAGGGTTATGGGGAGCGGGCAGGGGAGTGGAGTTGAAGCCAAGATCAGATCAGCCATGATCTTATTGAATGGCGTATCAGGGTCGAGGGGCCAAATGGCCTACTCCTGCTCCTAGTTCTTATGTTCTTATAACACCAGAAAGGAAGCCGACAGTAATCAGTAAAACAGTGAAAGGCTTCATTGGGATTTTCCTTGATTATTTCTGGAAGGTTAGGGAACCCCCCCTGTAGTCACCTCTAGACATAGATTTGTAGCACTGAAAGATAAAAGACAAGACCATCACTCTCTTTGCTAAATAGCATCTGTCAAAGGGAGAACAGGGTTTGATTGCTTTAGTGCTATCAGCAAAATCCATCTTTTGTTCAATGACCAAAACAAAAAATAGATTTAGTCCCTGACTGGGTGGGAAAGCATTTAACATCACCTAAAAAATGTCACATGGCAATCCGAATCTTGGTTTCTCTATCTAAATAATCTTGGTTGATGTCTTTTTATTTATAAATGTTTTAATTCCAACTGCAACATCAGAAAATGTTGCAGATCACATTAATGGGGGGAGGGAGGGACAGGCAGTGGGTAGGAGGACTCCAAGCAGAAGATACAGGAAAGATTAGTGGGGGATCAGAATGAAAACTCAGTCAAAGAGATATTAAAGCATTGAAAATAGTTGTGGAAAGGCAATCTAATATATATATTTAATGCTTTAATATCTTTTGACTGGGTTTTCATTCTGATCCCCGACTATATAGATATATATACACACACTTTTAAAATTATCTAGAAATAGCAACTTGTTTGAACTTGTTAGTATTGATTCAGGAAAACAGGCCCATTACTGCATTGTATATTTTATTGAAATGATTTGGAATTACATAATTTTCAAAGGACGGAACTATGTTGGCCACAATAGATTCTTCTGCAAAATAATTGACACAGTGATTATTTTGACTATGTTGGTATATTAATCAGATCTGCCAGGGTAGAGAAGATCACTTTCCTTTTCCTGATGAAAGGTCACACTTGAAATATTCATCTTCTATCTGTTTCAGAGGCTGATCAACCTCCTGTGTATTCACAGGAATTTGCTTTTATTCATGGTTTCCCTTCTTCCAGTCAAAAGTTATTGCAGAACTAAAGTGTCATGTATTCAATTATCATTGTGACTCATGTATAAGCTGACTGAAGTTGTACACCTTGAGAACATTGACCACAGGGGGAGACCTTGTGCGAGACACTCCTAACCTGGACTCTCAGGTGTAAAAGTGGATGCTCCACCCACCTTCATCACTTGAGGTCTTGGTAATAAAGTTAACTGGTCACAGAGTGACCTTCTCTTAAGTATGGGCCTCGTGTGCATTTAAACTGTATAGTAAGGATATATCACTGGCGACGAGAAACTGGGATTTAAACCACGCAAGCATGGCCACTAGCAGCACAGAAGAGAGGTACTGTGTTGGTGATGATTGGGATGACTTTATTGACAGACTACAGCAAAGTTTTGTCACTAAGGAATGGTTGGGACAGGATTCGGCCGACAAATGCAGGGCTCATCTCCTGACGGTTTGTGGATCCAGAACGTACTCCCTGATGAAGGACCTTCTAGCGCCAGAGAAGCCGGCAGCCAAGACGTTCGAAGAGCTCAGTAAGTTGATCGGGGAACACCTTAAACCGGCGAGCAGCATGCACATGGCGAGACACCGGTTTTACACGCACCGGCGGCGAGAAGGGCAAACGTTCCTGACTTTGTGGCAGATCTCCGGCGACTGGCGAGCCTATGTAAGTTCACAGATGCATGCAGAGCGGACATGCTGCAAGACTTTTTTATTGAGGGCATCGGGCACACTGGAGTTTTCAGGAAACTGATTGAGACCAAAGACTTGACCTTCGAAGCGGCGGCTCTGATAGCCCAGACATTTATCTCAGGGGAGGAAGAGACCAGAATGATGGATGACAAAAATCTTAGCTCAAATGTCCAGGGAGTCAACATTGTTAACACGGCACACAGTTCTCGAGGCAGACAAGGGCAATCGGACATGCCCCAGCATGTAGTCGAACCCAAAGGGGGAATTCAACAGAGACAATGGCTAGCTGAACGGCGATTCATGCCATCGCAATGGACAATGCGGCCAGTAATGGGGCCATGAACACCTGCTAATGGTGCGCTTAAGGACAGTCACAGAGACAGTCAGAGATGATCGACTGGTAATGGACCTTTTGGGCCCAAGTTTCCACATGATTCGCGCCTGATTTTTAGGAGCAACTGGTGGAGAACGGACTATTTTAGAAATCGCAATTCTCCACATTTTTGTTTCTGCAGTTCTAGTCAGGTAGAACAGTTCTAGTTTAGAACAGAATTTTTTCTTCAAAAGGGGGCGTGTCCGGCCACTGACGCCTGATTTGAAAGTTTCCACAGTGAAAATGTACTCCAAACTAAAGTAGAATGGCGCCAGTGAAGATTTTTGTAGAACTGAAAAAACCTGTTCGACACATTAAAAAATCAGGCGCAGGTTACAAATTAGGCGCCCAGAACGAGGTGGGGGTGAAGGGAACTCATTAAATTCGACAATAAATCCTTATTTATACTTCTACAAATAAATCCAACCTGAATAAACAATTATAAGCCAAGAAAAGATTAAATAAACCATCTTCCTACCTGTGTGAAAGTGCTTCAGCCAGGGAGAATTCTGCAGCTGTTCGTGCCGCTGAGCGAGAGAGGGAGAGAGGGAGGAGAGAGAGGGAGGGAGGAGAGAGAGAGAGGGAGGGAGGAGAGAGAGGGAGGGAGGAGAGAGAGGGAGGGAGGAGAGAGAGGGAGGGAGGGAGGGAGGGAGGGAGGGAGGGGGAGAGAGGGAGAGAGAGGGAGGGAGGGGAGGGGAGGGAAGAGGGGGGGGGTCGGGGAAGAGAGGGGGGTGTCGGGGACGAGGAACGGGTGTCGGGTCGGGGGGGGGGAGCGGGTGTCGGGTCGGGGGGGGGGGGAGCGGGTGTCGGGTCGGGGGGAGCGGGTCTCGGGTCGGGGTGGGGGGGGGGGGGGGGGAGAGCGGGTCTCGGGTCTCGGTCGGGGCGGGGGTAGAGCGGGTGTCGGGTCTCGGTCGGGGCGGGGGGGAGCGGGTCTCGGTCGGGGCGGGGGTAGAGCGGGTCTCGGTCGGGGCGGGGGGGAGCGGGTCTCGGGTGTCGGGGGGGGAGCGGGGGTCGGGTCTGGTCGGCGGGGGGGGGGAGCGAGTGTCGGGTCTGGTCGTGCGGGGAGCAGGAGCTGGGCGTGGGAGGCAGCCTTATGCACGCAGCCCCAGTGAGGCCATTGGGCCAGGGCTAGGGGCTGCGTGCTTCGGGCCCCTCCCACACAGTTCGGCGCCTGGAGCTACTGCACTTGCGTGCCGACTGTAGCGCGCATGTGCAGAGGTCCCGGCACTGTTTTCAGCGCAGGGACCTGGCTCCGCCCCCCAACAGCTCGTGCCGGCTACGCCGAGTGCCACAGGACCTGTAAGTCGGTGGAGAATACCTAGGATTTTTTTTAGGCGCCAGCTCGGAGGGGCGCCCGTTTTTTTTCTTGTGGAAACTTGGGCCCTTTGTTTCCAACAATGGGGCCTCCAGCACATGCTGGAGGTGTGGAGGCAAACACCCAGCCAGAGCTTGCAGGTATCAGCAACATACCTGCAGAAACTGCAACGTCAGCAGTCACTTGGCGCGTATGTGCAAGAAGCCTGCAGCCAGGTTGATGTTCGAGGAGGACGGGCCCGATGTAAGCCCTACGAGGCCAAATGAATACTGGGGGAAATCGCTGGAAGCTGAAGTTCAGCGAGTTCATGTGGAGCACATATACAGTTCATATACCAGGACGCCACCGATAATGATGAAAGTGCTCCTCAATGGCATCCTGGTATTAATGGAGCTAGACACGGGGGCCAGCCAGTCCCTGATGAGTATCAAACAGTTCGAAAAGTTGTGGGTGTCCAAGGCCAGGAGGCCAAAATTATTGCCAATTGACGCACAGCTACGGACATATACAAAGGAGATCATTCCGGTGCTAGGCAGCGCCACGGTCGTCGTGACCCACAAAGATTCGGAGAACAGGTTGCCACTCTGGATTGTCCCGGGGACAGTCCCGCACTACTGGGGAGGAGTTGGCTTGCTGTCATGAACTGGAAATGGGGCGATGTCAATGCAATTTCTTCTGTGGAGTGAGTATCATGCTCTCAGATCCTGGACAAATTTGACTCATTATTTCAACCCGGCATCGGCACTTTCATGGGGGCCAAGGTAGTGATCCACATAAACCCGGACGCCAGGCCAGTACACCACAAGGCCAGAGCGGTGCCGTCCGTGATGCGGGAAAAGATAGAATGCGAATTGGACCGCCTGCTGAGGGAAGGCATCATCTCGCCAGTCGAATTCAGTGACTGGGCGAGCCCGATCGTGCCAGTGCTCAAGGCAGATGGGTCAGTCAGGATATGTGGCAATTAAAAGGCCACCATCAATCGGGTGTCACTCCAAGACCAGTAACCGCTACCGAGAGCAGAGGACCTCTTTGCGACGCTGTCCGGTGGCAAACTTTTTTCAAAATTGGACCTGACCTCAGCTCGCATGACCCAGGAGCTGGCGAGTGAGTCGAAGATGCTGACCACCATCACCACACACAAGGGGTTGTTTGAGTATAACAAATGTCCGTTTGGGATTCGTTCGGCCGCCGCGATCTTTCAGCAAAATATGGAAAGCCTCCTCAAGTTGATTCCAAGGATGGTGGTTTTTCAAGACAACATCCTCATCACGGGTCGCAATACTGAAGGACACCTCCACAACCTGGGGGAGGTGCTACGCAGACTGGACCGGGTAGGGCTGCGACTGAAAAAGGCAAAGTGCGTCTCCTTAGCTCCAGAGGTGGAATTCCTGGGGAGGAGGGTAGCAGCAGACGGGATCAGACCTACTGCGTCCAAAACAGAAGCGATCCAGAGAGCACCCAGACCCCACAACACAACGGAGCTGCGTTCGTTCCTGGGGCTCCTGAACTATTTTGGTAACTTTCTTCCCAAATTGAGCACGCTGTTAGAGCCGCTACACATGCTCCTACACAAAGGTTGCGATTGGGTCTGGGGGGACAGCCAGGAAAGGGCTTTTGATAGAGCACGCAACTTGTTATGCTCCAACAAACTGTTAACGTTATATGACCCGTGTAAGAAACTTGTGTTAACGTGCGATGCATTGTCCTATGGGGTCGGGTGTGTGTTGCAGCATGTGAATGCCAATGGTCAGTTACAGCCGGTAGCTCATGCCTCCAGAAGTCTGTCCCAGGCAGAAAGGGGCTACGGGATGGTAGAAAAGGAAGCGCTCGCATGTGTATATGCAGTAAAACAAATGCACCAGTACCTGTTTGGCAGGAAATTTGAGCTGGAGACAGATCATAAACCCCTAACGTCCCTTTTGGCCGACAACAAGGCCATAAATGCGCATGCACGGCCCGTATACAGAGGTGGGCACTTACGTTAGCCGCCTATGACGACACAATTCGGCACAGGTCGGGCACTGAAAACTGCGCCGATGCACTCAGCAGGCTCCCACTAGCCACCACTGAGGGGGCAGCTGAGCATGATGCTGAGATGGTCATGGCTGTTGAAGCTTTCGAAAGCGAAGGCTCACCTGTGACAGCCCGTCAGATTAAAGTCTGGACAAATAAAGACCCGCTACTGTCTTTAGTTAAGAAATGTGTCCTGAATGGGGACTGGGCAGCCACGTACGGGGCATGCCCTGAGGAATTTAAACCGTTTCATAGGCGCAAGGATGAACTCTCGATTCAGGCCGATTACCTACTATGGGGAAACCGAGTAGTCATGCCCCAGATAGGCAGAGAGGTGGTTTATCAGAGAACTTCACAATGAGCACCTGGGCATTGTCATGATGAAGGCAATTGCCAGGTCACACGTTTGGTGGCCAGGGATAGATGTAGACCTGGAACTTTGTGTTCGCAGGTGCAACACGTGTGCTCAGCTGGGCAATGCACCCAGGGAAGCCCCTCTTAGCCCCTGGTCCTGGCCCACCAAGCCATGGCCACGCATCCATGTCGACTACGTAGGTCCTTTCATGGGAAAAATGATTTTGGTTGTAGTAGACGCCTACTCCAAATGGATTGAGTGTGACATTTTAAATTCAAGCACATCCTCTGCCATGGTAGAAAGTCTACGGGCAATGTTCGCCGCACATGGTCTCCTGGATGTCTTCGGCAGCGATGATGGCCCGTGCTTCACAAGCACTGAATTCCAGGACTTCATGGCAGGCAATGGAATCAACCATGTCAGAATGGCACCGTTCAAGCCAGCCTCAAACAGCCAGGCGGAACGAGCACTGCAGATAATCAAACAGGGGATGCTCAGAATCCAAGGGGGTTCCCTACAAAGCCGCTTATCACGCCTCCTGTTGGCCAATAGATCCCGACCACACTCGCTCACAGGGGTTCCACCCGCAGAGCTGCTAATGAAAAGGACGCTCAAAACCAGGTTATCCCTTATACACCCTACTATGAAAGAAATCGTTGAGAGCAGGCGTCAGTCACAATGTGACTACCATGATAGGAATGCGAGGGCGCGATGTATTGATGTCAATGACCCTGTTTTTGTCCTTAATTACGCTACAGGGCCCAAATGGCTTGCAGGTATTGTGATTGCCAAAGAGGGGAATAGGGTTTTGGTAGTCAAACTTACCAATGGACAAAACTGCCGCAAACACGTGGATCAAACTAAAAGGAGGTTCAGCAACCCCATCGAAGAAGCAGAGGAAGAACACGACGTAGAGTTTACTCCACCACAGATGACCGAACACCGGAACCAAGTGGAGGAGAGCCCAGTCACTGTGGGCAGTCCGGACAGGCCTGAGGCACCACAAACAGCAGACACTCAGGCCAGCGCCCAACAACCGGAGCCCCAACTCAGGCGCTCTACAAGGGAGCGTAAACCACCAGAGAGACTTAACCTGTGATCCCAATAAGACTTTGGGGGGAGGTGATATCATGTATTCAACTATCATTTTAACCCATAAGCTGACCTAAGTTGTACACCTTGAAAACATTTACCACAAGGGGCAAACTTGCGGGAGACACTCCTAACCTGGACTCTCAGGTATAAAAGGGGAAGCTCCACCCACCTTCATCACTTGAGGTCTTGGTAATAAAGGTAACTGGTCACAGAGTGACCTTCTCTCAAGTTTGGGCCTCATGTGCATTTATACTGTATAGTGAGGACATATAAAGGGTTTCCACTCTTTTCCTAGACCAAAACATGATAGCGGGGTAATATGGAAGCAGGGCAAGGCATGGAAGTGGGAGAAATTGTGGTTGAAGTCGTGGGATTTGCTTTGTTGATTGTTCAGAATGTATTGAAAACTTCAATAATTAATTACTCTACGTCATAAGGTGTAGATGCAAGTGGAAAAAAGTGAACTTCTATTTTAAAGATTAAACTTTTATTGTCTGGTCCAAAACTGATGGCACAAATATTTAATCTGTGTAAATTTTGTCACTTGATTGATGCCTCTTCTCCTTGAATCTGTACAATGAATCTATACTAGGGAGTAAATTGTCATCTTTTGTGCTCCAGGCGCACAGCAACTTGTGTGTTGAAACTGCGTATTGGGAATTTGGAGGCACCCCTTTCACGATCTCCTGTCTACTCATTCGATTCCTGATATGTGCTCCTGGTGTACAAACCTCTGCGCTGGGAACACTAAAGTCACAAAGTTTACCCTGGGATGCACTGCAAAAACTCAGACTCACCTGCATTCAGTGCCTGTGTGGTAATGGCAGAGAGGGCACATGTTACCAGATACAAAGAAAATTCAGTATTCACTGAGATTTTGTACCTCATCACGGCTGTAATTTACAGCAACATTGCTGAGGGGTGCAGGAGAACTAGAGTTAGGACTCATGATGGGAATCTACTGCTGCCTTGAGAGAAGCTATGTACAGGGTATTATAAATTTACCACAAATTCAAAGCCCAGACATTTACAGAAAACAGACTTTTTCACATTTTGGCCAGGATATGGTAGCACTGTGTGAAAAACGTGACCTCCACCACCTAGAAGGACAAGGGCAGCAGGCGCATGGGAACACCACCAAGTTCCCCTCCAAGTTACACCATCCTGACTTGGGAATATATCGCTGTTCCTTCATCGTCGCTGGGTCAAAATCCTGGAACTCCCTCCCTAACAGCACTGTGGGAGTACCATCACCACACAGACTGCAGCGGTTCAAGAAGGTGTCTCGCCACCATTTCTTAAGTGCAGTTATGGATGGGCAATAAACGCTGGCCTTGCCAGTGACGCCCACATCCCATGAATAAATTAAAAACATGAATGTTGGGTATAAATCAGAAAGGAAACTGCTGAAGACCTGAGATGTGGTTCATAATGATAAAATAGGATAATAGAAAGACACAAATAAAATTAGAAAATGCTCAAATTGCATAGCATGTAAATCAGTTAACATTTGAGGACAGTTTGATGAAGGGCCACATTTGAAATGGTAACCTGTCTTTTTCTCTCTCAATCCCATCTTTCTTTCCCTCTCTTTATTTCTCTTTCTGTACCATTTGACATTGAATTCACCACTCCAACTTACACTTCCTTCTCCGTCTTTGTGCTGTTAATGTCACAATCCTTCAATCTGATTGGTTAACTCAGGTCCCAGATCACACTTCCAGAAACTTTCAGCACTAAGTATTGCCGTCATTAAATGGGTGCCGTACGTTGATCCGCACAGTAATTTTTGGGACATTATCTTTAATATATATTAAATAAATGTGTTAAAACATACTAAATCCAGCCAAAATAATCATATGCTTATGAAAAATGCAGATTTTTTTTTAAACACGCTTCTCCACAGAGAGTTCTATATTGTGTTGATAATCACTAGACTGAATTTTCATCTAACTCATCCGTCCTAAAGCACGTCACCACACGTAGAAATTCAAAGGAGAGATTTCACTTGATCAGTGCCCAGGTGCACTGGAACATCTGGGCTCAACAAATATTGGAGAACTGGGCAGGTTTCTTCAGATAGGTCAGAGTGCACGACAGTAAAGAAACCCGCCCGATTTCCGATATTCTTCATGTCCAAGTGATTCAGTGCAGCTGGGAGCAAGCCCGGAAAAATCTCCCTTTGATGAGTTGGGGAAAAATTGCTTAGTCTAGTGATTACCAACAAAATTTAGAGCTCGTCGAAGAGACGCTTGTTAAAAAATAACGCTGCATATTGCACAAGCAAATGTTTATTTTGGCTGGATTTTATACAAAGCACCAGAGAACTGAATGCAGCATTTGCTCCACAGGTACTTGATTTATTCCAGATTAATAATGCCCCAGACCACCAGAAATAGGAATATCAAGGGACATGCCCTTAATATTCACCACAACCCATACAAGCATCTTATTAGTTATGGCAGCAGACACTGCTCGCAAAGTATAAAAAAAATGTAAATAAATCAGGAACAAAAATCAGATAATAAAGAATAGATTGATTTCAGTGTGATTAATTTCATGTCAGATTAAAATTGATAGTACCAGCTGCACCCAGCCTTTCTTGTGTTATTCTCCCCCTTTCCCTTTTCACTATCTTCGCAACAAAATAAAGCCAGAGGAGAGTTAATTGTCATATACATGGATTTAATCACATTGCCAGAGTGTTCCGACCCTCCCTTTAGCAATCTATGTCTAATTGTTGTGGTAATTTTTTCATCATTAACACCAGCGCATATGTTACAGACAAATCCCTTAGCACCATTATTCCCAGTGGTCTATGGCTGACTCCTGAATAAATAATTTGCTGCACAGCAGGCTTTCCTGTGCTTGGCTGCAAAAACAGGCATCAGTAAAACATTACTTTAGCATGTTAAACGTGTAACTCCTTCCAACAACCCTATAAACAGGTTAGCACTCCATCTGGGACTTCTACCGCTAGTTTAATTCCTCGCTGCATCTCTGGCGTTCAAACTCCTCCAGTTTAACAATTGCCCTTTTGAGTTTCAGCTGTATTTGTTATCTCCATAGCAACCTTGGTACTCATCTGCCACACCATACTGCAGCCTCAGTCAGCTGAAGTCTCTTGTCACCCCAAGTGTCAGACAAAACCTGGTACATGGACTGGTGGGACAGGGTCCTGCCTTGGGGAAAATCCTTTGGCTGATGGAAGACCTACTTTAATCAACGAGCAATATGCATGAACAAGATCATTTATTATTATTTTTCCTCTTTCAAGGCAGAATCAAGTGACTAGAGTGCTGGAGTTATAAAAGCAGAACTTTATCAGATAATACTGTTGGATTGCAAGAACTAAAATGTTGTCTGGTCATTTACTGTTTTTGTTAGAAACACCAAGCGACCAAAACATTTGTAAACATTTATAAGTCCTTCAGTGCAAGAAGGTGGCAAATATACAGTGCTGAATTCATTATTTGCCTTCTCATTTTGCTCTGCACCAAGCAGTAGATGGGATTGTTTTCCGGTACTTAATATCGGCACATAAAATTAAGCATATTCTGCACAATGTTGCTGCCCAACAAATGAATAGCTTAAATTGAACGCCGCAAAAGATATTTATAGAATTTTCTGCTTTCTGCAAGCTGTTGATGTTTGCAAAGGCATTGTATTCAAACTGCGTTTTGAGAATTATTCGACCCCAATAATTTTTTGTTTTTTTCTTTAAAAAAAAGTGCTACTTTAGGGCTCAATATAAGCCTATACATTGCAGTTGGTGTATTCCTGAGGGTTGAGGTTTACAAAGAAAGGGGCTTTAACTCCCACATAACAAGTCAACCAAGCTCATTATCAGATGTGAAATTCAATTAGGTGCTGAAATAGCAATGAGGAGGCCAGGGCAGCTGTTAACTGAGCTGGTCCGTTAAAGTGTGAGGAAAGGCAGGTAGCTTTACTGCTCAGGTGTTGGAAGCTACACTTTATGGAATTGATAGGTACCTTCCCCTCACTCCCATCCTCCCTCCCCAGAAGCCCCTATGCAGCAGGCATAGCAGGACCAGTGAGCCACCAAATTCTGTACGTGCCAACTCAAATACAAAGCTATCATAATGCACAGTGCAAGGAGATCTAAGATTGTCAAATCCAAGAAGCTATCAGTTAAACCAAGCAGTCAGCCATTGCACATTACTTCTTGCATAATAGAATCACTGAGCAAAAGTAATAGGCTCGGTATCACATATTTCAAAACAAAGCACAAGCACAGAGAGGCATCAAGGTGGCAAATCATGGTGACAACATTCACATAACATGTAAAGGATGAAATAATTGCACTAAAGCAGAAGGCTTTAGTGATGGCAAGAGATGGTATTTGATGGACTGACCATGAAAAGTGTACAACAGAATGGTTTGGACACACTGAGGGAGATTTTCTTTCAATGCATTAGGCAGTAATGAGCCTCCTTTACCAAGGTGGCGTCTTGCGCGAAGCACAGGTTTAGAGCTGAAGCTGGCGTTAGGAACGGCTCCCGAGAAGATTGTTAAGAAGCTGATTGCCAATTAAATTACCTGCTACCACTCATTAAGGAGGCTGCTTGGCATTTTGGTGGCTAACACTTGGACTAACACCTTCACCTAACAGCAACCAGCTGATTGGAAGTAACCAAGTCACTGCAGAGGATTTTGAGCGCTATTTAAAAGTATATCGGGATTATTTTAGTAGGTTTAGCATTCATGCGCTGATTAGACACAATTTTCATGAACAAGTATAAGTGGACTCCATGCATCCCCTTCTAATGAAGGTGTGGAATGGGCTGGCTGACACACACCAGCACATTTCAGGATGGCTCAGGGACCGAATGAGTGGGCGCACAGGTTCTCGGATGCAGCACTGGAGGTCCTGGTGGAGGAGATCCAGAGGAGGAGGGATGTCCTGTACTCGCGGAGGGCGGAGGGGAGTCCAACTTGCCCTCCTGTCCCTTTGTCCTTCTCAACATCCTCTCCTGGCTCTTGAGCTTGACCCTCTGGCACAATTGCTGGTGGTAACGGCTGGTCTCTCTGATTGCCAGATTGTGGAGCATGCAGCAAATGACCACAAATCTGGAGCCCTCCTCATTCTCCTGTCCCTCTCTCCTCCAGCAGCTGCTGCTGCTCTGCCTGGCCTCATCTCCTCCTTCCATTCCTCCTCCAGACCAAGGTGGATCCCCAGCAAGATACCGATGACCAAAGCAGTCCCTTTCTCCTGGTGACTCCTATAAAGTGTCCAATAAGTTCGAGCAGCACTTTTTTTAGGTGAAGTCCTCAGAAAATTTCCAGAACAAATGTTGACAAAATGTCCCAGAAAGTTTCCCGATGAGTTTCAAATGTCCTCTTCAATCCTTCAGCAGCAATGAACAGTAAAAGGTGATACACCTTTAAGTAGAGCTCGAGTGACACCTGACATCATTGGCAGCCCTTTTCCTATATTACAACAGTGACTGCACTTCCAAAGTACTTCATTGGCTGTAAAGAGAATGAGCACAAAATCTCGGCTGACATTCTAGTGCAGTGCTGAGGGAGTGCTGCACTATCGGAGGTTCCACCCTTCAGATGAGACGTTAAATCGAGACCCCATCTGTCCTCTCAGGTGGACCTAATTATCCCATGGCACTATTTCGAAGAAGAGCAGGGGAGTTCTCATGTGTCCCAGCCTATATTTATCCCTCAACCAATGTCACTAAAATAGATTATCTGGTCATCTTCTCATTGTTGTTTGTGTTGAGGTGACTACATCTCAAAAAGTACGCAATTGGCTGCAAAGGGCTTTGGGACATCCTGAGCATATGAAAGGCGCTTTTTAAATGCAAATCTTTCTTTTTCTGTCCTTGTTGCTCCTTCTCTGGCAGGTTCAGTGCTAATAGAACAACTTATAAACTTCAACTGCAGTATATAATAACAACTTGCATTTATATAGTGTCTTTAGCATCGTAAAATATCCCAAGGCGGTGTACAGCATCTCAGCTTTAACTAAAGATGGCTTGTCACAGTCTGCAGTCTCTGCAGCAACAGCAGTTCAAAATGAAAATGAGCAACACATCATATTGCCCAGATGATGTGTCAGCATTGCAATATAGTATGCTGCATTCTTATCAAGCTATTGTGCTGACAATAAGAAGCTTGACGACTGTCACACAGATCCAACTTTCATTCCACAGCAATTTTGGACTGCACTCACTACTGTTTATTAACATTGCAATACTACAGCCATCAGGCTTAAAGGCAACAGCAATTTCCAGGTTATCCAAGAGATACAAATATTATTTGTTAGGTTTTGTTAATTAAACCTCTAGGTCTGCAAGGTTCACTTGAATCTTATCAACTAACCACTGTCTGTAACTTTGCGTCTTTAAAGTCGCCAATCTTGTTGCCAATCATTTTGTTAAAAATCACTTGGTCATTTTCTCCACTGGAATGGATATGTTTCTGCAGAAAATGTTTTACATATTCACTGAGTAATCACAAAATGACAAAAAAGTCCATGCATCCAATTCAGCCACAGCAAACATCTTTTTTTCTGCACAGATCCAAATCTATCAAATTAATTCTGGGAGTTGTAGTTGAATTAAAGTGTTTCTTGTTTCCCTTTCCCTTGTGTTGCATAACTGCCAACAAGACACACAATAGTACCCAAGATTTTGTGCTGGCATTGAATTCTGTTGTCATGAAAACAGAGTTCGAGTTTCCCACGGTTAAAAAATATTTTTTTACTTGTAGCCATAGGTGTCAGTCTTGGCTTATTGGTAGCATGCTTGCCTCCGAGTCAGATCATGGGTTCAAGACCCACTCCAGAGGTTTGAGCACATAATCTAGCTTGATTCTCAGTGCAGTATTGAGGGAGCACTGCACTGTCGGAGATACCGTGTTTTGGATGAGACACTGAACCGAGGCCCCATGTGCCCTCTCATATATTTAAAGAACATTTATCCCTCAACCAACGCCTAAAACAGATGATGTGGTCATTCATTCCATTGCTGTTTATAAGACTATGCTGTGCGCAAATTGGCTGTCACATTTCCTATATTACAACCGTGACTACACTTTAAAAAAAGTTCATTGACTGAAAAGCGCTTTAGGACGTCCTAAAGTCGTGAAAGGCGGTATATAAATGCAAGTTTGTTCTTTATTTACAACAAAATTAAATCAAACTTAAAGTATTAGGAGATTTGCTTAAAAACGTAAGTTTATATGCATCAGAGTTCAAAGATGCCAAATATGGGAACCTAGTGAAGGAATATGGGAATCTAGTTTTCAAATCCCTCCATGGTCTCACTCCCATCTGTAACCTCCTTCAGCCCGACAACCCTTTGAGATATCTGCACTCCTCCAATTCTGGCCTCTTGCATATCCTCGATTTTAATCGCTCCACCATTGGCGGCCGTGCCTTCAATTGCCAAAGCCCTAAAGTTCGGGATTAGCTTCTCTAAATCTCTCCTCTTCTCTTTCCTCCTTTAAGACAGGCCTTAAAACCAAGTCTGCCCTAATATCTCCTTATGAGGCTCGATATTAAATTTTGATTGATAATGCTCCTGGTTTGGGAGGTTTACTATGTTACAGGTGCTATATAAATGTAAGTTGTTGTTAAAAGTATGCCTTAAATTTAGCCCCCGCCGTCAATAATGTTGAAATGTTCACATTTTTGTTACTCGTAGTTGCACAAGCCTATGAGTCTGAAAATTATGGTGTGCAATATAATTGTACCATCAATTAAAATAAAAGGGTAATGCATCTGTTAAAATGGCAGATAGACGATTTTGGTACAGCCATTTAAAGCATTCTTCAGTAGCATCGAGCGCAATTTCCAGGCACTGATTATTTTAGTCCTGATTTATAAAACTAGTGATCCAGTGGATCTTTGTGCCTTTGTTCATGGATAAAAGTTAAAAATAGATACAATTGAGTACATAAATAAATAAACTGTGGTGTCTTCACTCACTGCAGATAGGCAAATGAAGAAATCAATTTGTACCTTTTCACATACTACATTTCCAAAAATAAATAATCTGTGGACATAGCATGCGGTACTTACAGTGCAGTTACATAAATGATCTGTGGGTCTCATCCACTTTAGGTACTCGGATAATAATTTACAATGGGACAGATAACCATGAAAAACATACTGAATACGCAGTATATACATGAAATGTATTATACACTATTCTACATTACACATATATATTTCATATAAACTGGGATGTGCTTCATTGCTTTGCTCAACAACTACTACTATCTCCCAGTCGCCCTTAACATAGCATTTGACACAACCCAGTTTCACTTTCATAGACAGTTTTTTTAATATTAATTCTTGCAATTATTGACCATTACTTGCTGCCCTGAGAAGGTGGGCCTTCTTCTTGAACCACTGCGGTTTGATACAACTGAGTATAGGACTGGAGTCACATACAGGCCAGATGGCAGGTTCATTTCTGGTTTTTATGACAATCTAACAACTTCATGGTCACTTTTACTGATCCACCTTTTTATTTCTGGATTTTTAAAACTGAATTCTAATTCTCAAACTGCCGCAGTGGGATTTGAACTTGCGTTCTCTGGATTATTAGTCCAGACTTCTAAATTACTACAAAAAAAGCAAAATACTGTGGATCATAGAAATTGGAACTAAAAACAGAAACTGATGGAAAACACTCAGCAGTTCAGGCAGCATCTGTGGAGAGAAAAGCAGAGTTAATGTTGAACCGGAAGTTGTTAGAGATGAACAGCTTTTAAGCAAGTACAGAGGCTGGGACAAGGGGAGAGGGAAAGAAGTAGGGTGGAAGGCAGGAGTGTATAAATGACAGAAGGAATGATGGTGCAATGCAAAATGAGATGATATTGAGACAAGTAA
This sequence comes from Pristiophorus japonicus, assembly GCF_044704955.1. Taxonomy (NCBI): domain Eukaryota; kingdom Metazoa; phylum Chordata; class Chondrichthyes; family Pristiophoridae; genus Pristiophorus; species Pristiophorus japonicus. The sequence goes on from NC_091981.1 coordinate 19,887,680, forward strand.
AGAGACAAAAGATGAGTCCAGAGGAGGTGTAAATGGTTACAGCAGAAAATTGCCAGTTGTAATGAAAGGTCATCGACCTGAAACACTGACCCATAATTTATGGTCAGCGGTGTAGCAAAGGCGTTTGCCGCTGGCCCCGAAGAAAGTTGCCCACAAGGACCTTGCAGTCTCTGTGGTGAGAAGTTTGGCTTTTTCAACGTGCAATTGAGTTCAGTGTAATGTAGTGCAAATTCCATAACGCAAGCTGCTTTGACGTCAACAAGCTGTCTAAGCAGCCAATCATAATGCAGAATTCTCATAAATAGGGAACCTGCAACTGAAGAAGCTCCTTTTATTCTGACTTTTAAAAAATGTTATAGAGAGCAAAACCAAGATTGGGCTCTCACATGGGGAAAGGTAAATCCGAAATAAAGATGAACAAACCTTTAAAAAATATAATTTCAAATTAAAAATTGGAATCTTTATTGTAATGGAGAAATTTGACTGTGCAAAATTAAAATTAGTTTTTCAGGGCCATAATGTTTGTTTAGCAGTCAATACGCTGTTAAAACTCCAGTTACATCTAATCCAACAAGGTCTAATTTTTAATAGGGTATTTAACAGAGATATTACCGTCAGTTTCATTAATATCCCTGATTACACTGATAGCCAGCTATGAAGGAAGGGGTGGGGGGGGGCACAGCGCAGCCAGTGTCAGAGCAGTGAATGACTGACTGCGACTTCAGGATTTCCGGGTTAGGATGCGCATGCACTACATCCTGAAGTTGCGGTCAGTTTCAAAGGGGTGATAACAGTGAACACTGTTTGTTCACTGTTAGTACCCACCCCAAATTTCAGGCCGTTAACTCTGTCTCCACAGATGGTGCCTGACCCGCTGAATGTTTCCAGCATTTTCTGTTTTTACCTCTGAATTACCACTCCAGGAACAGAACCACGACACCATAACCATTTGTACCGTTCTCATACTGTCTAATTTGTTAATTAAATTGCTGCATTTCAAAAAAGATTTTTTGGTTTCTCTCCATCTGACTAAATGTAAATTGGACTGAATAAAATCACTGCTTTTCTTTTACAATTGACTACTAATCAAATGAAACAGAATAAGCTATACCCATAAAGTTTGGTGAATATTTGGGTACTTCCTTGAAGCTGAAGCTGAGAATCCGAACGTGTATTCTGCAGAGAGCGCACAGTGGCGATCTTAAGCCCTCTATGCACACTGCTCTCTCTCCTACCTGTGGGCTCCAAGTACAACCATTCTGCAGGATACAGTCATTCGGATGCTGCAAGTGTGCGTTGCGGGTGTTGAGAGTTAAAAAAAAAAACTTGCACAGTCTATTCTTTAAAAAATCTGATCTCGAGAATATCAAATGAATTAACTGACCTAGTCTTTGTAATCATTGTCTGGTCATTCAGATCTGATTCTATAAACAAGTGCTGATGTCATAGTGATTTACAAGGAGTGAGCTGTCAATTTACAGCCTGGTCAATCAAGATACTGTTTTTCTCATGTATGTTTTATGTATAGCAATATATACAGTCCTGTTGCAATTTTTATTATCTGTGTGTTTAGTATTTTGCAGAGATGTTATAACAGAAAAAAACCCAGGTAAATGGATTGGTAAATGAAGGCAGAGTACATTCATTTGTTGAACCATGCAGGAATTGTGAATTGCTAAAGGCATTTTTGTGATTGTTGTTTAATTTTGAACTCCTGAAAAGTGAGATTGGACTATCAGAAACCATTCCCCAGTTTTTAGCTATTCATGTGGCTGGGGTTATTTATCCGTAATGCAAGCTCGCCTGCACGAGATATCTGCCACTTCAGCTCAGCTTCTTGGAGGGGAGAGGATGAAGCACGGGTTGGAGATCAGACAGAAGCCTTGTCTCAGTTCAGATTGATCATTAGCCAAAGCAGAGCAAAATGACACGGGGTTTGAAGTGACTGTACCTGCTGAGCAGATAATGCTGACACTCACATCAAGCACATAACAACCAGCCATCTTCTTCAGCCCAAGTCTGACCAGAGAAGCCAGGCTCTCTGAGAATTGAAGTCTTATTGGAGATTGAGTATTGAAGCAGTGTGACCCAGCCCTTGCTGAACAGACCTTGTGAAGTAAAAGCCCAGTAGGACTCAAGAGTTCAGCAGAATCAAAGGCCCACAAGAGTGCATCATATTGGCCCCAAGTTTCCACATGATTTGCTCCTGATTTTTAGGAGCAACTGGTGTAGAACGGAGTATCTTAGAAATCGGAATTCTCGTCATTTAGTTTGCTCCAGTTCTAGTCAGTTAGAACAGTTTCACTTTGGAAGAGAATTTCTTTTTCAAAAGGGGGCGTGTCCGGCCACTTACGCCTGATTTCAAAGTTTCGTGAGTGAAAACTTACTCCAAACTAACTTAGAATGGAGTAAGTGAAGATTTTTGTACACTCGAAAAAACCTTGTCTACACTTTAGAAAATCAGGCGTAGGTTACAAATTAGGCGTAGGGAACGAGGTCGGGGGGGGAGGGGGGAAGGGAAGTCATTAAATTCTACAATCAATCCTTAGTTATACTTATACAAATATTATACGAATAAATCCAACCTGAATAAAAATGTATAAGCAAAGAAAAGATTAAATAAACCATGTTCCTACCTGTGTGAAATAGCATCAGCCTTCGAGCTGCTGTGCTTCAGGCAGGCCTCTCATGTTGGAGACAGGCAGGGGTGTGGCGTCAGTGTCTCGACGGCAGCGGCGCAAGCTTCGAGCTGAGCTGCAGTGCTTGAGGCAGGCCTTCATTCTCTTCGTGGCTGGCCGCGAAGAAGCAGCACCGGACGGACCCGAGGCCATTCGGCCATGAGATATCAGCGGCGTCAGTGGCTGGCCGGCAGCTAAAGAATCAGCAGCGGACCGACGTGAGGCCATTCGGCCATAGGATATCAGCGGCGTCAGTGGCTGGCCGGCAGCTGAAGAATCAACACCTGACACACGCAGCTCTTTATGGTGCTTGAGGCCATTCGGCCACGCTTTAGGGGCGGCGTCAGTGGCTCGACGGCAGCCGAAGATACAGCAGCAGCCTTCGAGCTGTGAGGGGGACTGAGGCCATTTGGACAGGGAGAGGCAGCCACATCGACAGTTTTATATTTAAATTTGCAGAGTGGGTGCTGCATTGTCAACACCACGTATTATGCAATGGTTTGCCATCTTTGTTTTTGGTGGACGTTGATCCATTGCAAAGTTGAATTGGCACTCTTATTTCTCCAAACACACAGTCCTTAATTTGCATGCACCAATGCAGCACCGGTTCTGCAAGTTTAGCAGTGAAAAGCTGAACTCACTGATTTCAGCAGGTGATTTATTCAGCAGTGCTGCTAAAAGCACTCCCTCACATACAGAAATATTTAAAAAAATTAAATTACAAGCCTTTGCAGGGGTCCAAGAAACAAATCTTCACTTTTTCTGCAGTATTTTTAAAAATGGCCGAGTGCCAATGTTTGTGTGAGACTGCGCGTACGTGCACGCTCCAACGCGCACGCGCAGGGTTGCTGGCACCACGAAGGCTAATTTAAATTGTACCCGCCCCCTGCTACTTAAAAAATCGTCACAAGTGTTAGGCTCCGCCCCCTGCTGCGAAGAGCGTGCCGCGCCAAGCAGACATCGAGCTCCTTGAATATCGGACTTTTTTTTAGGCGCAGTTTTCGGCGCGAAAAACAGGCGCCCAGCTCGGAGGTGCGCCGTTTTCGCCGCGGGACAAAACTTGGGGCCATTGTTTCTGGCCAGGGGGAATAGCGGGGTAGGGGGGAGGAAGAGAAAAGAACTGGTGGAGCCAATGCATTGGCAGATAAAATCACTTAGCTAATCCTTATCAATCTAAGTGTGCGACAGGATATGGGTGGCAGAAATTTGGATGTGTTGGAGTTCATGGAGGTTTTAGCTTGACAGGCAATTATGGAAACCAATGAAAAAGTAAATCTGAAAGTGACTAAATCATGGATTAAGGGTTTGACTCTATTCAGAGTGAAGTAGGAGTGGTGGTAGACATTTTTGCCAATATGAAAGTAAGCTAACTTGGTGATGGTCAGAATATGGGGTTTGAAACTCAGCTCTGGGTCAAGTAGGACATTGAGGTTGTTGATTGTCTGGTGTAGCCTACGCAAGTAGTTGGGGAGGGAGATAGAGTTAGTGGCAAGCATACAGCATTATTGGTCGGAGTAAAGTACAATAAGTTTGGTTCATTGGGTTTTATTTGGGAGGAGTGTTAAGATCTTGGATTTGTTTAAATATTCCTTCTGTACTCTTTGCATAGGTCTTTCTGCAGTAAGACAGGTGGGCTACTCACAGACTACTGCTAACACAATTGGTGACTGTGGTCAGGAGATATACAAAAGCAGCCCAATGAGAGCATCTCTTCAGATTTCTCTGCACCATTGCAAATCACATTTATTCTGCTTAACAACTATCAGTGTTCGATGGCTTTTTTTAAGTGCTTTAACTTGCACTGCAGTCAAATCCAACTAAATGCATACTGAATCCTAGTACAATTCAAAACATAGTAGAATTTCAGTGCAGTAAGCCACTTGCCATTTATACTGATTATACAAAATTCCTTATCCAAACAATAGATTCTGTAATTATCAAGGGCTGAAAGGAAAGGGAGGAGGTTGTGTGTTATGGCTCAGCATACTAAACATGGTTAATTGACTTCCAAGGTTCCTCTAGAGACAGCAGCACATTTTACAAGTCTAATCACTTCTGTGCCTTTTCTGTTGCCCTGTTGATGTCTGTTGTTATCCAGAGTTACTGCATGAATGATTAAATGTTCTGTGGTACTAAGATTTTAGATTTTGTTATTTTTATCTGCAATTTTTGACAATTTGACCCAACTGTAGCATTTTGTGATAAACTAGATGTGAATTGATCCAGAATTCTAAAGCCTATGATGCACAGTATGTAGTTTAAACACATCTCCACAGATACAGGGAGCAGCTAGTCAAATTAATGATTGGTCAGCAGTACCTTCAGCATAATATTGTGTAACTAAGACACAGCGAAGAGCTAAGGACTGGCACATTAACATTAGAAGAGTGTATTGCTGCATGGATTATTCAGTTTGTCCCAATCAATTTTTAATTACAATTTCATTTTGCACTGGAGAGGTACTGTTGAAATGGCAGGTCATATCTATTTTGGGGTTGTGCTCAGGAGTCAGATATGAAGTACATTTTATTGTTAATAAGATTGTTATTAGAGTTTGCTTTTCATTTTACATTGCATGCCTGCAGGATGGGTTTATCATACGCTGTATACGATACCATGCATAATAAGAAAATGACAGATAATCAATAGTGCAGAATGATTTATCAAAAATATAACTGCCTAAGGGCAATTTCAAGTGCTGAAACATGTATCAAAGAATCTTAATTACGGGGGATGAACATTTCATGTGAGCATATAAATGGAATCTAGGTGAAGGTTGACAAAGGACTATGTGCTATACGGGGAAATTAATTCTCTAATTTGGTTAGATTAATATAGAAGGTTTCCTAGATTTGTTTTACTATATTGGATCCACATGTCTCAATAGTTCGCAGAATTCTGGTTAGTTGAACACTGTAAACTGACACTTAAAAAGAAAGGGCAGGCTCGATTAAGGCCACCTTTATAAAATTCTCCAGACATTTATCCTGGTTAAGTAGCTTGTTAGCTGCTACAGGAGCATTAAAGAATCACTGTTACAGGTGTTTTGTAATTAGCACTTTTGTTGTTCCCGCTAATCGAATTGGATTCTCAGCAAGTACACATTTTAAAGCCACACATTCTCACTATTTTGTTGGCAGATCGTAAATTATGACAAAAAAATAGGCACTTTTGCTTTTCCTACATTACAACAGCGACTAGACATCCACGGTTATTAGTTTTAAAGCACTCTGAAGTTGAGAAAAGCGCTTTATAAATGCGTCTTTTTTTCTCAAACATGGAACATTTAGTCCTACCTGTCCTAATATGCACCAACCTGTCTATCTATTTCTGAAACTGTGTCACATTCCAGTTGTTATACTTCAAAGTATCAAATGCACAAAAAAGAAAATAAGGTTTTTTCTGATCTGGATCCAGAAATTTACAAGCACCTGGCAATCTGCAAACTTGCCTCACCAAACTCTGGTTGGATTCTGGTTAAATTCTGACCATGTTCCCATAAGGAGTTGTTGAGCAGTGGTCTTAAAAGGAAAGTCTAATTTAAAGTTAGACACATGGCCTCGAAGATCGCTTTGGGCGGTGGAGCAAAACGGGCAGTATCGGATCAGCCGCCCATTATACTCAGCGGCTGATATTCAGTTCCACTGAAGTCATTGGTGGGGGGGCGGCGGGGAGGATGTGCCTAGTTATGATGCTCCAGCTGGAGCAGGCTTGATGGACCAGCTGGTCTTTCCCTGCTCGACAATTTTGTATTTCCATATCAAAGGCAGAATTGTCTTCCATTCCGAGGCCAAGACACAACTTCAGCTTCCCAATTGGAAGTACAGGTGCGGCAGTGCTTCACTTGCCTCACCTGATGAGCTGCTTATGATTAAAACACAGAAACTGATTGTTCAGCCCACCCACTCTACACTACTAGTAGCCCTAATCCCATGGTCCTTATCATGTTCCCATACCCCTTATACTTCCCCTTTTGTAAACACTGGTGCAAAGTACTCAGCGTGTATCTCCATCATTTCCCATTTATCCTCTACTAGCTTACTATCCTCTCCTCTGTGGGGTTCCACCTTACAGTTGGCAATTCTCTTTTTACTGATCTGTTTATTGAATACATTACATATCTTTTTTTTAATTCATTCACGGGATGTGGGACAGCATTTATTGCCCTTGAGAAGATGGTGGTGAGCCGCCTTCTTGAACTGTTGCAGTCCATGTGGTGGAGGTACTCCCACAGTGGTGTTAGGGAGGGAGTGCCAGTATTTTGACCCAGAAACGATGAAGGAATAGCGATATATTTCCAAGTCAGGATGGTGTGTGACTGGGAGAGGAACTTGGAGGTGATGGTGTTCTCATGCGCCTGCTGCACTTGTCCTTTTTGGCAGTCGAGTGCACAGGCTAGGGAGGTGCTGCCAAAGAAGCCTTGGCAAGTTGCTGCAGAGCATCTTGTAGATGGTACACACTGCAGCCACGGTGCGCCAGTGTTAGAGGGAGGGAATGATTAAGGTGGATGGAGTGCCAATCACGCAGGCTGCTTTGTTCTGGATGGTGCTGAGCTTTTTGAGTGTTGTTGCAGCTGCACTCATCCAGGCAAGTGGGGAGTATTTCATCACACGCCTGACTTGTGCTTTGCAGACTTCTGCACAAGGTAGAAAAAGCCATAAGACAGCTTAAAAACAACAAGGCTACGGGTGCAGACGGAATCCCTGCTGAGGCATTGAAGTATGGCGGAGAGGCACTGCTGGCGCGAATATACGACCTCATCTCTCTCATCTGGAGGGAGGAGAGCATGCTGGGGGATCTCAGACATGCAGTGATCGTGACCATCTTTAAAAAAGGGGACAAGTCCGACTGCGGCAACTACAGAGGAATCTCCCTGCTATCAGCTACTGGGAAAAATCGTCGCTAGAGTCCTCCTCAACCGTCTTCTTCCCGTGGCCGAGAAACTCCTCCTGGAGTCACAGTGTGGATTTCGTCCCCTACGGGGCACAACAGACATGATTTTTGCAGTGTGACAGCTGCAGGAAAAATGCAGGGAACAGGGCCAACCTTTATACCTGACCTTCTTCGACCTTACAAAGGCTTTTAATACTGTCAACCGCGAGGGTCTATGGAGCATCCTCCTCCGTTTCGGATGCCCGCAGAGGTTCGTCACCATCCTCTGCATGCTCCACGACGGCATGCAGGTCATGATCCTTAACAACAGATCCATCACAGACCCAATCCACTTCCGGACCGGGTATAAACAGGACTGCGTCATCGCCCCAACCCTCTTCTCAATCTTTCTCGCTGCCATGCTCCACCCCACAGTCAACAAGCTCCCCGCTGGAGTGGAACTAAACTATAGAACCAGTGGGAACCTGTTCAACCTGCGCCGTCCCTCGGCCGGATCCAAGACCACCCCAACCTCTGTTGTCGAGCTATAGTACGCGGACGACACCTGCGTCTGCGCACATTCAGAGGCTGAACTCCAGGACATAGTCGACGTATTTACTGAGGCGTAAGAAAGCATGGGCCTTACGCTAAACATTCATAAGACAAAGGTCCTCCACCAGCCTGTCCTCACCGCACAGCACTGCCCCCAGTCATCAAGATCCATGGCGCGGCCCTGGACACAGTGGACCATTTCCCATATCTCAGGGGCCTCCTATCAGAAAGAGCAGGCATTGACGACGAGATCCAACATATACTCCAGTGCGCCAGTGCAGCCTTCGGCCACCTGAGGAAATGAGTGTTTGAAGACCAGGCCCTCAAAACTGCCAGTAAGCTCATGGTCTACATGTAGTAATACCTGCCCTCCTGTATGGCCCAGAGACATGGACCTGGTACAGCAGTCACCTCAAGTTGCTGGAGAAATATCACCAACGATGTCTCCGCAAGATGCTACAAATCCCCATGGAGGACAGGTGCACCAACATCAGCGTCCTCCTTCAGACTAACATCCCCAGCATTGAAGCACTGATCACACTTGATCAGCAGCCACATCATCCGCATGCCAGACACGAGACTCCCAAAGCAAGTGCTCTACTCCCAAACGAGCCAAAGGTGGGCAGTGGAAATGCTACAAGGACACCCTCAAAGCCTCCCTGATAAAGTACGACATCCCCACCAACACCTGGGAGTCCCTGGCCAAAGACCGCCCTAAGTGGAGGAAGTGCATCCGAGAGGGTGCTGAGCACCTCGAGCCTCAATGCCGAGAACATGCAGAAATCAAGCGCAGACAGCGGAAAGTCTCAACGACTATCTATCCCACCTGTGACAGATTATGTGGCTCTTTTATTGGACTGTTTAGCCACCAAATAACTCACTTCAGGAGTGGAAGCAAGTCTTCCTCGACTCCGAGGGACTGCCTATGATGTTGATGAGATGGTGGAATTGCTTTGGAGAGTCAGGAGGTGAGACACTCGCTGCAGAATACCCAGCCTCTGACCTGCCCTTGTAGCCACAGTATTTATGTGGCTGGTCCAGTTAAGTTTCTGGTCAATGGTGATCCCCTGGATGTTGATAGTGAGGGATTCAGCGATGGCAACAATGGCAAGGGGCGGTGGTTAGACTCTCTCTTGTTGGGGATGGTCATTGCCTGCCACTTGTGTGGGGCGAATGTTACTTGCCACTTATCAGCCCAAATCTGAATGTCATCCAGTTCTTGCTGCATGCGGGCACGAACTGTTTCATTATCTGAGGCCACTTCTGACCCTGTGATTGAGGGAAGATCATTGGTGAAGCAGCTGAAGATGGTTGCGCCTAGGACACTGCCATGTGGAACACCTGCAGCGATGTCCTGGGGCTGAGATGATTGGCCTCCAATCATCTCAGCCCAGGTATGACTCCAACCAGTGGGAAGTTTACCCACTGATTTCCATTGACTTCAATTTTACAAGGGCCTGTTGATCCTCGGTCAAATACTGCCTTGATGTCAACAGCAGTCACTCTCACCTCACCTCTGGAATTCAGCTCTTTTGTCCCTGTTTGGACCAAGAATGTAATTAGGTCTGGAGCTCAGTGGTCCTAGCGGAACCCAAATTGAGCATCGGTGAGCAGGTTATTAGTGAGTAAGTGCTGCTTGATAGCACTGTCGACAACATCTTCCATCACTTTGCTGATGATCGAGAGTAGACTGATGGGGTAGTATTTGGCTAGATTGTATTTGTCCTGCTTTTTGTGGACAGGACATACCAAGGCAATTTTCAACATTGTCGGGTGGATGCCAGTGTTGTTGCTGTACTGGAACAGCCTAGCTAGAGGTGCAGCTAATTTTGGTGCACAAGTCTTCAGCATGACAGCCAGGATGTTGTTGGGGCCCATAGCCTTTGCTGTATCCAGTGCATTCAGCCGTTTCTTGGTATCACATGGAGTTCATCAAATTAGTTGAAGACTGGCTTCTGCAATGATGGGGTCCTCAGGAGGAGGCCAAGATGGATTATCCACTCATCACTTTTGACTGAAGATGGTTGTGAATGCTTCAGCCTTGTCTTTTGCATTCCCGTATTCAGCACCGCCATCATTGAGGATGGATATATTCATGGAGCCTTCACCTCCTGTTAGTTGTTTAATTGTCCACCACCATTCACGACTGGATGTGGCAGGACTGTAGAGATTTGATCTGATCTGTTGATTTTGTGATCATTTAGCTCTGTCTATAACATGCTGTTTCTGCTGTTTAGAATGTTTGTGGTCCTGCGTTGTATCTTCACCAGGTTGGCACTTCATTTTTTGGTACACCTGATGCTGCTCCTGGCATGCTCTTCTACACCCCTCATTGAACCAGGGTTGGTCTCCCAACTTGATGGTAATCATAGAGTGAGGGATATGCCGAGCCATGAGGTTACAGATTGTGGTAGAGTACAATTTCGCTGCTGCTGATGGCCCACAGTGCTTCATGAATGCCCAGTTTTGAGCTGGGTTGTAATGAATGAATGATTCATCTGTTTTTATGGTGGCACTGATTGAAGGAGGAATGTCAGTCAGGACACAGGGACAAACTCTGGTCTTCTTCAAACAGTCCCATTGAATTTTTAAGGTTGACCTGAATCGGCAGAAATGGGAGTTTAATGGGAGAGGTCTTCCCTCTCCTCCTAGCCATTTTGAAACAACACATCAACACGATTCTATCTGGCTCATACATGAAGAATAGCTTCTGCTGTTTATGGAACTATATTCCAACGTAAGTCATCAGCTTTAAAAGAGGCCTGGTTAGAGGAGCAATTGGAAAACAAAAAAAAATTCATAAAATAGGTGACACTAAAATTTTAACCTGAAATATACATCAATATATGAAACATATTTCTACAGAAAGATGTAGTGGCTTTGGATTGTGGTATTATATTGTATATACAGTATGGAAACAGATCATTTAGCTCAACAAGTCCATGCCAGTGTTTATGCTTCACACGTCTCCTCTGTCCCCTCTTCATCTAACCCCATCACCATATCCTTCTATTCCTTTCTCCCTCATGTGTTTATCTAGTTTCCCCTTAAATACCTCAACTACTCCCTGTAGTAGCAAGTTCTACATTCTAACCACTCTCTGGGTAAAGAAGTTTCTCCTGAATTCCCTATTGGATTTATTATTGACATTCTTATATTTATGGCCCCTGGTTCTGGTTTCCCCCAGATATAGGCTAGTCCTAGCAAGGGATATGCCGAGCTTCAGTACTGATTGAAGACTGACTCTGTGCCTGCGCGTGATCAATAATTTCGTATTCTAAACATAAACAATGGGCTGCAAAGAAAGTCAGCAGAACAGTATAACTCAGACAAATAATGTCATCACTCATCAAATCCATTAAACATGTTAAAACAAAAACAAAAATAGCACTTGTAGGAAGATCGTGCCATTCAAAATTTAACATGAAGACTTGTAATCGGAGGGAGAATTTGAACTTATATAGGGCCTTTCACATCTTCAGGATGTCCCAAAGTTCTTCACAGCCAATAAATTACTTTTGAAGTATAATTACTATTGCTATGTAAGCAAACATGGCAGCCAATTCTGAAAAACAAGCTTCCCAAAACAGTAATGAGATGAATAACCAGTTAATATGTTTTGGTGGTGCTTGCTGAGGAATTAATGTTGACTGTGAGAACTCCTTGTTCTTCAAAAAGTACAATGAAATCTTTTATGTTCACTTGAACATGTAGACAGGGACTTGGTTTAACATCTCATTAGAAAGATGGCACCTCCAATAATGCAGCACTCACTGACTACTGCAGTGAAGAGGGCTAGAATACAAAGAGATGGAAGTTATGTTGAAGCTGGACAGAGCTCTGGTTAGATCCCATCTGGAGTACTACATTCAAGTCTGGGCACCACACCTAAGAAAGGATATACTGGTCTTGGAGAGGGTGCAGCACAAATTCACCAGAATGATACTGAGGCTAACAGGGTTAACCAATTAGGACAGGTTCCTTAGACTAGGCTTGTTTTCCATTGAATATATATGATTAAGAGGTTGTTTATTTGAGGTGTTTAAGTTGATTAAAGGAGTTTAGGGTAGATAGAGAAAAAACATTTCCTGAACAAGTGGGCAGGATCTTAAAATTAGAGCTAGGCCGTTCAGCAGTGATGCCAGAAAGCACTTCTACACACAAAGTGCAGTGGAAATTTGGAACTCTCTCCCCCAAAAAGCTGTTGAGGCTAGATCAATTGAAAATTTTGAAACTAAGATTGAGAGATTTTTTTTTAGGCAAGGGTATTATTAAGGGTTACGGAACCAAGGTGGGTAGATGGAGTTAAGATACAGATCAGTCATGATCTAATTGAATGGCGGAACAGGCTCGAGGGGTTGAATGGCAGACTCCTGATCCTTTAAAGTGTCAGGATAGATTATGAGCTTAAGTCCATAGTTGGGCTTAAACCACAACCTTCTGATTCAGAGGCATGAGTGGATGAAGGCAAATGCTTTTCGACAAAATCATAATAAAGTTGATGTTTTTATTCAAAGAATGCAGCTTCTTTAATATTACAACAGAATCATTTCCTGTACACTTATCATTCCTAAATTGAGATCTATAACTAAACATGTTGTTTTGAAACCAAACTATACAATTCTTGAAGAAGTTGTTAAAATGTCATTGGATCCATTGACATAATTAAAACCCAAGTGTTTCTGATTTGCAGGATATATTCTAGCAAAAGCCAATGATGTTTAGCTAAAAATATCAACTATACTGAAACAGAAATGAAGAAAGAATTTTAAAAGCTAGTATGGCATTAATTAGGTACAAAACCTGGCTTTTTTAGAAGTCTGCTCAGCATTGAAGAAAAGTAAATTTTCTTTTTGTAAGTTGGATTCTTTCTACGTTGTTATCAATGCATCAATTCCTTATCTGCACAATATGTACTACTTTCTTCAGCTCAGAGTTCAGTGTTAATGGCCTTGCTGTCAAGAGTCAGCTTGGGGACTTCATGCAATATATTAAATATATTCAAAAAGGAGTTAGATGAGGTCCTTACTACTAGGGGGATCAAGGGATATGGCGAGAAAGCAGGAATGGGGTACTGAAGTTGAATGTTCAGCCATGAACTCATTGAATGGCGGTGCAGGCTAGAAGGGCCGAATGGCCTACTCCTGCACCTATTTTCTATGTTTCTATGTTTCTATTAATATTTCTTTCTGTTTCCTGACAATCTCATTGAGGAGACAACTGACTGTTGAGTGAAGTTTGCATTTGCTTTAGCAGTGACAAAATTTATACAAACTACTGGAGGCAAAACCAGTTGTCATCAGAAATTCCATTAGCAGTTGCCAGCTTTTAAAATTGTTTCTTCATTCATGTTTTAATATGGTGGATACTTTTAGCTAAACATCATTCGCTTTTGCTAGAATATATCCTGCAAATTAGAAACACTTGGGTTTAAATTCTATCAACGGATCCAGTGGCTCCTCAACAATGTCTTCAGCTGTTGACCTCACCTCAACTATATCTTCAATCTATCTCAATCATTATCCCTACTCCCAGTTAGTTGGATGAGTGTGTGGCTTGTTCTAATCAATAAATCTTATGATATCCATTCAGTATCCAACAATGATTCTATTTCTCTCCAACCCATTACATCTCAAGTTCTTGAGCAAATTGTTTTTAATACCATTTGCAAAGAAATTCAATTCTTCCCAAAATGAGTTTGGTTTTCCTCTAAATGCTAGCACTGGGAGATATTCTGTGGGAAGTCCTTCTCTCCCAGCATGACTTGCATCAACCAAATCATCTCTGATTTAGTTTTTCAGTTTATCTTCGGCTTTGCAACAATTGTTTTTTGAATTGGGAATCTCTTTTCCAGCACCTTTTTAAATTCAAACTTCCAAAGAATGGATTAATGCTGATGTTTTGTTTTTCTATTGGACTAGAGGACAAATTCAGCAAGGCACCATTCCAGAAGCAGAGCTTCACTAGATGGGAGCACAAGTAGAATTACAGTCTGTGTTCTGCCATTAGGGGCTCAGGCCCATTTTATAACAGTGATCCCACTAGAAACTTCTATAGGCTACACTTCTTTAAAAAAAAATGATGCATTAGATTTATGGCTAGAAATTCGGGTTTTAGCAATTTCGCCTGTTTTGGGGCGATAATTGCGGCAGAATTTTTTTACTGCCGGGGTACCATTATAGCAAAATTCGCCAAACAATGACCAGCAATAGCGATAAATCTGGTGTTGCACAACTGAATTTGTGCACCAGAGCCAAAATTTGCAAGCGAAGGAAAAAACGGACCTTCTTGCTCAAGCGCGATGTATTTTTTCCCGATTATTTTTGCCCTTTTTTTCTTCTTCCCGCATTTCTGATCAGCTGTCAGGGTGTGCCCGCGCATACGCAGTACACCAAGGGCTGAATCAGCCTTTTTCAGACAGTAGGCACGATGGAAGAAGAAGATGGGAGCAGGCAGAGAACGAAAATATTCAGTAATGAAGCGAGCGAGACCCTTATCACAGCTGCGGAGAGGAGATGGGGGAATTTAAATAGGAGGGGTGCAAGTAAACCCCTTCCAGCTGTTCTTTGGACCAGCATTTGTGAGGAGGGGTCTTTCATGGATGACATCAGAAGGACTCACTCAGTGCCGCAAGAGGTTCAATCACCATTGTAGGGTCGTCAGAGTCAGTAATATTTTTATTGATGCACTCCTTCATTACTTAAATTGTAAATTTGACACGTGTTGGTACAGGTAGACTTAGTGTTGCACCTTATTTGCCATGAATGATCGTTACACATTATTCAGACTGCTTTCTGAGATCTTACATAGAAACATAGAAACATAGAAAATAGGTGCAGGAGTAGGCCATTCAGCCCTTCGAGCCTGCACCGCCATTCAATGAGTTCATGGCTGAACATGCAACTTCAGTACCCCATTCCTGCTTTCTCGCCATACCCCTTGATCCCCCCAGTAGTAAGGACTTCATCCAACTCCCTTTTGAATATATTTAGTGAATTGGCCTCAACTACTTTCTGTGGTAGAGAATTCCACAGGTTCACCACTCTCTGGGTGAAGAAGTTTCTCCTCATCTCGGTCCTAAATGGCTTACCCCTTATCCTTAGACTGTGACCCCTGGTTCTGGACTTCCCCAACATTGGGAACATTCTTCCTGCATCTAACCTGTCTAAACCCATCAGAATTTTAAACGTTTCTATGAGGTTCCCTCTCATACTTCTGAACTCCAGTGAATACAAGCCCAGTTGATCCAGTCTTTCTTGATAGGTCAGTCCCACCATCCCGGGAATCAGTCTGGTGAATCTTCGCTGCACTCCCTCAATAGCAAGAATGTCCTTCCTCAAGTTAGGAGACCAAAACTGTACATAATACTCCAGGTGTGGCCTCACCAAGGCCCTGTACAACTGCAGCAACACCTCCCTACCCCTGTACTCAAATCCCCTCGCTATGAAGGCCAACATGCCATTTGCTTTCTTAACCGCCTGCTGTACCTGCATGCCAACCTTCAGTGGCTGATGTACCATGACACCCAGGTCTCGTTGAACCTCCTCCTTTTCCTAATCTGTCACCATTCAGATAATAGTCTGTCTCTCTGTTTTTACCACCAAAGTGGATAACCTCACATTTCTCCACATTATACTTCATCTGCCATGCATTTGCCCACTCACCTAACCTATCCAAGTCACTCTGCAGCCTCATAGTATCCTCCTCGCAGCTCACACTGCCACCCAACTTAGTGTCATCCGCAAATTTGGAGATACTACATTTAATCCCCTCGTCTAAATCATTAATGTACAGTGTAAACAGCTGGGGCCCCAGCACAGAACCTTGCGGTACCCCACTAGTCACTGCCTGCCATTCTGAAAAGTACCCATTTACTCCTACTCTTTGCTTCCTGTCTGACAACCAGTTCTCAATCCACGTCAGCACACTACCCGCAATCTCATGTGCTTTAACTTTGAACATTAATCTCTTGTGTGGGACCTTGTCGAAAGCCTTCTGAAAGTCCAAATATACCACATCAACTGGTTCTCCCTTGTCCACTTTACTGGAAACATCCTCAAAAAATTCCAGAAGATTTGTCAAGCATGATTTCCTTTTCACAAATCCATGCTGACTTGGACCTATCATGTCACCTTTTTCCAAATGCGCTGCTATGACATCCTTAATAATTGATTCCATCATTTTACCCACTACTGAGGTCAGGCTGACCGGTCTATAATTCCCTGTTTTCTCTCTCCCTCCTTTTTTAAAAAGTGGGGTTACATTGGCTACCCTCCACTCCATAGGAACTGATCCAGAGTCAATGGAATGTTGGAAAATGACTGTCAATGCATCCGCTATTTCCAAGGCCACCTCCTTAAGTACTCTGGGATACAGTCCATCAGGCCCTGGGGATTTATCAGCCTTCAATCCCATCAATTTCCCCAACACAATTTCCCGACTAATAAAGATTTCCCTCAGTTTCTCCTCCTTACTAGACCCTCTGACCCTTTTTATATCCGGAAGGTTGTTTGTGTCCTCCTTAGTGAATACCGAACCAAAATACTTGTTCAATTGGTCTGCCATTTCTTTGTTCCCCGTTATGACTTCCCCTGATTCTGACTGCAGGGGACCTACGTTTGTCTTTACTAACTTTTTTCTCTTTACATATCTATAGAAACTTTTGCAATCCGCCTTAATGTTCCCTGCAAGCTTCTTCTCGTACTCCATTTTCCCTGCCCTAATCAAACCCTTTGTCCTCCTCTGCGGAGTTCTAAATTTCTCCCAGTCCCCGGGTTCGTTGCTATTTCTGGTCAATTTGTATGCCACTTCCTTGGCTTTAATACTATCCCTGATTTCCCTTGATAGCCACGATTGAGCCACCTTCCCTTTTTTATTTTTATGCCAGACAGGAATGTACAATTGTTGTAGTTCATCCATGCGGTCTCTAAATGTCTGCCATTGCCCATCCACAGTCAACCCCTTAAATATCATTCGCCAATCTATCCTAGCCTTGTACCCTTCTTTAAGTTCTGGACCATGGTCTCTGAATTAACTGTTTCATTCTCCATCCTAATGCAGAATTCCACCATATTATGGTCACTCTTCCCCAAGGGGCCTCACACAATGAGATTGCTAATTAATCCTCTCTCATTACACAACACCCAGTCTAAGATGGCCTCCCCCTAATTGGTTCCTCAACATATTGGTCTAGAAAACCATCCCTTATGCACTCCAGGAAATCCTGCTCCACCGTATTGCTTCCAGTTTGGCTAGCCCAATCTATGTGCATATTAAAGTCACCCATTATAACTGCTTCACCTTTATTGCATGCACCCCTAATTTCCTGTTTGATGCCCTCCCCAACATCACTGCTACTGTTTGGAGGTCTGTACACAACTCCCACTAACGTTTTTTGCCCTTTGGTGTTCTGCAGCTCTTCCCATATAGATTCCACATCATCCAAGCTAATGTCTTTCCTAACTATTGCATTAATCTCCTCTTTAACCAGCAATGCTACCCCACCTCCTTTTCCTTTTATTCTATCCTTCCTGAATGTTGAACACCCCTGGATTTTGAGTTCCCAGCCCTGGTCATCCTGGAGCCACATCTCTGTAATCCCAATCACATCATATTTGTTAACATCTATTTGCAGTTAATTCATCCACCTTATTGCGGATACTCCTTGCATTAAGATACAAAGCCTTCAGGCTTGTTTTTTTTAACACCGTTTGTCCTTTTAGAATTTTGCTGTACAGTGGCCCTTTTTGTTTTTTGCCTTGGGTTTCTCTGCCCTCCACTTTTACTCATCTCCTTTCTGTCTTTTGCTTTTGCCTCCTTTTTGTTTCCCTCTGTCTCCCTGCATTGGTTCCCATCCCCCTGCCATATTAGTTTAACTCCTCCCCAACAGCACTAGCAAACACGCCCCCGAGGACATTGGTTCCGGTCCTGCCCAGGTGCAGACCGTCCGGTTTGTACTGGTCCCACCTCCCCCAGAACCGGTTCCAATGCCCCAGGAATTTGAATCCCTCCCTGCTGCACCACTGCTCAAGCCACGTATTCATCTGCGCTATCCTGCGATTCCTACTCTGACTAGCACGTGGCACTGGTGGCAATCCCGAGATTACTACTTTTGAGGTCCTACTTTTTAATTTAGCTCCTAGCTCCTTAAATTCGTTTCGTAGGACCTCATCCCTTTTTTTTACCTATGTCGTTGGTACCAATGTGCACCACGACAACTGGCTGTTCTCCCTCCCTTTTTAGAATATCCTGCACCCGCTCCGATACATCCTTGACCCTTGCACCAGGGAGGCAACATACCATCCTGGAGTCTCGGTTGCGGCCGCAGAAACGCCTATCTATTCCCCTCACCATTGAATCCCCTATCACTATCGCTCTCCCACTCTTTTTCCTGCCTCCTGTGCAACAGAGCCAGCCACGGTGCCATGAACTTGGCGGCTGCTGCTGCCCTCCCCTGATCAGTCATCCCCCCCCAACAGTACTCAAAGCGGTGTATCTGTTTTGCAGGGGGATGACCACAGGGGACCCCTGCACTACCTTCTTTGCACTACTCTTCCTGCTGGTCTTCCATTCCCTATCTGGCTGTGGACCCTTCTCCTATGGAAAGACCAACTCGCTACACGTGCTACTCACGTCATTCTCAGCATCGTGGATGCTCCAGAGTGAATCCACCCTCAGCTCCAATTCCGCAACGCGGACCGTCAGGAGCTGGAGGCGGATACACTTCCCGCACACGTAGTCATCAGTGAGTTCCCACATCGTACAGGAGGAGCATAACACCCGACCGAGCTCTCCTGCCATGACTTAACCCTTAGATACACTTAAATTGGCAACAACAATGCTAAAAGTTACTGACTAATATAAAAAAGAAAAAGAAAAACTACTCCCCAATCACCAGCCAATCACTTACCCCCTAGGCTGTGACCTCACCTTTCTGTTTCTTTCTGCTTCTTTTTTGCCTTCTCCCTGTAGCTGCACAAGTCACGCCATTTATAGGCCTCTGCTGATCCCCGGACTCACGCCTCAGCGACCACGAACTCCCGCTGCCTCTCGCGGCCTTTTATAGGCCTCTGCTGATCCCCGGACTCACGCCTCAGCGACCACGAACTCCCGCTGCCTCTCGCGGCCTTTTATAGGCCTCTGCTGATCCCCGGACTCACGCCTCAGCGACCATGAACTCCCGCTGCCTCTCGTGGCCTTTTATAGGCCTCTGCTGATCCCCGGACTCACGCCTCAGCGACCATGAACTCCCGCTGCCTCTCGCGGCCTTTTATAGGCCTCTGCTGATCCCCGGACTCACGCCTCAGCGACCACGAACTCCCGCTGCCTTTTATAGGTTTTAAAAGATGTTTCTGCACTTGGATGTCTTCCTCATGAACCACGTACAACTTCCAGTGTCATTAAACAGAGGACTCACACAGTAAGGTATAAGAAACATAGACATAGAAACATAGAAAATAGGTGCAGGAGTAGGCCATTCGGCCCTTCGAGCCTGCACCGTCATTCAATAAGATTATGGCTGATCATTCACCTCAGTACCCCTTTCCTGCTTTCTCTCCATACCCCTTGATCCCTTTAGCCGTAAGGGCCATATCTAACTCCCTCTTCAATATATCCAATGAACTGGCATCAACAACTCTCTGCGGCAGGGAATTCCACAGGTTAACAACTCTCTGCGTGAAGAAGTTTCTCCTCATCTCAGTTCTAAATGGCCTACCCCTTATCCTAAGACTGTGTCCCCTGGTTCTGGACTTCCCCAACATCGGGAATATTCTTCCTGCATCTAACCTGTCCCGTCCCGTCAGAATCTTATACGTTTCTATGAGATCCCCTCTCATCCTTCTAAACTGCAGTGTTTAAAGGCCCAGTTGATCCAGTCTCTCCTCATATGTCAGTCCAGCCATCCCTGGAATCAGTCTGATGAACCTTCGCTGCACTCCCTCTATAGCAAGAACATCCTTCCTCAGATTAGGAGACCAAAACTGAACACAATATTCCAGGTGAGGGCTCACCAAGGCCCTGTACAATTGCAGTAATACCTCCCTGCTCCTATACTCAAATCCCCTAGCTATGAACGCCAACATGCCATTTGCCTTCTTCACCGCCTGCTGTACCTGCATGCCAACTTTCAATGACTGATGAATCATGACACCCAGGTCTCGTTGCACCTCCCCTTTTCCTAATCTGCCGCCATTCAGATAATATACTGCCTTCGTGTTTTTGCCACCAAAGTGGATAACCTCACATTTATCCACATAATACTGCATCTGCCATGCATTTGCCCACTCACCTAACCTGTCCAAATCACCCTGCAGCCCCTTAGCATCCTCCTCACAGCTCACACCACCACCCAGTTTAATGTCATCTGCAAACTTGCCAGTTTAGTGTCATCTGCAAACATAAGTGCTTTGATGGCTATCTGTGTGTGCCACAAGAGCAGATGGACCCTCTGGTAACCATTCCCATTGTCATCTTTGCAGGAAATTATGTCCCACAACCGCCGGGAGTAGCGACAGACAGGTGGCGGTCCATCCAGAACAATGCCTCTGACAGATCTGGAGGAGAGAGTGGCAGGTCTGATTGGTGCTGAGCCCCCGTTCGAAAGTGAGGGTAATTCCTGCAAAATCCCCGGGCTGGGTTGGGGCAATGAGATGTAGTGTCTCTGGACTAGGGTTGGGGCAATGTGATGTCGTGTCTCTGGACTAGGGTTGGGGCAATGTGATGTAGTGTCTCTGGACTAGGGCTGGGACAATGTGATGCAGTGTCTCTCAACTACATATAATGCAGTAGCGGCAGTTCTTCAAATGAGCCTGTGCTATGTGACTTTCCTCATGTCACCCTGCCCCCTCCCCTGCTGCTAACCACTCATCTGTTGTTTTCTATTTCCAGATGAGGAGTCGCAGACGCCACGTCCTTGAATGGAAGCCTCCACCTCAGTCCATCATGTGGGGGTGGAGGAGGGGGACAAGGGCAACGCCGAGGACGAGGATCCTCCACGGGAGGAGCAAAGTGATCAACCTATTCCAGGGGGGGCCGATGCACTCAACTCCTCTTCTTGCTGTGACCACTAGCTCGTCCGAGGAAGAAACATTCTCTGGCTTTGAGCCATCCGAGGCCCCGGGTACAAGTGGCTTGCAGCAACGCACCACTGGGGTTGAATCCTGTATGCCATCTCTCCGGAGGGTGAGACGGCAAAGCCGGTCTGCTGACAGACAGGCAGACGCGCACCTGGACAAGGTGGGACTGTCCAGGGAGAACATCCAGCTCACCCGACAGCTCCTGGAGGTTTTGGGGAGGATTCCCGCAAGCATTGCAGCACTACCCGCGAACATGAGGGAGGGCATGTCGCAGATTGTCGGTGCGAGCCATGAAACCACCGAGGCTGTCACTGCCCAAGCACAATTGATGGTCTCGATCTTTGACACTACAGTCCCCAGTGTCACACCCAGACCAACAGGACCTGTGAGTGGTGAGGCCCAGCAAGAGCCTTGTCACTCAGAAGCCGGGCCTTCCATACCCCGAGCTTCTCCAGGGGATCCACACATGGCGTCTCCATTGTCTCTCCCCCCAATACAGCAGGACTCTGGTCGCTGTGCTGCAAAAACTCTTGGTGCCAACTTGGGTAGGGTCATGATGCGAGGGAGGGTGGTTAGGATTGGGGGTGGCGGGGGAGAGGTGGAAAGGGGCCGGCGGTAAAAGACATTCAGTGCAGGGGTTGTTGTTTTGTTGCTGTTTTGCTGTTGTTGCTATTTTATAAAGGTTTTAAAAATTTCTCAATTCACAATAATGTTTAATAAATTTTATTCCAGTTTTGAAATGTTTAATAAATGTTATTCAAGTTACAATGTTTAATAAATCTTATTCAAGTTAATGTATGTTTAATAAATTATTTTGTTCACCTTAACCATTCCTGTGTAGTGTCTCATTTGCACAATGAGTGGCCAGGCAACGGTCAAATGTGCCGTTCACTGTTCAATCAAAGCTTGAGCTGCTGACATACAGCTTTTTCAGTGGCGAAAGCTCCACGAGGCCTCCCCCGTGGTGGTGGTGGGGGTGGTGGCATGGATTCATTGTCAGGCTGTTCGTCCTCGTCCTCCTCCTCGACCCCCTCCTCCTCGTCTCTTTCCTGAGGTGGTCCTGCAGTCCGCAGTGGAAAATCCTGTTCCCTCATGATGGCTAAGTTGTGCAGCACACCACAATGAACTCAGAGACCTGCTGAGGGGAGTATTGCAGGCGGCCTCCAGAGCGGGGCATCGGAAGCGATGCTTGAGCACTCCAATTGTCTTTTCCATGATGTTGCATGTGGCTATATGGCTGTCATTATAGCAATGCTCGGCTTGTGTCTGAGCTTTCCGGAGGGGGATCATGAGCCAGGTGGCAAGGCCATAACCGTTGTCCCACAGCATCCAGCTCTGGCCTTGTGGCTGACGCTCGATCAGGCATGAGACACTGCTCTCACGCAAGATGAAAGCATCATGGATGCTCCCTGGAAATTGGGCATTTACTGCCATGATGCGCTGAGTATGGTTGCAGAAGATCAGTATGTTCAGGGAGTCGAATCCCTTTCGGTTTTGGTAAACCTCTGGATTGAGTAAAGGTGCTCGCAGGGCGATGTGCGTACAGTAAATGGCAGCCTTAAACTTTGGGAACCCAGCAATTCGTCCAAAACCTATAATTTTCTCATTCCGTGCCTCCTTGGTCATTGGGAACTTTATAAGGTCCATCCTATGTGTGTACAGTACAGTAGTCACCTGGCGAAAGCAGCAATGTGTAGCGAACTGCAAGATGGAGCAGATGTCCCCTGTTGATTCCTGAAAGGAGTCGGAGGCATAGAAGGCAAGTGCTGCAGTCACCTTTACCTCCTCGGGCAGTGCAGTCCTGTTGCCGCTGCTCGACTGTCGGTCTGCCTTTATAAGCTGGCATATCTCCATGACCACCTCTTTTCGGAAGCGTAGCCTTCTAATGCACTGTGCCTCAGACAGCTGCAGGTATGAGCGCTGTTCCCTGTAAACTCATAGGGGATGAGGCCTCCTCCAAATACGTCTGCGAGCTCTTCGATTACGCTCAAAATGCTCATCAATAAGCCTTCTTCCAGCTCAATGCTGCATACAAAAAGCAGCCAGGAATAATGGCTGACATAGTATAGCCCCCATTTTTTTAAATGTCCTTAAATATCCTTTCAAGTGAACTATAAACTCACATAAAACTTCACTGTGTAAAATGCAGCCTTCCTTCTCCAAATCCTTTTATGCATTGAACTTATGTTCTGTTTTCAAGGTGGCACCATAAGTGTCGGGTGCGCCCTGGGACCGACCTGGGTCCGACTTTTTGTTCCGGGCAGGTTTCCGGGCGAGCGATAAAACGGTCGATATCGCCGAATTTTCCACCTGGGGCGATAGCACAGAATTGCACGCCGATTGATGTCATAAAAACGCTTTAAAAAATTGGGCGGGCGATAAATTTTAGCACCAGTGCCAAACCACTGCCAAAATTTCTGCCCGGGTGCAAAATGTTGTGCGACTCATTAGTGCCAAAAAAAATATCACTTCGCCCTGGCGGAAAAACGGTCGCAAATCTGTCGAATTTCTAGCCATCAGAGTTTTAGCTTTTGGCAAAAGTTCCTCATCCACCTTTATTTGAAAGCTATAACTCCAATTAAGGAGACACAGATTCTACTAACAGGAGGGTCAGTAAGCAGATGAAAATTTTTTATGACGCAGTGCATATGATCTGGAATGCATTGTCAGAAAGGGTGGAGGAAACAGATTCAATAATAACTTTCAAAAGGGAATTGGATATATACTTGAAAAGGAAAAAGCTGTAGGGCTATGGGGAAAGAGTGGGACTAATTGGATAGCTCTTTCAAAGAACCGACACAGGCACAAGTACAAAAGGTCCCTTTCTCTTTCTGTTTTATTACCATCTTAGAGACTGATCCATAATGAAAATCTGGCCTACGTGCCAATGGCATGACCATTCACAAGCAAATCCACCATGTTGCCTACACTTAGCACCCACATGCTCAGATCAGTAAGCAGAAGCCAGGCATTTGACTCCTAAGGCTAGTTTCCTGAAAGCATAAAGAAAAATATGGCCATATTTGCACGACAATCACCATCATCATGGCTGCTTCCGCTGCTGTACTGGCACACCCTCTCTTAGAGGTTTTAGCTGGTGCACAGATTTTAATCTCACCATGTCAAATTTGAATAAAGTAATAAACAAATGATATACAAGTGACAACATATTACATGCCTGATGCACATGCAGAATACTTGTAAAATATCTTTTCCACAATAGAAATCATTGTCCAGGTAAGTGCTAGAAAAATATTCAAGAAGAACAAGTCAATTGCAGGAGGATTGGAAATAGTCAGGTTGGTAGCAGTCATGTTCTTCCATTATCATTAATTGTTTTTAGTTCATTCAGTTTTCGACTGAGACTATAAATGAGGCATTAAGATCTGCCAGTAGTTCCTCTCTCCAGGCTGCCTTTTAGAACATAAGGACATAAGAAATAGGAGCAGGTGTAGGCCATCTGGCCCCTCGAGCTTGCTCTACCATTCAATAAGATCATGGCTCATCTGATCTTGGCCTCAACTCCACTTCTCTGCCCTCTCCCCATAACCTTTGACTCCCTTATCATTCAGAAATCTGTCTATCTCCACCTTAACTATATTCAATGATCCAGCCTCCACAGCTCTCTGGGGTAGAGAATTCCAAAGATGCACAACCCTCTGAAAGAAGAAATCCATCCTCATTTCTGTTTTAAATGGGTGAACCCCTTATTCTGAAACTATGCCCCCTTGTTCTAGATTCCCCACGAGAGGAAACATCCTCACCGCATCTACCCTGTCGAGCCCCCTCAGAATCTTATACGTTTCAATAAGATCACCTCTCAGTCTTCTAAACTCCAATGAGTATAGGCCCAACCTGCTCAACTTTTCTTCATATGACAACCCCTTCATCTCAGGAATCAACCTTGTGAACCCTCTCTGAACTGCCTCTAATGCAAGTATATCCCTCCTTAAATAAGGAGATCAAAACTGTACGCAGTACGGCAGGTGTGGTCTTACCTGTACAGTTGTAGCAGGACTTCCCTACTTTTATACACCATCTCCCTTGCAATAAAGGTCAACATTCCATTTGCCGTCCTAATTACTTGCTTTTATAAGCAATAGAGCACTACATTTTCCATCTTCAGCTCTGCCATGATCGAATTTGTGGAACCATGAGATTTTGTACCAAATTGGAGAAGATGCATTCTCAAAATCCAGCTTGCTTACACAAAATCCCGTGTTCTATTTTTATTTTCCCTATCTTTCTTTTCCTTCCTCTCTTAAATCTACTGATTGGCAGTGATTATATGATCTTATTAAGTTACTATGAAAACACTTGACACTCTACATCATGAAGTTATTATTTGTATAAATCATTGGTATTTAATTATATGTATACATTTTATATTTTACATTGTGCAGTTCATTTTGGTTATTTATTACTGCCTGTTGTATTGTAATTGTTGCTATGTGTGCTCCTAAGCAGCCATTTTATCAATGTTTCCTGAAAGGTGCCCTTTAATCTAGTGTCTGATTGCTACTGGGTTCAATTTGGACTGTATTTGTGTTTCCTCTATTGACTTGTGCTGTTCTGAAAGTGAATAAATAAAACTATGGTGAAGGGTTATAATGGGAAATTTATAGAACTGGAAAATCCTATTTCCAGCTCCCCGAGCAATTCACTGTGACTCTTGATAGACATAGAGTACTATTGTTGGATAAAGTTATTGTCGAGATGCTGTACTTTTAGAACAGCGCAATATGGAGCTCCCTGATGGATCAACTGATTTAAAGAACCATCACGGCAGCCAAAAATAGGTTGAATTTTTTTACCAACAACCTAATTGGTCTATAGTGTCATGTAGTTGGGATGAAGCTTGATAGACTCACTATAATGTTAGAATCATATAATACTGCAGATACAAGGGGTTGAAATGCAACTTTGGCGGGGGTGTAAAGCAGTGCCTCAGTAAAGCCTCAGTAAAGCTGAGATTTCCAGCATTTTCTACTTTTATTCCCGATTCCAGCATCTGCAGTATATTGCATTTGTTGAAGCAGTTGGTAGAGATCAATCATCTGTTATACATCCCATATGATTTTTCTTTCAAATGTCAATAGAAAGGAAAACGAGGTGCAGTTTATAACGGGTGACCGATTCACTGCCACCCATTTCATGCTCCCCCTCCACCCCCACGTCCCCGCTGCAGTTGAATTTCACCCCCAAGATTTTTACTAAGATAGACATACTGGTCTGTCACATTTACATATTACGATCTACAGTAAGTCCTCAACATTAGAAAAAAGAGCACAGAAAATTAAACATTCCTACTGATTGTTTTTTGATTTGATGCAGAATTGTTTTTGTAGCGTTTAAAAGAGTTAAAGTGGTTCCATTGCCTTTTAATGCTTGCTGAATAATTGTCTATAATGAAAATATCAGCATTCTTTGGATGGTTAATCTTAGCAGAACCTATTTTAGGAATTACTGATTTATTAGGTAATGGTTTGTAATTGTTCTCTCATATTTATCGGAATTGGATTTGAGGAGAATCTTAGAATAAAAATAGATTTGTAACAAGTATTAGACACTATTATTCTGCTAATAGCATTTTTATATTTGAAAGATACATCTAGGTTTACAAATACTGTACTTGATTCAATCGTGGCTTTCAAAAGGGAATTGGATAAGTACCTGAAGGCAAAAAATTTTCAGGGCTACAGAGAAAGGGCGGGGGGGGGGGAGGGACACGCTGAAGTGGTCTTGCAGCGAGCCAGCACGGGCTCGACAGGCTGAATGGCCTCCTTCTGTCCTGTAACCATTCTATGATTCCATGAAAAATACTAAATGTTGTCATCCGCATCATAGGCAGTCCCTCGGAATCGAGGAAGACTTGCTTCCACTCTAAAAATGAGTCCTTAGGTGACTGAACAGTCCAATACGAGAACCACAGTCCCTGTCACAGGTGGGACAGTCATTGAGGGAAAGGATGGTTAAGACTGGTTTGCCGCACGCTCCTTCCGCTGCCTGCGCTTGGTTTCTGCATGCTGTCGGCGATGGGACTCGAGGTGCTCAGCACCCTCCCGAATGTTGATTGTGATAAGGAATAGCAATATATAATAATTAAAAGTTGTTTTAATTATTATACATTGCTTCATCAGTTCAGAACAATTCCAATTAGGATAGCTTGTGCAGTACAGAACTCTCATTCAGAACCTCAAATTTCAGTCTTGATCGCTCTTCAAGTTCAACTCACCTTATAAGTGAGTTCAACAGGACTGTGCCGAGCACAAATATGGAGCACCTTGTGCTGGTGCAGTGGAGTGGTCTTGGTCGTGTGGAGGAGGATCTTACAAAGATAAGTCATAGCCTACTCATCCCTTGACTAGGGAAAGTAAACATAGCAAAAGTTAACTGTAATGTATGCACCTGTGATTATACTCACAGGTTTTGTAGAGCTGTTGAATTGTGAGTGGATTAGCCAATCACGTGATGTTCACAAGATTCAATAAAACCCCAAGCCAGTTGGGTTTAGGGGATCCATGAGCAATGTGGTTATGATCATCTCATCATAGGCAGTTCTTCGGAATCGAGGAAGACTTGCTTCCACTCTTAAAATTAGTCCTTACGTGGCTGAACAGTCCAATACGAGAGCCACAGTCCCTGTCACAGGTGGGACAGATTGTCATGTATTCAACCAGCATTGTAACCCATGTATATACTGACCTAAGTTGTACACTGTGAGAACACTGACCACTAGATGGGAGACACTCCTAACCTGACCTTCTCTCAAGCATGGGCCTCTTGTGCATTTATACTGTGTAGTAAGGACGTATCAATAGCGACAAGAAACTGGGATTTAAACGTGTGCCAGCCAGTCCCTGATGGGTATCAAACAGTTCGAAAAGTTGTGGGCATCCAAGGCCAGGAGGCCAAAATTATCGCCGATTGACGCACAGCTACGGACTTACACAAAGCAGATCGTTCCGGTGCTAGGCAGCGCCACAGTAGTCGTGACTCACAAAGATTCGGAGAACAGGTTGCCACTCTGGATTGTCCCAGGGGACGGTCCCGCACTACTGGGGAGGAGTTGGCTTGCTGTCATGAACTGGAAATGGGGCGATGTCAATGCAATTTCCTCTGTGGAGCGAGTATCATGCTCACAGGTCCTGGACAAATTTGACTCATTATTTCAACCCGGCATTGGCACTTTCATGGGGACCAAGGTAGTGATTCACATAAACCCGGACGCCAGGCCAGTACACCACAAGGCCAGAGCGGTGCCGTACGTGATGCGGGAAAAGATAGAAGGCGAATTGGACCACCTGTTGAGGGAAGGCATCATCTCGCCAGTCTAATTCAGTGACTGGGCGAGCCCGATTGTGCCGGTGCTCAAGACGGATGGGTCGGTCAGGATATGTGGCGATTACAAGGCCCCCATCAATCGGGTGACACTCCAAGACCAGTACCCGCTACCGAGAGCGGAGGACCTCTTTGCGACGCTATCCGGTGGCAAACTTTTTTCAAAATTGGACCTGACCTCAGCTTACATGACCCAGGAGCTGGCGAGTGAGTCGAAGAAGCTGACCACCATCACGACACACAAGGGGTTGTTTGAGTACAACAGATGTCCGTTCGGGATTCGCTCGGCCGCCGCGATCTTCCAACGAAATATGGAAAGCCTCCTCAAGTCGATTCCAGGGACGGTGGTTTTTCAGGACGACATCCTCATTACGGATTACGATACTGAAGAACACCTCCACAACCTGGAGGAGGTGCTACGCAGACTGGACCGGGTAGGTCTGCGACTGAAAAAGGCGAAGTGCGTCTTCCTAGCTCCAGAGGTGGAATTCCTGGGGATGAGGGTAGCAGCAGACGGGATCAGCCCGACTGCATCCAAGACGGAAGCGATCCAGAGAGCACCCAGACCCCGTAACACGACGGAGCTGCGTTCGTTCCTGGGGCTCCTGAACTATTTTGGTAACTTCCTTCCCAAATTGAGCACGCTGCTAGAGCCGCTACACGTGCTCCTACGCAAAGGTCGCGAATGGGTCTGGGGGGGAAAGCCAGGAAAGGGCTTTTAATAGAGTACGCAATTTGTTATGTTCCAACAATCTGTTAACGCTATATGACCCATGTAAGAAACTTGTGTTAACGTGCGATGCGTCGTCCTATGGACCCATGTGTGTGTTGCAGCATGTCAATGCCAAGGGTCAGTTACAGCCGGTAGCTTATGCCTCCAGGAGTCTGTCCCAGGCAGAAAGGGGCTACGGGATGGTAGAAAAGGAGGCGCTCGCATGTGTATATGCGGTAAAGAAAATGCACCAGTACCTGTTTGGCAGGAAATTTGAGCTGGAGACAGATCACAAACCCCTAACGTCCCTTTTGGCCGACAACAAGGCCATAAATGCAAACGCATCGGCCCGCATACAGAGGTGGGCACTCACGTTAGCTGCCTATGACTACACAATTCGGCACAGACCGGGCACCGAAAACTGCGCCGATGCACTCAGCAGGCTCCCACTAGCCACCACTGAGGGGGCTACCGAGCATGGTGCTGAGATGGTCATGGCTGTTGAAGCTTTCGGAAGCGAAGGCTCACCCGTGACAGCCCGTCAGATTAAAGTCTGGACAAATAGAGACCCGCTATTGTCTCTAGTCAAGAAATGTGTTCTGAATGGGGACTGGGCAGCCACGTACAGGGCATGCCCTGAGAAATTTAAACCATTTCACAGGCACAAGGATGAACTCTCAATTCAGGCCGATTGCCGACTGTGGGGAAACCGCGTAGTCATGCCCCAGATCGGTAGAGAGGTGTTCATCAGAGAACTCCACAATGGGTACCCGGGCATTGTCACGATGAAGGCAATTGCCAGGTCACACGTTTGGTGGCCAGGGATAGACGCAGATCTGGAACTTTGTGTTCGCAGGTGCAACACGTGTGCCCAGCTGGGCAATGCGCCCAGGGAAGCTCCCCTTAGCCCCTGACCATGGCCCGCCAAGCCTTGGTCACGCATCCTTGTGGACTACGCAGGTCCTTTCATGGGGAAAATGTTTTTGGTTGTAGTAGACGCCTACTCCAAATGGATCGAGTGTGACATTTTAAATTCAAGTACATCCTTTGCCACGGTAGAAGGTCTACGGGCAATGTTCGCCGCCCACGGTCTACCGGACATCTTGGTCAGCGACAATGGCCCGTGCTTCACAAGCACTGAATTCCAGGACTTCATGGCAGGCAATGGAATTAACCATGTTACAACGGCACCGTTCAAGCCGGCCTCAAATGGCCAGGCAGAACGAGCAGTGCAGATAATCAAACAGGGGATGCTCAGATTCCAAGGGGGTTCCCTACAAACCCGCTTATCACGCCTCCTGTTGGCCTATAGATCCCGACCACACTCGCTCACAGGGGTTCCACCCGCAGAGCTACTAATGAAAAGGACGCTCAAAACCCGATTATCCCTTATACACCCCACCATGAAAGAAATTGTCGAGAGCAGGCGCCAGTCACAATATGACTACCATGACAGGAATGCGAGGGCGCGATGTATTGATGTAAATGATCCTGTTTTTGTCCTCAACTACGCTGCAGGGCCCAAATGGCTCGCAGGCACTGTGGTTGCCAAAGAGGGAAATAGGATTCTGGTAGTTAAACTTACCAATGGACAAATCTGCCGCAAACATGTGGATCAAACAAAAAGGAGGTTCAGCAACCCCATAGAAGAAGCAGAGGAAGAACACGATATAGAGTTCACTCCACCACAGGTGACCGAACACCGGAACCAAAGGGAGGAGAGCCCAGTCACTGTGGGCAGTCCGAACAGGCCTGATGCACTGCAAACAGCAGACACTCAGGCCAGCGCCCAACAACCGGAGCCCCAACTCAGGCGCTCGACAAGGGAGCGTAAACCACCAGAGAGACTCAACCTGTGATCCCAATAAGACTTTGGGGGGGGGAGGTGATGTCATGTATTCAACCAGCATTGTAACCCATGTATAAACTGACCTAAGTTGTACACCGTGAGAACACTGACCACTAGGTGGGAGACACTCCTAACCTGGACCTTCAGGTATAAAAGGGGAAGCTCTACCCACCTTCATCACTTGAGTGCTAAGGAATAAAGGACAGGTCACAGACTGACCTTCTCTCAAGCATGGGCCTCTTGTGCATTTATACTGTGTAGTAAGGACGTATCACAGATAGTCGTTGAGGGTAAGGGAGGGTGGGACTGGTTTGCCGCACACTCCTTCTGCTGCCTGCGCTTAATTTCTGCATGCTCTCGGCGACGAGACTCGAGGTGCACAGCGTCCTCCCGGATTGCTCTTCCTCCACTTAGGGCGGTCTTTGGCCAGGGACTCCCAGGTGTCAGTGGGGATTTTGCACTTTATCAGGGAGGCTTTGAGGGTATCCTTGTAACATTTCCTCTGCCCACCTTTAGCTCGTTTGCTGTGAAGGAGTTCCGAGTGGAGCACTTGCTTTGGGAGTCTCGTGTCTGGCATGCAAACTATGTAGGCTGCCCAGCGGAGCTGATCAAGTGTGGTCAGTGCTTCAATGCTGGGGATGTGGGCCTGGTCGAGGACGTTAATGTTGGTGCATCTCTCCTCCCAGGGGATTTGTAGGATGTTGCGGAGACATCGTTGATGATATTTCTCCAGCGACTTGAGGTGTCTACTGTACATGGTCCATGTATCTGAGCCATACAGGAGGGTGGGTATTACTACAGCCCTGTAGACCATGAGCTTGATGGCAGATTTGAGGGCCACTCTTTCCCTCAGGCAGCTGAAGGCTGCACTGGCGCACTGGAGGCGGTGTTGGATCTCATCATCAATGTCTGCTCTTGTTGTTAAGAGGCTCCCGAGGTATGGGAAATGGTCCACATTGTCCAGGGCCACGCTGTCGATCTTGATGACTGGGGGGCAGTGCTGTGTGGCGAGGACAGGTTGGTGGAGGACCTTTGTCTTACAGATGTTTAGCGTAAGGCCCATGCTTTCGTATGCCTCAGTAAATATATCGACTATGTCCTGGAGTTCAGCTTCCATATGTGAGCAGATACAGGTGCCGTCCGTGTACTGTAACTCGACGACAAAGGTTGTGGTGATCTTGGACCTGGCCTGGAGACAGCGAAGGTTGAACAGGTTCCCACTGGTTCTGTAGTTTAGTTCCACTCCAGCGGGGAGCTTGTTGACTGTGAGGTGGAGCATGGCAGCGAGGAAGATTGAGAAGAGGGTTGGGACGATGACTCAGCCCTGTTTGATCCCGGTCCGGACGTGGATTGGGTCTGTAATGGATCCGTTGGTAAGGAACACGGCCTGCATGTCATCATGGAGCAAGCGGAGGATGTTGACGAACTTTTGGGGGCATCCGAAACGGAGGAGGATGCTCCGTGGACCCTTGCAGTTGAGTGTCAAAGGCCTTTGTAAGGTCGAAGAAGGCCATGTATAAGGGCTGCCACTGTTCCCTGCATTTTTCCTGCAGCTGTCGCGCTGCAAAAATCATGTCCGTTGTGCCCCATAGGGGCCGAAATCCACACTGTGACTCCAGGAGGAGCTCCTCGGCCATGGGGAGAAGATGGTTGAGGAGGATTCTAGCGACAACTTTCCCAGTGGCTGATAGCAGGGAGATTCCTTTGTAGTTGTCGCAGTCGGACTTGTCCCCTTTTTTAAAGATGCATCTCTGAGATCTCCCGGCATACTCCCTCCAGATGAGAGATGTGGTCATGTATTCGCGGCAACAGTGCCTCCCCACCATACTTTAGTGCCTCAGCAGAGATTCTATCCGCTCCCGTAGCCTTGTTGTTCTTAAGCTGACTTATGGCTTTTTCTATCTCGTGCAGAGTTGGGGTTTTACAGAGGTGGTGGCGGGTAGCATGCTGCGGGATGGAGTCGAGAACACGCGAGTCAAAGGCAGATTGAGGAGACCTTCGAAGTGCTCGTTCCAGCGGGCCCTGACTGCTTCAGTGTCCTTGATGAGTGTTTGCCCGTTCTTGGCCAGCAGTGAGGTGGGGCCTTGGGAGTTTGGACCATAGGTGGATGAGCCTGGTGGATGAACTGGTAATGTGTGGTGTGATTGTTAAACCTTTGCTCATAAACCAACTAGTTCTTAATAACAATGTGTTGTTATGAATTCTTAAGCAAAGAACCCCTGAAGCAAATACATTATAGTCAACGTACTCTCACCTCCTCAACCTCTAGCAGATTTTGGCCATCTACACTTTAATACAGATTTCAAGGAAGTAAACAAATCTCTCTCTAAATTTCTCTGGACTGGTAAGACACCCAGACAACTGCAACTCCCCAAACAGAAGGCAGGGCTCAGTCTCCCAAACTCCAGGTTGTATAACTGAGCAGCCCAACTCTAGAGATCATTGTATTGAACATAGGGTCTCCCCAAAATACGGCTCTGCTTGGAAGAAGAAGCCTCAAGGACTGCCTCTCTGCAAATATGGCTTTCATATGAGGCTAACCAGATTAACCTAAGGCTGTAGGGATGGCAACCTCTGAAAACTTCAGTCTGTACAACACCTCATACAATCGACAATACAAAAGACTCCACAAAACCACCTCACTTGACAACCTCTTCAGCCACTGCCTCCTACTTAAAGACAGATGGAATGTTTCTGCTTAATGTAACATTGTGTAGTATTATGGGATAGAAATTGGTTGCGCGCTGTATAATATTGTGGGCTAGAAATTGGTTGCGGGCAGAAAACGGACCAATTTCGGGGCACCTGATCGGAGCCTACATTACGACATCACCATATTGGTAAAGTCGCCTTAGATAGCTGTTCGGCCGATTATTGACATATGTAAGGGGACTGTTTTAGACTCCATTTCAGAAATAGGTTTGGATTGAGCCGAGCAGGATTCTTCAGGCTAAGCTGCGACCGCCACCAAAAGGTTTAAATTGTAAAGGAATGTTTCTATGGAGACAGGAAGATCAGGTGTGCTCCCTCAACTCTACAGTCCTCGTGATTGCACTCCTTCCATTGATGCTCCAACCACCACCTGGATTTATCTTAGGGTCGCTGCTGGCAAGGGAAGAGGACCAACATCGAACAATGTAAAATGCACAAGCTGCCTGTGGAGGCACGACAGGTGCCAGCAGCTTGTGCAAAAAATATTAATGAGGCCCGAGGACCAATTTCCAGCCCCAGTTGAGGCACTCACTGTACACGTACTGCTGGTTACGGACTCGAAAAAGGACCACAACTAATTTCCAACCCTATCTCTGTACATGCAATGGCATAAACACCTCAAATCAATATAGAATTGTATGAGCCTCTTAAACCATTATATGAACAAAAAGTATCCTGACGTCAGCACAGAAAAAAAAGTCATGACACACAGAAGCAAAACACCGACCATGGAGCAGTATTGATGGCAGCCATATTAACAGCCAGTCTATCCACCCTCTCGGAAGAAGGAGGAAATGCAATGGTGAATAGCAATAGTAAAAATTTGATGGAGAATAAATTATATATAAGTACATTTCAAGAGAGAATTTATTGTCGCAGGTTCAACGGTTGTAGAAAGTACTATTGTTTATTCTATTCAAAGTATTAGATTTGATTCAAAGTAGCAGAGGTTGGGGTCGAAATTCATCCCCGCCCGAAAAGGATCACATCTTCCGTTCCTGAAGTGTTTTTTCCTCCGCGTCGGATGAGGTCGCGTCTTTCAGTAAATTCAACTCTCTGTTGTTTTTTTTAAAGCGGACCGGAAGTCAGTCATAATGGGGGCGGAAATGGGGCGGTAAGTACTCTAGAGGGCCGGAAGTGGAGGCGGGACGGAGTCTCCGCTGCTGTCAGTCAGCAGTGGAGCGGTGATGACGTCATTACGCGTGTGCATCACCACGTCGCTTCCCTTCACTTAAAGGGGAGAGCAGCAGCTTTTCTTTAGGTTCGGTCCACTGGGCCACCAGGAAGAGTTTCGGCCGGGCCAGCCAAGAGGGGATGCCAGGCTGCCTACTGGCGGCCCGGCTGAACCTGGAAGTCGGCTGGCAAAACAAATCCAATGGCGGTCATGGCAGTGGGCCCTTGCCTTTAATGGCCGCCGTACAGCCAAGTCCCACACACAGAAAACAAGGTGCACTGACAGAAAAAGCTGTCGGAGGCACCACTCGGCGGATTGTGGATTTTTGCAGATGAATTTGGCTGGAGGTGCGAGAGATTGGCGGCGTACCCTTTGATGACACACTTAGGACCGGTCGGCAGCAGCAGAGCGGAAGTGGGGACCGCCAGAAAAATCCCCGAGATAAATTTAGCTGGCGGAGGCCATTGAACCAGAAGTCGGCAGCCGCTCGGCCCTGCCTTCTGGCGGTAAGAGGCCTTTTTAGGGAGCTGAATTTCGGCCCTGTTATCTTTTGATGTTCCTAAATATTCTTATATTCTCATTTCTTCTTGTGAAATATATGCCATAATTTATTGTCACAGATTAAACAGTCCCTATTTAACATCAGTGGGTCATTGAATCAGTGCATTTTACAGCACAGGAGAAGGCCATTCAACTCAACAAGGCTGAAGAATGTAGGGAATTCTTCACTCAAAGGGTGATAGAAGTGTGAAATTCTCTCCCACAAAAATCAGTAGATACTTGCTCAATTAATGATTGCAAATCTAAAATTGATAGATTTTTGCTCGCCAAGGCTATAAAAGGATATGCAGCCAATGCAGGTGGATGGAGTTAAGATACAGCTCAGCCATGATCTCATTGAATGGCAGAAGAGGCTCGAGGGGCTGAATGGCCCACTCCTGTTCCTATCTATCATGTAGGGAACAAATTCTAATCATTCTGCTCCACACTATGTATATTACAGGTAAATTACTTTTCTGCTGCAACAAGATGCTTCAGTCATGTATCTGTCTGAGGTTTCTCTCCCATTCAAACAATGATAACATGAGAGGGCAACATACCGAAGGTAGTGTAAAAATATAGTGCTTTTCTCATTTTTCTTTTAATAGGAGAACATCAATAAATGTGTGATATTTAATAATCAGAAGCAATGTAGAAAATGCTGTACCTTCATTTTTCAGCTATATATAATGAATGTAAATAAAAATAAATTGTGTAACATATATTGACTATTAGCCCTGTAATTTACCTTATACTCGCTGACCCTATAAACAGCCTTTCTTTCCTCACTTTTAAATAATAATGATTTTTTTCCTGGCTCAGTCGATTGAAATAATTGAAGAAACATCTTTTTATTGATTGTGAAAAAACAGAGCTTCAGAAGTGATTTAAGCTATCAGAACTGTAAGATTAATAATGGATGATTTCTAGCACAAAACCAGCCCTGTATCATGCACTATGAAAAATCCAACACTTGTTTAGAATTTAAAAACACAAAATATCTGCTTAATGAATACTACAGTGCCAAGTATACAATTAAATTGTAATAAGAGATTTATAGATTGAGCACAGACACTTTCCCTTTGTACCTGTATGAAATCTGGATTATTGGCAGCAATTTAAACATGTAGTTTGTGGCCTTGCTTTACCAATCAAAGGTACAATAACAACATACATTTATATAGTGCCTTAACGTAGTAAACCAAGCAAGGGAATTAAAAACTGCTACTTCAGTGTATTATCAATGGATCTGAACACCCAGCTCAGAAAACTGGGCAACTCAACTTTCCAGAATTGGGGAACTAACTAAACTGTTAGCAATGTTCAATGTTCATTTAGTAAAAGGGATTCGAGTCAGACAGTATTTTAGCTGATAACTGAAAAGGAGCTGCCACAGATCATGGAACAATACAGCACAAAAGGAAGCCATTCGCCCCATCATGCCTGTGCTTTGTAGAGGTCTCCACTCCAATCCCAGTCCTGCTCTTTCTCCATAGCCCTGCAAAAGAAATTCCCTTCAAGTATTTTCCAATTCCCTTTTGAAAGTTACTATTGAATCTTCTTCTACCACCCTTTCAGGCAGTGCATTCCAAATCACAACAACTCACTATGTAAAAAAATGTTTCCTCGTGTCACCTCTGGTTCTTTTGACAATCGTCATAAACCTGTACCCTCTGGTTGCTGACCCATCTGGCACCGCAAACAGTTTCTCTTTATTTACTCTATCAAAATCCTTTGTGATTTGGAACAACTCTATCAAATCGCTTCTTAACCTTCTCTGCTCTAAGTAGAACAAGCCCAGGTTCTCCAGTCTCTCCACATAGACAGATTTTTGAGCGATAAGAGAGTAAAGAGTTGTGGGGAGCGGGCAGGGAAGTGGAGCTGAGTCCATGATCAGATCAGCCTCATCATCATAGGCAGTCCCTCGAAACGAGGATGACTTGTTTCCACGCCAAAAAGGGATGAGTTCACAGGTGTTTCAATGAAGAACCTAATATTCCAGATCCCAAACTACATCTTGAAGGGTGGAAGATGCCTGTGCGTGAATTTTTTTAACGTGTGGTGGCCATTGCATACCAGCCACCATGCAGGCTTGACAGAGCCAGGTCTTGATCCAGTGGCAAAGATTACCCAAGACAGAGACCTGCTCTGCTGCACGGGCCTAGTGCGCACACATATCGCAGTGTAAGCTGGCCGATGCTGTCCCTGGGACCTCGCCTCTTCTGGCCCCGAACTCACGCCGCTCTACATTCTCTCGCCGCTCCTTCACCCCAACCTCGCCGCTCCTGCTGTACCTACCCACGCTCCAAACACTGACCTGGACCTTGATGATGTCACTCTTCGCTGCCGTCGCCCTCCTGCACCAGCTCGTGCTGCTCCCTGAGGTGATATGCCTCCACACTATTCCCGAAACCGCTCGCAGCTCCTTTTACAGCCCCAACCTGCCGCTGGTGTTCTCACACAGGTCGGGGCCTCCATGCAGCTCCCGAGGCCACTCGCCGTTCCTTTTATGGCCCCGACCTGCCGCTGGTGTTCTCTCGCAGGTCGGGGCCTCCACACTCACGATGCAGATCAGCCATGATCTTATTGAATGGCGGAGCAGGCTCGAGGGGCCAAATGGCCTACTCCTGCTCCTATTTTTTATGTTCTTATGTTCATATAACTGAAATCCCTCATCCCAGGTACCATTCTAGTAAATTTCTTCTACACCCATCAAAGAACTCAATCAAGTTAGTCAACCACGATTTTGTCCCAGATTATTGATCCTAAAAGATCCCCCACCACCAACATTAGACTGACTGACCTGTAGTTTCCAGGTTTATACCTGTCCTCTTTTTAAAAAAGGATGTAGCATTTGCAATCCTGCAGTCGTCTGACAGCACTCCCATATCCAAGGAGGATTGAAAGATTGTGGGCATAACCTCCACAATTTCCACCCTTAACTAGGACTGGGTGACTTTTCTACTTTGATAGACTGACTGACCTGTTAACCTTTTAACCTCCTCTTTATCTATATTATCCTTTTCAACAGTGTTACTGACTCCTCCTTTACCGCTGCATTGGCAGGATCCTCTTCTCTAGTGAAGACAGATGCAAAGTACTCATTTAATGCCTCAGCCATGCCCTCTGCCTCCACAAGAAAATCTCCTTTCTGTTCTCTAATCGGCCCCACCCTTCCTTTGACTACCCTTTTAATATTTGTGTGTATAAAAGACTTTTGGGTTCCCTTTTATGTTAGGCAGTAATCTATTCTCATATACTCTCTGCCCCTCATTTCCTTTTTTAGATCTCTGCTGTACTTTCTATATTCATCTTGGTTCTCTACTGTATTATGAACCTTACATTTGTCATTTGCCTCCTTTTTCTGTCTCATTTTAACCTCTATATCTTTAGTCATCTAGCTTTGAATGCCCTTCCTTTCCCCCTCATGAGAATGTGTCTACTCTATACCTGAACCATCTCCTCTTTGAAGGCCTCCCATTGTTCAATTCTGCCTACCAATTTTTGATTGCAATCCACCTGGGCAAGATCCCTTTTCAACTCATTGAGGGTAGCCCTCCTTCAGTTAAGTATTTTTACATTTGATTGCTCCTTGTCCTTTTCAATAACTATTCTAAACCTGATGATATTATGCTCACTGTTTCCAAATGCTCTCCCAAGGAAACATGTTCCACCTGCCCCATTTTATACCCCAGAACTAAATCCAGCATTGCTTCCCTCCTTGTTGTGTTGGAAAAATGCTGATTAAGAAAGTTCTTTTGTACACATTTCAGAAATTCTTCCTGCTCTTTGCCCTTTACACTGTTACTATCCCAGTCACTATTAGGATAATTGAAGTCCTCCATTATCACTACTCTATAGTTCTTGCAACTTTCGGTAATTTGCCGGAAAATTTGCACCTCTATCTCCTTCCCACTATTTGGTGGCCTATGGTAATCATCCAGCAGCGTAACAGCTCCTCTATTATAACCAAATAGATTCTATCTTTGACTCCTCAACTGCATCACCCCTTTCCAGTACTATAATAGCTGATTTGATCAATGCTGCCACCCACCTCCCCCCACCCCGCCCACTACTCCTTTTTTCCCACCTCTATCTTTCCTAAATACCTAGTAGCAGGAATATTAATTTCCTAATCCTCATCTTATTTAAGCCTGGTCTCTTATTGCCACAATATCATTGTCCCATGTGGCGACTTGTGCCTGCAGCTCACCAAACTTATTTACCATGCTACGTGCATTCATGCACATGCACTCCAGCCATAAGTACATATCATGAGTACATATCATAAGCCATTCGGCCTCACAAGCCTGCTCTGCCATTCAATAAGATTATGGCTGATCTTCTACCACAACTCCACATTCCTGCACTATCCCCATATCCCTTGATACCCTTAATATTCCAAAATCAATCGATCTCTGTCTTGAATATACTCAACGACTGAGCATCCACAGCCCTCTAGGGTAGAGAATTCTAAAGATTCACAACCCTCTATGTGAGAAAATTTCTCCTTATCTCAGTCCGAAATGGCCACCACCCCTTATTCTGAGACCTTGACCCTGGTTCTAGACTCCCCAGCCAAGGGAAACAACCTCCCTGCATCTACCCTGTCAAGCCCTGTAAGAATGTTGTATGTTTCAATGAGATCACCTCATTCTTCTAAACTCTAGGGAATAGAGACCTAGTCTACTCAATCTCTCCTCATAGGACAATCCCCCCATTCCAGGAATCAGTCTGGTGAACCTTTGTTGCACTCCCTCTATGGCAAGTATATCCTTCCTTAATTAAGCAGAGCAAAACTGTGCGCAATACTCCAGGTGTGGTCTCACCAGGGCCCTATATAATTGCAGTAAGACATCGTTATGCTTATACTCAAATCCCCTTGTAATAAAGGCCAACATACCATTTGCTTTCTTAATTGCTTGCTGTACCTGCCTGTTAACTTTCAGTGATTTGTGTATAAGGGCTCTCTGAATATCAACATTTCCTAATCTTTCACCATTTAAAAAATACTCTGCTTTTCTATTTTTCCTACCTAAATGGATAACTTCACGGTTCTTCACATTATATTCCATTTGCCATGTTCTTGCCCACTCACTTAGCCTATCTATTTCCCCATGAAGCCTCTTTGCATCCTCCTCACAATTTGCATTCCCACCTAGATTTGTATCATCAGCAAACTTGGATATATTATATTTGGTCCTCTCATCCAAATCATTGATAAAGATTGTGAATAGCTGGGGCCCAAGCACCGATCCTTGCGGTACCCCACTACTTACAGTCTGCCAACTCGAAAATGACCCGTTTGTTCCTGCTCTCTGTTTTCTTTCCATTAACCAATCCTCAATCCATGCCAGTATATTACCCCCAATCCCATGAGCCCTAATTTTATTTAATAACCTCTTGTGTGGCACCTTATCAAATGCCTTCTGAAAATCCAAATACACCATATCCACTGGTTCCCCTTTATCTCTTCTGCTAGTTACAACCTCAAAAAACTCTAACAGATTTGTCAAACATGATTTCCCTCTCATAAATCCGTGTTGACTCTGCCCAATCCGATTTTATTTTCTAAGTGCCCTGTTACCACGTCCTTAATAATAGATTCCAGCAATTTCCCTAGAGTGATGTCAGGCTAACTCGTCTATAGTTCTCCATTTTCTCTCTTCCTCCTTTCTTAAATAGCGGGGTTAACACTTGCTACCGCCCAATCTGTGGGAACCTTTTTTAGAAACTATGGAATTTTGGAAGATGACAACTAATGCATCCACTATATCTATAGCCACCTATTTCAAAACCCTAGGGCGTAGGCCATCAGGTCCAGGGGATTTATTGGCTTTCAGTACCATTAATTTCTACACTACTATTTTTTTTACTAATACTAATTTCTTCCAGTTCCTCATTCTCACAAGACCCTCGGTTCTCCACTATTTCCGGGAGGTTTTTTGCCTTAGAGCATAAGGCTAGACTTTCCTATGAGCCCCTCAATGCCCTATTGTCCGCTCAGAAAAACCGCTAACATTTGGTAAGTAATGCTGGCGAGAATTTCCACTTTTATGTTAAAACTAATTAAAACGAATTGCCGGCGAGAAAATGGGCGTTGCACCTTTATTCTCAGCGATTTTCTCGGCTGTTAAGGGGAAACTAAGTAAATCGGGTGGTTTTTTTTAAATTTAGTCCGAGGTTGCAGTTGGGCCTAGGGAGAGGGGAAAACGTTAAAAAAAATGTCAATAAAAAAATAAAAATGTAAAAACCATTCCCAAGACACTTTTACACCTAACTGACATTTAACATTTAAAAAAAAAGAATATTTAACTTACCTTTCTTTGCAGAGTACTCACCTACCACCCTGTTTGAGCAGCTTTTACAGGGCGGTTCCCTCGGCGATCTGGATGGGCTTCCATTGAGGCCAAACTTACGCCCTGGTGATCTTACGGCGTTGCACGTCGGCGGTTTGGGCGATACCACTAAAAAACTAGGGGGGAACTTTCGCTGGGCGGAAAAACAGCTGTACCGCCGAGAAAATCGCCGAGAACCCGCCGAAAATTATAGGAAAGTCTCATCCATAGACAGTTATTCTTGTTAAAACTGAATTTATTGCAGCCAATTAGATGAGGTAATACTTTGAAACGTATGGATCCTCACGTAACAATAATGAAAGAAAGCTATAAAAAAGAGGGGGGTTAGAATCGAGGTGTGTCACAATTTGAAAAGGCTTGGCCAGCCGACTCCCTCGAGCTCAAAACCTGTGACAGGGTGAATCCGGTCCACGGCATCGTAAGTATGACCTCGAGTGTATGTACGATTAATATTCGTAATGGTTATTTTGGTATATATGTAATTATTGGTATTATGAAAGCCAATAAATGCCTTTGAACCCTATTACCTTGTGGAATAACTTAGAAATTTATAAGTAAGAACATCCATTCCCCAATAGTTGGCAGATGAAGGGGCAAAAGCGTTGTCATATTTCATAGTGCAGAGATTTTAGAATCGCGACCTGAAATTCTCTGACTGTTAACACTGCCTCGTCACAGTAATTTATTCTGCCATGGCATTATCAAATGCTGAATTAGAGGAGAGTTTAGAGAAATTTATCCTTGCACTTCAAGGATCACAAATTGTGTTGGGCAAGAACACGCATTTAAATGGCTCAGAGCCCCCTTTGATGAGGGGTCATCCTGAATATAATTATATGTTTAATTCCTATGAAAGTCAACAAGTGCCTTTGAACCCTATTATCTTGTGGAATAACTTATAAATTTACAAGTAAAAATATCCATGCCATAACAATACCTTGAGTTACAAGAAGATCTGCAGCTTGGTATATAAATATAAGTTGTTGAGTTTTAACCCAGGCACTAAGACTTGGGGCTAGAAATTCATGAAGACCCACTGCCTCCTTGGTTTTTTTGCCGCCTGCATACCGCTGAGATCGAGGAGCGTGAATTTCATCCTTATTTAGCGGGCGGTAATGGGAGCGGGGTGTAGCGGGCGGTGGAGGGCATTAGGCAAACATCGGAGACCGAGTTCTGCACTGCGTGATTTTTTTTTTACGTCGTTTTTGGCGTGATTGGGGGTTGCCCGCGCATGCAGAGAACAGCTTGGGAGGGACAGGGATTTCAAAAGAGAGAGAAGACAGTCAGAAAACAGAAAGTACAAAAGACAAAAGCAGGAAAAGTCAGTTTATAGATAGATAGGTGAGAAGAGCATGGACAGAGAGTGTAAGAAAAAAAAGTTATAATTGTTCAAGATTTACTAAAGATCGTAAATAAAATCATGACTCAGAAGAAGAGCCTGAAAACAGTCAAAGATAGGCAGAGGCAGAGGGCACCATGGTTTACCGACGAGGAGCTGAAGACACTGGTCTCAACGGTGGAGGCAAGGTATGGGGACCTTACCAGGGATGGTCGTGGGAAGCCACCCCCGGTCTAGTACCAGTGGATCTGGAAGGAAATTGGGGAGGCCATGTCCGCCCTGGAATGACATTGTCGCCACAGCCAGAGTAAGTAATCATTTTATTGATGTGCGTGTGTGTGTGTGTTGCATGTACAAATTGGTGAAAGATTGCTACTTTCATTTCTGCAGAAGAAATTGTCAACCAATGCCTCTGATCAGCGGCGCACAGGACAAGGCCCACCACAGGTGTTGGAGCTAAGTGACTCGGAGCAGCGTGCCTTAGCCTTGGTGTGTGGGCACAACCGAGCAACCACCCATGGTGGTGCTGATTCCTTGCTACAACATGGTAAGTTGATCATAATCCCCGGTCTGTGTTGGAGTCATGTAATGCCATCTCAAAATAATATAATGTACTGTGATGTTGGGATCATGTAATGTAATGTAATGTAATGTCATGCATTTTAATGAGGAAGAAGGGACACTTTCTGATCCACTTCAACTGGAGGAGGTGGGGGCAGAGGGGGAGGGGGAGCAGTCCATTCTTTTAACCTTTGTCTCTGCACCTGTGGGCACGAATACATCTGCATCGGGGTTGGAGTTTTCTGGGTTTAGAAATGATTCCGAAGAAGCGGGACCAAGCAGTGTGCAGCAAAGCACCCCTAGAATTCAAGTCGCTATGCCG
Organism: Pristiophorus japonicus; assembly: GCF_044704955.1. Lineage (NCBI taxonomy): Eukaryota > Metazoa > Chordata > Chondrichthyes > Pristiophoridae > Pristiophorus > Pristiophorus japonicus. Next base: position 19,931,767 of record NC_091981.1, read on the forward strand.
CATCCACACAGATTGATGCAGCAAAGAGGGAATGTTGCAAGACAGGGAGCTGCTCAACAGGACATGGGTTGAACTGTCATGGATGAGCGTCGAGATAGGTCAAGAACTCCTCCAGGCCATGACTGCGATAGCTGGGCACATTGTGGGACTTTCAGACCGACATGAGGGTACTATGTTGAGGCTGATTGCCACGGTGGAGCGAAACACCGAGTCTATCGATGCCATGCGGCAATTGATGGTCTTGGGATATGGCACGCAAACCCCCCTCCATGCCTGAGCAGCCAGACCTTCCACATCCCGAGCTGCTCCTGTGAGTCCAATCATGGTGCCATCATTGTCTTCCCACCAACATTGGCAGCATCGCTCCGGATGCAGTGCTGCACAACGTCCTGGTCCCAACGCGGGGAGGAGCAGGGGTGGGGGTCGGTGTGGGGATAAGCAAAACGGGAAGAAGAAAGTTTGGGTGATGGTAAAGAGGGGGGGGAAGAGAGACGGTGGGAGTAGCTAGAGGGTTGGGTGTTGGTCGTTTTTGTACATGATGTTCTTGTTGGTGTTTTATATGTTGTTGTTTAATTAGACATTTTATTAGTGTTCATTGTAAATTGTTAAAAAATAATTTATTTACGTTTTAAATAGTTGACATTTTTGAAAGTTCTGAAAGTTTTCCAAGTTTTAAATGTTTTGAATCTTTTACAATTTTATATAAATCTTTTTTATTGAATTTAACCACTCTTGTACAGTGTCTCACTTTTAGAAAATGAAAGGTAATGGTCATGAGGGTTCCATACAGTAGGCAGACAAAGCTGGCGTTGAGGGGGCCGCGGCCATGGGTTCATCGCGAAGCTCCTCGCCCTCTTCCTCCTCATCTGTACAGTCCACTTCAGATCGGCTAAGATCAGGTAAGACCTTTCTTTTCAGGACGGTATTTAGGCCAGGCAGTAAATGGATCTTAGTGATCAAATTTGCGTTCTCAGATGAGCGGGCAGTATCGACTACCGCCGGCAGTAAATATCTGATGAATTTATTGCCGGTAGGAATGTGAGCGGTAAGTGAGCAGTAATTGATTTTTTTTGATCAAATTCGCATTTCTGGGCAATAGGTGGGCAGTAATATGATGAATTTCAGGCCCTATATTTTTGCCCATTCTGATAAGTATTCAAAGCAATTGCGTATTATTTAAAATGCACATCTATCTAATTTCCAAGTTTTCCTGCACAGTAATATAGGTAATTAGTTGAATTCTCAGATCATCAGCAAAGTTTGGCAAGCATTTCTAATACTATGAAATGTAAACTTCAAAGGAAATACATGGGTATGAAGATGCAATATGTAATAAATCTTGTGTTTCTTGCCTGCACTCAGGATATCCAACATCACCAATACATACAATGGGCCAGACTTTGCACAGAGTGGACTGTTGAAGTCCTCGTCGATATTCATGCAATGGCGTGAACTTGAGGGACTTGCCCATTAGTTCCGCTCTAAAGACAGCAGAAAAAGTTAGAGCTGGTTCATTCAGGAGTAACGGATTTTTTAACAGGGTAATAAGTGATAATTACTGCCAAACATCTCTGGGGCTAGAGTTTCCTCATTATTTCATGTTTAACACCCACTTAACGTCCATTTTAACGATGAAATGGCATATAACGGCCATATATTTAGTCACAAAATGGAAACTGACGGGCATTTTTCGGAAACTTATCGCCGAGAGTTACGTACATGGGGAAAGTAACACCGGGAAAAAATAATACTGCCTGTCCACTTTTTTGGGGGCGGAATCATCAGAATGGGCGAAATCAACGCCCATAATATCGGCTAGCGTTACTTTCTGCATGGAATTAACGGCGAGATTCAATAATACTGCCCACCCATTTTTTTTTGTCATAAATGTTGTGTATAGAGAAAGAGTCAGACTGAACACTGTGAGCTCAAAGTAAAGTGTGACCTTAGTCTTTTATTGCAGGTCTCCAGAGTGCCTCTCCAACCCGTGAAGCCTCCTTAAATACCTGTGCTCCCAAGGGATTATGGAATCCCTTGGGACTCCAGGGGATGAGCCTCTGGTGGCTGTACAGAGTAAATACAAGTCCACATCTATAACAACACTCCCCCCGCCCCCCCCCCCACCCCCCAGCGCAAAATCAATAGTGTAACTACTTACAATGTGAGTCGATCTGGGGCCTTTCTTGCCCTGGTTGATCGTCTCAGTGTGAAAGCTAGTGTTGTTGAATCATTTGTTGGGTCCTCGCAGGGCTGCTGTGCAGCTGGCCTTGCCGGGCTGCCTGGTGTGTTGGACCTGCAGGGCTGCTGTGGATGATGGGTTCTGCTTCGTGGTCAACCGTGGTGCCGGTTGCCACTGGTGTGTATGTTGGAGGATCAAAAAAGATAGGGTCCAAGATGGATTGTTCAGGATAGTCCATGAATCTGAGTTTGATTTGGTTCAAGTGTTTCCGGTGAATGAGTCCATTTGAAAGTTTAACCCGAAACACTCTGCTCCGCTCCTTGACCACGACAGTGCCGGGAAGCCACTTGGGACCTTCTCCATAATTTAATACAAATACAGGATCATTGATTTCAATCTCGTGTGATACATTTGCACCATCATGATATGCACTTTGCTGAAGCCGCCTGCTCTCTACCTGTTCATGTAGATCAGGGTGAACTAACGAGAGCCTTGTCTTAAGTGCTCTTTTCATGAGCAGTTCAGCAGGTGGGATCCCAGTGAGTGAGTAGGGTCTCGTGCGGTAGGTAGCTTAGCAGGACTTGGAATAGGCGAGTCTGCAATGAGCCTTCAGTTACCCTCTTCAAGCCTTGCTTGATGATTCGCACTGCTCTTCTGCCTGGCCATTGGACGCTGGTTTAAACGGGCAGATGTGACATGTTTGATCCAGTTATGGGTCATGAATTCTTTGAACTCAGCATTGGTAAAACATGGCCCATTGTCACTCACCAGGACATCGGGTAAGCCGTGTGTGGCAAACAAGGCCCGCAGGCTTTCAGTTGTGGCAGCGGACGTGCTAGCCGATATTAACTCACATTCAATCCATTTGGAGTATGCATCTACAACCACAAGGAACATTTTACCCAAGAACGGGCCTGCATAGTCGACGTGTACCCTAGACCACGGTTTGGAGGGCCAAGACCATAAACTTAGCGGCACCTCCCTGGATACATTGCTTAACTGCGAGCATGTATTACATCTGTGAACGCAGGACTCAGAGTCCGCATCGATACCGGGCCACCACACATGGGATCTGGCTATCGCTTTCATCATTACGATGCCTGGGTGGGTACTGTGGAGGTCATTGATGAAGGTCTCTCTGCCCTTCTTGTGGACCACTACTCGATTGCCCCACAGAAGGCAGTCTGCCTGGATAGATATTTCATCTTTGCGCCACTGGAACGGCTTTATCTCTTCCTGCATTTACACTGGGACACTGGATCAGCTCCCGTGAAGCACACAGCTTTTGACTAGAGATAATAAGGGGTCCTGGGTTGTCCAGGTTTTGATCTGCTGGGCAGTGACGGGTGATTGTTCACTCTCAAATGCTTCCATAACCATGGCTAGATCTGCGGGCTGCACCTTTCCACCCTCGTGGTGAGCAATGGCAGCTTACTGAGAGCATCGGCGCAGTTTTCTGTGCCTGGCCTGTGGCGGATAGCGTAGTTGTATGCGGACAACGTGAGCACCCATCTCTGGATGCGGGCCGATGCGTTGGTATTTATCCCTTTACTCTCAGAAAATAGGGATATAAAAGTGGCTTATGGTCAGTTTCCAATTCGAATTTTAGCCCAAACAGGTATTAATGCATTCGCTTTACCCCATAGACACACGCTAATGCTTCTTTTTCAATCAGGCTGTAGGCTCTCTCAGCCTTAGACAGACTCCTGGGTGCATAAGCAACCGGTTGCAGTTTCCCAAAATCATTAGCTTGTTGCAATACACACCTGACGCCATATGACGACGCATCACATGCTTGTACCAAACGCTTACATGGATCATACAACACAAGCAATTTGTTTGAGCATAACAATTTTCTCGCTTTTACAAAGGCATTTTCTTGGCTTTTGCCCCAAACCCATTCGCTCCCTTTTTGTTGTAAGACATGTAGTGGTTCTAGCAGTGTGCTGAGACCCGGTAAGAAGGTACCAAAGTAGTTCAAGAGTCCCAGAAACGACCGCAGCTCCGTCACGTTCTGTGGCCTCGGTGCATTGTCGATTGCCTCAGTCTTCGCGTTAGTGGGCCTGATGCCGTCCGCCACAATCCTCCTTCTCAAGAACTCCACTTCAGGCGCCAGGAAAACGCACTTCGAGCATTTTAACCTGAGCCCCATGCGGTTGAATCAACTAAGAACCTCCTCCAGGTTCTGCAGGTGCTCGACTGTGTTCCGACCTGTGACCAAGATGTCATCCTGGAAGACCACGGTGTATGGGACCGACTTCAGTAAACTTTCCATGTTTCTCTGGAATATCGCCGCCGCTGATCGGATTCCAAATGGGCATCTGTTATAAACAAAAAGACCTTTGTGTGTGTTGATGCAGGTGAGGGCCTTTGATGATTCCTTCAGTTCCTGCGTCATGTAGGCTGAAGTCAGATCAAGCTTCGTGAACGTCTTTCCTCCCGCCAGCATTGCAAAGAGGTCGTCGGCCTTTGGTAGTGGGTATTGGTCCTGCAGGGAGAAACGATTGATAGTTACTTTGTAATCACCACAGATTCTGACGGTGCTGTCTCCCTTGAGGACTGGGACAATAGGACTGGCACACTCGCTGAACTCGATCGGTGAAATGATGCCCTCTCGTTGCAGTCGGTCTAGCTCGATCTCTATCCTTTCTCTCATCATGTACGGTACTGCTCTCACCTTGTGATGGATGGGTTGCGCACCCGGAATTAGGTGGATCTGCACTTTTGCTCCTTGGAATTTCCCGATGCCCGTTTTGAACAGCGAAGGAAATTTGTTTAAGACCTGGGCACACGAAGTGTCATCAGCGGGCGATAGCGCTCGGATGTCGTCCCAGTTCCAGCGTATCTTTCCCAGCCAGTTCCTGCCGAGCAGCGGCGGACTATCGCCCGGTACCACCCAGAGTGGTAGCTTGTGCACCGCTCCATCGTAGGAAACCTTTACGGTAGCACTGTCGATTACAGGAATCAGTTCTTTCATGTAAGTTCTTAGTTTTGTGCGAACTGGAGTTAAGACTGGCCTTGAGGCCTTGTTGCACCACAACCTTTCAAAAGTATTTTTGCCCACGATGGACTGGCTCGCACCTGTGTCCAGCTCCATTGATACCAGGAGTCCATTTAGTTCAACATTCAGCATTATCGGGGGACAATTCATGGTGAATGTGTGCATCCCATGTACCTCTGCCTCCTTGGTCTGAGGCTCTGGTTCATCGTGATCCTCCATGGATCTGTCCTCCTCTGCAACATAGTGGTTTTCAGGTTTAACAGGCTTTGAAGCTTGCCTGCACACACGTTGGAGGTGTCCCATTGTTCCACAGCCCTTGCAAACGTACTCTTTGAATTGGCATGAATGGAAACGATGATCACCTCCACAGCACCAACAAGGTGTTAATGGCCTTGCATTCATCACCCTTGATGGTAGACTCTCAGTCATCTGCAGATGTGCAGCTGCAAGTACGTGTGACCTGCCCTGTACGTTACGATTCAAAAACAACATCACTTTGTTCACACTACTTGTAGCAGCACTTGTGTGCTGAGAGATTTGCTTCGTTTTGTCACTGGTGGCAATGAACGCCTGGGCTATCGCTATGGCCTTACTCAAGGTTGGGGTCTCCAATGTCAAAAGTTTGCCAAGTATGGTTTCGTGGCCAATGCCAAGTACAAAAAAGTCTCTGAGCATGTGCTCCAAATGTCTTTCAAATTCGCAATGTCCTTCAAGGCGTCTTAGCTCGGCGACATAAGTCGCCACTTCCTGGCCTTCAGACCTTTTGTAGGTGTAGAACCGGTACCTCGCCATCAGAACGATTTCCTTCGGGTTCAAATGCTCTCGGACCAGTGTGCACAAATCGTGGTACGATTTCTCTATGGGTTTCGCTGGAGAGAGCAGATTCTTCATCACGTTGGTGCCCCACAGATGGTGAGGAGGATCGGCCTTCGTTTGGCAGCGCTCTCTTCCCCATCGAGCTTGTTGGCCACAAAGTATTGGTCGAGTCGCTCCACAAAAGTTTCCCAATTATCTCTCTCCGAGAGTTTCTCCAGGATGCCCACTGTTCTTTGCATCGTTGAGTTCGTTATCTGTATCTCGTCGCCAGTTGTTGTGTATGGAGAAAGAGTCAGACTGAACACTGTGAGCTCAAAGTAAAGTGTGACCGTAGTCTTTTATTGCAGGTCTCCAGAGTGCCTCTTCAACCTGTGAAGCCTCCTTAAATACCTGTGCTTCCAAGGGATTATGGGATCCCTTGGGACTCCAGGGGATGAGCCCTCTGATGGTTGTACAGAGTAAATACAAGTCCACATATATAACGGTGAAGATCACATTTGCTGAAACTAACGCCCACCGTCATTTTCACCACCTTGCACACATATCGCTCACAATATCGCTCGCCCAAAAAAACGCCCAGAAAAAGTGGAACTGTTCTGAACTAAAGCTAGCGGTGTAGCTGCCATTTTTTAAATCGCAGGTCGCTTCATTCAAAAGGCTGCTTCAACTTCGGGGGAGTTTGTATTGACTCTGGAGTTCTTCTCAGGTGAAATGACCATCTTAACAGACATATTTTCAGACTCTGGACCAATGGGTGTTTACTCTAGGTGTATTTTAATGAGGAAATGATTGTTTCTGATCAATCGCTATTATACTTTCATTGCAATGGGGCCAGCCATTTCTCAGCCTGGATCGATTAATAGGCAGATGCTGCAGAGTGCAGATGGCTCAATGTGTGATGCACATCATTTTGTCCCCAATTTAAGACATGCAAGAATGAGGAGCAGGACTAGACCATACACATACCGCACTTACAGGGAGAAGAAGTCTTACCTCAACGTGTCCGACCACACCTGCCTTCGGCGACTGCACTTCCACAAGGTGGTGATCAATGAAATATATGAGCTCATCAGGCCACATATGCATCAGGACATCAGTGTCGGTCGAGGTCAAGGTCACCACGGCACTGTCTTTCTACGCGTCCAGTTCCTTTCGGACCTCCTCTGTCTCACCATGCCACTCATTGCTGCATTAGACAGGTCACGGAGGCCCTGTATGCGAGAAGGATTGACTTTATCAGCTTCCCCATGACCATGGTGGCTTAGACTGACAGGGCTGGAGCATTCTACCACATTGCTAAGTTCCCCAGGGTGCAGGGAGCTATACAGTGCACTCACATCGTCATGTGGCCATCTTCTCAGGACCCGGAGCGTTTTCGTAACAGAAAAGGATTTCACTCCCTGAAGATCCAACTAGCTGTCGACCACAACCAGTAAATGCCAAATGTCCGGGCACCTTCGATGAGGCTCACAGCCTGTGTGAGAGTGCTGTCTCTGACATCTTAAAGAGTCAGCCACAAGGACAATGCTGGATGCTTGGTGATAACCGATATCGCCTAGCCAGAGCATCAGCAGAAATTTGCAGCACAGAAGGAGGTCATTCGGAGATTTAAATATGTTGGAAAATTTTTTAAATATATATATTTTTTTACTTTTTGTGTCTTTTTTATCTCTGTTAATCCTATCTGTATTTCGCTTTCTGTGCATGATTTAAATCTGATTTATATTTCCTGCTTTATACTTCCTGGTTTAGACTCTGGCTGACAGACCCCAACACCACGCGGCAGGCGAGCCAAATACATAGTTAAGAGATAGTTAAAAGATATTTAAACAGCATTTTACCACGTACTTACCATTTTCCAGCTTTTTGATGAGTTCACAGTGCTTGGGGATCACGTCAGATAAGTAGGTAGGTTTTCAATGACTCTCCATTCTTCTGACAGCTGCAAAAGTGGTATAAAAGCTACCATTTCACAGCTGTTCAATTTCCAATCTCAGAAGCTGGAGCCTTCAGGATTTGGAATGTTGGAAGTGTTTGGAGTAAACTCTCTATCCACTGTCACCTCCTTAGATAACCTCTCTCACCATTGGCAGATCGTTTCTGTCATCTCAACTTCAGCAGCCATTTATTCCAGCAGCATCGGTGCCCTTGAACAAATCTCACCTTGGTCCTCAGAATCCCACCACGATCAACCCCAACATCAACATCGCCAGGCACACCATCATCACCAACAACAACATGAACCTGCTCCACAATCACCTGATGCCGCACAGAACATAGGGCATCAGCACATGACCACATTTCTGACCTTGAGGCCGGGGATGGTCTCACCATGGCCAGATTTACTTCACTTGATGCTGTACACCCTGGGTGCCACATGATGCGCTAGGTTCTCACCAACACCATAAAGCATCCTTCAATGCCCAAGCCTTTCCTTTCACACGCATCACCATTGCAGGAGGTACTGTTATGTCTCACCATTCACTGCAACTCACTAAGCCACTTCCAAGACACAAATCTACCCAAGAAAGCAAAGTGTTGAAAATAATTTCAATGTTTGGCAACACATTAACAGAAACTTTACATGAACACTGGCTAAAAAGACCCAAGTGCCGACCCTTGTGTGTTGTGTTGTGTGTTGTGTGTGACAAGGATGAGGATGAGTGTGAGGGGGATGTGATAGTGTAGATAAAGAGAGGGATGGGTAGAGGTGCAAGGTAAGTTGGTGCAAAGTAAGGATGTGCAGGAGTAGGGTAAAGAAGACAGTGTGATCTGGATGTATTGAGTGGCACAGCCGGATGAGGTTGAGTTTGGCTTTGCAGTAACGTTTCGTGATCACTGAAATAGTTTAAAGATTTGCGTCACTGCAGCCAGCTCCTGCTGACGACATCCCTGCTTGTGTCCGCCTGTGCAACCAGGCTGCGTTGGTGTCCTGAGGAGGTCTCTTCCATCCATTAGATGGGAAGAACCTTCCTGCGTGCTGTGACTCCCTCCAGAAGCATATGGAGGGAGTGATGGAAGATCCTGGGTGCAACCGTGCACCTTTGTGCAATGCTTGTCAGTGTTTGCAGCACTTCAATGCTGTAGAACACTGACAACACATCTGTCAAAATGAATGTGAACATGGTCCCTTTAAGGAAACCGGCTGAAGACGTGTTATCAAATAACGTCATCATACCTGCTTCCTTTTAATTGGCCGAGAACCTTGCAGGGCGGAATTAGCAAGCCCCATCAACAGAAAATTCTTCTTATAGAGCGGGATGGAGCCAGGAACGTGGTCGTAGTCCGCCATCTACCTCGTCCACACTGGGCCCACCTCAGTAGGTGAAATCTCGGCCTGTGTGTCTCAGTGAGGATTTTTCAATCTGATTAGTTGAAGAGCCTCGCTGTTTTTTATCCTGCTCACAGGCGCTACAGATGCCCTGTAGAGGGCGCCGTGTGGATTAGACACCGGATTAGAGCAAGTCTGTGTTCTAAAGCCCGCAAAAACATTGTGGCCAGCTGTCAGCAAGGTGAAAGGTGAGCGCTATTCCTCCACTGCTGACTACAAACTCCGGGTTATATAACTGAATCTAATAACATTTTTACAATAGAATATATTAATTCCATGTTATTTTTTGAATAGGTTTAATAAAAGTTTATTAATCTAAGAAAACCTTTGCATATTACCATGAAAAATTCATTTCAGAAAATGTATTTATCAACATGTCATGAAAGAATTAGTAAAAAGTGAATGTGGGCACACCACAGCTTAAATTCAACACTCCCCATGGGAAGCCAGGCTCAAGAGGAGAGCAGGTTAGAGAAATGGGGCTACAAGTGTGGTAGGCCTGTCTCCAATCACACTCTCTTCAAGTGCTGTGGGAGTGCAGAATCGCTGGGAGTGCAGCACCGCTGGATTTATAAATATATCTCTGACAATACAGTATGCATCAAATAATTTCCAAAATGATTTGCAAAACTTATTTTTACTGGATGGTTAATATGATGTAATTGTCCTACGAAGATAAGTGTTGATGTTCTTCACGGTGCTAAAATCACTATTAAAACTAAAAATAACATTTGTAGCACATTGTTTATCAAGATGGAGCTGAAAACATTCACCTGAGTATTTTTACAAGAAAGCGATACGTGCCTGCAAATGCACAGCTTCCTAGATAATAAATCAGGAAATCTCAATTTTCATTTGGCCATTTCACATTAAAATCTATTCTTCTCCTGGATTAGCAAACATTTATATTGGCTAAGTGGTTTGATAATTGCTTGAGACATGTTAAGGGATCAATACTGGTGTATCTTGTTTGCTGATTTATTTCATTCCTGCTAACAAAATTACTTCTCTAAACCACAAGTTCTTGCAGTGTTGTTAGTGGGCTGAAAATAATGAAGAAAAATTGACTTTTTTCTCAGTTTTGTTTTTACAAACAAAGAAAACAATGTGCCCAATAACTTTGCATTGGGAATTGCAAATGAAAGCTAAATTTGTATCCTGGCAAATGTTAAGACCAGTATTCAGGAAGAGCATCATAACTATCTGCGAAAAGTATTAACATTGTCCTATATTCTTCCAATATTTATATTCCAGTCTTACTAAAAGGCTCAAAGGCTTATTGCTGAATAGCAAGTACCTTTTCATCACATGCTTTTTAATGTATTTAACAGTTTCAGCAAAATCTATGATTTTTCATCCAATCACCATAGCAGGACAGCTCATTTAATACACTGGAATCAACGTGCCCTTTGAGTATTCCAGATATCTGATGCATTGACTGTTATAATGAAGACCTTTAAGCAGTCCATTTTAGAAGATGAATTACCCTTCATAAAACTACTTGATTAATCAGAACAAAATAGGGTTTCCCTGAAATGATTAGAGTAAAATTTAATTTGTTGCAGTGTCAAGATGAAACAATTGATACCCTTCCTCCAGCATTGTGGAATTTTCCACTTGCCCTGACAAATTGCTCAAACATTAATGTAAAGTTGTAAGTGACATATGCCGATGTGTGCAGGACAATGCTACAATCCACATTCTTGCTTCTTCATTTTCTCATCTTAACTGGGTTGTAAGCAAAGAGATGCCAAGTAGAAGTCAGACGCATCCTTCCAAAGCAGGACTATCAACCCCCAAACAAAGCTCACATAGCTCCTACCCAAGATTTCAGGTAGACGCCCATCAGCATCTGAAAGCGCAGCACTCCCTCAGTAATGCACTGAAGTGCCTACTTAGATTATGTGCTCAAGTCTTTGGAGTGGGGCTTGAACCAACAATCTTCTGACTCACGGGCGAGAGAGCCATCACTGAGCCAACGCTGACACCTTGGGGTTGATTTTTAAGACCTCAGTGGGACCTAGATGGAATCATGCTAAAAATCATAGTGCACCACTTATTCTTGTCATGGCCACTTCCATTTACTTCAGGGCTTTAAGCAGGGCTGTCCACTCACCTGTTTCAGGCAGGAACCAATTATTCTCAGTATGCAAATTAGGATCCTTTGCCAGGTGTAGAACCCTAATGCAATTTTGAGGTACCAATGGATAGAGCATGAACGATGCAGGTTAATGGTCCTTAAAGAGACAACTCCAAAAGCAACAAAGTTCCTACTGGCCCCACAAACATCCTCTGGCTTGCTGCAGAGCAGGCACGCCCACCCCCCCGCCCCCCCGCACCCGGCTCTGCCGGTCCCAGAATCCCTCATCCTCCCCCCGCTCTCCCCATCCATCCGGACGGAGGAATTCTCCTGCTCTGCTTCACAGTAAAGCTGCAAGAATTCCTGCCACCAGCAGCTGGCAACCTGCCAGTGAGCACCCGAACAGTGCTTACAGCTCGCCGGGATCATGGAAATGATGCACCAGCCCTCAAAATGTCTCCAGTATCTCCACAGGGCCTTTGGGCGGGCATTGTGAACACTCTCCCACTTCATGCCCAAAGTTAAAATCTATCTCCTTGTCTGCATTCGGCTGTTCCCATGTGCCTCTTGACAGCCGGTCATAAGCATCATTGGCACTGGCGTGGGAGCAATCTGCCTGTCCTCTCTCCCATGTGCGGCATTTGGCCTGGGGTCCTGCAAGAAATTTTCACATTTAGTTTAGAGTTGATGAATTTGGCTGCAATCCTTCACCAACATCAGGAAAGATCATGGCCAGACTGGTAAATGCATGAACTCTAATTTGTTGCAACTGCACTGGACCAATTGTCCTAGAAGCAATTCTACAACATAAATGTGATTTAAAGCTGTTAAAACTAACTGACACTTTACTGTTTTGTGTTCTGTATTTACTGCTACAGAGTAGGCAGGTAGTCAGAGATTTTGCACTTCGAGAATACATTTTGTCAGAGAAAATGGAATTGAAGGTTCATCAGCTGTTGTATTCCTTCAAATACACATCTTAACATTTTTATGCATACAGCTCCTGATCTCTGAAACTGAAGCTGTAGTCATATAGGCTTCCTACAATTTTGACCCTGCACTGGCCCACGGGAGGCATTCACAGCCTGCTAGTGCGTATAAATGAGACTTAATTGTCCTCAGGCTGGGATGTCATAATTGTCAGTTTTGTACTGGTGGGGATCTCCAGAAGCAGTGAGCTGAGATATATGCCAAACTAATAATGTATTCAACTACCACTGAACCCAACCCTATCTGTGATTAAAACATCTCAACACAAGACGTGGGCTGTGAAGTCATACTGTTTTCTGAAATTAATAAAATTATCAAATTATACCCTCTGGCCACTGTTTTCTGAGATTAATAAACTTTACTAACAATGAATGTCAGGGGAAATTACCTTCCAGTATAAAATCAGCAAGTCACGTCTGTTGACCCAAAAACCCTCCAAAGACAAATATGCTACTGTCCAAATCATTATTAACGACTTCTGATTAGGAATATTAAAATACTTTTTGAATTGTGGAGTAATTTGATCTGTCAAAATGCGAACGTTCATGAGATTCTTAACACACCAAGGACACGAAATTGGGCGCTATGGGTGTCGTTCGGGGACCAAAATGGCGTCCAATGCGCACGCGCACTTATGCTGCGAATCGCAATGGATGACATCTTTGAGAGGGCGTTAGCGTGCGCACAGCTAACATCTGCCGAAAGTATACAGAGGAGGCAGATCCTTATGTCAATCAGCTTGCTATTTTGGAGCTCAGCACTCCAGCCAATGCCTGAACATGCATTAAGCAGCAGGAAGGACGCCCCCACCCCACCCCCAAAAGCTATTAAAAGGGATCATCAACTACTTAAAGGTTAGATACCTGGTTGATTTCTTCTGACTGTTGTTGTAAAAAATGCATCTGTAAATATGCTCACAAACCTGTTGAGGTCCCCAATGGAGTGCTCTCTATGCGTGAGTCCTCCCTTTATTTATTGGGGACTTGGCCTGGAGGGTGTTGCACGGGGCAGTCCTGTGCAATAAGTTTTTCAGTCGGTTCATGGGCTCCTAGGCCCCCTGCAATTTCTGCGGTCTGGAAGAGTCTGTATTCCATGTGTATGTACAGTGTGTGAGGTTGCAGCCCCTCTTCCATTATTTGAAGGGGCTGCTCCTCGATTTTTGGCTGCACTTCAGTCCCACACTCCTGATCTTTGGGCACCCGGTGCGGAGGGGAGCAGGCAGGTTGGAGGGACTCCTCGTAGGACTGTTCCTGGGCCTGGCCAAGGTGGCCATTAACCGATCCAGGCAGCGGGCAGTCAAGGGGGTTGTTCAGCCCGACTGCCGCCTCTCTCCGCGGCTACGTTTGCGCCAGGTTGAAGATGGAGCATGCAATGTCCACTGATACGCTCGCAGGCTTCTGCAAGAGGTGAGCACCGGAGGGACTAGAGTGCATCATCACCCCCTGCAACCAAATTTTAATTTGATTTAAGTTTATGTAAAAGTTTCTTTTTAAATTTGTAGGTTCTAGTGCCCTTGCCAAAAGGAGGCACTGCATTTAAAGTTAGAATTAAAATAGTTGTAGAGCTGTTGAGTTGTGAGTGGCCTAGCCAGTCATGTGATGTTCACAAAACCCAATAAAATCCCAGTCAGTTGGGTTCAGGGAATTCACAATGAGGCAGGTGATTGTGAGTCTGGTGGATGAAGTGGTAATGTACAGTGTGAGTGTTAAACCTTTGCTAATAAACCAACTGGTTCTTAATCGCAATGTGTTGCTATGAATTCTTAAGCAAAGAACCCATGAAGCAAATACATTACAATTGTTATAATTCTGCAAGTGTTTGGTGTTTTCCATAGTTCTCTCAAGTAACAAATGTCTACAGGGAGTGGTGTGGCGGAAGGATTTTTTGCTGATGTCACGGCTTCTGCACAAACCAGTTGCTCCTAGACATGGGTGCATGAGTAGGCATTTCCGTTGTAATGCAACATGACTGGGAGAATGAGCAGAGGCTACACAGAGTAGGACAGTTGCTAGAAGAAGGAGGAGGAGGGTGGGGGGCGGGGGGGAAGGGAGCAATTCTCTTACCTGAACCGCAGAAGGGAACAATGTGTGAGACGTCTGCGCCTCAATAAGGACATCATCACTGAAATCTGCCACTTGCTGCAGCCACAACAGAGCAGAGCAAGGACCGCATTGCCAATAGCTGTTACGGTGACCGTGGCAATGAATTCATTTTCGGGGGCTGTCAAATTTAGCCCCCGCAAGGATTTCAACAGCATTTCTGCACAAAAATACAATTTCATGCAATCATATTTTGATTTTTGTGGAATTGAAAACATTTTGAGATCTGTATTTCCTATTCTGAATATTTTAAAGTAGAACTTCAGAAATGGAAGGACTACAAAAGATATCTGGTTATTTTGGATTATTGCTCGAGACACGTACAAATTGGCATTGAAGCAGACAGATCAGGAGAATTAACACTTAGCTAAAGGGCTGGTGTGGGAAAGAGGGGTTCCTTTTCATGGGACAATGGCACCAGTACTGGGACAGGCAGGAGCTATACCAATGGGACGGGCTCTACCTGAACTGAGATGGGTCCCGTGTCCTAGTGGAAAGCATAAATAGGGAGGTGGCAAAGGCATTAAGCTAGTAAGATGGGGGGAGGGATCTACAAGAAATGAAACCAGCCTAAATATAAACAGAACAGGAAAAGAGAGCATAGGAAAGAATAAAGTAAGGGAGGACTTTGATGGCAAGGGAATAAATAGTTATAGGAGTCTAAAAAGATGGTTACACATAAAATGAGAGGAAATCCTATTAAAAAGTAGTTAAACTGTCTGTATAGCAATGTATAAAGTGTCTGTAATAAAACAGGGGAGCGGGAGTCAATCATATGCTGCAAGGAACCAGACATAATAGGGATTACTGAGAATGGCTACAGAAAAATCAGGACTAGGAATTAAACATTGCAGGGTATAACATATTTAGAAAAGATAGAGAGGGGAAAGGGGGAGGTGGCGTCGCTGTACTTATTAGGGATGGCATAATGGCAGTAGAAAAAAGTGACGCATCGATCAGCGACACAAAAATAGAATTCATATGGATAGAAATAACAAATATTAAAGGATCAATCACACTAATAGGTATAGTCTACAGATCATCTAATAGTGGACGGGGGGGGTGGAGAAAGAAATATGCAGAACATATTAGCTAAATGAGTAAAAAACATAAAACAATAATCATGGGGGATTTTAACTACCCCAATATTAATTGAGCAGAAGAGGGGATAAATTAATGGAGTTCTTACAATGTGTACAGAACTTTCTATCCCAATATGTAAAAAGCCCAACAAGTGGGGATTCGCTATTGGAGATAAGAGAAGATAAGAGAAGTAGGGGAACATCTAGGCAATAGTGACCATAATATATTAGGCTTTAAAATGATAACTGAGAAGGACATAAGTATAACGAAAACCAGCGTAATAAAGGGAGAAAAGCTGATTTTGAGGGGCTGAGAATAGAACTTGGGAAAATAAAATGAACAATATTGGAAAATAACGATGTAGAACAGCAATGCAAAACATTTAAAATGGTGTTCAACAGAGTTCAGGAACAATATATTCTGCTAAAAGGAAAGAACAAATTAAACATTAAGATACTCCATGGATGAATAAAGCCATAAGGGAACAATTGAGTGTAAGTAAAGAGACATACATTAAATGCATTGGCAGCAGGGGAGTGTATGATAAGGGAAAATACAAAGAGATTAGGCGAGAAGTCAAAAATACATTATGAAGGCAAAGACGAACTATGAAATTAATATATCAAGGAACATAAAATGAAATAGTACAATATTTTACAGGCACATCAAAAAACAGGAAGGTTGGGATGGGAATAGGGCCCTTAAAGAATAGACAGGATAATAGCGCAGCTAACGATAGAGAGACGGTAGAAATATTAAATAATTATTTTGCTTCAGTATTTACCAGATAGATAGAACAGGCGGACATGACATTGGACGATGAGATTAATAATGAAATAACTGCATTTAAAATAAGAGGGGATAAAAACATAAGAATAGAAGAAATAGGAACAGGAATTGGCCATTTGGCTCCTCGAGCCTGCTCCGCCATTCAATGGGATCATGGCTGACCTTTTACTTCAACTCCACTTGCCTGTACTATCCCCATATCCCTTGATTTCCTTAATATCCAAAAATCTATCGATCTCTGTCTTGAATATATTCAACGACTGAGCTTATACAGCCCTCTGGGGTAGAGAATTCCAAAGATTCACCTCCTTCTGAGTGAAGAGATTTCTCCTCATCTCAGTCCTCAATGGCCAACCCTTATTCTGAGACTGTGACCCTAGTTCCAGACCCCCAAGCCAGGAGAAACATTCTCCCTGCATCTATCCTGTCAAGCCCTGTAAGAATTTTGTATGTTTCAATGAGATCACCTCACATTCTTTTAAACTCGAGAGAATATAGGCCTAGTCTACTCAATCTATCCTCATAGGACAATCCCCCATCCCCGGAATCAGTCTGGTGAACCTGTGTTGCACTCCCTCTATGGCTTTCTTAGGTAAGGTGACCAAAACTGTATATAATACACCAGGTGTGGTCTCACCAGGGCTCTATATAATTGCAGTAAGACGTCTTTACTCTTATACTCAAATCATATTGTAATAAAAGCCAACATACCATTTGCCCTCTTAATTACTTGCTGTACATGTATGTTAACTTTCAGTGATTCGTGTACAAGAACACCCAGGTCCCTCTGAACATCAACATTTCCCAATCTCTCACCATTTAAAAAATACTCTGTTTTTCTATTTTTCCTACCAAAGTGTACAACTTCACATTTCTCCACATTATATTCCATTTGCCATGTTCTTGCCCACTCACTTAGCCTGTCTATATCCCCTTGAAGCCTCTTTGCATCCTTCTCACAAGTTACATTCCCAACAAACATCCCCTCGTATTATCAGCAAACTTGGATACATTAAATTTGGTCCCCTCATCAAAATCATTGATACAGATTGTGAAATCTGGGGCCCAAGAACTGATCATTGTGGTACCCTGCTACTTACAGACTGCAAACTCGAAAATGACCTGTTTATTCCTACTCTTTGGGGCCGAAATTGGTGAAGGCCAAGCCCGCCCAAATGCCGCCCAAAGGACCGCCGATGGCCGGCAAGAGACCGGGTGGTAATATGCCTAGAAGATTCATCTAAAAGAGGTGGCAGTCAAACAACAGCTTACATCGTCAATCTGGACGGCAGCGGGCGGGTGCTCTTAATGTCGGCGGCAAAGGCTCTTGCCGCCCAAGTGCCACCGAGAATGGAGTCGGGCTCAGTGAGGGTGGAAGACCTGCAAATAAAAATCATAGGAAACAAAAAAAACCACCGGAACACCTTCAGGGACCCCATCCAGATAAGTGGCTGTAAAAAAAATGTTTTCAGAGAGCAAATAGACAATGGTATGCAGAAGATGTAATTTATCTAGATTTTCAAAAGGCTTTCGATAAGATACCCCATATTAGACCTATTAACAAAGTCAGAGAATGCAGAGTCAGGGGACAAGTAGCAGAATGGATAGCTAGCTGTCTCCAAGACAGAAAGCAGAGAGTAGGGGTAAAAGGTAGCTATTCACAGTGGCAGAAAGTGGGTTGTGGTGTTCCATGAGGGTTAGTGCTGGGACCACTGTTGTTCACAATTTATATTAACGAGTTAGACCTTGAAATCAAAAACACAATTTCAAAATTTGCTGATGACACCAAATTGGGGGGGGGGGTAGTCAATACAGAAGAACACTGCAACAAATTACAGGGGGACATTAATTATCTTGCAGAATGGGCATATAATTGGCAAATGAAATTCAACACAGATAAATGTGAGGTATTACATTTTTGTAAGAAGAGCAGGGAGGTCACTTATTACTTGGAGGGTGCGAGTCTAGGTGGGGTAGAGGAGCAAAGAGATCCCGGAGTACAAATACACAAATCACTAAAAGTTGTTAGACAAGCATATGAGGGAGAAGGGAATAGAGGGTTATGCTGTTAGATTTAGATGAGGAAAGACGAGAGGAGGCTCGAGTGGAGCATAAATGCCGGCATGGACTGGTTGGGCCAAATGGCCTGTTTCCGTGCCGTGTATCCTATGTAATCTTATAAAATATTTCTCAAGTTCTATTTTGCGATACTCAGAACTAGAAATGTACAGAAGATTTTTTTTTTTAACTATCCTGGTCAGATAGTAAAAAGTAATCTTAGACAACTATCAAGTACAATCAGTATTGAAATTTATTGCACAAAGAAACCTTCAGTATCTGGATAATTAGTTTATTTGATATTTGATTTTAACATTTATTTTATTCAGGTGCTTTTCTGCAGTTTTTCTTTTAAATGAAAAATTAATTTCCAGTTGTTTATATAGAAGCTTGTTTTTGAGACCTGTCTAATATTTTAAGTCCATAGCTGCTCCGTTGCAGTTTTAGAGCTACAATCAAACACATGGACAATACACTTCCAGGACTTTTGCCAATCAGATCAAGTAACGAATAGGCTGCGTATGAAGTTTGGAAAACATCAAGAGATACGAGCCACACTTGCTGCTCAATATTCACCCAATTCAAGCCTTCACAGCTGGAGTGACTTGGGAACCAACTAAGGACTGATCAGGCCCTGGCAGCCCACCGACCTTTCAACAGCTACAAGTACCTGGCTGCACCACAATCCAGTACCCAACGACATCTCCTCTCCTTTATTTTTTGTACATTCGACACCCCCTGACCAGGAATGAGCCCAGGCCTGTGATCAAGCGAATCCAGCAGCGGTGCAAGCGTATTGACATTACAGTGTTGCCAATGAAGTTTAGCGTATTGTCACTGGCATTACTGTACTACAGTTGTACCTGTCCAGTCCGGCACCCTCGGCACCTGACCAATGCCGGAACAGAGAATTTCCCAAACCACGGGAGGTCTCACTTACCGGTACCAGGCTCCTGTATATGAGAGTGCGTGCCACGGCAGCCTGTGAGCGACCTGCTCAGCACCCGCGCACACACTGACTGACAGACGCTCCCAGCCGATCACCGAACACACTGACTGATCAGCCATTGCAGCCGATCGAAACATTAAAAAAAATAAACCCCCTCTCCTGCAGGCCTAACTAATGCCGAACCACGGATGTTTCCGGATGAAAGAGTCCCGGACTAGAGAGGTACAACCCTGTATATAGAACCAACCTGGGCCAGGGGAAGGAGGCGTGTACAAGATTCTCAATGTATGTACACGTTGTACCTCCCAAGTCCGGGATTCTTTGGTCCAGCAACATCCCTGCTCCGGCATCATTTCCGGCAGGGGGCCGCGAACCGCGCTGTGTCCTGGGGCTGGCTGCTCCTCTTCTCCCTGCTGCCTCCAGTGTTCCCTCCGAGGTCGGGTCGGCACGCTGTGTCCTGGGGCTGGCTGCTTTGTTTCTCCCTGCTGTCTCCGATGTTCCCTTCTTAGTCGGGTCAGTACGGAGAGGGAGCGAGGAGCGTGGTGGCTGACTGAGTCGCCGAAGCTGGGCCTAAAAAATGCTGTGCAGTAGGCTTCTGCGCAGCCTGGCCGGGTCTTTGTCAGCAGCGTTGTCAGCAGTACCCGGTAAGTCTAGGGTACTGCTAACGATGCTAGGGTCAGCGTGACCTCCCGTGGTCCGGAAAATTCTCTGGTCCGGCACCGGTCAGGTTCCAAGGGTGCCGGACTGGAGAGGTACAACTGTATCGGCAAGTACGGCATAATCTCTAATGTAACATGCAGTCATTCCATGTCCTGAACAAACATGTAAACTTCTTGTAGAACAGAATAATAAAATAAATTCATTAAAAAAGTGTCAATCTTGCTTTTCATTTTCTGGCTGTGGCACGTCCTCAATGTTGGGAGAAGCTGCATGCACATCATAATGTGAATACCACATTGCTGATCTGTGCCTGTAGCTATAAAAAGTGGTGCAGCTAATATTTATCGCCATCGGTACTGCTGGCTTCAGAAGAGCTTTGAAAAAGTACTTCCTGATACGATTCTCAGCTCTTCCAGCAGCAGTGTCTTCTCATTAACATTATTGTATTTCCACTGAAATTGCGACTGTTGTCATTGGCAGTGCTGTAAGGTAAAATTATCAAATGGGTATTAGCCTCAAACAGTAACTGGGAGCTGTCATGTATTCAACTATCAATGTATAACCCATGTATAAGCTGACCTAAGTTGTACACCTTGAAGAACATTGACCACAAGGGGGTGAACTTGTGGGAGACACTCCTAACTTGGACTTTCAGGTATAAAAGGGAAGCTCCACCCACCTTCATCACTGGAGGTCTTGGTAATAAAGGTAACTGGTCACAGAGTGACCTTCTCTCAAGTATGGGCCTCGTGTACATTTATACTGTATAGTAAGGATATATCATTGGCGACGAGAAACTGGGATTTAAACCACGCGAGCATGGCCACTAGCAGCACAGAAGAGAGGTACTGTGTTGGTGATGATTGGGACGACTTTATTGACAGACTACAGCAAAGTTTTGTCACTAAGGAATGGTTGGGACAGGATTCGGCCAACAAACGCAGGGCTCATCTCCTGACGGTTTGTGGATCCAGAACGTACTCCCTGATGAAGGACCTTCTAGCGCCAAGAGAAGCCGACGGACAAGATGTTCGAAGAGCTCAGTAAGTTGATCAGAGAACACCTTAAACCGGCGAGCAGCATGCACATGACGAGACCGGTTTTACATGCACCGACGGCGAGAAGGGCAAAGCGTTCCTGACTTCGTGAAAGATCTCCGGCGACTGGCGAGCCTATGTAAGTTCACAGATGCATGCAGAGCGGAGATGCTGCAAGACTTTTTTATTGAGGGCATCGGGCACGCTGGGGTTTTCAGGAAACTGATTGAGACCAAAGACGTGACCTTGGAAGCGACGGCTCTGATAGCCCAGACATTTATCTCAGGGGAGGAAGAGACCAGAATGATATATGACAAAAATCTTGGCCCAAATGCGGCAAACGACCAGGGAGTCAACATTGTTAACACGGCACACAGTTCTCGAGGCAGACAAGGGCAATCGGACATGCCCCAGCATGTAGTCGAACCCAATGGGGGAATTCAACAGAGACAATGACTAGCTGAACGGCGATTCATGCCATCGCAATGGACTATGGGGCCAGTAATGGGGCCATCAACACCTGTTAGTGATGCGCTTAAGGACAGTTACAGAGACAGTCAAGAGACGATCGACTAGTAATGGACCTTTTGTTTCCAACAATGGGGACGCCAACTCATGCTGGAGGTGTGGAGGCAAACACCCAGCCAGAGCTTGTAGATATCAGCAATATATCTGCAGAAACTGCAACGTCAGCGGTCACTTGGCAAGTATGTGCAGGAAGCATCTAACCAGGTTGATGTACGAGGAGGACAGGCCCGATGTAAGCCCGACGAGGCCAAATGAATACTGGGGGAAATCGCTGGAAGCGGAAGTTCAGCGAGTTCATGTGGAGCACATATACAGTTCATATACCAGGATGCCACCGATAATGATGAAAATGCTCCTCAATGGCATCCCAGTATTAATGGAGCTAGACATGGGGGCCAGCCAGTCCCTGATGAGTATCAAACAGTTCGAAAGGTTGTGGGTGTCCAAGGCCAGGAGGCCAAAATTATTGCCGATTGACGCACAGCTACGGACATATACAAAGGAGATAATTCCGGTGCTAGGCAGTGCCACGGTAGTCGTGACCGACAAAGATTCGGAGAACAGGTTGCCACTATGGATTGTCCCGGGGGACGGTCCCACACTACTGGGGAGGAGTTGGCTTGCTGTCATGAACTGGAAATGGGGCGATGTCAATGCAATTTCTTCTGTGGAGTGAGTATCATGCTCACAGGTCCTGGACAAATTTGACTCATTATTTCAACCCGGCATCGGCACTTTCATGGGGGACAAGGTAGTGATCCACATAAACCCGGACGCCAGGCCAGTACACCACAAGGCCAGAGCGGTGCCGTACATGCTGCGGGAAAAGATAGAATGCAAATTGGACTGCCTGCTGAGGGAAGGCATCATCTCGCCAGTCGAATTCAGTGACTGGGCGAGCCCGATCGTGCCGGTGCTCAAGGCAGATGGGTCGGTCAGGATATGTGGCGATTAAAAGGCCACCATCAATCGGGTGTCACTCCAAGACCAGTACCCGCTACCGAGTGCGAAGGACCTCTTTGCAACACTATCCGGTAGCAAACTTTTTTCAAAATTGGACCTGACCTCAGCTTACATGACTCAGGAGCTGGCGAGTGAGTCGAAGCAGCTGACCAACATCACCACACACAAGGGGTTGTTTGAGTATAACAGATGTCCATTTGGGATTCGTTCGGCCACCGCGATCTTTCAGCAAAATATGGAAAGCCTCCTCAAGTCGATTCCAAGGACAGTGGTTTTTCAAGACGACATCCTCATCACGGGTCACGATACTGAAGAACACCTCCACAACCTGAAGGAGGTGCTACACAGACTGGACCGGGTAGGGCTGCGACTGAAAAAGACGAAGTGTGTCTTCTTAGCTCCAGAGATAGAATTCCTGGGGAGGAGGGTAGCAGCAGACGGGATCAGACCCACTTCGTCCAAAACGGAAGCGATCCACAGAGCACCCAGACCCCGTAACACGACATGAGCTGCATTCGTTCCTGGGGCTCCTGAACTATTTTGGTAACTTCCTTCCAAAATTGAGCACGCTGTTAGAGCCGCTACTCGTGCTCCTACGCAAAGGTCGCGATTGGGTCTGGGGAGACAGCCAGGAAAGGGCTTTTGATAGAGCATGCAACTTGTTATGCTCCAACAAACTGTTAACGTTATATGACCCGTGTAAGAAACTTCTGTTAACGTGCAATGCGTCGTCCTTTGGGGTCGGGTGTGTGTTGCAGCATGTGAATGCCAATGGTCAGTTAGAGCCGGTAGCTTATGCCTCCAGAAGTCTGTCCCAGGCAGAAAGGGGCTACGGGATGGTAGAAAAGGAAGCACTAGCATGTGTATATGCAGTAAAACAAATGCACCAGTACCTGTTTGGCAGGAAATTTGAGCTAGAGACAGATCACAAACCCCTAACGTCCCTTTTGGCCGACAACAAGGCCATAAATGTGAATGCATCGGTCCGCATACAGAGGTGGACACTTACATTAGCCGCCTATGACGACACAATTCGGCACAGACCGGGCACTGAAAACTGCACCGATGCATTCAGCAGGCTCCCACTAGCCACCACTGAGGGGGCAACTGAGCATGATGCTGAGCTGGTCATGGCTGTTGAAGCTTTCGAAAGCGAAGACTCACCTGTGACAGCCCGTCAGATTAACATAGAAACATAGAAAATAGATGCAGGAGTAGGCCATTCGGCCCTTTGAGCCTGCATCGCTATTCAATGAGTTCATGGCTGAACATGCAACTTCAGTACCCCATTCCTGCTTTCTCGCCATACCCCTTGATCCCCCTAGTAGTAAGGACTACATCTAACTCCTTTTTGAATATATTTAGTGAATTGGCCTCAACAACTTTCTGTAGTGGAGAATTCCACAGGTTCACCACTCTCTGGGTGAAGAAGTTTCTCCTCATCTCGGTCCTAAATGGCTTACCCCTTAGTCTGGACAAATAAAGACTCGCTACTGTCTTTAGTTAAGAAATGTGTCCTGAATGGGGACTGGGCAGCCACGGACGGGGCATGCCCTGAGGAATTTAAACCGTTTCATAGCGCAAGAATGAACTCTCGATTCAGGCCGATTGCGTATTGTGGGGAAACCGAGTAGTCATGCCCCAGATGGGCAGAGAGGTGTTTATCAGAGAACTTCACAATGAGCACCCAGGCATTGTCATGATGAAGGCAATTGCCAGGTCACACGTTTGGTGGCCAGGGATAGATGCAGACCTGGAACTTTGTGTTCACAGGTGCAACACGTGTGCTCAGCTGGGCAACGCATCCAGGGAAGCCCCCCTTAGCCCCTGGTCCTGGCCCGCCAAGCCATGGTCACGCATCCATGTGGACTACGCAGGTCCTTTCATGGGAAAAATGTTTTTGGTTGTAGTAGACGCCTACTCCAAATGGATTGAGTGTGCCATTTTAAATTCAAGCACATCCTCTGCCACAGTAGAAAGTCTACGGGCAATGTTCGCCACCCATGGTCTACCGGATGTCTTGGTCAGCGACAATGGTCCGTGCTTCACAAGCACTGAATTCCAGGACTTCATGGCAGGCAATGGAATCAACCATGTCAGAACGGCACCGTTCAAGCCGGCCTCAAACAGCCAGGCGGAACGAGCAGTGCAGATAATCAAACAGGGGATGCTCAGAATCCAAGGGGGTTCCCTACAAACCCGCTTATCACGCCTCCTGTTGGCCAATAGATCCGGACCACACTTGCTCACAGGGGTTGCACCCTCAGAACTGCTAATGAAAAGGATGCTCAAAACTAGGTTATCCTACACCCTACTATGAAAGAAATCATTGAGAGCAGGCGTCAATCACAATGTGACTACCGTGACAGGAATACGAGGGCGTGATATATTGATGTCAATTACCCTGTTTTTGTCCTTAATTATGTTGCAGGGCCCAAAAGACTTGCAGGCACTGTGATTGCCAAAGAGGGGAATAGGGTTTTGGTAGTTAAACTTACCAATGGACAAATCTGCCACAAACACGTGGATCATCTAAAAGGAGGTTCAGCAACCCCATAGAAGAAGCAGAGGAAGAACACGACGTAGAGTTTACTCCACCGCAGGTGACCGAACACCGGAACTAAGTGGAGGAGAGTCCAGTCACTGTGGGCAGTCCGGACAGGCCTGAGGCACTGCAAACAGCAGACAATCAGGCCAGCGCCCAACAACCGGAGCCCCAACTCAGGCGCTCTACAAGGGAGCGTAAACTACGAGAGAGACTTAACCTGCGATCCCAATAAGACTTTGCGGGGGGGGAGGTGATATCATGTATTCAACTATCATTGTAACCCATGTATAAGCTGACCTAAGTTGTACACCTTAAGAACATTGACCACAAGGGGGTGAACTTGTGGGAGACACTCCTAACCTGGACTTTCAGGTATAAAAGGGGAAGCTCCACCCACCTTAGTCTTGGTAATAAAGGTAACTGGTCACAGAGTGACCGTCTCTCAAGTATGGGCCTCGTGTGCATTTATACTGTATAGTGAGGACATATCAGGAGCGGCGGCGGAAACATTTGCCAGAATTTTGCCTACCCCAGTGGGTCCAATGTGGACGGTGGCAATGGCGGGTCGCAATCCCGCTGCTGGCTCCAACCCACTGCTGAAAATGAACTTATGTTAATAGGTCCTATTAAGCCCGCCCAGCGCATTACCTGGCCCAATTAAATGGAACAGTTCTGGTGGCATAATTTATGACGCGTTTTCTGCCGGGATCTTTAAAGGGACCATGGCCACATTAGATTTGGTGTTTGATCTAACATAGTCTGTCAGTGTACTACAGCAATGGAGTTCTGAAAACACTGACAATGACTGCACAGAGGCAGAAGGCTACACCCAGGTTCTCCGATGACTCTCTCTATATGCTTATGGAGGGAGTCACTGCACACAGGGAGGAGTAAGCAGAAGAAACCCCCCTAAAAGGCCAAAACAGCCTGGTTGCAGGTTGCAGAGGTCACAAGCAGGGATGTGTTCAGGAGGACCCAGGTGCAGTGCTGTAAACATTTCAATGATCTCATTAGATCAGGAAACATTAGTATAAAGCCACACTCAACCTCATTCTGCTGTGCCTCTCATCACATTCCCATCACTCTGCTTCTCTACCCGACTGCTGCATATCCTTACTCACACCAATTTACCATGCACCTCCACCCATCCCTCATTATAACTGCTCAACCATTGGTGGCCATGCCTTCAGCTGTTTGGACCCTAAGCTCTGGAACTCCCTCCCTAAAGCACTTCGTCTCTCCACCTCTCTTTTCTCCTTTAAGACACTCCTTAAAACCTACCTCTTTAACCAAGCTTTTGGTCATCTGCCTTAATTTCTTCTTGTGGCTCGGTGTCAAATTTATCTGTTTTGTCTTGTAACACTGCTGTGAAGCGCCTTGGGATGTTTTACTACGTTAAAGGCGCTATATAAATCAAAGTTATTATCTCTCTTTCTACATAATCACATCCTCATCTCACTAGCCACCCCTCACATTCACCCTCATTCTAGTGCAACTAACAAGGCACAAGGGTGTTTTATCCAATGTTTATGTAAAGTTTATGTTAATGTGGTGTCAAACATAAGAATCTTTATTTTCAACACTTTCCAGTCTTGGACAAATTTGTGTGCACCTTTGGAAGTGGCTAAGGAGTTGCAGTAAACGGTGAGACTTAATGGTACCCCAGGAAATGGTGATGAGTTTGAAAGGAATGGCTTGGTCATTGTAGGGATGCTTTATGGTGTTGGTGTGGAGTGGTGCCAACTTGGCGCATCATGTGACAGCCATTTGGGTGTACAGCATAAAGTTAACTAAATCTGGCCATGATGAGGCCATCCCTGGCCTCCCAGGCAGCAATGTGGTCGGGTGCTGATGCTCTCTGTCCTGTGCAGCATCAGGTGATTGTGGAGAAGGTTGGTGTTGTTGTTGGTGTTGCTGGTGTTGGGGCTCATTGTAGTCCAATTTTGAGGACAAAGGTGAGACGGTATAAATGGCACCCATGTTGATGGAATAGATGGCAGGTGAAGTATAGATGACAGAACCATTCTGTCATTGGTGAGAGAGTTCTTCCAATCATCATCATAGGCAGTCCCTCGGAATCGAGGAAAATTTGCTTCCACTCTAAAAATGAGTCCTTCGATGGCTGAACAGTCCAATAGGAGAACCACAGTCCCTGTCACAGGTGGGACAGATAGTCGTTGAGGGAAAGGAACGGTGGGATTGGTTTGCCGCACGCTCCTTCCGCTGCCTGTGCTTGATTTCTGCATGCTCTCGGCGATGAGACTCGAGGTGCTCAGCGCCCTCCCGGATGCACTTCCTCCACTTCGGGCGGTCTTTGGCCAGGGACTCCCAGGTGTCGGTGGGGATGTTGCACTTTATCAAGGAGGCTTTGAGGGTGTCCTTGTAACGGTTTCTCTGCCCACCTTTGGCTCCTTTGCCTCGAAGGAGTTCCAAGTAGAGCACTTGGTTTGGGAGCCTCGTGTCTGGCATGCGGACAATGTGGCCTGCCCACCGGAGCTGTTCAAGTGTGGTCAGTGCTTCAATGCTGGGAATGTTGGCCTGGTCGAGGTCGCTAACGTTGGTGCGTCTACCCTCCCTGGGGATTTGCAGGATCTTGCGGAGACATCGTTGGTGGTATTTCTCCAGCGACTTGAGGTGTCTACTGTACATGGTTCTTCCAATGAGATGACACTGGATGGAGACTTTGCTGGAAAGACATACAGCCTGCACAATCTTTTCTGGAAATGGCCCGTTAAGGGTCTGACAACCAGCTATTAAACATCTCAATTGGGTCACCTACCACTGCGTGGGGGACGGACGACAGCAGGTTCATGACCCACTGTCAAAAATAACAACTTTCCCACCCGACCCGCCGTCAATCACGTCCGCTACCACCTTGGAAAATTATGCCCATTGTTTCTGAGAAAATGGTTTTTACTATTGCTTACTAATCACTCTCATCAGGTAACAATGTTCCATGAGTAGTATCAGTGGACAGCAGAACATACAGTTGTCTACTGATATCATAAAGCAAGGATTATAGCCTGCCAAAAATGAGTCTAAAACGCCATGGTTCTCTTGATATTTTTGATCAAGGTAGCTGTTGGATTGCATTACCCTGCACTACTTTTGAAAATATGTTTCATTTTGTCATTTTTACTCAACTGCAAGACTTTTTGCATTTCTTTAAATAGTGCCATGGGATCCTTAGTACTCTCTACATTAGCACCAACTGTAACACAAAGAAAGATAGCTAGACCATTACAAATGCTGCTCTGAACTCTGGCTACTTGAAAGTGAATGAGAGTGGCCTGGTAATGGCTCTCACTTAGACCTTTTGTTTCTCCCTTTAAGAAAGCACTTGGCCTTCTCAGAGTACTTTCCCACAGCAACAATATCAAGATTATGGACTCAGTGGTGTAGGTGAATCACGAATATGAAACCAGATCCTCCCACACAGTAGTGCCACACAATGGTGATGGTTTTATTATTGCTGTGTTAGGTGTCATTATTATAGTACATACATTATGGCACAAGTGAAAAGCTAATAAAGATTATAGTGATTTAGGACTTGAAGGTATATGGCTTCAAAAACTGATTTCTAGTAACATATCAGCCTGTCTTCGTAAGGAAATTACAGGGAAATATACACTGTAAACCTTGAGGGATAATGAATATTATCCATCTCTTGAGCTGATAAGTGGCAAATAACATTTGCACCCCAAAAGTGGCAGGCAATGACTATCTCCAACGAGTGAGAGTCTAAACACCATCGCTGGACATTAAACAGCATTACCATCGCCGAATCCCCCACCATCAACATCCTGGTGGTTACTATTGACCAGAAACTTAACTGGACCAGCCACGTAAATACTGTGGCTACAAGAGCAGGTCTGAAGCTGGGTATTCTGTGGCGAGTGCCACCTCCTGACTCTCCAAAGTCTTTCCACCATCTACAAGGGCACAAGTCAGGAGTATGATGGAATACTCACCACTTGCCTGGATGAGTGCAGCTCCAACAATACTCAAGAAGCTTGACACCATCTAGGACAAAGCAGCCCGATCGATTGAAACCCCATCCACTACCTTAAACATTCGCTCCATCCACCACCGGCGCAACGTGTCTGCAGTGTGTACCATCTACAAGATTCACTGCAGCAACTCCCTAAGGCTTCTTCGGCAGCACCTCCCAAACCCGAGATCTCTACCACCTAGAAAGAAAAGGGCAGCAGGTGCAAGGGAACACCATCACCGCCGAGTTCCCCACCAACCTGACTTGGAAATATATCGGCGTTACTTCATTGTCATTGGGTCAATATGCTGGAACTCCCTCCTAATAGTACTGTCAGAGTACCTTCACCACAAGGACTGCAGCGGTTCAAGGCGGCGGCTCATCACCACCTTCTCAAGGGATGGGCAATAAATGCTGGCCTTGCCAGTGACGCCCACAACTCAGGAATGATTCTTTTTTTAATCCTGTTTTGCTACCATACAATTACTGGCAATATTGCAATACTAGTCATAGAAACATAGAAAATAGGTGCAGGAGTAGGCCATTCAGCCCTTCGAGCTTGCACCAACATTCAATATGATCATGGCTGATCATGCAACTTTCTGTGGTAGAGAATTCCACAGGTTCACAATTCTCTGAGTGAAGAAGTTTCTCCTCATCTCAGTCCTAAATTGCTGAAAGATGCAAGTTCAGGGCTAGGGCTGGGTGGCACCTTAGAGGAGATTTGGCCCGGTGGTCTAGGGGAAGGAAGGTAAGTGGCAACCCTAGCCCTGAACTCTCATCTTTCACCAGTTTCTCTCCAATCTCCCCTCTTGACCTCTCCATGCTCATCTTGTCCATGAGTCCCATTTCCTGCTCCTTCAACGCTATTCCCACTAAACTGCTGATTGGATGGTCTCAATATTAGATCAAAGAAGTCCATGAGCTAATCTCACTTGTTGAAAGAGATGAGTACAAGGGAGAACCAGTGGATGTGGTGTATTTGGACTTACAAAAGGCCTTTGACAAGGTCCCACATAAGAGATTGCTGTGCAAAATCATGAAGACAAATGTAGGTCCCTTGCAGTCGGACTCAAGTGAATTAATAATGGGGAACAAAGAAATGGCAGACCAATTGAACAAATACTTTGGTTCTGTCTTCACGAAGGAAGACACAAATAACCTTCCGGATGTACTAGGGGACCAAGGGTCGAGTGAGAAGGAGGAACTGAAGGATATCCTTATTAGGCTGGAAATTGCGTTGGGGAAATTGATGGGATTGAAGGCCGACAAATCCCCGGGGCCTGACTGTCTGCATCCCAGAGTACTTAAGGAGGTGGCCCTAGAAATAGTGGATGCATTGGTGATCATTTTCCAACAGTCGATCGACTCTGGATCAGTTCCTATGGACTGGAGGGTAGCTAATGTAATACCACTTTTTTAAAAAGGAGGGAGAGAGAAAATGGGAAATTATAGACCGGTTAGCCTGATATCAGTAGTGGGAAAAATGTTGGAATCAATTACTAAGGATGAAGTAGCAGCCCATTTGGAAAGCAGTGACAGGATCAGTCCAAGTCAGCATGGATTTGTGAAAGGGAAATCATGCCTGATAAATCTTCTGGAATTTTTTGAGGATGTAACTAGTAGAGTGGACAAGGGAGAACCAGTGGATATGGTGTATTTGGACTTTCAAAAGACCTGTGCAAAATCAAAGCTCTTGGTATTGGGGGTAATGTACTGGCGTGGATAGAGAATTGGTTGGCAGACAGGAAGCAAAGAGTCAGGATAAACGGGTCCTTTTCGGAATGGGAGGCAGTGACTAGTGGAGTGCCGCAGGGCTCAGTGCTGGGACTATACATTAATGATTTGGATGAAGGAATTGAGTGTAATATCTCCAAGTTTGCAGATGACATTAAACTGGGTGGCAGTGTGAGCTGTGAGGAGGATACTAAGAGGCTGCAGGGTGATTTGGATAGGTTAGGTGAGTGGGCAAATGCATGGCAGATGCAGTATTATGTGGATAAATGTGAGGTTATCCACTTTGGAGGCAATAACACGAAGGCAGAATATTATCTGAATAGCGGCAGATTAGGAAAAGGGGAGGTGCAACGAGACCTGGGTGCCATGGTTCATCAGTCATTGAAAGTTGGCATGCAGGTACAGCAGGCGGTGAAGAAGGCAAATGGCATGTTGGCCTTCATAGCTAGGGGATTTGAGTACAGGAGCAGGGAGGTCTTACTGCAGTTCGACAGGGCCTTGGTGAGGCCTCACCTGGAATATTGTGTTCAGTTTTGGTCTCCTAATCTGAGGAAGGACATTCTTGCTATTGAGGGAGTGCAGCGAATGTTCACCAGACTGATTCCAGGGATGGCTGGACTGACATATGAGGAGAGACTGGATCAACTGGGCCTTTATACACTGGAGTTCAGAAGGATGAGAGGGGATCTCATAGAAACGGGACGGGACAGGTTAGATGCGGGAAAAATGTTCCCGATGTTGGGGAAGTCCAGAACCAGGGGACACAGTCTTAGGATAAGGGGTAGGCAATTTAGGACTGAGATGAGGAGAAACCTCTTCACTCAGAGTGTTGTTAACCTGTGGAATTCCCTGCCGCAGAGAGTTGTTAATGCCAGTTCATTGGATATATTCAAGAGGGAGTTAGATATGGCCCTTACGGCTAAAGGGATCAAGGGGTATGGAGAGAAAGCGGGAAAGGGGTACTGAGGTGAATGATCAGCCATGATCATATTGAATGGTGGTGCAGGCTCGAAGGGTCGAATGGCCTACTCCTGCACCTATTTTCTATATTTCTATGTGTGGTGGAGACCAGGGAGAGGGGTTCAAGAAGACGGTTAGCAGTAGGGAATAGTAGCCGGGGGTTATCTTTGCATTCCAGAATGATCCTGGAATAGTGATCAATTTTCGCAGACAAGAGTAGGACCCAATAATGATCCATGTGATCCAGCCAGATCTGGCGATGAATGGCTAAACCAGTTGCCATATCTGTTCAAGTCTGCATCCCTTGGACTTGAGGGAACGAGGATGAGGGCCGTTCCAGAGAGAACTTCCAGGGTGAGAGAGAGTAATAGGGACTTGGGTATCAAAGTGGTGGTGAGGGTGTGGTTGAGCAAATCGGTGGCTGCAGAAATGTCATGGTGAATGGAGGGCCAACGAATGGACAGCTGGGATTTCATAAGTGCAGTTGTAAGAGAGTTGGGAGAGAGATTTTTCCAGGGGTGAACACAGAAGGAAGTAGATTTGGGTGGAGGTAGGGGGATGTGCGTGGAGAGCGATACAAGGAAGTTGTCAAAGATGGCCTTATCTGCAATTGACACAGTGAGAAGTAAGGCCACAAGAGATGGCAAGGTCAAGGGGATAGCCATATGGATTGGGGAGTTCAAAGGGAAGGAGAGATTAATGAAAGATATGAGACTAGTGAACTCAGGAGAGAGAGCATGATGAATTACGATGGAGGTTGAAATCACCGAGGATGAGAAGTCGCTCGGTGCAGAGTCTGAGGGAGGAAAGCAATGAAGATATCTCGGTGATAAAAATGTTATCATACTTGGGTGGGTGGTCGAGAACGAGAATTTTAAATGAGAGGTGAGAGGTGTGGAACCAGGTGAGATGCTCAAAGGAGGAGAATGTGGGGAGAAGGGGGATAGACCAAGGTATGATTTGCTGATGAGAGCCACACCATTACCACAGCCGCCTGGGTGGGCCAAGCAGTGGAAGGTATCGCCGGGTGGGGTGGCTTCATTTAAGTGTAAGGTGGCTTCGTTTAAGTGTAAGGTGTCATCACCCCTCAGCTAAATTTCCGTCAGGGCTATGATGTCGATGCAATCATCCACGATAATCACATGGATGGCAAGGGCCATCATGGATGACTGATGGATGGCATTCCTGTGAAGCGCCTTTGAATGTTTATACTATGTTAAAAGCGCTATATAAATGTTCTTGTTGCTGTTGTGATTTACAATTTCATCAAAACATCCACATGTCAATGACTTCTGTATATCTCTGATTTTTTTTCTGTTATGAAAGTAAGGGATGTTAGCACAGAAAAATGGAACACTTTACCAATTCTTGCACCTAGTAGCAGCATCAAGACCCCCAGGTCAGGAGCAGCTCATCAAAGTTCCCTTCACTCTGTCTCAATAATGACCTTAAAATTCTATGGGGCTTCCACTGGTGTCAGGCTGTTTCTGTTGGAGGTTCCACCAGCCTCTACTATGTATTATCATCAATCATCTATCACCCTGTGCATTCATAGTACCCTATATCAACAAAGGACTATATCAGCATTTGCATTTCACAGTTGTGGCTGCTTAACGTATGCCCTAGACACAGTGCTTAAATTGCTTATATTGTCAAAAACATTGAATTTCAGCTCATTTATAGTTTGAATGTAACTTAAAATGTACTGACAGCTTCCAATAATATGAAGATGAGTAGGATTGGAGTATTATTTTAAACAACATGTTTTTTTCAACGCGTATAAGTGACTTGCTGCTAAACATAAAGAGCACGTAGTCATAAAATGGGGTTTTCTTAGGACTAGAAATTAGCCAGCCTAACGTGATTTTTTCACGTTAAAACTGCTTTTTTGTTCTTAAAATAAAGTGCACAAAATTCCCCAATGTTTAAGAATGGTGTTTTCAAAATATCACCATTTTCCGGATCACCATACCTTAAAAATCGCACCGCCTAAATATGGCCATTCGGCGAACCCATACTCGGGTCAAAAAACAACACGTGGAAAAAGCAGGCGTTGCAGCTTAAGGAAACGTCAGTAAGTAAGACGACGGCCCACAAAAAAGGTAAGTTGAAGTTTTTTTTCATTTTCAGCGATTCATTTCTTAAGGCTTTTGTGAATGTTTTCTCATTTTTTTTATTTTTGCAAATTTATTTTGTTTTTTTCTCCCCTGTATTTTTGGCGATATCGGCCTCGCTGTAAAGTTAAGAGAGGATGGCAGTATTAAATACAATTCCTCTAGCAATGCTGTTTTTTAATGACAGGGGTATTTCTTGGCCAAACTTACCCCCTTAAAAAATGGAGAAATTTTGCTTCTTATTTCTTCACACAAATGACATTATTTATCAAATAACGACAGGCTGGGGAATTTCTAGCCCATTATGTTTAATGGACATGTATTAACAACTATTATACTCTATTATCAAACCCTCGACAGGAAGCTTGATGGGCCGAATGGTCTTCTTCCATGCTGATTCTATGAACCAAGCTTCCTCGGAGCGCCAGATACATTGCTGGAAGCTCTTACCATAATGCACAGTATCTCTGGTGTGCTCAGTGGATTAATCAAATAGCAGGTTTATGTCATTTTTCAAACCTGCTTTAATTTTAATATCTGCCTGTTAAACGTAAACACATCCTATGTGAAAATGCTAATTAATTTCAACAGCTAAACCACCAGCATTTCAATCACAGATATTCAGGAAGGTTTTAAATTTGCGGATTACACACAATAAAGTATTGTTTTGCATAATTATTCATGTGGTATACTGCCAACAATTAAACATCAAACAGAACATCCTTCAAAATCAATTTGGCAGACACAAAAAATGATCAATAAAAGGGTTTACATCACATTTCCTATCTCCAAGATATATCCTTTTATCAGAAATTTGAATTAAAAGTCTATATATGAGACATTTGATTTAAGGAACATTTCTAAATTTAATTCATAAAACTGACTACAAGGTACTATTAACAAGATTCTTCGATTAGCTAATATATCACAGCTTATTAAAGATCTTTTTTGAGGCTTTGGTTATATATACGCACATAATTTGGATCTACTGAAGGGTTAAGAATCTATGCTGTCACTTGTCTTTAGAAACTGTGTTTTATGACCTGTAAAACTAATAAATATTTTAGCATGCTGCTGCTATGTAGGTTGTAGATGATGAAAATTTCATTTTATAGTCAGGAGTAGTCTGAGTGAGTGCAACATACAGCATTTTGCTAACAGATTAATCTCCACCCCCAAACATAACCCCCTCCAATTTTAGTCTTTCAACTCAGCTGCTATCCATCTCCAACCAGCAATGTAGTTATCCACGGAACGTGTTTAAAGGTGTACTGCCAATGTTCCAGTCATCTCCAAATTACAATTCAGTTATTGTTTAAATTTTCTCCCTCGCATTGTGCTCCATTTAAGCCACATTTTGCTGACAATGTAAAATGGTGCAACCCACGAAAGCCATCAATGCCATTGTTTGGATGACTTCTCCTGGCCAATTTTCATTCCAAGCAATTTTGCTGAGACTGGCAGCTTTACCTTCCAGAGGAAGCCTGCGGGCAAATGTTATTTGAGAGTTGAATGCTCAGATGTTGTAGAAGGCACCAGCCTAATTATAGGTCAACTGTAAAAGGAAACAAGTAGGGGATGTACCATTTCATCGTTTCTGTGTCAAGAACTATTATGTAAATCTTGCAATGCAATGTGCCAGCCGAGGGGTCAGAAAATCCCAGGAGGAGACCCTGCACATACAGTACTGAGATTGCACAAACCAGCATTTTACAATTGTGCTGTGCTGCTGAAGCTTGACTGAGTTTATGCTTTCAATATCAGCACAAACTCAGTAAAAGCACCATAATTATGTTGACGAGGGTGGGGCTTTCCTACCCTTCAGTTTGCATGGTTTGCTCCAGAGAAGTGATGTAATTGTTCTAGAGAAGTAAAAACCTGGAGTATTTTTAATCCAATTTTCTGGCCTTTGAGAGCGATTTTTCTTAAGTTTATTGATTTGTTTTGGGGGTATGGACATGAAGATGAGGAGGAAATGCAGAGGAATGATCAGAGAGCAGTCCACCTGCACTTGAAGTAACCCTTGGATCTGGGTTACCCATGCTTACAGATCTATAGACCCCGCTAGAGATCCTTGGGATGGAGAGGAAATGTACCTTCACCAGCAATAATTTACCAGGGAGACCTTTCTCCCTGTTGGGATTTTATTCCTGGATTATCCACCATCATCGTTGTAAAATCAGAAAAGTAGTCTTAAGTTGCTGGAAGTGAAAGGAACACATGCACAGTGACAGACACGTGCCCAACCTGCAGGCCAATCTTGTGTCAGTAATTAACCATGTGCGATGGAGTCAAGTTTTGTTACAATGGGCACAATTTTTCCCAGTGATTTGTGCTGTTTTTTTTGGAGCAGGCTCCTTTTTTTGGCCTAAGTTG
This sequence comes from Pristiophorus japonicus, assembly GCF_044704955.1. Taxonomy (NCBI): domain Eukaryota; kingdom Metazoa; phylum Chordata; class Chondrichthyes; family Pristiophoridae; genus Pristiophorus; species Pristiophorus japonicus. Next base: position 19,968,056 of record NC_091981.1, read on the forward strand.
AAAAACCACAGTTTCCCCTGTCATGTATCTTACATTTTTATATATATATAACTGTATCCTAACATGCTATACATGACTGTAATAAGATATGGCCTGTAACCACCAGCATACCTTACCACCAGGGGTACACTTGCAAGAGACAGGTATATAAGGACAGGTCTCAGGCAAGTGCAGCATTCCAGAGCTGTGAAATAAAGGTGCAGGTCCAGAGTGACCTTGACTTCACGACATGCCTCGTGTGAATCTGTACTGAGGGGACAGGACTTTACAGTGGCAACGAGTTACGGGATTACAGAATCCACAGAATGGCGAACAACGGATCAGATGAAAAGTACAATGCTGGAGACAATTGGGAGGACTTTATAGACAGGCTCCAGCAAAGCTTTGTAACCAAAGATTGGTTAGGAGCCAACAAAGCAGAAAAGAGAAGAGCCCATCTCTTGACCAGCTGTGGCTCGAAAACATACGCTTTAATGAAGGATCTGCTGGCACCCGAGAAACCAGCAAGCAAGTCGTTTGAAGAATTGAGCACACTGGTAAGAGACCACCTGAAGCCAGCGAGCAGCCTACACATGGCCAGACACAGGTTCTACAACTACAGACGCTGTGTGGGCCAGAGCATACCCGACTTCGTGGCGGAACTTCGGAGGTTGGCTAGTTTATGTGAGTTCTCCGATGAACTGAGGAGAGAAATGCTGAGAGACTTTTTCATTGAAGGAATAGGCCAAGCATGCATATTCCGAAAGCTCAGAGACCAAGAACCTGACCTTAGAGGCAGCAGCACTGGTTGCACAGACATTCTTGGCAGGGGAAGAAGAAACGAGGTTGATTTACAATGCAGGTACGACAACTAACGAAATATCGGAACAAGAAGTTCACAGCATTAAACAAGCTGCTACCCCCACTCACAGACAAAACCGGGAGAACAGGCTCTCGACAGCAGGCAGTGGCGCCAGAAGCCATCAAGGGCCACAGGAACAGCCGTTCACACCTCATCAACCCACAATGCGAGCAATCAACTACAAACTGAGAGAAGCTCAAGAGAGATCAGTCAGACGCAGCTCATTCTTTAGGAACAATGGAAGCAGTCTGTGCTGGAGGTGTGGGGGTGGGCACTCATCAAGGGGATGTCGATTTCAGCAGGCTGTTTGCAGGAACTGTGAATATACAGGGCATTTGGCCCGCATGTGCAAAGAAACGGCAGCTCGGCTGGTATACGAATCGGATGGGTCAGAAAGCGGACCAGAAGACGGTGGGGATAGTACCCGGGACACCGATGTATAGCGGGTCAACACGATCAATGGCCGCTGCTCCTACAACAGGACACCTCCTATAATGATGAGGGTCCTACTCAACGGGATACCCGTCAACATGGAGCTGGATACGCGAGCGAGTCAATCTCTCATGGGCGTTCAACAATTTGAACAACTGTGGCCGCATAAAAGAGACAGACCAAAACTCACAAGGGTCGACACCAAACGAAGGACCTATACCAAATAAATCGTACCAGTCCTCGGCAGCGACATGTTCTCTGTCACACACAATGGGACAGTGAACCGACTTCCCCTGTGGATTGTCCCCGGAGACACCCCAGCACTGCTGGGTAGAAGCTGGCTGGCAAAAATAAACTGGAAATGGGATGATGTCCATGCCATGTCATTAGAGGAATGGACCTGCTCAACAGTTATAAAGCAATTTGAACATCTCTTTCAGCCAGGTGTGGGCACTTTCAAAGGGACCAAAGTCAAAATCTACATCACACAGGATGCTAGACTGGTCTATCACAAGACCAAAGCTGTACCCTATGTGATGAGGGAAAAGATTGAACATGAATTAGACAGGCTTCTGCGGGAAGGCATTATATCACCTGTGGAATTTAGCGACTGGGCAAGTCCCATCGTCCCAGTCATGAAGCCTGATGGATCCGTACGAATCTGTGGGGACTACAAATCTACCATAAACAGAGTCTCCCTACAGGACCAGTACCCGCTGCCCAGAGCGGAGGACTTACTTGCCACATTGGCTGGAGGTAAACTTTCTCAAAACTAGACCTTATATCTGCGTATATGACGCAAGAATTGACCGAGGAATCCAAGCTACTCACCACCATCAACACACATCGAGGCCTTTTCATGTACAATCGATGCCCGTTCGGCATCAGGTCGGCAGCTGCCATATTCCAGCGCAACATGGAGAGTCTGCTCAAGTCCATCCTGGGGACAGTTGTATTTCAAGACGACATACTTATCACGGGCAGGGACACCGACTCCCATCTCCGTAATTTGGAGGAAGTACTAAAGCGGTTGGATCGGGTAGGCCGAAGAGTCAAGAAATCCAAGTGCCTGTTTCTCGCACCCGAGGTTGAATTTTTGGGCAGAAGGATTGCCGCTGATGGAATCCGCCCAACAGAGTCCAAAACAGAAGCAATTCGCCTGGCACCCAGGCCCCGGAATGTCTCAGAACTGCGCGCCTTTCTCGGGCTACTCAATTACTTTGGGAACTTTATGCAGAACTTAAGCACGCTGCTGGAGCCTCTCCACATGCTACTCAGGAAGGGGTGCGATTGGTTTTGGGGGGATGCCCAGGAACGCGCCTTCAATAAGGCACGCAATCTTCTGTGTTCCAACAGTGTTTTGACTTTCTTTGATCCAGGTAAAAAGCTAGTTCTCACATGCGATGTGTCAGCGTATGGGGTCGGGTGCGTTTTGCAACATGTCAATAGTGCGGGCAAATTACAACCCATAGCTTATGCCTCCAGGTCACTTTTGCGGGCGGAGCGCGGGTATGGAATGGTAGAGAAGGAGGCGCTCGCGTGCGTATACGGTGTCAAAAAGATGCACCAATGCATTTTCGGGGCCAAGTTCGCGTTAGAAACCGACCACAAGCCCCTCACGTCCCTCCTATCCGAGAGCAAGGCAATAAACGCCAACGCCTCGGCGCGAATTCAACGGTGGGCACTCATGCTGGCGTCCTACGACTATACCATAAGGCACAGACAACTGTGCCGACGCGCTCAGCAGGCTACCCCTGGCGACCACGGAAGGGTCTGACGAACAGGACTGTGAGATAGTCATGGCAATCAATGCTTTTGAGTCCACAGGTTCGCCCATGACAGCTCGCCAAATCAGAGCCTGGACGGCCAGCGATCCCACGTTATCCTTAGTAAAAAGATGTGTCCTAACCGGTGACTGGGCAGAAGCTCATGATGCCTGCCCCGAGGAATGAAAACCCTTTCACAGGCGCATACATGAGCTATCACAATAAGCAGACTGCCTGATGTGGGGCAGCCGAGTAGTCATGCCTCTGCGAGGCAGAGAGGCATTTGTCCGGGAGCTCCACCGCGAGCACCCGGGGATCGTTCTCATGAAGGCCATAGCCAGATCCCACATCTGGTGGCCTGGTATTGACGCGGTCTTGGAGCTCTGCGTCTGACGGTGCACCATTTGTGCCCAACTCAGCAATGCCCCCAGGGAGGCTCCCTTGAGCCCCTGGCCTATCAAACCATGGTCGCAGGTGCACGTAAACTATGCGGGCCCATTCATGGGAAAAATGTTCCTCGTAGTTGTAGATGCATTTTCAAAGTGGATCGAATGCACCATTTTAAACTCGAGCACAACCTCCACCACTGTGGAGAGCCTCGCAACCATGTTTGCAACGTACGATATCCCTGACAGAGTGGTCAGTGACAATGGTCCGTGCTTCACCAGCGCAGAATTCCAAGATTTTATAATTGTCCACGGCATAAATCACGTCAAGACGGCACCGTTCAAGCCGGCCTCCAACGTCCAGGCGGAGAGAGCAGTGCAAATCATTAAACAAGGCATGCTTAAAATCCAAGGTCCCACTATGCAGGATTGCCTGTCGCGACTGCTGCTGGCATACAGATCTCGTCCGCACTCATTGACTGGGATCCCCCCGGCGCATGATGAAAAGGACTTTAAAAACAAGGCTCTCATTAATCCTCCCAGACATGCACGAAATCGTTGAGGCAAAGCGCCGTAAGCTGACTGAGTACCATGACAGAAATTCGAGGGGGAGATGGAATAAGATAGGGGACAAAGTGTTTGTACTAAACTATGGCAGGGGTCCCAAATGGCTTGCAGGGACAGTAACGGGCAAGGAAGGAAACAGGCTACTGGTAGTACAAATGGACAATGGCAAAACCTGCCGGAGGCATGTAGACCAAGTCAAAAGCAGATTTACCAACAAAACTGCGGAACCAGAGGCAGACTACAATGTGGAACTCACACCACACCTGGTGGACAGACAGAGGGAACAACCTGAGGAAAGGGCAATCCCAACAGACAGCCCAGGCGAGTCAACAACAATCACACCAATCGAAACATACAGCCCAGGCAAGATATCAGCAACCACACCCAAAGAAAAACAGACACTAAGGCAAACAACTGAACCACAACTCAGACGCTCCACGCGAGAGCGTAGACCACCTGAGAGACTGAACCTATAAAGACAATAAGACCTTGGGGGAGGGTGATGTCATGTATCTTACATTATTATATATATAACTTTATCCTAACATGCTATACATGACTGTAATAAGATATGACCTGTAACCACCAGCATACCTTACCACCAGGGGTGCACTTGCAAGAGACAGGTATATAAGGAGAGGTCTCAGGCAAGTGCAGCATTCCAGAGCTGTGAAATAAAGGTGCAGGTCCAGAGTGACCTTGACTTCACTACATGCCTCGTGTGAATCTGTACTGAGGGGACAGGACTTTACATCGCCAATCAATTTGCGCCAGCGTAACTCAGTTAGTTACGATTTTTTGGGGGCTTTTTTTTCAGCCAAAGGGGGCATAACCAGCCATCTACTCCAATTCTGGCTATTTAGGGAAGTTTGGCCAGCTGAGAGTTACTCCAATTCTGCTTAGGCCAGCGTATGGAGAGAGAGAGAGAGAAAGAGAAGGAGAGAGAGAGAAAGAGAAAGAGAAAGAGAAAGAGAAAGAGAGAGAGAGAGAGAGAGAGAGAGAGAAAGTACTCTGGGGACCGAGAATCGGACTGGACCGGCAAGCCCTTCGGGCGGGGTTGGAGATAAGTTGCTGCTATATGTTTTTCAATTCTTTTAATGTGTTGGGAGCTGGCTGTATACTTCATTTTGCAGCCTCGGCTCACATTGTGTCCCTGGTTACCATGGCAGCCCGACCTTTTTGGCGCAGATCAAGGCTCCAGCCCCAAAACTAAAGGTCAGGTTACGCCACGGCAAAATAAAGAAATCCAACGGGCAAACTTAGAATTTTTTTTTTGCCGTACTTAGACACAAAAAAATCGGACGTAACTCTTCAAGTATGCCAAAAATATGCTTTGGAGAAAATTGAGCCCAATAACTTGGTGCGATGTGTGCTCAGCAAGGCTTTCAATTGTATGTCGCATCTTGGAGAATTTCCTGCTGTGCTATGTAATGCATGAAATGCAATGAAAGAGTTATAAGGTTGTATGAGGCTGGCCTGTGAGAGCTGTAAATTTGAAATGGACTGACCGGCAATACTTTTGGCATGCAATTTCAGCTGCCCTAACCATAGATAACAAAGGTTGGGCAGTCTTACTTTGCCAGATTCCTTAGTATGCTGATTATATTCTGCATCTGTCCTCAGATCCTATACCACACTGAGCTTGTTAGCTATAATATACTGCTATCCTCTGGGCTACCAAACAGGGCTATCTTTCTTGGTCCCACCACTCCACTTTACCAGCTATGGAACAAATGAACAGGTGTGCACCACTCCATCACTTGCCTGCAGGCTCTGTTTCCCTTCATTTCATTCTTTTCCCTCTCTTTCCCCTTCAGCCTCAACAAAAGGCTTTCAAGACTTTCCCCTCATTTGACTTTAAATTTCAACCAATGTATGATTTTGCATTCTTCTCAAAAGACTAACTTCCTGCACAAGCAGTTATTAATAATGCTACAAATGAACTGATTCTATAAAATTGTAGCTGGTCAACTAGTTCTGTGCTAACAGATGTGCATTCAAGATTAAACTTAGCTCGAAAAGTAAAAGCGGCCTTTATATTTCTTGATGAAATGGTTAATAGAATATTTGCACACATCTATAGTAGTGATTTTACAATTATTAATTGTCCAGAGTCAGATTTGTTTCCTTTGATACATTCTAATCACAGTAAACAACTTACAAACTGCTTACAAAGAAAAAAACATGCATTTAAACAAAAAAAATTCTTGAGTATCTTTTCTAGTTATTTTCCTGCATTTACGATAAATTTCCATTCCACCATTAGATGAAGGAAGAGCTTTGAGTTAGAAATTCATAGAAATTACAGCCATTAGGCCCATTATGCCTGAGGTTGATGCAAATTTTTTTAAGCCTATTTCACTTCGCTATCCTGTATTCTTCTTTTTCAAATACATATTCAATTCCCTTTTAAATCATCTTATAATCTCTGTCTCAATGGCAACTTGCAGTAAAGCATTGCATGTTCTACTAACGTACAATGCTTTGGATTTTCAGAGAAAATGGTAGCGATGCGAAACTTAGTTTTTGTTGTGTTACCGTTTTTAGGCCGAACTTTCGGCCTTTACGTCTCGGTAAGGGAGGCGTTGCACAAGCATTCATGGCATAAAACACGAGTTTCAGCAGCTTTAATCCAGTGTCATTTGCGCTGCGAGAGGCGCCTTGGGAGGGGGGGAAACAAAATTCCAAAAAACATTCCAAAAACATTTACAAGACCCTTAACTATCTAATCGCTGCAAATTTTTTTTTTTAAATTACGTCTTTTGCAGGTTTTCGTACTTACCGAGGCTGGCAGGGCTGCACCGACAGGTTTGACCCATCGCTATTCTGGACGGGTCGGGAGAGTGCCGAAAGTCGATGGCAAACGTAATCAGCGTTGTTGCACGTCGGCGTACCTCTCCCCGGCGGTATTTGGAAGCGCCGCCGCAAACGGGTACCTGAGGATCCCGCCCGGACCTTGCGACTGGGTTTTCGTCGCGGAGGATCAAATCGCGGCGAAAACCCGGTCACAAACCTCTCGAAAATCTGACCCAAAGTGCTAAAAATTTGTTCTAAATTCCCATTTAATTCTTCGTGATAATCTTGAGAAATAAATGCATCCATCACTTATTTGCCCTCTTCGTTAACCTGTAATTACCTGCATCCTTCCTCACATTTCCTTTGACCCTAATTTCATACCATTCATCTTGAGCCTATGTCCAAATTATTTCTATAAATGGAAAAAAGCTATGATTTTACCCATAAAAATATTTTGACATTTGTTGTTTAATATCCTTTTGGTTTTCATAATTAGAAATTATTTACTTTTTTAGTGAATAATTTTCTTACTTATCAAGTTGAGGGATATTGGCACGGGGAAATTAGGCAGCCAGGATCAGCTTCAAGATCTCCCAGGTCATAGACAGACAGACTTGCCTTGATATAACGCCATTCACAACTTCAAGACATCCCAGGGTGCTTTATGGCTAACTGAGTACTTTTGAAGTGTAGTCACTGTTGTAATGTAGGAAACATGGCAGCCAATTTGTGCACAACAAAGTCCAACAAATAGCAATTAAATAAATAACCAGGCAATCTGTTTTCGTGATGTTGTTGAAGGATAAATATTGGCCAGGACACCGGAAATAATTCCCCTCCTCTTCTTCAAATAATGCTATGGAATTTTTTTCAACCACCTGAGAGGGCAAATTGGGCCTCGGTTTATTGTCTCATCTTAAAGATGCACCTCTGACAGTGCAGCACTCCCTCAGCACTGAAGTGTCAGCCCAGATTATTCTCTGGAGTGGAATTAGAACCCTTCACCTTCTGACTCAGAAGCGACAGGGCTACCACTGAGCCAAAGCTGACACAGGTCAAGTAAAATGTACAGAGAAAGTTCCCTCTGTCCCAAATAAAGATCATCATCTACAAAACCAGTCTGTTTTTTTTCCATTTCTCATGCCAGTAATTGTGTGGCTTCTCCGAGTATGACTTCCACATTGTCTCAAATTTCTGCTGTTAGCCAAAGCCCACCGAGGACTGGGTTAAAACTGGTTAAATAAAAACTTGTTTTTATTTCAGATTTCAAATATCCGCATTATTTTGCTTCTTTTTTTTTTTAAACTGCTCAATCTCATTTCACAATGGCTGAGGAGAGTTTCATCCCCTGAGCCGAGGCTGGATTTGAATCCAGATTCCAGAGGTAAAAAGACAATGTATAACGTCCTGCATTACCTTGAAAAAGCATTGCGATGGGAGTAAGCCAATTTTTAGAGGCTTATAACTAATCATCTTGCTGGCAACCATGTGTTGGCACAACTACAAGTGCTGTAGACAGCTATTATAGTTATTTCTCTATGATAAAAATTCATATTTAGTGAAGGCATAACATTGAAATCAAAGTCAGCCAAATGGTGCATTTTGTTTATTCTGATTCTATTAATTTTTCCACAATTATAATCACGAATGGAAACCAATTCATCCATTTTTTTGGGGTGACTCAATTCTAATCTATGACTATAGATGGGACATTAGATCCACCAGTAATTCCTCTCTCCATACTGCCTTTTGTAAGCAACAGGGCACTCAGTTTTTTCTTCCTCCGCTCAGAAAGTATGGAATATGGAACTATGGGATTATTATTGATCCAAATATCCTTTCAAATTCAAATTGCTTGACAAGCTTCCATATTTTACATTCCATTTCTTTTCCATAACATTAAATCTACAGTTTGACAGTGATTCCCAAATTTATTGTGAAAACACTTGGCACTCTACAGGGTAGATCTTGACTTTGTGCACTAGTGTGAAATGGGTAATGGCAAGGCAGCAGCTCAGTTTACATCTCGACTGATTTGTATTTCCATTGACTTCAAAAAAAGTAAAAATCAGGAGAGGTGTAAACAGGCTGGCAACTTGCTTTCACCGCGTTACGTTAACTCACGAAGCCAAGATCTACCCTACAATTTGAAATTGAATGACTAGTGTTTAATTCAGTTAATCCGGCTCAGAGTTTGAGTGCGAGTTCGGGACACTCCAAAACATAAGGGAGGGGGAGGAATTTCTGGATAGTTTTATCCAGAATAGACATCCAGGAAAGCAAAGGTTCAGGAAAGGTATGGTGTGAGTGTTAGGGAGCTGAGTAGTGGGGACTTAGGAGAGGTTGAGAAGGAGGTCCTGCAAACACTGATCCTGTCCAACAGGTATGATGCACTTGCTAGGTAATAAGACTTTTTGTCTCTCTAGTAATTTTACCGTTGGCTATTTCAACATCAATCATTAACCTCCTCCAGCCCCAAAACCCTCCCAGATCTCTGCGCTCCTCCAATTCTAGCCTCTTGCGCAGTCCCGATTTTCATCACTCCACCAATGGCGGTTGTACCTTCAGCTGCCTAGGCCCTAAGCTCTGTAATTTCTCCCCAACCTCTCTACCTCTCCTCTTTTAAGACACTTCTTAAAACCTACTTCTTTGACCAACCATTGGGTCATCTGTCCTAATAGCTCCTTATGTGGCTCAGTATCAAATTTTGTCTTATAATGCTCCTGTGACACATCTTGGTACATTTTACTGCTTGAAAAGGTGCTATATAAATGCAAGTTGCTGTTATGGGTGTCACACAATGTTTCTTCCTTTGTGCAGTGTTTACACTTTTCAGTATTAAATTTCATCTGCCCACCTGCACATTTTGTATTTCCCCAGTGCTTGCTCAGTCAAGTTATCTCAAGTAGTGCCCCTATCTTTGAATCAGAAGGTTATGTGTTCATGTCTCCCTCCAGGACTTGAGCACATTATCTAGATTGACAAAAGTGCCGTGGTGAGGGAGTGCTCCATTGTGGAGGTAGTCTTTTGGATAAGACAACAAACCAAGGCCTGATTGGGTGGATTTAGAAAAGTCCTATTTATCAGGACACAGGTCGCTGTTTGGAGCGTGGGCAGGGAGCATCGGCGGGGCCCCGGTAAAGCAGAGGAGCAGGAGGGGATCGTGGCTGAGATTTGGTGGGTGACCGTGGCGGAGGTTCGGCGAATGTTTGGTGCGGAGGTGTGGTGGGCGATCGTGGCAAAGGTGCAGCGAGTGTTTTGTGGCGGAGGAGCGGTGAGAGATCGTGGCGGAGGTGCAGCAAATGAGGGTACGGGGCCCAGAAGAGCCAAGGGCCCAAGGGCAGCACAGGCCAGCCTACACTGTGATATATGTGCGCTCTAGGTCCGTGCAGCAGAGCAGGTCTCCAGTCATCCTGGTTAACCCTTGCCACTGGATAAAGGCCTAACTCTGTCAAGCCTGTGTGGTGGCTGATGTGCAACGGTCACCACACGTTAAAAAAATCCTCGCTCAGGCATCTTCCACCCCTTCAACTGGAGTTCAGGACTGGAATATCGGGTCCTTCATTGAAACATCTGTGAACTCATGTGGAAGCAAGTCATCCTCATTCGCGGGACTGCCTATAATGATGATGACTTGCTACCTGTGAGGACAAGGAGAAAGACTGTAGGGAGGAAAGCCGCAATGCAGACCAACGCACTGTGGCTCAGAAGGCTGCCCAAGGGGGTGAGGGGTGGGGAAGAACAGAATAGAAATATGGTCGTAATAGGGGATTCTATAATTGGGGGATAGATAGCGTTCCCCTGCAGCCCGAAGGGTGTGTTGCCAGGGTAAGGGATATCTCATGGTGGCTGAAGATGAATTAGGAAATCCAGTTGTTGTGGACCATGTCGGAACAAACGACATAGGTAGGAACAGGGAGGAAGTTCTGCTGAGGGAGTATCAGGAGTTAGGAGCTAAATTAAAAGGACACGACTGCTGCCAACAACATAAAGCTGTTGCGCATGTGCAGTTCCGATGATTTCTTGGTTGTTCTTGCCGGACTTCGTAGTCAGCAGTCATTTTGATATATGAATGTGGTTTGTTGGTGAAATAAATCATCTTTGTAATTATTCGAAGTAAAGATACTGGCGGTTTCCAGTAATTTCTAACGTGTTTCTGGTTGCCGATATGGTGGTTTGATGGTGGGGTCGAGATTGGCTCCAGGTTCCTCACGCGTAGCTGGTGTGCTTTAAATGTAAGTAATAATAGACATGGCTGATGATATTTTAATGTTAAAAATTACCAACAATAGGGGGGGGGAGAAAAGAGATCACTACTGCCGAACTGAGCCGAGAGAGAAAGTTAACAGTTATGCGCTGTTGAACTGGGCCGAAAAGAACATTAAAATTAAATTTTTAATTGATGTTTCTATCGGATTATGTTGAATTTCTATTGGCTTATGTTGAATTGGTGTTTCTATCAGATTAATGAAAGTTGGGACATTTATGTGCAGAATGCTTCTGCGCAGCTTCTGATAGCTTACGGTTCATTGGCAGCAGTTACTCCAAAATTAAAAAGCAGGACCTCGGGGGTAATAATCTTTGGATTATTGCCCGAGCCACGTGCAAATAGGTATAGAAGTAGTCAGATCAGGAGAATTAACACTTAGCTAAAGGGCTGATGTGGGAAAGAGGGGTTCCTTTTCATGGGACACTGGCATAAATACTGGGACAGGCAGGAGCTATACCAATGGGATGGGCTCCATCTGAACCGGGATGGGACCCATGTTTTCGCGGAAAGGGTAAATAGGGAGGTGGCAAAGGCTTTAAACTAGTAAAATGGGGTGACGGATCTACAAGAAATAAAACCAGCCTAAATATAAACAAAACAGGAAAGGAGAGCATAGGAAAGAATAAAATAAGGGCATTGATGACCATGGAATAAATAGAGTTATAGAACAGGAGTTTAAAAAGATGGTTAAACATAAAGTGGGAGGAACTGCTTTTAAAAATGAGTTAAATTGTCTTTACAGCAATGCACACAATGTCCATAATAAAGCAGGGAAGCTGAAGCTAGAGTTGCGAGGAACCAGACATAGTAGGGATTACTGAGAGATGGCGACAGAAAAATCAGGACTGGGATTAAACATTGCAAGTTGTAACATATTTAGAAAAGATAGAGAGGGAAAAGGGGAGATGAAATAGCTGTGCTTATTAACATAATGGCAGTAGAAAAAAGTGACGCAGCTATCAGCAAGACAGAATTAGAATCCATGTGGATAGAGATACAAGATAATAAAGGATCAAACACGCTAATAGGGTTGGTCTACAGACCACCTAACAGTGGAAGGAAGGTGGAGGCTGAAATATGGAAAACGATGTGGCCCGCCCAACGGAGCTAGTCGAGTGTGGTCAGTGCTTCGATGTTGGGGATGTTGGCCTGAGCCATCATCAACACCTTCACTGAGGCGTACGAAAGCACGGGCCTTAAGCTAAACATCCGTAAGACAAAGATCCTCTACCAACCTGACCCCGCCACACAGCACTGCCCCCATCAAAATCCACGGCTCGGCCGTGGACAATTTTCCATACCTCGGGAGTCTACGATCAGCAAAACAGATCTAACACCGCCTCCAGTGTGCCAGCGCAGCCTTCGGTCGCCTGAGGAAGAAAGTGTTTGAAGACCAGGACCTCAAATCTGGCACCAAGTTTATGGTCTACAGGATAGTAGGGTATAGGTAATAGTGACCATAATATAACACGCTTTAAGATAATAACTGAGAAGGACATAAATATGAAGACGACCAAGGTAATAGATTGGAGAATAGCTGATTTTGAGGGGCTGAGAATAGAATTTGTGAAAATAAACTCGGCAATAATATCGGCAAACAATGACGTGGAACAAGCAATGGGAAACATTTAAAACAGTGTTCAACAGAGTGCAGGAAAAATATACTCCTCTAAAAAACAAGAACAAGCTAAACACGAACAAGACATCAGGAATGAATAAAGACATAGTGGAAAAATTAAGGCTAAGGAAAAGGCAAACATTAATTACATAGACAGCAAGGGAGAGCAAGATGAAGGAGAATACAAAGAAATTAGGAGAGAAGTCAAAAGATCAATTACGAAGGAAAAGAGAAACTATGAAATTAAAATATCAAGGAACATGAAACTAAATAGTAAACTATTTTACAGGCACATCAATTAAAAAAGAAAAATCGGAATGGGAATAGGGCCAGTAATGGATGGACAGGATAATACCACAGACAGCGATGGAGAGATGGTAGAAATATTAAATAATTACTTTGCTTCAGTATTTACCAGGGAAATAGAACAGGTGGACATGACATGAGATGATGAGATTAGTAATGAGATAACTGCATTTAAAATAGAGAAGAAATATTTTAAAAAGTAATGAAATTCAAAGAGGATAAAATACCTAGTCCAGACGGATTACATCCGTGCATCTTAAAAGAATCTAGGGAGGAGATAGCAGAGGCTTTACTAAACAAATGTAATAATTCGTTGGAAAAAGGTGTAGTACCAGAGGACTGGCGGATTGCTAACATAATACCTATATTTAAGAAGGGAGATAGAACATGTCCAGGAAATTATAGACTAGTCAGTTTAACATCGGTGATAGGAAAAATAATGAAATCCCTACTGAAGAAGAAAATAGAAGAACGTCTAGGGGCCGAAATTGCCCCTTTCTATAAGGTCTGTGACCATCTGAAATCGGCAGCCAAGGGTTGGTGCGGACTAGCTGCCGAGTCGCCGCGGAGGGGCCGCCATTTTGTATATTGCGCTCCTTTACTTTTGGAGCAGTGTATGGGACCGCCCCACCCATTTTCCCACCGCATCGTGAATGCACCGACCCCTTACCAACCGGCGCGACCCCCTTTCGGAAATTGCCTCGCAAGAAATTGCCCCATGCAGAAATGCCCCACGAGAGTGGAGCCGCCCTTAAAGGGGAGGTTGTGCAGACGGCGACTCCATTTTATTTTTTATTGGCGGCCGACTGCCAGGTCAGGCCGATAATTATGCCCGCGGGTTGGGCTGGGCCGCCAACAGACAGCCTGGCACCCCCTCTTAGGCGCTAGGCAGCTGGCCCGGCCAAAACCCTCCCTGGTGGCCCAGTGTTGTCCATGTCTCTGAAGCATATAGGAGGGCGGGTATCACTACTGCTCTGTAGACCATGAGCTTAATGCCGGGTTTGAGATCTTGGTCTTCAAACACTCTTTTGCTCAGGCGACCGAAGGCTCCACTGGCACACTGAAGACGGTGTTGGATTTCATCATCGATATCTGCCCTCACTGACAGAAGGCTCCCAAGGTATGGAAAGCGATCTATGCTGTCCGAGGTCTCATCATGGATCTTGCAAATCAGGGAGCAGTACTGTGCGGCGGGAGCAGGTTGGTAGAGAACCTTTGTCTTACAGATGTTTAATGTAAGGTCTGATCTCTCGTATGCTTCAGTGAAAGTGTCAACAATGATTTGGATTTCGGCCTCCGGGTGTACACAAAAGCAAGCGTCGTCTACATTCTGTAACTCAATGACAGAGGTTGGAACATCTTGGTTCTGGATTGGAGGCGGCGGAGATTGAACAATTTCCCGATCGTCCTGTAGATTAGCTCCAGTCCAACGGGGAGCTTGTTAAAGTTGAGATGAAGTATTGCAGCGAGAAAGATTGAGAAGATTAATGCAGAACCAAAACTGTCCAAAAATATATGGGCTTTATGCTGCAGGACTGGAACACAGATCTATATTCCAATCCTGCAGTCATTCTACTACACATGTTGGCTTATATCAAAAAATATGGTCACCAATTGGAGCACAAGGTCAACTGTAGCAAAATTAAGATTTTTATATTTGCCACATGAAATTTGTAAATCGGCCACAGCTGCTTTATGTACCTGGTAGTGCGAGTAACATGTAACCACAACCCTTGTACAGAAAACCTTCATTCATTTCCTTAAAATCAGCTTTAGATTAAATGTTTAGCCCATTTTTGTGGAAAGCAACCCGAGTGAAGCCAAAGTGCCAACACTTCATTGTTCAATCTGACGGTCCGCGTTGCGGAGTTGGAGCTGAGGGTGGATTCACTCTGGAGCATCCACGATGCTGAGAATGACGTGAGTAGCACGTGTAGCAAGTTGGTCATACCACAAGAGAAGAGTCCACAGCTAGATAGGGAATGGAAGACCAGCAGGAAGAGCAGTGCAAAGAAGGTACTGCAAGGGTCCCCTGTGGTCATCCCCCTGCAAAACAGATACACTGCTTTGAGTACTGTTGAGGGAGATGACTCATCAGGGGGGGGCATCAGCAGCCAAGTTCATGGCACCTTTGGCTGGCTCTGTTGCACAGGAGGGGAGGAAAAAGAATGGGAGAGCGACAGTGATAGGGGATTCAATTGTTAGGGGAATAGATAGGCATTTCTGCGGCCGCAACCGAGACTCCAGGATAGTATGTTGCCTCCCTGGTGCAAGGGTCAAGGATGTCTCGGAGCGGGTGCAGGACATTCTAAAAAGGGAGGGAGAACAGCCAGTTGTCGTGGTGCACATTGGTACCAACGACATAGGTAAAAAAAAGGGATGAGGTCCTACGAAACGAATTTAAGGAGCTAGGAGCTAAATTAAAAAGTAGGACCTCAAAAGTAGTAATCTCGGGATTGCTACCAGTACCACGTGCTAGTCAGAGTAGGAATCGCAGGATAGCACAGATGAATACGTGGCTTGAGCAGTGGTGCAGCAGGGAGGGATTCAAATTCCTGGGGCATTGGAACCGGTTCTGGGGGAGGTGGGACCAGTACAAACCAGACGGTCTGCACCTGGGCAGGACCGGAACCAATGTCCGAGGGGGATTGTTTGCTAGTACTGTTAGGGAGGAGTTAAACTAATATGGCAGGGGGATGGGAACCAATGGAGGGAGACAGAGGGAAACAAAAAGGAGATAAAAGCAAAAAACAGAAAGGAGATGAGAAAAAGTGGAGGGCAGAAAAACGCAAGACAAAGAACAAAAAAGGCCACTGTACAACAAAATTCTAAAAGGACATAGGGTGTTAAAAAAACAAGCCTGAAGGCTTTGTGTCTTAATGCAAGGAGTATCCATAATAAGGTGGATGAATTAACTGTGCAAATAGATGTTAACAAATATGATGTGATTGGTATTGCGGAGACGTGGCTCCAGGATGATCAGGGCTGGGAACTCAACATCCAGGGGTATTCAACATTGAGGAAGGTAGAATAAAAGGAAAAGGAGGTGGGGTAGCATTGCTGGTTAAAGAGGAGATTAATACAATAATTAGGAATGACATTAGCTTGAATGATGTGGAATCAATGGGCCCAAGTTTCCACAAGAAAAAAAACGGGCTCCCCTCCGAGCTGGGCGCCTGTTTTTCGTGCATAAAAAAACCTGGGTATTCTGCACCTACTTACAGGTCCTCTGGCTCGGCGCAGCCAGCACGAGCTGTGGGGGGGGCGGAGCCAGGTCCCTGCGCTGAAAACAGTGCCGGGACCTCTGCACATGCGCGCTACAGTGGGCACGCAAGTGCAGTAGCTCCAGGCGCCGAACTGTGAGGGAGGGGCCCGAAGCACGCAGCTCCTAGCCCTAGCTGAATGGCCTCATTGGGGCTGCATGAATGAGGCTCCTCCCACGGCCAGCTCCTGCTCCCCCCCCCGACCAAACCCGACACTCGCTCCCCCGCCGCCCCCCGCCGACCAGACCCGACCCGACACCCGCTTCCACCCCCCCGCCCCGACACCCGCTTCCCCCCCCCCACCGCCCCGACCCGAGACCCGCTCCCCCCCCCCCCGCCCCGACCTGAGACCCGCTCCCCCCGCCCCGACCGAGACCCGACACCCGCTCCCCCCCCCCGACTGACCCGACCCGCGCTCCTGTTCCCCGACGCGACCCCCCCCCTCTCTCTTCTCCCCCCTCTCTCTTACCCCCGCCCGCTCTCTCTTCCCTCCAGCTCTCTCTTTCCACCCCCCCTGCGCTCTCTCTCCCCCCCCGCTCTCTCTCTCTCCCCCCCCACGCTCTCTCTCTCTCCCTCCCTCCTCTCTCTCTCTCCCCCTCCCTCCTCTCTCTCTCTCCCCCTCCTCTCTCTCTCTCTCTCCCTCCCCTCTCTCTCTCTCCCCCTCCCTCCCCTCTCTCTCCCCCTCCCTCTCTCCCTCTCCCTCCCCTCTCTCTCTCTCCCTCCCTCCCCCTCTCTCTCTCCCTCCCTCCCCCTCTCTCTCTCTCTCCCTCCCTCCCCCTCTCTCTCTCCCTCCCCCTCTCTCTCTCTCTCTCCCTCCCTCCCCCTCTCTCTCTCTCTCTCTCTCTCTCCCCCTCCCGCTCAGCGGCACGAACGGCTGCAGAATTCTTCCTGGCTGAAGCACTTTCACACAGGTAGGAAGATGGTTTATTTAATCTTTTCTTGGCTTATAAATGTTTATTCAGGTTGGATTTATTTGTATAATATTTGTAGAAGTATAAATAAGGATTTATTGTCGAATTTAATGAGTTCCCTTCCCCCCACCTCCCCCCCACCTCGTTCTGGACGCCTAATTTGTAACCTGCGCCTGATTTTTTTAATGTGTAGAACAGGTTTTTTCAGTTCTATAAAAATCTTCACTGGCTCCATTCTACTTTAGTTTGGAGTACATTTTCACTGTGGAAACTTTCAAATCAGGCGTCAGTGGCCGGACACGCCCCCTTTTGAAGAAAAAATTCTGTTCTAAACTAGAACTGTTCTACCCGACTAGAACTGCAGAAAAAAAAATGTGGAGAATTGTGATTTCTAAAATAGTCCGTTCTCCACCAGTTGCTCCTAAAAATCAGGCGCGAATCATGTGGAAACTTGGGCCCTATATGGGTAGAGCTGCAGAACACCAAAGGGCAAAAAACGTTAGTGGGAGTTGTGTACAGACTTCCAAACAGTAGTAGTGATGTTAGGGAGGGCATCAAACAGGAAATTATGGGTGCATGCAATAAGGGTGCAGCAGTTAAAATGGGTGACTTTAATATGCACATAGATTGGGCTAACCAAACTGGAACCAAAGAGGATTTCCTGGAGTGCATAAGGGATGGTTTTCTCGACCAATATGTCGACGAACCAACTAGGGGGGAGGCCATCTTAGACTGGGTGTTGTGTAATGAGAGAGAATTAATTAGCAATCTCGTTGTGCGAGGCCCCTTGGGGAAGAGTGACCATAATATGGTGGAATTCTGCATTAGGATGGAGAATGAAACAGTTAATTCAGAGACCATGGTCCAGAACTTAAAGAAGGGTAACTTTGAAGGTATGAGGCGTGAATTGGCTAGGGTTGATTGGCGAATGATACTTAAGAGGTTGACTGTGGATGGGCAATGGCAGACATTTAGAGACCGCATGGATGAACTACAACAATTGTACATTCCTGTCTGGCGTAAAAATAAAAAAGCGAAGGTGGCTCAACCGTGGCTATCAAGGGAAATCAGGGATAGTATTAAAGCCAAGGAAGTGGCATACAAATTGGCCAGAAATAGCAGCGAACCCGGAGACTGGAAGAAATTTAGAACCCAGCAGAGGAGGACAAAGGGTTTGATTAGGGCAGGGAAAATGGAGTACGAGAAGAAGCTTGCAGGGAACATTAAGACGGATTGCAAAAGTTTCTATAGATATGTAAAGAGAAAAAGGTTAGTAAAGACAAATGTAGGTCCCCTGCAGTCAGAATCAGGGGAAGTCATAACGGGGAACAAAGAAATGGCGGACCAATTGAACAAGTATTTTGGTTCGGTATTCACTAAGGAGGACACTAACAACATTCCGGATATAAGAAGGGTCAGAGGGTCTAGTAAGGAGGAGGAACTGAGGGAAATCCTTATTAGTCGAGAAATTGTGTTGGGGAAATTGATGGGATTGAAGGCCAATAAATCTCCAGGGCCTGATGGACTGCATCCCAAAGTACTTAAGGAGGTGGCTTTGGAAATAGCGGATGCATTGACAGTCATTTTCCAACATTCCATTGACTCTGGATCAGTTCCTATGGAGTGGAGGGTAGCCAATGTAACCCCACTTTTTAAAAAAGGAGGGAGAGAGAAAACAGGGAATTATAGACCGGTCAGCCTGACATCGGTAGTGGGTAAGATGATGGAATCAATTATTAACGATGTCATAGCAGCACATTTGGAAAGAGGTGACATGATAGGTCCAAGTCAGCATAGATTTGTGAAAGGGAAATCATGCTTGACAAATCTTCTGGAATTTTTTGAGGATGTTTCCAGTAGAGTGGACAAGGGAGAACCAGTTGATGTGGTGTATTTGGACTTTCAGAAGGCTTTCGACAAGGTTCCACACAAGAGATTAATGTGCAAAGTTAAAGCACATGGGATTGGGGGTAGTGTGCTGACATGGATTGAAAAATGGTTGTCAGACAGGAAGCAAAGAGTAGGAGTAAATGGGTACTTTTCAGAATGGCAGGCGGTGACTAGTGGGGTACCGCAAGGTTCTGTGCTGGGGCCCCAGCTGTTTACACTGTATATTAATGATTTAGACGAGGGGATTAAATGTAGTATCTCCAAATTTGCGGATGACACTAAGTTAGGTGGCAGTGTGAGCTGCGAGGAGGATGCTATGAGGCTGCAGAGCGACTTGGTTAGGTTAGGTGGGCAAATGCATGGTCGATGAAGTATAATGTGGTTAAATGTGAGGTTGTCCACTTTGGTGGTAAAAACAGAGAGACAGACTATTATCTGAATGGTGACAGATTAGGAAAAGGGGAGGTGCAACGAGACCTGGGTGTCATGGTACATCAGTCATTGAAGGTTGGCATGCAGGTAGTTAAGAAAGCAAATGGCATGTTGGCCTGCATAGCGAGGGGATTTGAGTACAGGGGCAGGGAGGTGTTGCTACAGTTGTACAGGGCCTTGGTGAGGCCACACCTGGAGTATTGTGTACAGTTTTGGTCTCCTAACCTGAGGAAGGACATTCTTGTTATTGAGGGAGTGCAGCGAAGGTTCACCAGACTGATTCCCGGGATGGCGGGACTGACCTATCAAGAAAGACTGGATCAACTGGGCTTGTATTCACTGGAGTTCAGAAGAATGAGAGGGGACCTTATAGAAACGTTTAAAATTCTGATGGGTTTAGACAGGTTAGATGCAGGAAGAATGTTCACAATGTTGGGGAAGTCCAGAACCAGGTGTCACAGTCTAAGAATAAGGGGCAAGCCATTTAGGACCGAGATGAGGAGAAACTTCTTCACCCAGTTAGTGGTGAACCTGTGGAATTCTCTACCACAGAAAGTTGTTGAGGCCAATTCACGAAATATATTCAAAAAGGAGTTAGATGTAGTCCTTACTACTAAGCGGATCAAGGGGTATGGCAAGAAAGCAGGAATGGGGTACTGAAGTTGCATGTTCAGCCATGAACTCATTGAATGGCGGTGCAGGCTCGAAGGGCCGAATGGCCTACTCCTGCACCTATTTTCTATGTTTCTATGTTTCTGTTGACCTGTTTGTTTTATTACCGAGCAGCTCAGATACATCCTATGCTCCAGTGGATATTCATGAGCAGGGTCATGGAGGATGTTGAAAACAAAGACATGAATTTTAAAGTCAATATTCTGGGGGGAGTGGGGGGGGGCTGTGGTCAGGAAACAAGTGGAGGTTGGTGATGAAAAGGTTGATAGGTACACAAGACTTTATGGCCACGAAATTGGTCATTGCATAAGGTCTGCCCATTTCTCGGCGGTGCGTCATTTCAAACCTCCGGCATACCGCTGAGACCGAAGAGGAGAAAATCAGTCGATTTTCTTTTTGCCGTTATGTCGGCGGTATGCCAGCAGTTTGCTGCGGGCGCTAAGTAACATAGCAGTCGATTCAGATCGACTTTCTTTTCGATGGACGGTGCAGAAGTGAACTGCGCATGCGCGATATTTTTTCCCCGTTTTTTTCACAGAAGCATTTTACCCATGATTTTGGGCGTCAGGGGTCATCCGCACATGCACAATGAGTTGAAGAGGAGGGAGACAGAGTGAGGAGCAGCAAGCTAGTCGACGGTCAGTTACTTTAAAAACACATTGCAGAGTTAAAAACTATTCATAACAATTTATAATTCAACAGTTTGAACAAAAATATATATTTTGCAAAGCAAAAATCATAACAACATAAATATGATGGAAATATTTTTAAAAAGTCAAAGCGCAGGAACATCGAAAAGGAAGGAGGTTGAGGGTGCCCGCCTTCAACAAGACGGAGTTACCTGCCTTTCTCGACAATATTACAGAGAGGTGCTCCAAGCTAACGAAGGGTGCTCGTGGAACGCCCCCCCCCACCCCACCCAAAGAAGTACAACAGGATATGGAACAAGATCGGGGAGGCTGTGTCCTCCACAAGTACCATGGTACACACCGGGGAAAGGTGCTGTAAGAGGTGGAATGACCTGGTGAGGGTAGCAAAGTAATGATTTTATTTATGCACACCCCATGTGCCATGTACCATGTAAATGTAGGTTCAGTGTCACACGGATTATGTTATTTATCTTGAGGTTACGGCGATGTATTCGTGCTTTCAGGCAATGACGAGAGGATCAATGCAGTGTTCCTTTAATGTGCGTGTGACCCTGTGTGTCTGCGATGTTAAATGGATTGAAGATTTTTACTTTCATTTACTTTATTTTCTGCAGAAGAAGACATCTGCAATAGCAGCCAATCAGCAGCATACAGGGGGAGGATCCACCCAAGAGCAATTGACTGAAATAGAGATCCGTGCCCTGTCCCTGGTCAGGGATAGCAACCGTGCCACCACCAGCATTGCAGCTGACCCACTCACACAGGATGGTCAGTTGAATACAATCCCCGGTCTGTGTTGCGGTCCTGTCATGTCATGTAATGTAACTGTAACTTTAATGTTGGCCTGATGTAATGTAATGTAAGTTGATTGCACTGTAATGTTGGCTTCATGTGAGGTACTGCAATTTTGGGGGATTGTAACACAATGCATATATGTATTGTCTGTCTGCGATATGTAATGCAGTACTACAGCACTGGTGGACATTTAAGTAAGACTGCGATAAGTCATTGTTCTATGTACTCATGTAACCCTGACTCCTCCCCTGGTGCCAAGCATTTTTAAATATTGTTTTATACTTCCAGACTCGAACGATTCAGACCACACCGACAAAAGAGACCAGACGACAGACCCACTGCCTCCACCACTGGCATCACCCAGCCCTCTCCCGACTTTACCACTGGCAGAGATGATGAAGACGAAGAGGAAGAGGAAGAACTGCTGATCCTGGAGCCAGTGGAGGTGGAGGTGGGGGTGGAGACAGAGGAGGATACACCAGCTCCATGTGGGACAGTTGGAACATCCTCCACCACCGAGTCTGTATTCAGGGGATTCCCCCATGGTTCTTCTGATTCTGCGGGACTAAGCGGTGCACCCCCAGCAAGGCACCCGCGGTGTTGCAGCGCCTTTGCCACAGCGACGGAGGTTGATGCAAAAAAGGTCGGTTGCTGCACGACAGATAGGCGTGTAACAGAACATGGTGCGTCTGTCACAGGCCAGTGTCGACATAGTTCTACAGCTGCTCAAGGCCATGGCTACGATAGAGCCATGAAGTTTGTGGCTATCAGAACAGCAGTCAGAGGATACGTCGTGTCTGATCACCGCGATGGAGTGAACCACCAACTCCGTCGAAGCCATGCAGCAATCGACGGGATCGGGACATAGCGCGGAATCCCCCCATGCCACAGTAGTCAGGTCGACAGCACCTGAGGGTGGGGAGCTGCCTGCATCTTCCAGCCCTGAAGCTGCACCTTCCACATCACAAGCTTCTCCTGAGGCCCCATTTATTGCGCCTGCAATGTCTGACCCCCAACGACAGCAACAGCACTCGGGGTGCAGTGGTGTACGCCGGCTTGGTACCACCGCGGGGAGGTCCAGGCTCAAGGGCATTGGGAAAGGGAAGGGCGGGAATAAGAAAGGGGGGGAATAGTCCCAAGGGTGGTGTAGCACGCGGTCAAGGTCGAGGTCATGGTCGTGGTCGAGGACAGTAAAGGGTCTTTTGTTGTACTTGTTCATTGAATAATTGAAGTTTGAGAAAAGTTTATTAAAGTTGTTAAAGTTTTAGAAACATAGAAAATAGGTGCAGGAGTCGGCCATTTGGCCCTTCGAGCCTGCAGCACCATTCAATAAGATCATGGCTGATCATTCACCTCAGTGCCCCTTTCTTGATTTCTCTCCATACCCCTCGATCCCTTTAGCCGTAAGTGCCATATCGAACTCCCTCTTGAATATATCCAATGAACTGGCATCAACAACTCTCTGCGGCAGGGAATTCCACAGGTTAACAACTTTATGAGTGAAGAAGTTTCTCCTCATCTCAGTCCTAAATGGCCTACCCCTTATCCTAAGATTGTGTCCTCTGGTTCTGGACTTCCCCAATATCGGGAACATTCTTCCCACATCTAACCTGTCCCGTCCCGTCAGAATCTTATACGTTTCTATGAGATCCCCTCTCAGCCTTCTAAACTCCAGTGTATAAAGGCCCAGTTGATCCAGTCTCTCCTCATCGGTCAGTCCAGCCATCCCTGGGATCAGTCTGGTGAACCTTTGTTGCACTCCCTCAATAGCAAGAACATCCTTCCTCAGATTAGGAGACCAAAACTGAACACAATATTCCAGGTGAGGCCTCACCAAGGCCCTGTTCAATTACAGTAAGTCCTCCCTGCTCCTATACGCAAATCCCCTAGCTATGAAGGCCAACATGCCATTTGCCTTCTTCACCGCCTGCATGTCAACTTTCAATGACTGATGAACCATGACACCCAGGTCTCGCTGCACCTTCCCTTTTCATAATCTGCCGCCATTCAAATAATATTCTGCCTTCGTGTTATTGCCTCCAAAGTGGATAATCTCACATTTATCCACATTATACTGCATCTGCCATGCATTTGCCCACTCACCTAACTCCTGTCCAAATCACCCTGCAGCCTCTTAGCATCCTCCTCACAGCTCACACCGCCACCCAGTTTAGTGTCATCTGCAAACTTGGAGATATTACATTCAATTCCTTCATCCAAATCATTAATGTATATTGTAAAGAGCTGGGGTCCCAGCACTGAGCCCTGCAGCACTCCACTAGTCACTGCCTCCCATTCCGAAAAGGACCCGTTTATCCCGACTCTCTGCTTCCTGTCTGCCAACCAATTCTCTATCCACACCAGTACATTACACCCAATACAATGTGCTTTGATTTTGCACACCAATCTCTTTTGTGGGACCTTGTCAAAGGCCTTTTGAAAGTCTAAATACACCACATCCACAGGTTCTCCCTTGTCCACTCTATTGGTTACAATCTCAAAACATTCCAGAAGATTTGTCAAGCATGATTTCCCCTTCATAAATCCATGCTTTTTGGACCGATCCTGTCACTGCTTTCCAAATGCGCTGCTATTTCATCTTTAATAATTGATTCCAACATTTTCCCCACTACCAATGTTAGGCTAACTGGCCTATAATTTCCCGTTTTCTCTCTCCCTCCTTTTTTAAAAAGTGATGTTACATTAGCTACCCTCCAGACCATAGGAACTGATCCAGAGTTGATAGACTGTTGGAAAATGATCACCAATGCATCCACTATGGCCACTTCCTTAAGTTCTCTGGGATGCAGACAATCAGGCCCCGGGGATTTATCGGCCTTTAATCCCATCAATTTCCCCAACACAATTTCCTGCCTAATAAGGATATCCTTCAGTTCCTCCTTCTCTCGAGACCCTCGGTCCCCTAGTACATCCAGAAGGTTATTTGTGTCTTCCTTCGTGAAGACAGAACCAAAGTATTTGTTCAATTGGTCTGCCATTTCTTTGTTCCCCATTATAAATTCACCTGAGTCCGACTGCAAGGGACCTACGTTTGTCTTCACTAATCTTTTTCTCTTCACATATCTATAGAAGCTTTTGCAGTCAGTTTTTATGTTCCCAGCAAGCTTCCTCTCGTACTCTATTTTCCCCCTCCTAATCAAACCCTTTGTCCTCCTCTGCTGAATTCTAAATTTCTTCCAGTCGTCAGGTTTGCTGCTTTTTCTGGCCAATTTATATGCCTCTTCCTTGGATCTAACACTATCCTTAGTTTCCCTTGTTTGCCATAGTTGAGTCACCTTCCCCAATTTTATTTTTACTCCAGACAGGGATGTACAATTGTTGAAATTCATCCATGTGATCTATAAATATTTGCCATTGCTTATCCACTGTCAACCCTTTAAGTATCATTTGCCAGTCTATTCTAGCCAATTCACGCCTCATGCCGTTTTCCTTAAGTTCAGGACCCTCATCTCTGAATTAACTGTGTCACTTTCCATCTTAATAAAGAATTCTACCATATTATGGTCACTCTTCCCCAAGGGGCCTCGCACAACAAGATTGTTAATTAGTCCCTTCTCATTACACATCACCCAGTCTAGGATGGCCAGCTCTCTAGTTGGTTCCTCGTCATATTGGTCAAGAAAACCATCCCTAATACACTCCAGAAATCCTTCTCCACCGCTTTGCTACCAGTTTGGTTAGCCCAATCTATATGTAAATTAAAGTCGCCCATGATAACTGCTGTACCTTTATTGCACACATCCCTTATTTCTTGTTTGATGCTGTCCCCAACCTCACTACTACTGTTTGGTGGTCTGTACACAACTCCCACCAGCGTTTTATGCCCTTTGGTATTCCGTAGCTCCACCCATACCGATTTCACATTTTTTTGTTAAAGTTCTTACAGTAGTTTTATGGTTATAAGTTTTACAAAGTGTTCAAATTGTTGTATATTTTTGACATTTTTACATAAACATTTGAATTGAATTTAAGCATTCTTATACAGTGTCAAGCTTTTGGGGTAACAGGCATCAGGGTCATCAGGTCCCAAAACGCAGCTCTCCACATTCAAGCAAAACGTTCATTCATGAGCTGCTACTGTAACAATTTTGCAGTGGCATATGCTCCGCGTGCCCTCCGCTGTGGTGTTGGGGGGCTGGCGGCTGGGGGGGGGGGGGTCCCATGGGTTCATCTGGATGCTTCTCATCCTCCTCCCTCTCATTTTCCTCTTCTTCCTCCTCTGTCTCCTGCACTCTCTCCCCGGGTGGTCCCGCAGGCCCCTGTGGCAATTCCTGTCCCTGCATGATTGCTAAACAATGGAATATGCAGCACACCACTGTGACCTGAGCAACCTGCTCAGGGTGGTATTGCAGCCTGCTTCCCAGTGATCCAAGCATCGAAAGTGCTGCTTCAGCACTCCAACTGTCTTTTTGATAATATTATGTGTGGCTATATGGATCTTATATCGTTGCTCGGCTTCTGTCCGAGGGTTCCGCAGGGGGGTCAAGAGCCAGGTGGCGAGGCCGTACCCTTTGTCCCCCAGCATCCAGCATTTACCTTGTGGCTCAGACTTCAACAGGTCAGACACAGTGCTCTCACGCAAGATGTGCACATCATGGATGCTCCCTGGAAAGTTGGCATTCACTGCCATTATGCGCTGCGTATGGTCGCATACAAGCTGCACGTTGAGGGAGTGAAATTCCTTACGGTTTCGGTACACCTCCGCCTCCTGTAATGGTGCTCGCATGACAATATGGGTACAGTCAACAGCACCCTGCACCTTGGGGAAGCCGGCAATGTATGCAAATCCCAAAGCCCTCTCACTCTGTGTCTTCCTGGTCATTGGGAAGTTTATAAATTCCATCCGGCGTGCATACAATGCTTCAGTTACCTGTCGAATGCACCGATGGGTAGCGTACTGAGAAATTGAGCATATGCCCCCAGCTGATGTCTGAAAAGAGCCACATGCATAAAAGGAAACTGCTGCGGTCACCTTCATCTTGACAGAGAGTGCAGTAATGTTGGTGGTACTGGGCTGCAGGTCTGCCTTAATGAGCTGGGAAATCTCATTGATCACCTCTTTTCGGAAGCGCAGCCTTCGAACGCATTATCGATCGGTCAGGTCCAAGTATGAACGCTTCTCCCTGAAAATCCTTTGCAGGTAAGGCCTTCTCCTCCTCATCAGTCTGCAACGTCCTCCATTACCCTGATAACTCTGCTCAATAAACCTTCTCACATCTGGATCGTCCATTAGACAGGTAGTCAACAATACAGGCTGAGATAGTACAGACCCCATTCTTTTTAAACCTCCAGACTATTTTTCAATGAAAAAAATTTAACTAAAATGCCTTTGATAATAAGTTACTCAGTACCAATAAAAATACCTTTATAAATCGCACTGTAAAGTCACTGTTCAACTCAGAAATACAGAGATGCTGCTTTAGCTGACTGTTCCCGATTTTAAAATGGCGGCTCCGAGCATTCCGCCCATTCCTGCCCACTTAACATCGCTTAAAACCACCTTTTCCAGGATGGTATGTAGCTCCGGTGGTATGTCGACGGTATGCGATGAAAATCGGACTTTTTGGGCGGTATGCGGGCGGTCCTGCACGGCGGAAGGTGTTATATCGCTCGCCGGCATGTCAATGATGAATATTCCGCCGGGCGGTATGTAGATGTTTTTTCACCAAAATCGCATTTTTGAGCGGTAAGCAGGCGGTAGGGGGCGGTATGTCCATGAATTTGGGCCCTATGTGAGATTGGATACAGGCTGTAACATTCTGGGAGAGTGTTTAAATTCAACTCAGTTTGTTAAGATGAAAATCTACTCTCTCTGTTGCCAATAAAGATAGGAAGTGAAAGGAGCTTAGGTTGCCTCAACCCAATTCCCAGTGAACATGGGTCCACAGCACAAAATTGGCAGTCAAATTGGAAGAATTCACTTGGATGTTTAAAGGGTGCTTGTGTGATGGTAAGTTGAAGATAGGTTTTTTCTGGCAGAACAGAAGGAGCTCTACTCTGCACTTTGCCTATGCTGTAATTTGATTGAGAGCACTTAATGCCAAAATTGGAAAAGCATCTCATTTCCCAGCATCAATATCCTTTGCCTTGAAGAGCAAAAACATTGTCCCCACCCACAATAAATTATTTTTCTTTAAACAAAAAAAATCTATGGCAGTTGCAAATTTCAAGTCTTACAGGCATGATATGTAAACTGATAATCAGCTCATTTCCAATATGGTACAATATAACTTAGGGTTGTTTCAAGGCCAACTGTTTTAAATGTAAGCCACATAATGAACATATGAAGGCTATGAAAAGAGTATGTTTTATGCCCAACAGCAAAGGAGTTACAACTTGTAACTGCAGGAAGCCTTGTTGCTGATGGAGGAAACAGTATTTATCTAACCGCCGCACAATTATTTCTTCCAATATGTCCTGTGTAAATGACATACAACTGCACAATGTGTATGATATGACTTCTGTGTCAGCTTTTATGTGAAGTACTGCTTTTATGCGCAACTATTCTTAAGAGTACTTTGTCAGAAACATTCAAATAATTTTAAAATATGAAAAATCAAGGCCAAAATACATCTTTAAGTCACAGAGAAAATTAAATCAAGAATTAAAGAAGACTTCAAAAAAATGTGAACTCCACTGCCAATTGTTCTGCACTAGTTAATTACCTGAATTTACCAGTTGCTGTTCCATGATCCCACAACCGAGGACCTCCATCCACTCTCCTTGGAACTTGATCTCCATTTCAAAGGAAGGGTGTGTAAATGGAAAATAGCAATCCACCCATCTAATTTCCAGTCCTGTTGCAAGGCAAATATGACAGCATTAGGGACTCCTGCAAAAATTTACTCTTCAGCTAATTACACCAATTACTGAATTCCAGGAAAATAAATAGCAAACAAACCCATTTAGAACAGTTTTGTGCACAGCAATAAATCTTTAAACACAGGAAGAAAATAGTCATGTCTTTTCCAATATGAAGAGTGCTTTGTGCAGTTCAGGCCTCCTCCAAAACAAAATCAATCACTTGTCAAATTCTCACGGCGACCTGGCATGCAAGGAAAAATGAGCCAAGATCACTGGGAAGCAGGTAATCCTATTAAAAATCTAAACTGGTA
The DNA here is from genome assembly GCF_044704955.1 of Pristiophorus japonicus. NCBI lineage: Eukaryota > Metazoa > Chordata > Chondrichthyes > Pristiophoridae > Pristiophorus > Pristiophorus japonicus. The sequence continues at coordinate 19,996,787 of NC_091981.1, forward strand.
ACGACTAGTAACTTCTCAAAAATGATAAAGTAGGCTTGGCCTTCTCGATGGACTTCAAAGATTTTCATTTTTTAAATCAATCGCTGTTAACCATCACTCCTTTTATTAATCTCTCATTTTAGAACAAGAAAATTAATTTGCAATATCAGTCTGAAAATATTAATAGAATGTGAAAGTGTGTGTTGGACAGGTCTCTGTCTTGACTTGAATTATAGCTGCACATCATATTACTTCTTGAATCTGCTAGATTTAGTATCAATTCATTTGGGACTTTATAAAATGCTGCACTTATAAGCTAGTTTACTGTCAAAGTGCATTGAGACACCTTGTGGTCTTATTTTGGCTTCTGATTAGTAGGCTGTGCGACAAAGTGGAATCACAGAGATTGGTATATTTGCCTTGCCTAAATACATTGCTTGTATGTTTATGTTTCATCCATTGTGCGGCAAATTCCTTTGTGAATGCATAGTAAAAAACTTTGAGTTTAGTTCATTTTTTCCCCTAAAGCCTTTGTTCTCTGAAGAATAAAACAAGAATTACTTACTTTGATATGACACTTCATCAATTTCATCAACGTGAGATGTACTGTTAATCCTTATACCTGAACATGCACGCACAAGTGCTGTTGTAGCAGAACATACAGAGGCATCACTAAAACCATGTGGTGGTAGAAGTGAAACGTTAATATTTTGTGCATCTATAATTTATACTTTGAGATTAAAGAATTTAACACTCCATTTTGTTTGTTAATAAATATACAAACAAGAATTGTAATTTTCAATCTCAATCCTTCACTACCCTAAATAACAACTGTTGTTCAAGCAGTATGCAAGCAGTATGCAGTACAGGACTTCAATGACAACTATGTCAATCCACTGCAATGCTTGAAAAAGAAAATCTAATCATCAGTACCTCTTGAAAAATACATCTGTAGATTTTCCATGGCTTTGCTCACCGGTAAACCAGGGCCTCAAGGTTTAATTTGTTAGGTTTAATGCGATCCCACCGCAGCCCAATGCTACAATGCAGCAGGTTATCTAACGAAGCAACATAGGATGACTGACACAAGGTACATGGTCGACTGGTACTGAAACATGCAGGCTTCACAGATATAATATTTATAATATCACTAGTTGATCTCCCGTAGTATTACCCATGGGGAGGCCAGATCATCTGTAGTTTTCAGGGGTTAGAAGGAAAGGGATAATTGAGCCAGAGCATCTGGATGTAATTCATTCCCCATTTTAAACTTAAACATTCTGTCCTTATTTTTATATAGTTCCACTGTAAATTCCTATGTCCTTATTTATAATGGAAACTACCGATGTAAGTTTGTCATGCTATACTTGCATCCTTCTGCCAGTGCTGGTGCTGCAGAATGGGAGGACACAGGGGTTGAGTGGATAGATCAAAGCAATTTAAGGAGAGGAAGGGTTCATTTTAATTATTCCCCTTTACCTCTCCTCTCCTTACTGTTCTTCCCCACTGTTCTCTCCTTCCTAAACCCCCCCTTTTTTCACCCCACTCTCCACCCTTGCAGCTCAGTGGAAGGGAGTTAGGCCAAGGGATCTATTACGTTACCTGTTCTTTACATTGCTAGCACAGAATGCCTATGAAGCCTGCAGTTCTTTGAATGGTTGGGAAGGCATATGTGCTTTTTCCCTCTTGCTTGGTTTGCCAATGAGTTGAAGGTGGGGGGGGAGTGGGGGGGTGGTGGTAGGAGAGGTGTAACTTGGGTCACAAATGGCAGATTTCAGAACGGAGGTAGGGATTCCTTTTCCCAGGCCATGGTATTCCACGAGTTGCACTTCCATTTGCACTTCCATTTGGAATTTCTAACAATTATTTCACGAACAATGGACATGTTTTTGTTCTTTGCCGAGTTTTTCACAGCAACAATTCTTAGTGGATGAGTGAATATACTGTGGATTTAAGGACAAATGTTTGTAATAGCCAGCAGAGAAAAGAATATGGGATGAAAAAACAAGTTCGGTTTAAAATTGTAATGGGAGTTTTCAAAGTGAAGGCCAAAGCAATACATAGAATAAAGAAATCTATAGTTTTTTTTTAATGCTAAAAGATGGAGAGAATAAACTTTGGCCCTGAAATTGTGGTCAGTGGCGTAGCTAAGGACTACACTGCCGACCTCTGAAAAAATCCTCACTTACCTGGTGCGAGGCCCCTTCCAAAAATTTGTGTTGTTTCGCTGCATAGTAGAGGGCAGCGTAGTGGCCCACGGATCCCAGGGCTGCACAGTGTGCGTAAGCATACCTGGGATCACATGAGGCGGTGCGCCAATCAGGAAACAAAAATCTCCGATACCCGACATCAATCAAATTTTAAATTCACACATTACACCATTTATCTCACTCATGGATTATCAGTGAAAGTCCATAATAATCAAGTGAGCATGGTCTATTTATCCTTGGTTAAGCTCAGCACGTCATTACCCACAATAAGGAAATGCAGTGATTTTTTTTCCAATCTTCAATTAAATGCACTGAAATGACAACATTGCTTAATTTAACAAGTCTTGCAGTCTGAGGAAATTGATCATGACAAGTAGTCAAACCTATTCACTGAACTTCATTGCCCTGATGTGCTGTAAAATATGCCATTTCAGCAAAGCATATGGTAAAATAAACACGGATCCCTTTTCAAGCACTCAAGCTGCTGTTTTGATGTTCACCCATATCCCTCCTCCCCTTACACTGTGCAAAGTTTGCACCAGCCGTAAAATGTTCCTGTGTAATTGCTGGGCAGTTGGTGGGCAATTAGCCCAACTCTGCATTATCAATGAGGATAAAACATTCGCAGCGAATGATCTGTTAAGTCAGAACCTGACAGATCGCAAGTTCAGGATTTAGCGCATGCGCTTGGAAATCCCAAACTTGTGGTTAATTTCAAAGGTGGTAAGATGGCATACTCTCAAATCGACTGCAAATTCTGCTTCTTTAAACGTAAAAACAAAACTTAACTGCTGACGAATCTATGATGGCAGCAAAAGGCTCTGAATTTCTTTCTGTGAGGCTCCATGAAGATGTTCATAGATTTGACGCCAAGTGGCCAGATTGTGTAATTACAGTGTGACAAGTTTACATTAGCCAAAAACATTATAAATGTGGATACTGGAAATTAAAATGGGCAAAAATTGAGAAAAAGAGTGTGACAAAAATGTGACAACAGGAAGTTAAGTGGTGCAGATACGAAGATGTAAGCAGCCTTCTTTGTTCTTCCCTTCCCAAAAACTAGTTATTCTCAGCTATTTACATTTATTTTGTTCTTATCTCTCACAGTGGATTTTTAAAGTTGCTTAAGCGGTGGCTCACCACCACCTTCTCAAGGGCAATTAGTGACAGACAATAAATGCTGGTTTTGCCAGCGATGCCCACATCCCATGAACGAATAAAGCTGCAAATACGTAAATTTAGTTGTTTATTTATTCTTCCCTCTTCCCTCCCCAAAACATACCTTATATGATTCTAAAGATAGGTTTCTTTCCTTTACTTCCCACAATGGTTTTCTAGCTTCAAACACTTGCTGTTGTACTCTTGCACCAGGGAGTTTTTATTCCCACCATCAAGCAACTTGTACAGGTGGTCATTCTCCAGGCCTGACTGAGTCCAGCTGCAATGGCTGAACTCAGCATCAATGTTTCTCAAAGATATGCTCTCCACCCTCAGTGCAAACGTTAATCCCTCTCACTGTTGCAAACATCCCTCATCCTAAGCAACTTACTTAGCTCATAAATTTTTTTAGCAGCTTAAAGTGTATAAAATGCTGAAAAAACATGAAAAATAACTATCCCATATTCCAGGCTCTAGAAGTTCACCCACAACTGAGATAAAACTAATTGGTCTATAAATTTTTGGGTTATCCATTTCTTGAGCAGCAGTGTTACTTTTGTCACATTCCAATCCTTTGGCACAATTCCCATTTGCAAGAATCTTTAAAAATTCTGGTAATAACTCTGCTTTCTCCTAACCAACCTCATTCAGTACTCCGGATTGTGCCCCATCTGGGCTTGAGGACCTTTCTGTTTTTAATTTCGCAAACATTTTTAATAGCTTCCTTTTAAGTATTTTTCTCTAATAGTAGATCTTTCACATATCCCTCAGGTATTCCTACTTTTACTTTCCTCGTGGTTGTGTACAACTGAGTAGCTTGCTAGACCATTTCAGAGGGCAGTTACGAGTCAACACAATGCTGTGGGTCTGGCGTCATTCAATGCCTCAATCACAAATACAAGATGGCTGACTTTGTCTCTAAGTCAACATGTTGAAAGGTCAAATAATTTTACTTTAGCAATTTCAATTTAGTTAATTAAATAAATCCGGAATTTACCATTAAACTACCGGATCGTCGTAAAAACCCATCTGGTTCACTAATGTCCTTTAGAGAAGGAAATCTGCCATCCTTACCTGGTCTAGCCTATATGTGACACCAGACCCACAGCAATGTGTTGACTCTTAACTGCCCTCTGAAATGGTCTCGTAAGCTACTCAGTTGTACACAATCACTACGAAAAACAATGAGAAGAAGAAAACCGGACGGACCACCTGACATCAACCTCGGCACTGGCTACGGACACGACAATGGCACACCAAGCCCAGTCGACCCTGCAAAGTCCTTCTCACCAACATCTGGGGACTTGTACCAAAATTGGGAGAGCTGTCCCACAGACTAGTCAAGCAACAGCCTGACATAGTCATACTCACAGAATCATATCTTCCAGCCAATGTCACAGACTCCTCCATCATCATCTCTGGGTATGTCCTGCCCACCGGCAGGACAGACCCACCAGGGGTGGTGGCACAGTGGTATACAGTCAGGAGGGAGCAGCCTTGGGAGCCCTCAACATTGACTCCGGACACCATGAAGACTCATGGCTTCAAGTCAAGCATGGGTAAGGAAACCTCCTGCTGATTACCACCTACCGCCCTCCCTCAGCTGATGAATCAGTACTCCTCCATGTTGAACAGGACTTGGAAGAAGCACTGAGAGTAGCAAGGGCACAAAAAGTACTCTGGATGGACTTCAATGTCCATTTATCAAGAGTGGCTCGGTAGCACCACTACTGACTGAGCTGGCAGCATCCTGAAGGACATATCTACCAGACTGGACCTGCAACAAGCGATGAAAGAACCAACTCAAGGGAAAAGCCTACTTGACCTTGTCCTCATCAATCTCCCTTTCGCAGATGCATCTATCCATGACAGCATTGGCAGCAGCGACCACCTTACAGTCATTGTGGAGACGAAGTACCGTCTAAATGGGATAGATTCAGAACAAATATAACAGCTCAAAACTGGGCATCCATAAGGTGCTGTGGGCCATCAGCACAGCAGAATTGTACACCACCACAATCTGAAACCTCATGGCCCGGTATATCCCTCAGTCTACCATTACCATCAAGCCAGGGGCCTGGTTCAATGAAGGGTGTAGAAGAGCATGCCAGGAGCAGCACCAGGCATATCTAAAAATGAGGTGCCATCCTGGGGAAATTGCAACACAGGACTACATGCATGCTAAAAAGCGGAAGCAGCATGCTATAAACAAGGCTAAGCGATCCCACAACCAACGGATCAGATTAAAGCTCTGCAGTCCTGCCTTATCCAGTCGTGAATGGTGGTGGACCATGAAGCAACTAACAGGAGGAGGAGGCTCCATGAATATCCCCATCCTCAATGATGGTGGAGCCCAACACGTGAGTGCAAAAGACAAGGCTTAAGCCTTTGCAACCATCTTCAGCCAGAAGTATCGAGTGGATGATCCATATCAGCCTCCTCCAGAGGTTCCCACCAGTCTTCAGCCATTCTGTTCACTCCACGTGATATCAAGAAAAGGCTGAGCGTACTGGCTACAGCAAAGGCTATGGGCCCCGACAACATCCCAGCTGTCGTGCTGAAGACTTGTGATCCAGAACTAGCCGAGCCTTTAACCAAGCTGTTCCAGTACAGCTACAACACTGGCATCTATCCAACAATGTGGAAAATTGCCCAAGTGTGTCCCATCCACAAAAAACAGGACAAATCCCATCAAGCCAATTATCGCCCCCATCAATCTTTTCTCAATCATCAGCAAAGTGATGGAAGGTGTTGTCAACAGTGCTATCAAGCGGCTCCTACTCACCGATGTCCAGTTTGGGTTCCGCCAGGACCACTTGGCTCCAGACCTCATTACCGTCTTGGTCCAAACATGGACAAAAGAGCTGAATTCCAGAGGTGAGGTGAGAGTGACTGTCCTTGACATCAAGGCAGCATTTGACAGAGTGTGGCACCAAGGAGCCCTAGTAAAACTGAAGTCAATGGGAATCAGGGGGGAAACTCTCCACTGGCTGGAGTCATACCTAGCACAAAGGAAGATGGTTGTGGTGGGTGGACGTCAATCATCACAGCCCCAGGACATCACTGTAGGCTCAGAGCAGTGTCCTAGGCCCAACCATCTTCAGCTGCTTCAGCAATGACCTTCCCCCCATCATGTCGGAAGTGGGGAAGTTCACTGATGACTTCAGTGTGTTCAGTGCCATTCGCAACTCCTCAGATAATGGAGCAGTCCATGCCTGCATGCAACAAGACCTGGACGATATTCAGGCCTGGGCTGATAAGTGGCAAGTAACATTCGCGCCACACAAGTGCCAGCAATGACTAGCCCCAACAAGCGAGAGTCTAACCACTGCCCCTTGACATTCAACAGTATTATCATCGCCGAATCCCCCACCATCAACATCCTGGGGGGTCACCATTGACCAGAAACTTAACTGGACCAGCCACATAAGCACTGCGGCAACAAGAGCAGGTCAGAAACTGGGTATTCTGTGGCGGGTGTCTCACCTCCTGACTCCCAAAGCCTTTCCACCATCTACAAGGCACAAGTCAGGAGTGTGATGGAATACTCTCCACTTGCCTGGATGAGTGCAGCTCCAACAACACTCAAGAAGCTCGACACCATCCAGGACAAAGCAGCCCACTTGATTGGCAGCCAATTCACCACCTTAAACATTCACTCCCTCCATCACCGACGTATCGTGGCTGCAGTGTGTACCTTCTAAAAGATGCACTGCAGCAACTCACCAAGGCTTCTTCGGCAGCACCTCCCAAACCCGCCACCTATACCACCTAGCAGGAGTAGGGCAGCAGGCACATGGGAACACCACCACCTGCAAGTTCCCCTCTAAGTCACACACCATCCTGACTTGGAAGTATATTGGTGTTTCCTCATCGTCACTGGGTCAAAATCCTCGAACTCCCTCCCTAATATCACTGTAGGAGTACCTTCACCACAAGGACTGCAGCGGTTCAAGAAGGCGGCTCACCATCACCTTCTCAAGGGCAAATAAGGATGTGCAATAAATGCTGGTCTGGCCAGCGATGCCACATCCCTGGAACGAACCAAAAAAATAGAAAAGCTATATGCTGCTTGCAAGCTGCATGTTCAGCATTATTGAGCGAGACTGTAAGGAAGTTTAATTAAGAAAATAAGAAAAGGAGACTTCCAATGACATCATGACATGGCCAGCAGCCTAAGGAAGGAGCTCCAGACCACAATGTCAATTTCTACCAGACTATTCTGCCATAAAACTTGAAACCCCAAAGAAACAATCCAGTGCAGCATTATATAACATGCATCCGAGGAGAGCCAAGAAAAAGAATGGCAAATAACCCTTCAAAGAAAATCCCAACTCAACAGGCATGTCCCTCCCACGTGTACCATCAATCATGGGGAGTTCCCGACTTCCCATCCCAGCGAATAGGTCAGTCCAATATTTAAAATGCCTACTCCAGCCAGCACTGCAACTTAGCTGAATAGGTGTTGATATTAGTGGACAACCCAAATTGACTATGGTAAACCCATGACATGGTGTACTTAAGACCTCCAAAATGCATTTGATGAAGTTTCACATGAAACGTTAAGCGCAAAGGTGTGGCGGCAAAAGGTAAAACGTAGCAATGGATAAGAAATTGGCTAAAAGGGTAGAAAACAATGTGTATTGGTTAAAGGAAGCATGCCGGAATGGGGGGCTGGGTGAGGGAGAGTACGGAATGGGATGACCCAGGGCTTGGTTTTGAGCCCACCATGATTTCCAATTTAAATCAATGACTTGGAATCAAAAACTAAATGCAAATTGGTCAGATTTGAAAATACCAAATTAGGAAGGTCAGTGAAATCAAAGGAGGTAGCCTAGAAATTACAAAATAGATTAGTCGAAAGAATGGCAAATGAAATTTAATGCAGACAAGTGTAAAGTACTGCACATAGGAAGGAAAAATGGGTTACTTACATACTCAGTGAATAGTGTTGAAACAGCTAATTATGAAGTTGAAATTGACCTAGGAGGCTTTGTTGACTGAACGCTTAACATGTACAACTAATGCAGAACAGTAATCAAGAAAGCCATTTGGATATTGAACAACATAGACAAAATAGTAGAACACGAGTCAGACAAAATTTTATAAAACTGTACAATGTTCTGGTCAGGGTACACTTTGTGTATTGTATCAGTTCTGGTTGACAATATACATATATGCACTGGAGAGGGTGCACAGTAGAGCCACAAGGTTGATCCCCAATGTCAGCAGTCTGAGCTACGAGGAAACACAGGAGAGACTTTGGCTTTTCCGCCTGGACAGGAGGCAACTAACAGGTGATCTTATTCCCGCCCCTGGAGTCCCCCAAGAATCTATCCTCGGCCCCCTCCAATTTCTCCTTTAGTGTACCCTCCAGCCACCCTGCAATACTATGTAGGTATATTATTCCACGCTGCTGCCCCCATTTTGGTCATTCATGACTCGACCAAATGTTTAACCGCGCACCCCCTCCCCCGTGATTTATATTATGATATTATTAAATGTATTGTCGATGGTTCAAAAAGCAACATTCCTTTACGGCACAAAAAACCCACAGGAAAAGTGGTCCAACCATGGCTAACAAGAGAAGTTAAAGACAATATTAGATCAAAGGAAAAGGCTTATAATGTTGTCAAAAAGAGCAGTAAGCCTGAGGATTGCGAAGATTTTAGAATTCAGCAAAGTAGGACCAAGAAATTGATAAAGAAAGGGGAAATAGAATATGAGAGTAAACTAGCGAGAGACATAAAAACAGACTGTAAAAGCTTCTATAGGTATGTAAAAAGGAAAAGATTCGCGAAATTAAATGTGGGTCCCTTACAGGTTGAGATAGGAGAAATGATAACAAGGAATAAGGAAATGGCAGAGAAATTAAACAAATACTTTGTGTCTGTCTTCACAGAAGAAGACACAAAAAACCTCCCGGAAATAGTGGAGAGTCAAGGGTCTAGCAAGAATGAGGAACTGAAAGATATTTGCATTAGTAAAAAAATGGTACTGGAGAAATTAATGGTACTAAAAGCCGATAAATTCCCTGGACCGGTGGCCTACATCCTTAGGTTTTGAAAGAGGTGGCTGCAGAGATAGTGAATGCATTGGTTGTCATCTTCCAAAATTCCATAGATTCTAGAAAGTTACCTATGGATTGGAAGGTAGCAAGTGTAACCCCGCTTTTTAAGAAAGGAGGGAGAGAGAAAATGGGGAACTATAGACGAGTTAGCTTGACATCACTCTAGGGAAAATGCTAAAATCTATTATTAAGGACGTTGTAACAGGGCACTTTGAAAATAATAACAGGATTTGGCAGAGTCAACATGGATTTAAGAAAAGGAAATCATGTTTGGTGAATCTGTTAAGAGTTTTTTGAGGTTGTAACTAGCAGAATAGATAAGGGGGAACCAGTGGATGTGGTGTATTTGGATTTTCAGATGGCATTTGACAAGGTGCCCCACAAGAGGTTATTAAACAAAATTAGGGCTGATAGGATTGGGGTAATATACTAGCATGGACTGAGGATTGGTTAATGGACAGAAAACTGAGAGTAGGAATAAACGAGTCATTTTCGGGTTGGCAGACTGTAACTAGTGGGGTACCGCAAAGATCAGTGCTTGGGCATCAACTATTTACAATATGTATCAAATGATTTGGATGAGGAGGCCAAGTGTAATATATTCAAGTTTGCTGATGATACAAAGCTAGGCGGGAATGCAAGTTGTGAGGAGGATGCAAAGAGGCTTCAAGGGGATATAGACAGGCTAAGTGAGTGGGCAAGAACATGGCAAATGGAATTTTGGGCCCAAGTTTCCACGTGATTTGCGCCTGATTTTTAGGAGCAACTGGTGGAGAACGGACTATCTTAGAAATCGCAATTCTCCACATTTTTTTTCTGCAGTTCTAGTCAGGTAGAACAGTTCCACTTTGGAACAGAATTTTTTCTTCAAAAGGGGGCGTGTCCGGCCACTGACGCCTGATTTCAAAGTTTCCACAGTGAAAACTACTCCAAACTAACTTAGAATGGAGCAAGTGAAGATTTTTGTAGAACTGAAAAAACCTTGTCTACACATTAAAAAATCAGGCGCAGGTTACAAATTAGGCGTCCAGAACGAGGTGGGGGGGATGGGGGGGGGGAAGGGAAGTCATTAAATTCTATAATAAATCCTTATTTATACTTCTACAAATATTATACAAATAAATCCAACCTGAATAAACATTTATAAGCAAAGAAAAGATTAAATAAACCATCTTCCTACCTGTGTGAAAATGCTTCAGCCACGGAGAATGTTGCAGGCGTTCGTTCCCGCGGGGGGGGGGGAAGGAAACAGCCGTTCGTTCCCGCGGAGCGGGAGGGGAGGAGGAGGCAGCCGTTCGTTCCCGTGGGGGGGGGGGGGAAGGAGACAGTGAGAAGGCTGCAAGAAGCCTCAGTGCTGATGGCAATGTGCTTTTATTAAAAAATGTTCAAAAATTAAACAGCTACAAAGAACTACAAAAATGGCCGAGTGCCAATGTTTCCTTCACACTGCGCGTGCGCGAACGCTTCAACACACACGCACAGCGTTGCCGGCAGGAAAAAAACTAATTTAAATGGTACCCGCCCCCTCCCACTTACAAAATCGTCGCGAGTGTAGGCTCCGCCCTCCTGGGCGCCGCGCCAAACAGACAAGGAGCTGCAGGGCGCTCCAGAATCGCGCGTTTCTTTTCCGGCGCCATTTTAGGCGCGAAAAACGGACGCCCAGCTCGGAGGGGCGCCCGTTTTTTATCGTGTGGAAACTTGGGCCCATAATGTGGAGAAATGTGAAGTTACCCACTTCAGTAGGAAAAGCAGAAAAGCAGAGTTTTTTTTCAATGGTGAGAGATTGGGAAATGTTGCTCTTCAGAGCGATCTGGGTGTCCTTGTACACGAATCACTGAAAGTTAACATGCAAATACAGCAAGCAATTAAGAAAGCAAATGGTATGTTGGCCTTTATTACAAGAGGACTTGAGATTAAGAGTAAAGATGGCTTACTGTAATTATATAGGGCCCTGGTGAGACCACACCTGGGGCGGATTTTCAAGAACTTTGCGACCGAGATTTCCCCACGATTTGACCCTCCATGGCGAAAACCCAGGCGGGATCCTTGGGTACATGTTTGCGGCGGCGCTTTCAAATACCACTGGGAAGAGGTGCGCCGACGTGGATTGCGTTACCATCATACTCCCGACCCTTATGCTGCGCCCAGAATATTGACAGGTCAAACCTGCCAGCAGCGGGAAGTATGAAAAGGGTAAATTAAAGTTTTTATTTTTGAATTCTTTTTCAGCGATTTGCTAGCTAAGGGTTTTGTGAATGTTTTTTGCCATTTTATTTTTTTTCCCCCCCTCCCAAGGCCTCTCTCGCAGCGCTCCCGGCCCCAAGCTAAATTTGGCGAAACTAATGTTTTTGCACTGCAAATCCTTGTGCATTGCCCCCCTTACCTGGCGCAGATGTAAAATCCGAAAGTTCGGCCTAAAAACAGCAGCACAGCAAAAATAGTAAGTTTCACATACCGCTTTCGCAGAAAAAACCCAAAAGACGAAAATCTGGCTCCTGGAGTATTGTGTACAGTTTTGGTCTTCTTACCTAAGGAAGGATACACTTGTCATAGAGAGAGTGCAACACATGATCACCAATTTGATGGGGAGATTGTCCTTTGAGGAGAGACTAAGTAGATTAGGCCGATATTTTCTAGAGTTCAGAAGAATGAGAAGTAATCTCATTAAAACATATAACATTCTTACAGGGCTTGACAGGTTAGATGTAGGGAGGATGTTTCCTCTGGCTGGGGAGTCTAGAACCAGGGGTCACAGTCTCAGAATAAGGAGGCGGCCATTTAACACTGAGATGAGGAGAAATGTCTTCACTCAGAGGGTGGTGAATCTTTGAATTCTCTTCCCCAGAGGGCTGTGGAGGCTCAGTCATCGAGTATATTCAAGACAGAGATCGACAGATTTTTGGCTATTAAGGAAATTAAGGGATATGGGGATAATGCAGGAGTGGAGTTGAGGTAGAATATCAGCCATGATCGTATTGAATGGCGGAGCAGGCTTGAGGGGCAGAATGGCCTACTCCTGCTCCTATTTTGTTTGTTCTTATGTTCTGATGGTTGCTGAAAGAAGTTGGAGCAATCGATTGTTTTGTTTTTAAGTATTGGTTGTTTTGTGAGCAGTAGCTATGGAAAAAAATGAGCAATTTGATTGCTCAGTTTTATAGTGATTGGTGGTTTGTAGCTTTTTCTTCCTGTCTGGTGAATGGAATTGATTTTTGACAGGCTCAAATATCCAATTGAATGTATGCGAATCATTCAGTATGGTGAGCTTACTGTGTAATGGTTATTTTCAGATCTTCACCAGACAGACATCTTTTAATTATATCGGGGCAAGCCTTCCATTAACTGACCTCAACTAATATTTTTAAGGACTTATAACAAGGAGCATCTTAGTCAACCAGATCTGATTCACCTGTTGAAATATCTTTCTTTGTAAAATTTAAGTGACTGGGTTATATCTCAATTCTCTTAACCCTTCGATAGAGGATCCAATAAAGTTGTAATCGATATTCATGGAGTCGGGAAAGTCTGCTTTTAAAGTTTAAAAAAAAACGTACCTTTTATTGGCGGCCGCAGAAAAACCCTGAACGGGGCAGGCCCGATATCGGCTCCACTCATCGGAAACAAATTTCACAGAGGGGACTTAAAAAGGCATTAGGCCCCGGATTAACACATGCAGTGGACTTAAAGCCACTGCTAAATTTGTCAGTGTTGCACCCAGTTTACACCTGAACAATGGGCGCAATGCAAACCAATTTCTACCCCATAATATTTCAGATATTACTATCTCAGTAACAAACAGAAAATATTAGATATACGCAGCAGGGCCTCTGGAAAAAAAAAGGTAGGTCTCCATTTCAGTTTTGGGCCATTCATCAGAAAGGATATAGACCCTTTTCTCGATGGTGGAGTACTGCACAAATTTCTGATCTCTGCATTACAAAAGGATATAGAGGCACTGGAGTAGGTGTAAAAATGATTTGCAACGATGATACCAGAACTGAGAGGATATACTTATCAGGAAAGGCTGAACAGGCTGGGGCTCTTTTCTCTAGAAGGCTGAGGAATGAGCTGATATAGGTCTTAAAGATTATGAAAGGGTTTAATATGGTAGACATAGAGAAAAGGTTTCCCTTTGTGGGATGAGTCCAAAACTAAAGGGCATAAATATAAGAGAAAGTCACTAATAAATCCAATAGGGAATTCAGGAGTAGCTCCGTTCTATACTATAGACTTTATGTAAGACTGGCGAAGTTTCGACACCTAATACATTAAATGGTTAGTTAGAGCAGGTGTATAGGTTTTCCCGCTCCTCACTTAAAGCACAGATTACAACCGTAGCAATTTGGGATATTCTTATTCTTTTCAAAGTCCTCAGCGTTATTAAAAATGTGTCAATTGATTAAATAAAAATGAAAAAACTAATCCATCAACTTTAATATTCTATTTTATAGATACACCCTTCTTGTATCTTATATGAGAAGGAGACGACAACCTGCACGCAAGCATTTGGCAATATTGCTCCTAAGACAAGATATTAGAAGGGTATGCAAGAAAAACAAGATGTAAATGTCATCCAATTTTCTATTTCTCCCTATGGAAAAGGGCATGGTCTCCTTTTGAAGCATCTCCTTCACAGTATGGCTGAGATTAACAGTTTCCTGCATAGAGAATCTCAGATGTAACCCCATGTCCTACCTCTCCATGTCACAGTGTCATCATCATCATCATCATCATCATAGGCAGTCCCTCGGAATCGAGGAAGACTTGCTTCCACTCCTGAAGTGAGTTCTTTGGTGGCTGAACAGTCCAATACGAGAGCCACAGACTCTGTCACAGGTGAGACACATAGTCGTTGAGGGAAGGGGTGGGTGGGACTGGTTTGCCGCACACTCGTTCCGCTGTCTGCGCTTGATTTCTGCATGCTCTCGGCGTTTAGACTCGAGGTGCTCTGCGCCCTCCCAGATGCACTTCCTCTACTTAGGGCGGTCTTTGGCCAGGGACTCCCAGGTGTCAGTGGGGATTTCTCACTTTATCAAGGAGGCTTTGAGGGTGTCCTTGTAGCGTTTCCGTTGTTCACCTTAGAGCTCCTTCATGGCAAACGAGCCAGAGTAGAGCACTTGCTTTGGGAGTCTCGTGTCTGGCATGCGGACTATGTGGTTTCCCAGCGGAGCTGCTCGAGTGTGGTCAGTGCTTCAAGGCTGGGGATGTTAGCCTGAATGAGGACACTGATGTTGGTGCGCCTGTCCTCCCAGGGGATTTATAGGATCTTTCGGAGACATCGTTGGTGATATTTCTCCAGCTACTTGAGGTGTCTACTGTACATGGTCCATTTCTTTGAGCCATACAGGAGGGCAGATATTACTACAGCCCTGTAGAACATGAGCTTGGTGGCAGTTTTGGGGGCGTGGTCTTCAAACACTCTTTTCCTCAGGCGGCCGAAGGCTGCACTTACGCACTGGAGGTGGTGTTGGATCTCGTCGTCGATGCCTGCTCTTGTTGATAGGAGGCTCTCGAGATATGGGAAATGGTCCACGGTGTCCAGGGCCGCGGCGTGGATCTTGATGACTGGGAGGTAGTTCTGTGCGGTGAGGACAGGCTGGTGGAGGACCTTTGTCTTACGGATGTTTAGTGTAAGGCCCATGCTTTCGTACGCCTCAGTAAATACGTCGACTATGGAGTGCAGCCTCTGTATGTGCGCAGACACAGGCATCATCCGTGTACTGTACCTCGACGACAGAAGTTGGGGTGGTCTTGGATCTGGCCTGGTGAAGGCACAGGTTGAACAGGTTCCCACTGGTTCTGTAGTTTAGTTCCACTCCAGCGGGGAGCTTGTTAACTGTGAGGTGGAGCATGGCGGCGAGAAAGATTGAGAAGAGGGTTGGGGCGATGACGCAGCCCTATTTGACCCCGGTCCAGACGTGGATTGTACTGGAGCACGAGTTAGCTACCTTTTTTATACATATCTCACCATGTATAAACATGATCATGTTATGTTGTTACACAACATTCTAGTTCAAATGCAAAAAGCTCCAGCTTTTTTGTTCTATTAACTTTAGAGTACATTTTGTCTTTTTTGAGGGTTAAACTCCATTTCAGGTATTTTCCTCCCTTTTTCATTTTCCTTAGGATTTCCTGCCACACATAACCTTTCTGAGAGGATGGGTGACCTATTCCTACACTCTTCCCTCTGAATTTATATCCTACACTCTTCCCTCTGAATTTATATCTATATGGGTAGAGCTGTAGAACACCAAAGGGCAAAAAACGTTAGTGGGAGTTGTGTACAGACCTCCAAACAGTAGTGGTGATGTTGGGGAGGGCATCAAACAGGAAATTAAGGATGCATGCAATAAAGGTGCAGCAGTTATCATGGTTGACTTTAATATGCATATAGATTGGGCTAACCAAACTGGAAGCAATACGGTGGAGGAGGATTTCCTGGAGTGCATAAGGGATGGTTTTCTAGACCAATATGTCGAGGAACCAACTAGGGGGGAGGCCATCTTAGACTGGGTGTTGTGTAATGAGAGAGGATTAATTAGCAACCTCGTTGTGCGAGGCCCCTTGGGGAAGAGTGACCATAATATGGTGGAATTCTACATGAGGATGGAGAATGAAACAGTTAATTCAGAGACCATGGTTCAGAACTTAAAGAAGGGTAAACTTTGAAGGTATGAGGCATGAATTCGCTAGGATAGATTGGCGAATGATACTTAAGGGGTTGACAGTGGATGGGCAATAGCAGACATTTAGAGACCGCATGGATGAACTACAACAATTGTACATCTCTGTCTGGCGTAAAAATAAAAAAGGGAAGGTGGTTCAACCGTGGCTATCAAGGGAAATCAGGGATAGTATTAAAGCCAAGGAAGTGGCATACAAATTGGCCAGAAATAGCAGCGAACCCAGGGACTGGAAAAATTTAGAACTCAGCAGAGGAGGACAAAGGGTTTGATTAGGGCAGGAAAAATAGAGTACGAGAGGAAGCTTGCAGGGAACATTAAGACAGACTGCAAAAGCTTCCATAGATATGTAAAGAGAAAAAAGTTAGTAAAGACAAACGTAGGTTCCCTGCAGTCAGAATCAGGGGAAGTCATAACGGGGAACAAAGAAATGGCAGACCAATTGAACAAGTACTTTGGTTCGGTATTTACTAAGGAGGACACAAACAACCTTCCGGATATAAAAGGGGTCAGCGGGTCTAGTAAGAAGGAGGAACTGAGGGAAATCCTTATTAGTTGGGAAATTGTTTTGGAAAAATTGATGGGATTGAAGGCCGATAAATCCCCAGGGCCTGATGGACTGCATCCCAGAGTACTTAAGGAGGTGGCCTTGGAAATAGCGGATGCATTGACAGTCATTTTCCAACATTCCATAGACTCTGGATCAGTTCCTATGGAGTGGAGGGTAGCCAATGTAACCCCACTTTTTAAAAAAGGAGGGAAAGAGAAAACAGGTAATTATAGACCGGTCAGCCTGACATCGGTAGTAGGTAAAATGATGGAATCAATTATTAAGGATGTCATAGCAGTGCATTTGGAAAGAGGTGACATGATAGGTCCAAGTCAGCATGGATTTGTGAAAGGGAAAACATGCTTGACAAATCTTCTGGAATTTTTTGAGGATGTTTCCAGTAGAGTGGACAAGGGAGAACCAGTTGATGTGGTGTATTTGGACTTTCAGAAGGCTTTCGACAAGGTCCCACACAAGAGATTAATGTGCAAAGTTAAAGCACATGGGATTGGGGGTAGTGTGCTGACGTGGATTGAGAACTGGTTGTCAGACAGGAAGCAAAGAGTAGGAGTAAATGGGTACTTTTCAGAATGGCAGGCAGTGACTAGTGGGGTACCGCAAGGTTCTGTGCTGGGGCCCCAGCTGTTTACATTGTACATTAATGATTTAGACGAGGGGATTAAATGTGGTCTCACCAAATTTGCGGATGACACTAAGTTGGGTAGCAGTGTGAGCTGTGAGGAGGATGCTATGAGGCTGCAGAGTGACTTGGATAGGTTAGGTGAGTGGGCAAATGCATGGCAGATGAAGTATAATGTGGATAAATGTGAGGTTATCCACTTTGGTGGTAAAAACAGAGAGACAGACTATTATCTGAATGGTGACAGATTAGGAAAAGGGGAGGTGCAACGAAACCTGGGTGTCATGGTACATCAGTCATTGAAGGTTGGCATGCAGGTACAGCAGGCGGTTAAGAAAGTAAATGTTGGCCTTCATAGTGAGGGGATTTGAGTACAGGGGCAGGGAGATGTTACTACAGTTGTACAGGGCCTTGGTGAGGCCACACCTGGAGTATTGTGTACAGTTTTGGTCTCCTAACTTGAGGAAGGACATTCTTGCTATTGAGGGAGTGCAGCGAAGGTTCACCAGACTGATTCCCGGAATGGCGGGACTGACATATCAAGAAAGACTGGACCAACTGGGCTTGTATTCACTGGAGCTCAGAAGAACGAGATGGGATCTCATAGAAACGTTTAAAATTCTGACGGGTTTAGACAGGTTAGATGCAGGAAGAATGTTATCAATGTTGGGGAAGTCCAGAACCAGGGGTCACAGCCTAAGGATAAGGGGAAAGCCATTTAGGACCGAGATGAGGAGAAACTTCTTCACCCAGAGAGTGGTGAACCTGTGGAATTCTCTACCACAGAAAGTTGTTGAGGCCAATTCACTAAATGTATTCAAAAAGGAGTTAGATATAGTCCTTACTACTAGGGGGATCAAGGGGTATGGCGAGAAAGCAGGAATGGGGTACTGAAGTTGCATGTTCAGCCATGAACTCATTGAATGGCGGTGCAGGCTCGAAGGGCCGAATGGCCTACTCCTGCACCTATTTTCTATGTTTCTATGAATTTGCTCTCTAGCAAGTGCATTACAATAGCTCATGTAGTTCCCTTTCCAATTCTCCATTACCCTCTGTGATAAAGTGTCTCGCCTTCACAACTTTCTCAAGTTTTTCACAACACAACTGAGGTTGGTTTATCTCCACCTGGAAGATTGTTTGTACTATTATGGAATGACAATAATGACATGATGATCTCCAGCACCACTTCCATCTCTCTTCTGTGCATATATATTATGCAGCATTCTTGAGCTTTCTTCAGTAACTTACATTTACTCTACTAATTGCATAAATATAAGGTAAAGCAGGGTTTTTCTGAATTCTATATCAGAATTTTAAAAGTTCAAATCAAGATGGTGTTAATAACATGTCAGTCACAACTATAAGCTAAGCACAAACATTTTTGTTTTGTATTTTTTCCAGAAACAGCCTTACCCTGAGGCTGCTAGTCAAAGCCCACGTCTTTCACTCTGGATGAAAGTTAATCAACTGAAACAAACTCTCCAGGAGATTAATTTAACAGCCGAGAATCAGTTGTGTCAAACTATCCCTGTATTATAAAGCACCTGTCTTATCATGACTGACAGCTCCTGTAAACACTGGAAACCATACCTTGCAATTGTCCATTACTCAGGCACAAAACCAGCAAAAATTGGTTTTAAAGGCTTCCAGAAGTAGAAGGGGGATGGAACCATTTTAACAGCAGAATGACTACCTCTGATCAAAAACTTTAAAATAACTATAAATTATTAAATAAGACTACATTTTGTTTATTTTTTATGGGGATACCTTATATTTGGGTTATTATTCTAAGCATGTTCTTGGGTTCTGCATTGTCATCCACGCCTATAAGTGGACCTCACAACTGTATTAATCAGAGATTATAACAGAGAGCCCTTCCTCTGTACACTGACTACTGGAATGTACACCACATGAATTCTCGCCTCCCCAAACTTTGGACTGGATAAATGCACATACCAACCCAAGACACAGGTTTAAACCAGGAAGTGCTTTTATTTATATAAAATCGATGTACATAATGAGATATATATTTCCCTGCAATCTATGATATATATATAAAACAATAAACACAGCTTGGCATTTTCACTAAATGTGGATGTTTAAATAGAACACTATTAATGTATACGTTCTCTAGCAAGAAAACCCTACCTAAGCTTGCCCAGACATAAAATACAGACAGTTCTTCGGATGCTGGTTGTGCGTCTCAAACTCTTTGCTCTCACTGAGGACGCAAGACTTCCTGAGAACTGCTAATATAAATCTGTAAGATCAAGTCTCTGCCCAGCAAGCTGTCAATCACAGAGGGCTCAAGCCAATCTAGGGTCCTGCTCTCTCCTCAAAGACCTCAGAAGCAGTTGTCAATCCAAGTCACTACCCCAGATGGTGACTGGGAGCTTCTCGTAGTCTGACTGGCTGACTGCCACACTACGTGAATCGAATAGAATGACATCGTTAGCAGCAACATGTCCCAACGGTTGTTCTAAAGGCTCTCTCTGACATTAGTGTCAAATGTTTGGGATTGAAAATAGTAATAGTTACTGGGATAATTAAGCAATTCACACTTCAGACCATCATTGTGTGGGCCAAAACAAACTTACACCTTGAAGAAAACCTAGTAAGCAAACAGACTCACTCAAGTTGAAACTCAAGAAAAAACAAACAAACTGCAGATGCTGCAAACCTGAAACAAAAACACAAAACATTCCCCAGGTTATTCCGCATCTGTGGTGAGAACAGACGTTAATAACTGGTCCACCCCTGAAGCATTAAAGTCTCTGTTCTCTCCACAGATACTGAATGACCTGGGGAATGTTTCTACCATTTCTGCTTCTTTTGTTGCTCAAATTGATGGCTTTCTGTTGAAAGGAATGCTTTGTGTGGCTTCAGAAATTAAACTCTAAAATGGTAAGTTAAAAAATTCAGCACATGCAAAAGACCATTTTGCCACAGCAGTTATTCAGATAATTTTATATTTCCTATTCTTTATCTGTTGGGCTTGTTGCCTGTAGATATACAAGTTTTGCAAGCTGCCACTTATTCCACTCTGTCATCATCGTCATCATAGGCAGTCCCTCGAAATCAAGGAAGGCTTGCTTCCACTCTAAAAGTGAGTTCTCAGGTGACTGTACAGTCCAATACGGGAATTACAGTCTCTGTCTGTCCTACCTGTGACAGTCGTTGAAGGAAAGGGTGGGTGTGGAGTCTGGTTTGCCGCACACTCCTTCCACTGCCTGCGCTTGTTTGCTGCATGCTCTCGGCGATGAGATTCGAGGTGCTCAGCGCCCTCCCGGATGCTCTTCCTCCACTTAGGGCAGTCTTTGGCCAGGGATTCCCAGGTGTCGGTGGAGATGTTGCACTTTATTCAAGGAGGCTTTGAGGGTGTCCTTGAAATGTTTCCTCTGCCCATCTGGGGCTCGCTTACTGTGTAGTAGTTCCGAGTAGAGCTCTTGCTTTGGGAGTGTCGTGTCAGGCATGCGAACAATGTGGCCCGCCCAATGGAGCTGGTCGAGTGTGGTCAGTGCTTCATGCTGGGGATGTTGGCCTGATCGAGAACACTGACGTTGGTGCGTCTATCCTCCCAGAGGATTTACAGGATCTTACGGAGACATCGTTGGTGGTATTTCTCCATCGATTTGAGGTGTCCACTGTATATAGTCCACTCTGTAACCTTGTACTAGGAGATATCAGAGACCACACGGGTATGACTGTCTTCTTGGACTTAACCTCCTTTCTGCATGGAGAGACTGCAGTCTCTGCTTGTGCATCCCTGCTCAACACAGCTCAGGTTGGAAACTGAGCGGAGGAGGACTTCAGTTTGCATATGTCCCTATTTAGCATTACTGTGATATTGCTCAAGGCTGCTATATTGCCCATGTTATGTATGTAAACATTGTAACTGTGTAAGACTTGCCACCAGAGGGCGCAACTGTTGGAGGCCGAAGGGTCACCTGCACACCTCGTGCAAGGGAGTTTAAAAGATTGTCTGCCATGCTGCTTAGGCACTCTGGAGTTGTATTAAAGAGATAAAGATCACATCAGTTTTAGCTCACAGTACTCAGTCTTGTGGAGTTCTTCCATACTAACAATTGGCGACGAGTAACAGATTACGAACTTGCACGTGGTCGAGGCTGCCGTTGGTATTTTAGAGAGATTTGTAGAGGGTGATGATTGGGAAGCTTTTGTTGAGCATCTCGACCAGTACTTCGTGGCCAACGAGCTGGATGGGGACGATACAGCGATCAAGCGCAGGGCGCTTCTCCTCATCATGTGTGGGTCCACAATATACGGCCTCATCAAGAATCTGGTAGCACCGGAGAAACCAACGGAGAAGACATATACAGAGTTGTGGCCTCTGGTTCGGGAACACCTCAAGCTGAAGGAGAGCGTCTTAATGGCCAGATATCGCTTCTACATGCACCACCGCTCTGAGGGCCAGGACGTGGCGAGTTATGTCGTCGACCTGAGATGCCTTGCGAATTGCTGGATTTTGGGGAGAAATGCTGCGGGACATTTTTTTGCATGGCATCGCCCACGAGGTCATTCTTTGCAAGCTGCTGTCCGCCGAATCCCTAGATCTGAGCAAGGCCATCACGATAGCCCAGGCATTCATATCCATGAGCGATAATACCAGATAGATATCTTCCCAGCATCGAAGCTCACCGGCAAGTACTGTGCATAAAATAACATCGCTAGCAGGCAGAACTGCATATGGCAGGGCCTAAACATCTGCAGCTGCAAGACCTAGGATGACTCAAAGAGTCCGCCATTGGGCGTGAATGCAAATCCATGCTGGCGCTATGGGGGTAATCATCGAGCCTATCAAAGTCGATTCAAGCACTACGTGTGCAAAGGCTGCGAAACAATGGTGCACCTCCACAATTGTGCAAGAGTGCTGCGACTCACTACGTGGCAGAGTCGCCAGGGGATGATCGATCCGGCGCGGATCACGCAGAACAAACAAGAGAGACAGCTCAACCAGAGGAAGAAGTGTGGGGTACACACCTTCACCACCAAGAGCCCTCCTATTATGCTGAAAGTCAAATTGAATGGTATTCCGGTATCAATGGAGTTGGACACGGAGGCGAGTCAGTCAATTAAGAGCCAGTAGGCTTTTGAGAAACTGTGGGGCAACAAGGCACAAAGGTCCAAACTGAGCCGGATTCAGACAAAGCTGCACACCTACAACAAAGAGCTCATACCAATCACTGGCAGTGCGGCAGTTAAGGTATCGTACGATGGAGCTGTGAATGATTTATCACTGTGGATTGTATTAGGCGATGGCCCAACGCTATTCGGCAGAAACTGGCTGGGAAAGATTTGATGGAGCTGGGACGACATCAAAGCACTATCTTCAGTGGATGATGCCTCGTGCGCACAAGTGCTGAGCAAGTTTCCATCGCTATTTGAACCAGGCATCGGAAACTTCACAGGCGCCAAGGTGCAGATCCATCTAGTCCCCGATGCAAGGCCCGTTCATCACAAGGCTCGAGCAGTTCCATATATGATGAGGAAGAAAGTCGCGATCGAACTGGACAGACTTCAACGAGTGGGAATCATATCGCCAGTCGAGTTCAACGAGTGGGCCAGTCCGATTGTTCCGGTGTTGGAAAGCGACGGCATGGTCAGAATCTGCGGAGACTACAAGGTAACAATCAACAGAGTCTCGTTACAGGACCAGTACCCGCTACCCAAGGCAATATTAGCAGGGGGGAAGCCGTTCACCAAGTTGGACCTAACCTCTGCCTACATGACACAGGAGCTGGCCGAATCTTCGAAAAGATTGATGTGCATCAACACACACAAAGGACTGTTTATATACCATAGGTGCCCTTTGGGATTCGCTCGGCTGCTGCCATCTTCCAGAGGAACATGGAAAGTCTGTTGAAATCGGCCTTCTCAAAGGCTGTCTCTTGAGATTTACCCCAAACCCAGTCGTCACCCTTACGTGCCAGCAAAGTGCTTAACCCGGATAGAAAGTTACCAAAATAGTCGAGGAGTCCCAGGAACGAATGCAGCTCCATCACATTCTGTGGTCTGGGTGCATTCCTGATGGCCTCCGTCTTTGAGTCCGTGCACCGTTGTGTTTCAAGACGACATCGTGATCACCGATCGTGATAGCACCGAACACCTGAACAACCTAGAAGAGGTTCTAAACCGACTAGACAGAGTGGGACTCAGGCTGAAATGCTCCAAGTGTGTTTTCCTGGCGCCAGAGGTTGAAATTTTGGGGAGAAAGACTGGGGCAGACGGCATCAGACCCACGGACTCAAAGACGGAGGCCATCAAGAATGCACCCAGACCACAGAATGTGATGGAGCTGCGTTTGTTCCTGGGACTCCTCGACTATTTTGGTAACTTTCTATCCGGGTTAAGCACTTTGCTGGAACCGTTGCACATGTTGCTACATAAGGGTGACGACTGGGTTTGGGGTAAATCTCAAGAGACAGCCTTTGAGAAGGCCAGAAACCTACTTTGTTCTACTAAGTTACTTGTACTGTATGACCCGTGTAAACGATTAGTGCTAGCTGGTGATGCATCTTCGTACGGGGTCGGCTGTGTATTACAGCAAACCAATGTATCGGGCAAACTTCAACCGGTTGCATACGCATCTAGAAGTCTGTCTAAGGCTGAAAGAGCCTACAGTTGAGAAAGGGGCGTTAGCATGTGTATATGGGGTTAAGAAAATGCACCAATATCTATCTGGACTTCGGTTTGAGCTTGAAGCCGACCACAAACCGCTCATTTAGCAGTTTTCAGAAAGCAAAGGTATAAACACCAATGCTTCGTCTCGCATCCAAAGATGGGCACTAACATTGTCCGCTTATGACTGTTATCTGCCACAGACCAGGCACGGAGAACTGTGCTGATGCCCTCAGTTGGCTAACATTATCCACTACCAGGGTGGAAATGGCGCAAGCCCGCAGACTTGCTTCTGGTCATGGATGCTTTTGAGAGCGAGGGGTCACCCGTCACTGCTCACCAGATCAGGACCTGGATCAGCCAGGATCCTGTGCCATCATTTGTAAAAAGTTGCATCCTCAATGGGAGCTGGTTGGCCGTTCCCGGGGAAATGCAAGATGAAATTAAGCCGTTTCACCAATGCAAAGATGAAATGTCCATCCAGTCGGATTGTCTCTTATGGGGTAATCGTGTGGTTTTGCCAAAAAAAGGCAGGGAAACGTTTATATGCGACCTACACAGTACCCACCCAGGCATAGTCATGATGAAGACTAAAAGCCAGATTGCATGTTTGGTGGCCCGGCATTGACTTGGACTTAAGAGTCATGCGTACACCAGTGCAACACGTGTTCACAACTGAGCAATGCACCAAGGGAGGCTCCACTGAGTCTATGGTCATGGCCCTCCAAACCGTGGTCCAGGATCCACGTAGATTTTGCTGGCCACTTTCTCTGAAAGATATTTTTAGTTGTAGTGGATGCTTACTCTAAATGGATTGAATGTGTAATCATGTCATCCAGCACATCCACTGCCACCATTGAAAGCCTCTGGGCTATGTTCATCGCTCATGACTTGCCCGACGTCCTTGTCAGTGACAATGGACAGTGTTTCCCCAGCTCGGAATTCAACAAGCTTATGACCCGCAATGGCATCAAACATGTTCGGTCTGCCCCGTTTAAGCCCACATCCAACGGTCAAGCGGAACGGGCAGTCCAAACTATCAAGCAGAGTTTGAAACACCTGACGGAAGGCTCCTTGCAGACCCGCTTATCTCGGGTTCTGCTCAGCTACCGGACGTGACCCCACTCACTCACTGGGGTTCCCCCCACAGAATTGTTAATGAAGAGAGCACTCAAAACCAGGCTCTCCCTAG
Organism: Pristiophorus japonicus; assembly: GCF_044704955.1. Classification (NCBI taxonomy): domain Eukaryota; kingdom Metazoa; phylum Chordata; class Chondrichthyes; family Pristiophoridae; genus Pristiophorus; species Pristiophorus japonicus. The sequence goes on from NC_091981.1 coordinate 20,021,905, forward strand.
TCCACCCGAATCTAAATGATCATAAGGAAACCCGGCGTCACCGGCAAAACATGTACCACGATCGCACAGCTGTATCGTGTGACATTGATGTTAACGACCCTGCGTTTGTCCTGAATTACAGTCATGGTCCTAAATGGGTTGCTGGCACTGTCTTGGCCAAGAAGGGGAATAGAGTGTTTATAGTCAAACTATTGAATGGACAAACGTGCAGAAAGCATTTGGATCAAGACCAAACTGCGGTTCACCGACAACCAGGAACAACCTGAAGAGGACATCACCATCATCGATCCACCAACACACACCCAACCAGCAATCAACCTCGCTGTCAATCAAGAGGATGAACCCACCATTCCCAACAGTCCTGTTAGACAAGCCGCACCGCAGTGCAGCAATGGTCCGACCAACTCACCCATGCCAGAGTTTGAACTCAGATGATCAACCAGGGAGTGTAGGGCCCCAGACCAGCTCAACTTGTAAATAATTTGCATCAAAGACTTTTGGGTGGGGAGGAATGATGTTATGTATGTAAACATCGTAACTATGCAAGACTTGCCATCAGAGGGCGCAACTGTTGGAGGCCCAAGGATCACCTGCACACCTCGTGCAAGGGAATATAAAAGGTTGTCTGCCATGCTGCTTAGGCACTCTGGAGTTATATTAAAGAGACTAAGGTCACATCAGTTTTTGCTCACAGTACTCAGTCTTGTGGAATTCTTCCATACTTAATAGGCCACAAGATACTTATTAATGGTTTCTGTTCCAAAGCTATCTTTTGAAACCTTTGCCTTCAATGCATGGTTCAAAGACACTTGGGCTATCCACCAGCAAATGTGCATCAGAGTAAAGATGCCGCTGACCTTCACTCCTCAGTTTAATGTTTCATCTGAAAAATTACATCTCTGACAATGCTGCATTCAGGTTAAGATTATGCAACCTGTACAACTGTACAGGGCCCTGAGCAAGTAAGCAACCCTGAGGGGATCCAGTGCAAGGACACCTACGTACACACTGATATGCAATATAGTAAGTTACCGAGCGCAATCAAGGGCCTAAGCCAGCTAGCAAGCGCTATTGGTTGGCTGCTCAGAATGTAGGCACAGCGTCAGAGCCCCATTTCCTTTGGAACGCTGCAGTGCACCAGAATTACAGATTTAGCAGGTGCCAGAATCAGTTGATGTCCAGTTTAGGGGGGAGCAATTGATGTCATCAATTATTGGTGAGCAGGAATTGCTTGATGACACTTTTGATGACTCCTTCCATTACTTTCTTGATGATTGGAGGAGGCTGATACTGCGGTAATTTACAAGGTTAGATTTGTCCTCTTGTATTGCGACTAGGCTATAGTTGGGCAATTTTCCACATTGTCAGGTAGATGCCACTACCATAGCTGCACTAGAATAGCTTGACGACAGGGACAATTACTTCTGTAGTGCAGGTCTTCAGTACAACCAGCGGGATGTTCTCAGGGTGCATAGCCTTTGCTGTGCCCAGTGCACTCAGCCATATTTTTAATGTTATGTGGACTGACATCTAAATAGTGGGGACGTCAGGAGAAAGCCAAGTGGGATCCGCATAGTATTTTTGGCAGAAGACACTTGCACATACTTCAGCCTTGTTGTTTTCACTCACTTGCGGGCTTTGCCAAAGTGGAGGATGGGGATGTTAGTTGAGCCTTCTCTTCTCATTAGTTGATTGATTGTCCACCATCATTCTTAATTGAATGTGGTGAACCACTTAGCTCTGTCTATAGTTTTTGGTTTGGCATGCAGGTAGCCTTCTGTTCTAGCTTGGTGACTCATTCTAAGGTATGTCTAGTGATTCTCTTGGCACACAATTTTACAGCCCTCAGGTTTAATTACCTGTCTTGATGGAGATGGAGGAATGAGATTAACTAAGCCATGACATTAGAGATTGTAGCATACACACTTCTGCTGCTGCTGATGGTCCACAGTGCCTCATGGATTGCTAGTTTTGGGCTGCTAGAATTGTCCTTAGTCTGACCCACTTAGCACAGAGGTAGTGCTTTAGTACATGATGGAGGGGATCTCCTCAAAAGGAGCGCCTTAACCTTCATGAAGACTTTGCAGTGGTCACTCCTACCAATGCTATTGCGGATAGACATCAAGTAGGTTAGTCCCATGTGTTGGTCCCCTCACAACTTGATGCAGACCCAGTCTGGCAACTATGGGCTGGACTTTTACTCAGAGGCGGGAAGGGTGCAGGGGGAGGCTGGATTGAGGTCGAGAAACCTGGAAGAACGGGTTTCCCTTAGCCCACGCTGAATTTAACGGCAGGACCTGATTAATATTGTTGTTTCAGTTTCCTGGCTGCAACCAGCCAGATTAAGAGGCTGGCTGGCTGTCAGGCGGGTAGGCCTTCAGCACAAGGCTGCAGCCAGGGCACAGAGGCGGAGGGAGGGAGGGATCAGAGGCCGGGGCGAGTGGGGTGGTGAAATCAATGATCGGGGGGGGGGGGGGGGGGGATGAGATCAGAGGCCAAGGGCAGGGACCGGGGGGGGGGGGGGAGGGTGGCGTGTACTACCAAGCCACTCTTGGTGCTGGGCATTCTGTGCCCTTGCTTCCCTCAGTGTTTCCTACAAATGGTGCTCAACAAGGAGGAGTGTCGATTCGTCAGTTGAGGACAGGGGTGTCAGGTGGTTATCAGCAGCAAGTTTCCTTAGCCATGAATGACCTAAAGCTATAAGACTTCATGGATTACGGAGCCGATGTTGAGGAATCCCAGGGCCACGCCTGCCCGACTGTATATTACTGTGTCCACACTGTGTTCGGGCCAATCTGTTTACTATATACATAAATTGTCTGGACTGAGGAATTGAGGAAATAACGTCGGAATTTGCAAGTACACTAAACTGGGAGGATATAGCGAACTGTGAGAAGCATTGTGAAAGACTGCAGCAGAACTTAGACTGGCAGGATGGGTAGATCGAGTGCACAGTTCATTAAAGCTGCCAGTACGAATAGATAAGCCCATAAAATAGACAAATGGAATCCTTGATTTTGTACTTAGCAGCATAGAATATAACAACAAAGAGCTAATATTGAACCTATACAAAATCTTAGTTAGGCAGATTTTAAAACCAGGACTTGGCACAGTCTTATGTAGGAAACAAAATACTAATAATCTCAAAATAAAATTTAGTGGTGGGGGATTCAATAATTAGGGGAGCAGACAGGCATTTCTGCAGCTGCAGATGTGACTCCAGGATGGCATATTGCCTCTGTGGTGCCAGGATCAAGGATGTTACTAAGCGGCTGCAGGACATTCTGAGGGGGGAGAGTGAGCAGTCAGAGGTCGTGGTCCACATCGGTACCCATGACAAAGATAGAAAGAGGGATGAGGTCCTGCAGGCAGATTTTAGGGAGCTAGGAGAGATTAAAAAGTAGGACGTCAAAGGTAGTAATCTCTGGATTATTCCTGGTACCACATGCTAGTGACTAATGAAATAGGAGGATAGAGCAAATGAATGTGTGGTTGGAGAGATGGTGCAGGAGGGAGGGCTTTACATTCCTGAGGCATTGGGACCGTTTCTGGGGGAGGTGGGACCTATACAAGCTGGACGGGTCACACCTCAACAAAGCCAGGACCAATGTCCTCACGGGGAGGTTTGCTAGTCCTATTAGGGAAGGTTTAAACGAGCTTGACAGGGGGATGGGAACCTGAGAGTAGATTCAGAAGGAAGAGAAGCAAAGCTGGAATTGGAAAGCATAAAATTAGGAAGTGAATTTGGAAGGCAGAGGAAACAGTCAGAAAATAGACAATAAGGGAGTTTGACAGTGCTAAATGGTATATGCTTCAATGCAAGGAGTCTAGGGAAGAAGGCAGATGAGCTGAGAGCACAGATAGACACTTGCGAGTATGATGTTATAGCTTTTACTGAAACATGGCTGAAAGATGGACAGTATGGCAATTCAACATTCCTGGTTACAGGGTTTTCAGACAGGATAGAGAGGGGTTAAAAAATGAGGGGGATCACAGTATTAATTAAAGAAACAATTACAGCTGTGAGGAGGGATGATATGTTAGAAGGATCATCAAATTAAACCATGTGGGTTGAATTGAAGAACAAAAAAGGGGTGATCACACTGCTGGGAGTGTACAATAGACCCCCAAACAGTCAGAGGGAGATAGAAGAGCAAATATGTAGGCACATTTCTGAGAAGTGCAAAACCTATAGGGCAGTAAAGTAGGGGATTTCAACTCCTTAATATTAACTCGGATTGAATTAGTGGGAAAGGTATAGAGGGTGCAGAATTCCTAAAATGCACTCAGGAGAACTTTTTTAGACAGTATGTAACAAGTCCAACAAGGGAGGGGTGGTTCTGGACTCAGTTTTAGACAATGAAGCTGGGCAGGTGGAAGGGGTATCAATGGGAGAACATTGTGGTGCATAATTCAGTTAGATTTAGGGTAGTTATGTAAAAGGACATAGACCAGGAATAAAAGTTCTCAATTGGGGGAAAGCCAATTTTACTAAGCTGAGAAATTATTTAGTCAAGCTGGACAGGAAACAACTACTGGAAAATAAATCTGTGTCAGAGCAGTGGGAGGCATTCAAGGAGGAGGTCCTGAGGGTCCAGAGCAAGTATGTTCCCCTAAAGAAAAAGGGTGGGACGAACAAATCGAGAGTCCTTTGGATGTCATGGGGCATACAGGGTAGGATGGAGAAAAAAAGGGAAGCTTATGACAGATGCAGAGGGCTCAATACTGCAGAAACCGTAGAGGAGTATAGAAAGTGCAGGGTTGAAATTAAAAAGGAAATTTAGGAAAGAACATAAAAATTAGGAACAGGAGTAGGCCATCTAGCTCCTCGAGCCTGCTCCGCCATTCAAAAAGATCATGGCTGATCTGGCCGTGGACTCAGCTCCACTTACCCGCCCGCTCCCCATAACCCTTAATTCCCTTATTGGTTAAAAATCTATCTATCTGTCTGTGATTTGACATTCAATGAGCTAGCCTCAACTGCTTCCTTGGGCAGAGAATTCCACAGATTCACAACCCTCTGGGAGAAGAAATTCCTTCTCAACTCGGTTTTAAATTGGCTCCCCTGTATTTTGAGGCTGTGCCCCCTAGTTCTAGTCTCCCCGACCAGTGGAAACAACCTCTCTGCCTCTATCTTGTCTATCCCTTTCATTATTTTAAATGTTTCTATAAGATCACCCCTCATCCTTCTGAACTCCAACGAGTAAAGACCCAGTCTACTCAATCTATCATCATAAGATAACCCTCTCATCTCTGGAATCAGCCGAGTGAATCGTCTCTGTACCCCCTCCAAAGCTAGTATATCCTTCCTTAAGTAAGGTGACCAAAACTGCACGCAGTACTCCAGGTGCGGCCTCACCAATACCCTGTACAGTTGCAGCAGGACCTCCCTGCTTTTGTACTCCATCCCTCTCGCAATGAAGGCCAACATTCCATTCGCCTTCCTGATTACCTGCTGCACCTGCAAACTAACTTTTTGGGATTCATGTACAAGGACCTCCAAGGTCCCTCTGCACCGCAGCATGTTGTAATTTCTCCCATTCAAATAATATTCCCTTTTACTGTTTTTTTTTCCCAAGGTGGATGACCTCACATTTTCCGACATTGTATTCCATCTGCCAAACCTTAGCCCATTCGCTTAACCTATCTAAATCTCTTTGCAGCCTCTCTGTGTCCTCTACACAACCCGCTTTCCCACTAATCTTTGTGTCATCTGCAAATTTTGTTACACTACACTCTGTCCCCTCTTCCAGGTCATCTATGTATATTGTAAACAGTTGTGGTCCCAGCACCGATCCCTGTGGCACATCACTAACCACCGATTTCCAACCCAAAAAGGACCCATTTATCCCGACTCTCTGCTTTCTGTTAGCCAGCCAATTCTCGATCCATGCTAATACATTTCCTCTGACTCCACGTACCTTTATCTTCTGCAGTAACCTTTTGTGTGGCACCTTAGCGAATGCCTTTTGGAAATCTAAATACACCACATCCATCGGTACACCTCTATCCACCATGCTCGTTATATCCTCAAAGAATTCCAGTAAATTAGTTAAACATGATTTCCCCTTCATGAATCCATGTTGCGTCTGCTTGATTGCACTATTCCTATCTAGATGTCCCGCTATTTCTTCCTTAATGATAGCTTCAAGCATTTTCCCCACTACAGATGTTAAACTAACCGGCCTATAGTTACCTGCCATTTGTCTGCCCCCTTTTTTAAACAGAGGCGTTACATTAGCTGCTTTCCAATCCGCTGGTAGCTCCCCAGAGTCCAGAGAATTTTGGTAGATTATAACGAATGCATCTGCTATAACTTCCGCCATCTCTTTTAATACCCTGGGATGCATTTCATCCGGAACAGGGGACTTGTCTACCTTGAGTCCCATTAGCCTGTCCAGCACTACCTCCCTAGTGATCGTGATTATCTCAAGGTCCTCCCTTCCCACATTCCCTTGACCAGCAATTTTTGGCATGGTTTTTGTGTCTTCCACTGTGAAGACCGAAGCAAAATAATTGTTTAAGGTCTCAGCCATTTCCACATTTCCCATTATTAAATCCCCCTTCTCATCTTCTAAGGGACCAACATTTACTTTAGTCACTCTTTTCCATTTTATATATCGGTAAAAGCTTTTACTATCTGTTTTTATGTTTTGCGCAAGTTTACTTTCGGAATCTATCTTTCCTTTCTTTATTGCTTTCTTAGTCATTCTTTGCTGTCGTTTAAAATTTTCCATATCTTCTAGTTTCCCACTAACCTTGGCTACTGCATTGGTTTTTAATTTGATACTCTCCTTTATTTCCTTGGTTATCCACGGCTGGTTATCTCTTCTCTTACTGCCATTCTTTTTCACTGGAATATATTTTTGTTGAGCACTATGAAAGAGCTCCTTAAAAGTCCTCCACTGTTCCTCAATTGTGCCACCGTTTAGTCTGTGTTTCCAGTCTACTTTAGCCAACTCTGCCCTCATCCCACTGTAGTCCCCTTTGTTTCAGCATAGAACGCTCGTTTGAGACACTACTTCCTCACCCTCAATCTGTATTACAAATTCAACCATACTGTGATCACTCATTCCGAGAGATTCTTTTACCAGGAGATCGTTTATTATTCCTGTCTCATTACACAGGACCAGATCTAAGATAGCTTGCTTCCTTGTAGGTTCTGTAACATACTGTTCTAAGAAACAATCCCATATGCATTCTATGACTTCCTCCTCAAGGCTACCCCGTGCGATTTGATTTGACCAATCGATTTGTAGGTTAAAATCCCCCATGATTACTGCTGTTCCTTTTTCACATGCCTCCATTATTCCCTTGATTATTGCCTGCCCCACCGTGAAGTTATTATTTGGGGGCCTATGAACTACGCCCACCAGTGACCTTTTCCCCTTATTATCTCTAATCACCACCCACAATGATTCAACATTTTGTTCATTAGAGCCAATATCGTCTCTCACAAATGCCCTGGTATCATCCTTTATTAACAGAGCTACCCCACCTCCTTTCCCTTCTTGTCTATCCTTCCGAATTGTCAGATACCCCTGTATGTTTAATTCCCAGTCTTGGTCCCCCCTGCAACCACGTTTCTGTAATGGCCACCAAATCATACCCATTTGTAATGATTTGTGCCGTCAACTCATTTACTTTATTTCGAATGCTGCGTGCGTTTAGGTAGAGTGTTTTAATACTAGTTTTTAAACCATGATTTTTAGTTTTGACCCCTCCTGCAGCCCCTTTATATTCATACATATTATCCCTTCCTATCACCTTGTGGTTTACACTTACCCCAGTGCTACTCTGCTCTGTTGCCTCCTGCCTTTTGCATTCTTTATGGGATCCTGTTCATCTGAGCTCTCACCCACTCTAACTAGCTCAGAGCCCTCTCCTGGGTTCCGAATACTCCTTGCATTGAGGCACCGAGCTTTCATGCTTGCCTTTTTATTACACTTTGACCCTTTAGAATTTTGCTGCACAGTGGCCCTTTTTGTTTTTTGCCTTGGGTTTCTCTGCCCTCCACTTTTACTCATCTCCTTTCTGTCTTTTGCTTTTGTCTCCATTTTGTTTCCCTCTGTCTCCCTGCATTGGTTCCCATCCCCCTGCCATATTAGTTTAACTCCTCCCCAACAGCACTAGCAAACACTCCCCCTAGGACATTGGTTCCGGTCCTGCCCAGGTGCAGCAGAGAGCATGAAAATATTTTGGCAATTAAATCAAGGAAAACCCAAAGATATTTTACAAATAGGAGCAAGAGAATAACTAAAGAAAGAGTAAGGCCTATTAGAGACCTGAAAGGTAATCTGTGTGTGGAGGCAGAATAAGTGGGTATGGTTCTTAATGAATACTTTGCGTCTGTTTTCACAGAGAGGGGCGATGCAGACATTGCAATCAAGGAGGAGGAGTGTGAAATAGTAGATGAAATAAACAGTGAGAGAGGAAGTATTAAGGGGTTTAACAGCTTTGAAAGTAATAAATCCCTAGGCCCGGATGAAATGTATTCCAGGCTGTAATGGAAGCAAATGAGGAAATAGCAGAGTCTCTGACCATCATTTTCCAAACCTCTCTGGTTACACGTGTGGTGCCAGACGACTGGAGGACTGCTAATGTTGTACTTGTGTTTAAAAAGGGAGAAAGGAATGGACCGAGTAATTACAGGCCAGTCAACCTAACCTCGGTGGTGGGAAAATTATTAGAGAAAATTCTGAGGGACAGGATAAATCTTCATTTAGAAAGACATGGATTAATCAAGGACAGTCTGCATGAATTTGTAAAGGGAAGGTCATGTCTGACTAACTTGACTGAATTTTTTGAGGAGGTAACAAAGAGGGTTGATGAGGGTAGTGCGTTTGATGTAGTGTATATGGATTTTAGCAAGGTTTTTGATAAGGTCCCATATGGCAGGCTGGTAACAAAAGTAAAAAACCATGGGATCCAAGGCAAAGTGGTAAGTTTGGATCCAAAACTGGCTCAGAGGCAGGAAGCGGTAATGGTTGATGGGTGTTTTGTGACTGGAAGGCTGTTTCCAGTGGGGTTCCACAGGGCTCACTCACTTGCTTTTTGTGGTATATATCAATGATTACACTTGAATATATGGGGTCTGATTAAGAAGCTTGCTTCTTAAGATGATACAAAAATTGGCTGTGTGGTTGATAATGAAGAAGAAAGCTGCAGACTGCAGGAAGATATCAGTGAAGTGGTTAGATGGGCAGAACAGTGGAGAATGGAATTCAATCCGGAGCAGTGTGAGGTAATGCATTTGGGAAGGACTAACAAGGCAAGGAAATACACATTAAATGGTCCACGTAGAAGTGTAGAGGAACAAAGCGACCTTGGAGTGCATGTCCACAAGTCCATATAGCCACCCAGGAACATGATTTCTAAATTTGTTCTTCTCTATACCTCATGAATATTCTGTGATGTGAGCCAACACAGCAAAAAATTGAACTGGCAGTCTTCAGCCCTTGATAAAATAGTGTGTAGTCCTAGGATTTAGCACTTCGCAATGTAAAAAGAGATGTATGCCATTTGTATCGGAGACTTACAATATTTATCTGCCTGCTGTACTTATTTGTGATGCAATGCAAACTAATATAAGTTCCTTCTTCACCAATACTGCCTGATGCTGGATCTCAAATATAGGCTCCTCTGCTACACTGGGCATACCATCTACCCATTTTACAACACCAGATGTAAGTAAATTGACAGCTTTGACCCAATATGCATTATAGATCCTGGTCTGACTGAGGGGAAGCATAAACTAGAGCTCGGGAATGTATATGTGAAATATGTAGACAGTCACATTGCTAACTTTATTATTCCCACTGTTCTTCTTACCTCAGGAGATATAACTCCTGAAATAGAAAATCAGCTGTCAGTGAGAGTAGGGAGATTTAACTGGCTAGGATTTAAAATAATAATCTTCCATACTGGGGTCTAGTTCTGCATTGCTGCAGGCCAACTGATGTTGTTACCTTTTAAAGTTATTATGCTACACCAAATGGAAACACCAGGATAAAAATATGTACTTAATGGCCAGAAAACAGAGGAAGTGTTAGTGCTTCAGTGTTACATTGACTAGACACATTCAGATAGTTAGTGCTGGAAAGTCAGACCAATTCCTGAAATACTGGTTTTCCACAGCTTGCTAGATTTCAAGAAATTCAGGACTGTACAAATACATGATCATTACAATTGCCAGTATCTTAGATAGTGAATGCAAATATATACGTATATTAAATGTTCTTTGTTGTTAGATATCATGCAGCAACTTAAAATTGGGAAAAATATATTAAATTGTGTTCTATAATTTCAATTATTCATTTGTTTTAAGTTGTTACAACTGCATAACTGAATAAGCTTATACAGGTATTTTTTTATGTTCAGCTGTGCTTAAAACTGAAACATACCAACCATTTATTTTCAAAATGACATATTCTATTATTGAAGGAGTTCATATAATATTTAAACTAAGCTGGGATTTGTCCATCAAGCTGTGAACCTATTACTATGGAATACATTGAGCACACAGTTAACGCAAATTGTCAGGTTCCCATTATGAATAAGCTTTAGCATGGAGATTCACATCACATGATAAGAAGGTGATCTAATTGATTTTGATGGTAGATCAGGGAGATGGGGATTTACTGGAAAATAATATATAGAGTTTTTACAGAAAATAATACAAAGTGCTTTATTCCTCTGTAACAATCTTGCATATGTTATACATAGAGTACCACATGTATGTTTTTCTTAGTTTTTTTTCTCAGTTTTTTTGCTCAGTTTTTCTCAGTATTTTTTCAGTGTTTTCTCAATTTTTCTTCTCAGTTTTTTTCACAGTTTTTCTGAGTTTTATTCTCAGTTTTCATTTATTTTCCTCAGTTTTTCTCATTTTTTCTCAGTTATTCTCAGCTTTTCTCAGTTTTCTCGTTTATTCTATAAGGCACCTATAGATCATCTGAACCCCAAAGTGTGTTTGGTTCTGGAACACAAGCCAACGGGGCGGATTTTCGGGTCTTCTGCACTCTGTTTTTCACCCTGGAGCGACGGCAAGCGATCAGCCTCCAGCGCCCCGCAGGGATCCGGGTCCGGATTGCGGCCGCGTCGAGCAGCACTACCCGGAAGAGCTGCACCGGTTTGAAACGCCCCTGGTTGCAACACCGGCGCGAGTTTTGACTTCAGCCCGATCCGTGCACCTCACAGGGAACACCTGGGATATTAGACGATCCAACGATACCGACTGCAGAGAGGTAAGTAATGGACTCCTAAGGTAAGTGTGATTGTTTTTTCTCTTTTTTTGCAATTTATGTTGTGGTGACATGGGCAATGTTTTGGGAATGTTTTTGTGGATTTTACTTTAGGTTTTTGTTTTCTTCCCAGGTGTCTCTCGGAGTGCTTGCCGGCCCGACTCTTTAGCTCATGATTTTCCCATGCTAGCACCCAAGAAAGATGTACAATGCCTCCCTTAGCGCTCCACCCCCTGACTCAGGGCCCAGCTGCCCAATTTTGATGACTGAGATGCAAACTGTTCCTGGGTACAAACTTTACCGCCCCACCGCCATTACCGCCCCAAAATTATCAAAGCTGAAAATCCAGCCCTTTGTGTGTTAGTCTATATGAATGTAGAGTTTGTGGAGTGACCTTATTCATTCTTCTTTTTTGCCAAGAATGGATGTTGTGGAATGTTTCCAGTGTCAAATTGAATGGATCACACTGAAGTGCTACTGCAGCATTATTGCAATAGGGTTTCAAGTTTGCAGGTTATACTATTCCCCTGTGAAATAAAACCTGATGTTTCCCTTAGTGCATGATGTGCTTTGAAAAATACAGATCAGGAAGCTCAGAAAAATACAGATCGGGGAAGTTTGGTTTAATCCCTGTACTGTGCTTAAGTTAGCTGGGCCAGCAAGTGCTTGAGAGAAGGTTTGACACAGATTTGAGGGAGAAGGGAATAGGGGGATATGGGAGCAGGGTGGGACGAGGTAATTAGAATGGGAGAAGGCTCATGTGGAGTATAAACACCAGTATAGACCAGTTGGGCCAAATGCCATGTTTCTTACTGTAGAATTTATGGGCCCAAATTTGGCCCACCCCTTTTTTTGGCGCACTCACCAGAGATGTGCCAACTTTGTGGGCTGAAAACGGCGCCAAAAAAATCTCCCCCGATTCTGGCTGCTGTGTTGCCTCTCCCGGAGCTTGGCGCGGCGTGGCCAGTCGATTGGGGGGGGGAGGGGAGCTAGTGCCCTGCACCAGAAACAGTGCCGGCAGCTCTCCACATGCGTGTTGGAGTGCATGCGCAGTAGCTCCTGCCCCCAGCCTCTGCGTGCGTGCTGCAGCGTGGGAGCCGATGCATCCCGCCCCTATCCCAGGCCGAGTGGCCTGGCTGAGTTGGGTAGAACACTGTCTTTCAGGTCCTACATTATGTTCAAAACAAGCTCAGATGGATGGGAGGAAAGTCCAAGGTTCTCAAGTGAAATAATTTTGGATGGTTTCAATCCAGTTCTTGTTTATTGTTAGTTCATAGTACAAAATTACCAAATAATTCCAGGACTTGAGCATATAATCAAGGCTAATGCTCATGAGCTGAACGGCTGTACACCATAGCTGACCAGAAACTGCCGCTGGAATATCTATCTCTATAGTGAAATACCCAGTGGAAGGAAAGGTTCCATGTCTCCTTGGGCAGGTTGGCAGTTTATCTTAGAAGTCAATTTCTGCTTGGATGTCAGCAGCCAGTTCCCTGTGCTCTCCCTGGTCATCCCGCACCTATCCCCGACCGAGTGGCCTCCCACCCCGGCCGGCCCACTGACGTCCCGGGCCAAGTTTTGATAGGAAGGTAGGATTTAGTTTTATTTTTTATTTCTTCTTGAATGTTTTAATGCTTCTTGAATGTTGTTGTGCTTTGTTTAATGCTTTGCAAGGTCCTCTCCGTTTTCCTTCCCACCCCTATCTCTGGCCGAATGGTCTCAGATGTACCTACCTGCGCTGATTTCTTAACTCTCCGCAAGGGTTTTCTGTGCGACCACAAGTGGCCACATACGCTGGCCTAAGTTCGTTTGGAGCAACTATTAGCTGTCCAAAGTGGCCTAAATGGCCAAAACGGGCGTAGGTGGCTGGTAACACCCCCTTTTGAAAAAATAACTAAACTAAAAAAATCCTAACTAACTTCACTTACACTGGCGCAAATTGAATGTGCAAAATGAGGATTTTTAAGATACTCCAGAAAAATCAAGTTGCTCCCGAAAAAACGGAGCAGCTCCTGGGCAAATTTGAGCTCTATGCCTCTAATTCTATTTACGTGGTATTTCAACCCATGTGACTTGATTGAGAAAGACTGCTGTCCGTTGTTGTCCACCATAACACCATTGAGCACAAAAGAATACTAAAACCTGCAAAAGTCTTCCCAAAAAAGAAATAACACCGCCCCACACAAACTGTAAATGTTACCATAGAGACAGCAACACAGGCTCAAGTTTGTTACTATGCAGGGGTCTCATCATGGGATGGTATGACATCATATACCGCAAGATAAGGTCAACAAAATCATCACCCGAACCTTGAGATCATGATTACAGCATTGAAATTTATATTGAGTCAGCAATCCTTTGAAAAAACAAGAGTTCAATGGCCAGATAAAGTTTATGTGGAGGATCACAACTGTGCCATGCTTATACAATCAGTCTTGAACAGAAACGATGAGATTACTAGCTAATTCTCTGCTGATATAAGTTACAACCAGTTAATGGATTATATTTGATTAACTGGAACAAACTTGTACGAAAAAAATTTAGTAACCACAGGATCCCACTAATCAATTCCGGGGTGAGAAAACATGCAATAGCCTTGGGTGACACACATGATACTGCACTAACAATAAATTACTGAGGGTTGTTTACCAAGCACAAGTTATTAAATTGTGACAGGAGGTCTTTCTCATGAATAAAGTAATGCCTTCAAATTTGCTGCTCCCACTTCAATGGCCTGTTTATTCTGGGATACTAACCATTATAAATCACTGAATTATTGGGAAGCAATCATAACATGTATTTTGCCTTCACAATGCAATCACTTTGTTATGCAGAGTGGCAAAGCCTTGATAACAATGTACATGTGTTGATGAATAGCTGAGAAAAAGTAAGAGCGAATTGCTACTGAATGGTTCAGTAAAATAGCATCACTTACCTTGTAGAGCCTTCTTCATTCTAAAGCTGATCTTCCAGACACCAAAAATGTTTTTTTATATAATTTAAAATAGCAAGGCTAATACTATGGGCTCAATTTTCCACAAGCCCATTTTCTGGCGTATTGCCAGAGTTACGCCCGTTTCTCTAAGCCAGGAATGCCCCGGAAATAATTTGCCAAAGTTTCCCTGATGTATAATTCGAATTTGGCGCTGCGCAGCGTGTCCAGTCGCCTCAAGGGGTGGAGCCTGCTGTCTGCGCCGAAAAATGATGCCGCACCTTCTGTGCATGCGCGGAAAAATAGTTGTGTTCCTGACGTCGTTGCAATGAACGCGCAAGCACAGTACAGCTCCGGGTTGGCTTTGGTTTGTAGAGCCAGTTGTGTGTGTGAGAACGTCGAGTGCTGTGTGAGAGCATTGGAAAAATTGCAGCTGGAGCAATACAAGATGCAACGCGGTGCAAGGACCAAGCAAGAATTTCTTACAGGAAGAAGTGGAGGCACTAGTTACTGTGATTGAGAACAGGTGGCATGAGCTGGACACTAGCAGAGGTCACATAAAAGTTTCACCCAAAGAAATTAAGAAATGCTGGAACCAAGTTGCAGAAGATTACTGCGCAATGGTGACCACCACGAGATCTGGAGGCCAGTGTAAAAAGAAATGGCAGGACTTTGGTCAAGTAGTTAGTGTAAGTAATATTTTCATTTATTCAATGGAATTGCAATTGTAAATGTGACCATCTATATATGTCCCACCCAGCAGAAAGACACCCTCTTTAAAAAGTTAGGTTTTCATCTTTGCAGAGGAAGGTGGCATATAATAAAACTCGAACAAGAGGAGGCCCGGCAAATCTGCACCCACCGACACCCTTGGAAGACAGGGTCGCTGATTTGATGGGTCCCGCCTGAAGAAAAGCAATCACCACTGCACAAGCTGGGCCCACACTCAAGGGAGAGGGTAAGTCCTGCAAATTCATCATGGTCCTTCAAATCAGCCTGCTGCCTGGCCTGCAATGTGTGGGCCTACTCATGCCACCCACCCTGCCCCCTCTTCTGCTGCTAACCATTTGACTGTTCTGTTATATTTTGCAGAACTTGAGGCCAACTCTTGACTATGCAGAAGAAGATTCAGATGCAGACGAGCCTGAAGAGAACATCTTCCAATCCAACCCTCCAGACCAAGAACATGGGGGTGAGGGGGAGGGGGAGGGGATGGAGCTGGATGAAGCTCCCACTGTTGTATTGACTTTGGAGGAGGTACCGCTCATTGTGGTGACAGCCCTTGTCGTAACTAGTGGTTTGAGTGCTGGTGGGACATTCCACGGTTTCACATCTTCCGAGGTTGCAGGTCCCAGTGGTGGGGTGCAGGGAGGCAAACCCAGCACCCAGGGCCCCACCTTCCGAATTTGCGGGTCCCAGTGGTGTGGTGCAGCAAGGCACACCCAGGGTCCCACCTTCCGAGGTTGCGGGTCCCAGTGGCGGTGGGGTTCAGCGAGGCACACCCAAAGTCCCACCGTCCCAGGCTGCGGGTCCCAGTGGTGGGGTGCAGTGAGGCACACCGGTGGGGAGGAGGGGAAGAATAGCTCAACCGTGCTCTCCTGAGGTGCAGGATCTAACAGATGTGGTTCAGATGATGTCATTGAGTGCGGAGAATATTAACCTTACCCGATCACTCCTGGACGCCAACAGTGGGATGAGTGATGAGGTAGCGGGACTGTCGGAAAAAACAACAACAATGACACGAGAAATGGAAACGATGTCCAGGACCATCAGTGAGGGAATAGTGACCATGAGGGAGGGAATGTCAGAGGTAGTGCAAACCACGTCACTGACCATGAGGGAGGGAATGTTGCAAGTATTTCAGACAGTTTTGCTCAACATGAGGGAGGGAATGCTGTAGGTCGTTGAGATACTGTCGGGGCGCATGAGGGACGGCATGTTGGAGTTAGCTGCTACAATAAGGGAACATGCCCAGTCCCCGCACCCCTTGGCAAAATCAACAGTCACTCCCACTCCCGTTCCAATTCCCCTATCAGCCTCTGAAGAGCCCAAAGCCAGGCCCTCCAACTTGCCCCACCCCCCCACCCCATCCCCACAATAGGTGCACAGTACCTGAGATCTTAGAAAGAATAAGCTTGGTACCAAGCCCAGAAAAACTGCGCCACCACAGAGTCCATGACGCCCCTATGCATAACCCGGATGGAAGCAGCGGGCGGTCTTAGAATAAGGAGAAGGAGAGATGGTGGGTGCTGCCTTTCTTTGCTGCTGTTGTTGTTATTATTGTTGTTGTAACTGTTCCCAAATTAAAAGTTTTTTGTAAGTTATGTAAATTTACAAGTTTAAAAGTTTGTAAGTGATCTTAAAGTTTTAAGTGATCTTAAAGAGTGATCTTAAAGTACAGTTTGATATAAGAATAATTTTATTAAAGTTAAGTACAAAAGAACTGTGTGTTAAATTTTTGAATAAAATATATTTTACATTAAAACGGAATCATGTTCCATTAACACAACACAACATTATGGAACAGCTCCAAACAATAAACATGTCCATGTGGAATAGTTGTCGCTGAGCCCTCAGGCATCAGTAAAGCATTCATGTATGAGCTGCTGGCGCAAGGTCAAGCAATCGTTAAAGGGGCACGATGGCCCACACTCCTCCGCCGTCATGCTCCGGCCTCAGGCACTTGCATGGCTTCCTCATCCTCGACGTCCGCCTCCTCCTCATCATCTGCATCTTTCACATCATTATCATCAGCCATTCTCACCGGAGGTGGGTCTTCCACTACCAGATGCTGTTGCCTCATGATGGCTAAGTTATGCAGCATGCAGCGCATAACAGTGAGCTGACCGACAGTCTCAGGGGAGTACAGCAAGTAGCCTCCAGAATGGTCCAGGCATTGGTAACGCTGTTTCAAGATGCCAATGGTCCTCTCTATGATGCTGTGCATTGCAATGTGTGACATGTTGTATTCACAGTCAGCTTCCATCCGGGTTATGCATAGGGGCGTCATGAGCCAGGTGGCGAGGCTGTACCCTTTGTCTCCCAGTAGTCAGCTCTGCCCTTCTGGCTGCTGCTGCTGAAACATGGCAAATATAACGCTGTCGCTTAAGATGAACGCATCATGGGTGCTCCCAGGGTATCTTGCATTGACTGACATGATATGATGCATGTCGTCACACATGAGCTGTACATTAAATTAAGTGAAAGCCTTTTCTGTTCCTGTATATCTCGGAATCCTCCAAAGGTGCTCGCAAGGCGATGTGGGTACAATCAATGCAGCCCTGTGCCTTTGGGAAGCCAGCTTGGGCTTGGGCAGTCATGGGGAACTTTATGAAGTCATTCCTCCATGCATACAGTGCAGCCATCACCTGACGAATGTAGACATGTGTTGCATGTTGGGAGATGGCGCACACATCCCCAGTTGTAGCTTGAAACGAGCCAGCGGTATAGAATGAAAGTGCAGCTGTAACCTTCACTTCAACTAACAAAGCAGTCCTTCTAATGCTTCTAGGTTGCAGGTCTGCTTTGACCAACTCACAGATCTCACGGACAACTTCTTTGCAGAAACTCAGCCTCTGACACAGTCTGCATCACTTAGGTGGAGGTACGAACGCCTGTCTCGATATACCTGAGGGTAAGGCCTCCTGCCCAGCATCCTATGGGCTCTGATGTTCCTAATACGATGACGTCGAATCAATTGTCTCTTACGTAGCACCATGATGCAGAAGGCTCGTACAAAGTATGGCATTGTCAGTATTGCCCCCATACTTAAATTTAATGGCGAGAAAGCAGGCAGGATAGGTTCGCAGTTATCTCTCTCTCCAAGGTCTGTAAGAATGGACCACACCACAGGTCTTGTGACTTCTCCTCTCTCCCCTCCCCCTTAACTAATTGCAGTCTTGTGACTTCTCCCTCCCCCGTGCCACCCCCCCGCCCCCGCCACACTCATTGCAGTCTTCAGAAGCCTTCCGAATGGCACCTCGTTCCCCAGCCTCAGTGCAGAAGGCTTCCGATCGGCACCTCACTCTCCAGGCTCAAAGCCTTCCAATCAGCACTTCGCTCTCACTCTTTCTCTCTCTCTCTCTCTCTCCTCCAACCCTCCCCCACCCCCCCAAACTTCTGAAATCCAACAAATTTACATTTACTACGTTGACAAGGAAAAAAAGTTGAACTTTATTATTGATTTTGACAATGTTCTTGACTTCCTCCAAAATCTTCAACTTAAAAACAATGGCGTCTTTCAGCGCCAATTTCTCAATGTGCACTGGTTTTCTTAAGTGCCCAAAAGGTTTTTCAGGAGTGGCCAGATACGCCGACCTGGGAGGAAAAATGTTGGCCAAACTGCGAAAAACATGAGGGAAAACAATGACGTAAAAAAAAACTGGCCTAGAAAAATCATAACTAAGTCAGTTACGTTGGCACATATTGCAAGAGTAAACTTGGAAAAAAATAAATATGCCCCAAAAAAATGGCCGCCAAAAAAACAGCGCAAATGACTGTCGAAAATTGAGCCCAGTATTAGAAATGGGGCATCAGTCACCTATGTGTCTGAGCTGTCTATATGAAATTTCATTTGTTCTTGGTAAGAACTGGACTCTGCACTTCTAATTACTATGAAACAAAATGACTTTCAGCACTGTGGTGTTTGATATCCAGGCAAGATAGGAGTAGTTTGATTCATTTGGGCTCTCTATGTAAAGCTTCACTTACCGTGTGTGCCAGGAATTTGAGCACATGCCCCACCATGAATTTCTACCCATTCAAATTAACGGACGGAAGACTGTGGGGGGAGGGCACATATCCAAATTACCATTATATGCTCCTGGCAGGTGAAGCTCATGCCTGAAGCCAGAATTCATAAAATGATCGCTTTTGTATTTACTTCTCATTAATATTCGATGGGCTGTTCTGACTTTTTCCTGATGTGTTATGGCCAACTAATTTGTAATTTCTGACTGTTATCTTGTGTTAATAGAGTCTGGCTGAAATTCAGGAATAGATGAGTGGTGTATATGTCAATCCTAGGCCATCCCATTATTTCCTAATAAGTTAAGACTGTCAATATTTTGTTAGCTAGACTTCTTCAAAGAAATGCTTTGCAACAAAGTCGACCAAAGGAACAAATCTCCCAGATCTGGCTGCTAACTTTTAGTCCTGTTGTAGAGGTAACAAACTCAATGGGTAATATATTATACCAAAAGAACCTTGAGGAACAAGAGAAGCCCCAGTCCAAGAAACTGTAAGAAAAGCTGAAAGTAGAATTTTGAAAAGGGTGCATTAACTTTTGCAGACTATATCTTGCTATCTTATAAAAGTATTGTGATGCACCCTTACAAAAACAACAACTTGTATTTATATAGCGCCTTTTAATGTAGTAAAACGTTCCAAGACGCTTCACAGGAGTATTATAAGACAAAAAAATTGACACCGAGCCACATAAGGAGAAATTAGGGTAGGTAAGCAAGAGGTAGGTTTTTGCCTGCATTTTTATTGTTTCAAGTCTACTTACAGAAACTGATGATAAACTGTTTACACAACAAAGAGGTGTCCAAACTGTAACAAGGTTTATAGCCTAGTTTGATAGGTTTTAGAGAAACAATATCCTCTAATGGCACATAATCACTGCAGATAGGCAGTGTTGTACATGATTTCGTACTCCTGTGTTATACAAAGCACCATTGCATCAGCTTACTTTGCTCCAGCTAAAAATACTTTGCTCCTCACTTACAATGAATCACTTGTCACCAACGCTCAGGACAAAGTCTGCAGCATCTCTACAGGAGTAGGTTGCATTGGTCAGACATTACACTATCAAACATTCTATTAATTTATCCTATCTTTGTGAGATTTTGCATTTCTTATTCAAATTTCCTTGGATCTGATCTTATTCAGGTTTCAGAGGAGGCTAAGCCAATGGCATCAGACAAAGAATCTCAAGAATATCATGGTGGCCTGTCCTATACAGGACAATCAGACAGAAGAATTAAAATGCTATGCTCTTTAGGTCATATGGAAAGACCAATAACCAATCTTATGCTCCCCCATCAATTATGTAGAGACAAAAAAAACTGTCAAATGCAAACAATTGAATATTAGAATGTGAGGGGCTAAGGCACAAATTGGAATTGTATACAGTGTGGAGATTATACTCTGTCAGGGATATGTTCATACATGAACTCACATCTCTCTCCAGTTTCTCTCTGATCTCCCCTCTTGACCTCTCCATGCTCATCTTGTCCCTGAGACCCACTTCTGGCTCCCTTGACCAAATTCACACTAAACTGCTGACCACCCAACTTCCTTTTCTGGCTCCCATGTTAGCTGATATTGTTAACGGTTCACTCTTCTCAGGTACTGTCCCCCTCTCCTTCAAATCTGCTGTCATCACCCTTCTCAAAAAAACAACCCTTGCAAGCTACCGCCCATCTCAAATCTCCCTTGCCTCTCCAAAGTCTTGAATGTGTTGTCGCCTCCCAAATCCATGCCTACCTTTCCCAGAACCCATGTTTGGATCCCTTTCATTCGGTTTCCGCCCCTGCCACAGAACCGAAAATACACTCATCAAAGTCACAAATGACATCCTTTGTGACAGTGATGAAGGTAAACTATCCCTCCTTATCCTTCTTGACCTGTCTGCAGCCTTTGACACGGCTGAACCCTCCATCCTCCTTCAACGCCTCTCCACCACCATCCAGCTGGGTGGGACAGCACGCGCCTAGTTCCATTCTTATCCATCTAATCACAGCCAGAAAATCACCTGCAATGGCTTCTCTTCCCACTCCCGAATCGTTACCTCTGGTGTTCCCCGAGGATCGATCCTTGGCCCCCTCCGATTTCTCATCTATATGCTGCCCCTTGGCAACACCATCCGAAAACATGGTGTCATTTTCCACATGTACACTAATGACACCCAGCTCTACCTCACCACCACTTCTCTCGGACCCTCCATGGTCTCTAAATTATCAGACTGCTTGTCTGATATCCAGTACTGGATGAGCAAAAATTTTTTCCAATTAAATATTGGGAAGACCGATGCTATTTTCTTTGGTTACCGCCACAAACTGTGTTCCCTAGCCACCGACTCCATCCCTCTCCCTAGCATCTGTCTGAGGCTGGACCAGACTGTTCACAACCTAGGTGTCATATTTGACCCTGAAATGAGCTTCTGGCCATATATCCGCAGCATAAGTAAAACCGCTTATTTCCACCTCCGTAACATTGCCTGTCTTCACCACTGCCTCAGCTCATCTGTTGCTGAAACCCTCATCCATGCCTTTGTTACCTCTAGACTTGACTATTCCAACCCACTCCTGTCTGGCCTCCCGCATTCTACCCTATGTCAACTAGAGGTTATCCAAAACTCAGCAGCCCATCACCCCTGTGCTCACTGATCTACATTGGCTCCCGGTTAAGCAGTGCCTCGATTTCAAAATTCTCATCCTTGTTTCCAAATCCCTCCATGGCCTCTCCCCTCCTTATCTCTGTAATCTCCTTCAGCTTCACAACCCCCGAGATGTCTGCGCTCCTCAAATTCTGCCCTCTTGAGCATCCCTGATTGTAACTGCTCAACCATTGGTGGCCGTGCCTTCAGCTGCCTAGGCCCCAAGCTCTGGAACTCCCTCCCTAAACCTCTTCGCCTCTCTACCTCTCCTTCCTCCTTTAAGACGTTCCTTAAAATCTACCTCTTTGACCAAGCCTTTGGTCATCTGCCGTAATTTCTTCATATGTGGCTCAGTGTCAAATTTATTTGTTTTGTCTTATAATACTCCTGTGAAACGCCTCAAAACATTTTATTATGTTAAAGGCGCTATGTAAATACGTGGTTGTTGTTGTTTTATGTCTTTTTCACTGAACCGCACAATGAAGTGACTCAATCAAAACAAAACAAAGCACCTCCATAACTGGGTCAGCAACTCAGGTAAAGTGAAAACCATGTGGTAACTGCAGCAAATGAAAAAAGTACTGCAAGTGTCAAAACCAGGTCATGTATGCATAATAATACTGTACATACCTTTCCCAAAGAGGTGTGTCATGACTTTCTTCAAAGTCTGCTTTAAATCAAACTCAAGTAGTTTAACTGCCTCCAGTGTGTGCCACTCTTGTTTATAGGGTGTGCGGCATCCCTTCTCAAAGATGCAAAGTTCTTCTCCATTTTTTACATTAGCAAACAGCTGGAAAAAAAGAGAAGTCTCTTTGGTCAGTTAAAGAGACAAAAGAAACTTGTTCGATGTTGCTCATTTAAAAGCTAGATCCTTCTCCCCTCCCATTAGCATTTTAATTTTATTTTGATAAAATTACAGATTTATCAGTTAATAAAGTAATTCCCTTTAGTTTAAAAGAGGAAAAAAACAATTAAAATATACAGGAGTGAGTTCAATGCAGTAGATCTATCTCAAGTTTCAAGTGACATTTATAAGCGGGTTACACTTCAACAGGGCTAGGATCAATATCTTCGTGAGGGGATTTTCTAGTGCTGTTGCGGAGGGTTTAAACTAGCTTGGCAGGGGGGTGGAAACCTGAGCGTAGTTTCAGAAGGCAGAAAATTAGTCAGTGAGTTTGGAAGGCAGAGGAAACAACGGCTAGAAAATAGACACCAAAGGGGTTTGGCAGTGCTTAATGGTATATATTTCAATACAAGGAGTCTAGTGCATAAGGCAGATGAGTTGAGGGCGCAGATAGACACGTGGAAGTATGATACCATGGCTATTACTGAAACATGTCTGAAAGAAGGGTAGGAATGGCAGCTCAACCTGGTTGCAGAGTTTTCAGACGAGACAGAGAGGGGGATAAAAAAGGAGGGTCAGAATATTGGTTAAAGAAACAATTACAGCTGTGAGAAGGATCATCAAATTAGGCCATATGGGTTGAACTGAAGAACAAAAAAGGGGTAGTCGCACTGCTGGGATTGTACTACAGACTCCCAGATAGTCAGAGGGAGATAGATGAGCAAATATATAGGCAAATTTCTAAAAAGTGCAAAAATAATAGGGCAGTAATAATAGGGGATTTCTAATATTAACTGGATAGAATCAGTGTAATAGGTATAGAGGGTGCAGAATTCTTAAAATGCATTCAGGAGAACTTTTTCTAGCAGGAAGCCCAACAGGAGAGGGAGTGATTCTGGACTTGGTATGAGGGAATGAAGCTGAGCAGGTGGAAGGGGTATCAGTGGAAGAGCATTTTGGTGGTAGTGATCATAATTCAGTAGACATGGTGTAGTTATGGAAAAAGACAAACATAGACCAGGAGTAAAAGTACTCAATTGGGGAAAGGCCAATTTTATGAAGCTGAGATGTGATCTAGCAAAAGTGGACTGGAAACAACTACTTGAAAATAAATCAGTGTCAGAGAAGTGGGAGGCATTCAAGGAGGAGATAGTGAGGGTTCAGAGCAAATATGTTCCTACGAAGAAAAAGGATGGGACTCCCAAATCTAGAGACCCATTGATGTCAAGGGTTAGACAGAGTAGGATAAGGCATATGGGAACTTATGTCAGATACCGAGAATTAAATACTACAGAAATCCTAGAAGAGTATAGAAAGTTCAGGGGTGAAATTAAAAAAGGAAATTAGGAAAGCAAAGAGAGGGCATGAAAAAATACTGGCAAGTACAATCAGGAAAAAAGCAAGAAAAACCCCAAAGATGGTTTATAAATACATAAAAAGCAAGAGGATAACTAAAGAAAGAGTAGGGCCTATTGGAGACCATAAAGGAAACCTATGCATTGAGGCAGAAGACGTGAATATGGTTCTTAATGAATACTTTGCATTTGTCTTCACAAAAGAGAGGGACGATACAGACATTGTAGTTAAGGAGGAGGAGTGTGAAAAATTAGATGAGATCAATATAGTCAGAGGGGAATTATTAAGGGATTTAGCACCTTTGAAAGTAGATAAATCACTAGGCCCACATGAAATGTATCCAAGGCTGTTGAGAAGCAAGGGAGGAAGTGGAGGCTCTGGCCATCATTTTCCAATTCTCTCTGGCTACAGGTGTAGTGTGTAGGGGAGGACGAAAACCCCCTCATGTTCACTTGCAATTCGTGTACAGAGTATCTGGCGATTTGGTCACGCCGGGGGTACACCTCTGCGGATGGGAAGCCCCTTGTGACCAAACCCCTGCTAGAAAAGATCGTGGCTGCAGTGGGAGAAACCGGGGATGTATATATCCATAAGGTAAAGGCCCACTCCAAAACTGAGCCACGGGGGGAAGGTAACCAGCAGGCAGACCTGCCGGCAAGGGAAGGTGCTCGCACAGGTCGCCCATGGGACCCATATGAGGCAGGCAGGATAGCAGCAGCAAGAAGCAAGCCAGGGACACAAGGGAGTGTAGGGGCGGCTGCGGCCCCGGACCTTAAAGTAGTCCAGATGCAGGATCCGATCCTGAAGGCTGCCTTGGCTGCTATCAAAAGGGGGGAAAAGGCAGAGGGCCCATACAGTGCTGTAGATATTGCTGTGCGGGAAGGCATGTTGTTTAAAGGGGACAAATGGGTAGTGCCGCCACAACACCGGAGGGAATTCCTTCAGCTGGCCCATGAGGGTCCAGGTGCGGGACACCCTGGGCCGGAATCTACCTGGCAATGGGTAGAAAAGGCAGGGTGGTGGCCAGACCTCCGGGAAGACGTCCGCAACTTCTATGCGGGCTGTCTGGTTTGCGCTGCAAACAATCCAGACCCTCAGAAAAGGAAAGTGTCTATGGGACACGTCAGGCGGGTAGAGGGACCATGGCAGTCGATCCAGATCGACTACATCGGACCCCTACCGGTCGTCCAGGGAGGTTATAAATACTGCCTCGTCCTGGTGGATGTGTTTTCCAAGTGGGTGGAAGCCTTCCCTTGCTGAACAGCTACCGCGGTGGGGACTGCAAAAATCCTGGTGAGGGAGGTGTTCTCTCGGTGGGGTCTACCTCAAATCGTGGAGTCCGACCGAGGAAGCCACTTCACCGGCCAGGTGATGCAGGCCACCCTAAAGGTGCTGGGGTAAGAGCCAAATGGCATGTCGCCTACAACCCTCAGTCCTCAGGCCCCGTAGAACGCCTGAACCGGACCCTAAAGGAAAGACTGCGCAAGGAGACGGGAGACTCACCGAACAAGTGGGTGGAGGTCTTACCGTTGGTCCTCATGGGAATCCGGGCCAGTCAGTCAAAGAGCACAGGGTACTCACCCCATGAGCTGATGACGGGCCGGATCATGAGAACCCCAGTGCATGTGTTGGCGCCGGTTCTCACCGAAGGGCAGCTCCGAGAGGTGAACCGGGAACGGTTTGTCAGGAACCTGTTTGAACACCTGAAACAGATTCACTGGCAGGCTGCTAGTAACATGGGCAGACAGCATCAGAGTAACCGATTGCTGCTAGAACCCAGCAAACACTACAAATGGGAGATAGGAGACCAGGTCATGGTGAGGAACTATGCTCGGGTCGGGGTTTTTGAAGCATTATTTGTGGGACCATACAGCATAGTCGACAAGGCTAGCCCTATGGTCTTATGCGGTTCGACTGCCTCGCCGGGTGAAGTGGTATCACATTAATCAGTGTAAATTGTTTGACCCCAAAAGAGGTAAAAAACAGAGGGGACGAGCAAGGGAAGGGAATCAGGCACTGGGGGAAGAACAGGCCCCGGTGGATTTGGAGGCTCCGGAGGAGGCAGCGGGCCCCGAAGCTCTACAGCCAGGGCTGGTTCATTGCTCCTGTAAGGCTATCCCACCACTGGGTAGAGGTTCCCAGCCCACTAACAGAAGTAGGGAGAAAGGCTCTACCATTAGCAAGGTTCAAGGGGAAGCTGAACCTCCCATGGTGGATCAGCTGGGGCTAGCCCAAGAGGTGGAGGAGATGGCACTGCAGCCCATAAAGTGGGACTCTGCACCGACAGTAAGGAGGAGTGACAGAGTGCCACAGCCCAAGGTGCCGTGGTCCCCTGTTAACTTAGCCTCCCGCCCCAGACTGATACGGCGAAAGACAACAGGGAGGGTGCTCTGTTGCACTAGCAAGGGTCTCCCACCGATTATCCGGGGCTCGGGAGGGCCTTGGAGGGCAGCACAAGACTCATTAAGGGGGACCATACGAGCCCCTCAGCGGAGGACATCCTGGTCCCCAGGGTACGGTCAGCCAAGTGGTCGACGACGCCTGTACAGTGACAGGATATAGCCTGGCCACCCGGGGATGGGTGGCGCTGTATATATTTTCCCTTCCTGTTTTGTTACTTTGTGTTGTGAGTATATGTGTTTAGGTAAGGCAATGACGGTTGGGTACAGCATTTTTGTGTTTGGAACATGTTCAGTGGGCCGAGCCTGGAGAGGTCTCTCAAGGCAAGGCCATGTTCTTCTTGCCTTTCAGATGTCAACACCTCCCTACTGGACGTTAGTGATGCTGGTATCGCTAAGGATCTGCACCGGGCACCGAGGGGACACCGAGGACTCCCTGGTTTTCGAATGCTCCGGGGGCAGAGCGCCGACAGTGACCACAGGAGAAGGGACTCCAGCGGCGGATGGCCGGGTCACCTACTCCCACAAGGGGAAATGACCTGTGTGGTTGGGATCGAACTCTACCAAGTACTCCAACCATAAGGACTTTACCTACGGAGAGGCCTCCATCCCCTGCCCGGAGATCACTGTGGCCAGAAGGCAGGAAGGTATGCCTAACTTGCCAAGGGGACATACCTCTGGGACGGTGGTGGTGGCTCAGAAAGCTCAAGAGGCACGTGGGAGACCGACACTCGGACTGGGAACGTCTGGATAATGATACCTACCGAACCATCATGGGGTCATCTGGCGGGGTCACGGTGTGCTGGGAGAAATGGTGGGCATAAGACCAAGGAATTTATTTGTGTATGTGGGGATCCATTCGCATGTGTTCAGAGGGGGTCTCCATTGCTTTTTATAGGTGGTGGCAGGATATCGGGGATGGGGTGGTATGGGATCGCAGCAGGGAGGCGTGTGTGACCCCCAATCCCCGGGTACCAGTAAACGCCACACGAGTGCCCGACAACAACCAGGGGGCCGGGGAAATGTTTAGTGTTGGTCCCTACCGAGAAACTACTTTATCAGGGGGTACACTACGCAGTGGCATCAGTGGTGCTAAATCTGACAGAAGTCCGCCTACCTACGTGGTATCCCCGGGAAACCGAGCTGTTATACCAGGCTCTGCTGCGGGAGATGTTCCGGAAGTTTAATGAACTGGACTTTGGGGATGTGAGAGTGGCAGACTTGTATAAACAGTGGGATAGGGCCGAACCGGGCAGGCAGAAGCATGGCACTTTAAATGACATTCTTACGGGGTTTAACACCGGGGCATCCGCCATAAACAGTTTGGATAACATGCAGCTGGCCCTCCAGATGGGTTAAAGAATCAGCTGCGCAAAGTCCTGGGGGACGAGAATACCATAGTGGGATCCGCGCTCCACGAAGAGGTGGCAATGACAGTTCACTTAAAAGGAGATTATCTCTCAATTGGAGGTGCAGGCCAGGGCTGTAAAAGCCTTGATTCGGGAGGATAGAAACGCCTCCGATCAAGCCGCCCAAAATGAGGTGTGCGTGCTCTATGGGGCCTGGTTGCTGGGAGAGGGACGGAGTAACCTCGAGGATCTGAGATAGGGAAGGTCCCCTCCTGGATCAGCAACCAGCACTTAGCAGCACTGCACCCTTACGATAATGTTTTGAGTCCTTGCCAACTTCGTGTAGCGTCGGAAGCCTACCCGGTACCGGTGGACTGTGGAAAGTCAAACCATACCATCATGGGTGTGGTGGTCAGGATGCCCGTGATGGGGGCGTCCCCACGACCAGCACCCCTGTACCGAGTGGAGAATGTGGGAGTCATTCGTGGAGGGGTGCATGTTCGATTCCAAGAGGTCCCACCTTATGTCACAATGTAGGAGCACACTGTGACAGGTACAGACCTCTCGGGTTGTCGGAGCAGGGGAGCACAGGTAATCCTGTGCCCCCAGCACTTGAACGCTTTTGCAAGGCCACAATGCGGGTTCAGCACTGCTGGGGCAGAGCCTATCAATTGCACAATGGAGGTAATGGCCCCTAACCACATGCCTCCACAGGTAGCATATGTAGGCGGTGGGACATATTGTGTCACCACAAGTGCCCAACGGTATGAACATGGACCGGGAAGGTGGTGTCCAATTCCGTACAGCAGCTTTTGCTTTAAACCCAGGGCAGAGGTTCAAGTGGCACACACCAGAATCACACCCATCCCTGAACCTTCCACGATTCACCTCACGGTACAAAACAACCTCAGCCATCTACAACAATATGTCGCCCAGTTTGGTTATCCCATTGCCCCACTACCTGAGAAACTTACAGCCCTCTTCCAGGCAGTGAATTTGTCTCAAAAACATTTTTACACCATGGAGCAGAAAAGTGAAATTCTAGCAGGGGAGATTGCCCAGATTAAACCCCCAGCATGGTGGGATTTGGGAATACGGGCAGACATACCTGCATGGATCCGGGTGGGATCGCATGCCTTAGTAATCGGCCAACTCCTGATTGTAGCTTATCTGCTAGTTACAAGCTGTAAGCTCAGGAGAAAAAGAAAAAGAACGCAGTTCCTCAGGCTACTACACAGCCAGGAGAGCCGTTGCTAAACACTCAAGGTGTGTAAACAAAGCTTGACCGCGACACTTAGGCGGTTTTGTTATTTCCAGGGATGACTGCGTTTTCATACATGGCTCCTGGGGAGTTTGCAGGGCAGGTTTCTTTGTTTTACGTTTGAGACCGAAATGAGACTCAATGTACAATTACTGCTGTAACCTTAAATACATATATGTATGTTGCTGTCGTGTATTGTAACCTGTTGGATTTCTGTGTTTAGTACCGCGTTAAAAGGAATTACGATATATATCGACGGGATCAGTTTAGAGTTAAACTGGGGAAAGTTGGGCAATTTGGGAGACCTAGGGTTTTCTCACCACCCTGAACTTTGACACACTCGAGTGGTGTCTGACTGTGTCAGATGGGGGATTATGTAGGGGAGGACGAAAACCCCCTCATTTTACCCAGAAGGAAAAGGGCTGTGGGATCAGTCTGTGCTGTGAATTGAAACCGATGGAAGGAAAACTTTGGGACACAAATGGAGACCCCCCCCCCCAGTGTTTGGACTCATAGGAAAGGGAATTTAATTAGGAACTATCTACCAGAAAGTTTGAAATCCTAAAGTGCACATGGAAGAAACTACGAACTTTAATCGAATTTGGGATTTTTTTAAAGGTCTGCAAGAAAAGGGGTGGAGTCAATATCAAAAGGGCCAGTTTGGACATTGGAACTAATCAAATTGTCTGGGAACTGTATACCCTCGAAACTTGCCCCTTGAAAGCATTAGCATTTAAACAATGCCACATACATATTCCAACACTTTTTTCATCAGGCATAGAAATATCTGGCTCAGGCCAGACTAGCACAATGGCTACAGGAGGCCAATGCAATCAACACCCACTCAAACCTTGAGTCGGTTAAGATCAGTGGGAAAAAAACCTAAAAACCTCAAACTGCTGCATTTTTCAAAATCAAAAGTCCACCAATGAGAAGAATCGACTTCAGCAGGAGAGGCGGACTGGATAATCTGGCTATAAAAAAGGGGTTTCTGACGTAGTGGTATAAAGGAGTGATGATTTTCCCTGCCCTCGTGATTCAACAACCACAACCACAGGCCTCTCGACACTGAAGGAAAACCAGTGTCCAAAGACACCAAAGATAGAAGAAACAAACCACCAGACTGCGGAAGGCACAGTAGTGAGTATAACCTCTGGTCCCCAGAACTCCCAACTCAGTTAGGCCAGGAAAGGTGGGAGGTTGGGCATTGTACTGCTAAACTGGTGTAAAGATTTTCGTTGTGTCCGTTTAGTGGGATTTAGGGGGATTGTTTTGTTGGTGTATTGCTGTTTGTTGAGTTACACCTTGCCAAATAAATTGGAAGCCTAAAGTTCCTCTTGGAATCACCTTGTCTCAGTTCTAATGTATTACATCTCCTGATCGTGAGTCTTATGTCAGAACCGTGTAAGGGAAGCTAGGAGCGCCTCGAAAACGCTCAACTGTGTGTCACAGGCTAGGGAAGAAGGGGTTAGGAGTGTTTGACACTCACAGGTGCCTCACAGGCTAGGCATAAGCTGTGGGGACGCACGAGTCTCAAAACCCCCTTCATAAGCTGTGGACACAGTCTCTCCAGGGGTGCTCTTGCAGCACTCAGGGTACCTCACAGGCCAGGCATAAGCTGTGAGGGCAGAAGCCCAGAGAGAGACACCCAAGGCACAACAACAACCCTGTGAAAACCCCTTACAAGTGCCGGAGGACTGGAGGACTGCTAACATAGTACCATTGTTTAAAAAGGGAGAAAGGGATAGACTGAGCATTTACAGGCCAGTCAGCTTAACCTTGGTGGTGGGAAAATTACTGGCAAAAATTCTGAGACAGTATTAAATCATCATTTAGAAAGGCACAGATTAATCAAGGACAATCAGCATGGATTTGTTACGGGAAGGTCATGTCTGATTGACTTATTTGAATTTTTTGAGGGGCAACAAGGAGGGTCGACAAGGGTAGCGCTTTTGATATAGTTTACATGGATTTTGGCAAGGCTTTTGACAAGATCCCACATGGCACACTGGTAAGCAAAGTAAAAGCCCATGGGATCCAAGGGAAAGTGTCAAGTTGGATTCAAAATTGGCTCGGTGGCAGGAAGCAAAGGGTAAGATTGACGGGTGTTTTTGTGACAGATGAGGCTGAGGGAGATTTAATTGAGGTGTACAAAATTATGAGGGACCTAAATGGAGTGGATAGGAAAGACCTACTTCACTTGGCAGAGAGAGCAATAACTAAGGTTTAAAGTAATTGGTAGAGGGATGAGAGGGGAGTTGAGGAGAACTTTTTTCATCCAGAGGGTGGTGGGGTCTGGAACTCACTGCCTGAAAGCTTGGTGGAGGCAGAAACCCTCATCACATTTAAAAAGTACTTGGATATGCAATTGAAGTTCTGTAACCTACAGACCAACGGCTGGAAAGGCTCCATTTAGGTCCCTCATAATTTTATACACCTCAATTAAATCTCCCTCAGCCTCATCTGTTCCAAAGTCATAAAAACATCCGTCAACCTTACTTTTCTTACCAACTCTTTTTCAGCTGGCACATGATGGGCTGAATGGCCTCCTTCTGTGCCATAAATTTCTATGATAAACCATGATGATGTCTCTTGACTACTTTGATGGAATTACTGCATTATAAACTCATCAGTGACCATTTTCCTTTCTATATATACACAGGTGTTTGTATACTAGTTACTCAAATCATTTTACAAGCCTTTGACCCATTCCAATTTGAATCCATTCATCTGTAAAAGGAAATTTGTACGTCAGGTCAGTGGGAAGCATTGTTTTGCGGCACATTATACTTCTCTCTCTCACTATATTGATTTCATCTAATTTTTCACTTATAGTGGTAAGAACATATATGAAGAATAAAAAGTTGAATTTCTTAAAGTGCTTTGCAAGGTGAGAGGGGTCACTTAGCAGAAGCAAAAGCTTTTTTTTTGGGGGGGGGGGCGCGTGGAGGACAGGAAAAACAAGGGTCAGTTCAATAACTAGTTTTCTTTTAAGGAAACTTTTGAAAGCAAGGAGGAAGATGGCAAGGCAAAGGGCTTTTAGAGTAGAATTCCAGAAAGTAGGGGCATAGTAGCTGAAAGATCAGACTATGATGATAAAATTAAAGGAGGGGGTTACAAGCAATAAACCAGAATCAGAGGAAAAGAGGGTGTGGAGCGAGACATAAAGTTGGAGGTGTTGCTAGGTCACAAAAGGATCCGAGGATGATTGAGAGTATTTTGAATGAATTAATTGGGTCACAAGCCATTAGTGGAGTGAGTTTGGGGGCAATGGCTTCTCTGAATTAGCAGAAATTGGTGAAGGGTGGCGGATACGGCCGGCAAGTAGAGAATTTGAAAAATCAATGCACAAGGTGATAAAATATGGGTAACAGTGAAAGATGACAGAGTGGATGTGAAGTTTAAAGCTGTGCTCAGGATGAAACAGGATGCATGTTACTGGGTTCAGTTTGAGTAGGCAGCCACAAAGCAAGTAACAAAGATATCTTCTTTATAATTATGTCAAACTATTACATTTACAACAAACTCTAAAATTAGTCCTATTCTCCCATTCAACTAAAAGAAGCACCAATTTTATTTAAAAGAATTTAGCAAAGTTTTGCTTGTGACACAATGATGCAATTTGAGTCAAAACGATTTTTATTTTATACTCATCTCTTGCATTGTTCATTGAAAATAAAATTACACCTTGAGCTTTTTCTCCCCGTGATAAAGAACAGCCAGTTTAAATATTGCTTATTTTCAAAGTTCTCGAATTAAGTAACTGGATCACGCATATTGTTAATCCCTCTGATGAATTAATATTTAGCTACTTCTAGCATAACTGTAACATGATTACTGTGAAAATAGCCATGCCACAACATTCTAAAAGTGCTCTTCAATTAGTCCCTGTGGTACTGGTGGAAAAAAGAAATTAAACTATGATTCTCAAATTTAATGATGTGGCTACCCTGCAGTTAACTCCTTCCTAACTCACCCAGTGGAATAGTGCAGATATGTACCTCAGTGTGGTACTAAGCTATACAGAACAGGAATGTTCCAAAGAAAGTAAGGTTTGCATTTGTACAGTGCCTTATCATATCTCAAACATCTCAAAGCATTTCACAGATCGTGGATTACTTTTAAGTGCAGTGACTGTTATGTTATGTAGGCAATTGCAACAGCCATGTTGTGCACAGCAAGTTCCAAACAAATCAGCAATGACTAGTTCATTAGTTGGTTGATGGAAGAAACTTGGCCTGAACACTGGGAGATCTCTCTGCCCCTCCTGAAATAGTGCCATAGGATCATTAATATTAATCTGAATCAGAGAAAGAAGTAGAGGATCTCAGCTGAAGGATGGCACCTCCAGCAATGTAGCATCCCCTTACTATTGCACAGCAGTTTCAGCCTAGATTACATGCTCAAGTCCTGGTGCAAGACTGAGCCCTTGACCTGCTGACTCAGGAATGAAAATGTTAATAATCTGACACGAGCCCAGGTTCAATCCCCAGATCTCAACAAGAGCAGCCACAGAGGGTTTTCATCCATTCCTGGTCACTATATAGTGGCTTTTACTGAACGCAAGTGGCAAAGAAAATAACTGTGATGCGACCCACAATAAAATGGGGACACTCACAGCCTAGGGACAAACATGAAGAATGGCCATGAGGGTGAGGCGTAGAGCAGCACCAACCTCCTATGCAACTGTACTCCAGCAAAAGCCATCAACTCAAGAAAGAAGGGAAGAAAACTGGAAAAGATACTGGCTCCTTCATCCATCAAACCAAGGCCAAAGATTAAAAGTGTGCATCAAACAGAAATTTTGAGAGGTAATTAAGGAACAATACCAGTCAACTCTCACCTCATGGTTTGAAAATAGTCTGACCCCTTCCATTTGATGGAAGACTGGATAATGGCTGTTGTCAATTTCATCTCGCCGATAGACATCTCCAACAACCAGAAATGCATTGAGGCCTGCACGAATAAGATCTCGCTGGTGAGCAGAAGTGTGAGCCCGGAGCATGTTAGTTTGATTCAGGTAAAAGTTATCTCCTTTCCTCCTGCTTGCGTGATCCGATGGTATAAGTAAACTGTCAAAGTTCTGCTCTGTGCTAACCACAGGGGACAGGTTATCGTACACTGAAAACAATGGATTCCTATAGCGACTCAAATAACGTGTATAGAAATGGTCCTTAATGCGTTCTTTAATCAGCCACAATGGGTGGTTTCTATGGTTCTGTAAGCTTTTCCCCACTTTGGCCAAAATCTTTGGCGTAACATTTGTATAGTCATCTCGAGAGTACAATTTCCCAAAAAGTTCAATCGAGTCAGAAGGTGTTGCACTGGCTGCTGGACCTGATGTTATGCTTCTGAGCTGCTTTATGTTTCTACGAGCATCTCTTGATTGTAAGTAAAGAGCTGGTAAAACCTTTTTAAACCGCAGGTATGAGATTAAATTACAAGGTATCTTCATTATTGTCAATCCGACCTGAAAAAAAAATATCTCCTGTATTTAATTTGTACATCATTCAGGTGCATGGAATAACTCAGTAACAAAGGTATAGTGCAATTTAACAACACCAATTAATAAACAGAAATAAAACAATATATGTAAGAGTTTTGCATATGTTGGTTATAGAACTGTCCAAATAACATTGTTAATATCAATAATAAATTAATAGATAAATGGGGAGGATAAACAAATAAAAAGCCGGAGGGAATTCCAGGAGAATGCCAGATGGCTTTTTTTTTTATAATCACATTTAATATTTCACTGCAAGTTATCAAACATCTTACTAGGGAATGAACAATGATAGTATCAGAAACTCAAAGACAATTGAGCATTAATGAGATTTATTTATAAAATAAGTGCAAGAGGCTAACTCAAACTAGATGAAAAAGTAAGTTCCCTCAGGCTGAACCACATTTTAGCAAGAAGAGTTGGAATTAAAGTAGATGCCTTATTTGCAGCTCGTCGCTAATGCACAAGAGGCCAGAATTGGAGCAATGGAGAATTCGTGCGGGGGTGGGGTCATATAACTGGAGGAGGTTACAGAGATAAGAGCAAGTCCGTAAAGGGATTTAAACACAAGAATGCCAATTTTAAACTGGAGGCATTGGACGACTGGAGCAGCAAGGGCAGGAGTGATCGGTAAGCAGGGCTTGGCGCGGGATAGGATGGGGTAGCAGAGTTGAAGTTTACATGGCGAGGGGGATGGGATACCAGCCAGAAGAGTATTGGAACAGTAATGTTTGGAGGTTACAAAGGCATGGATGAGAGTTTCAACAGCAGATTGACTGAGGCAGGGGCAGAGGAGAGCGATATTACAGAAGTGGAAGTAAGTGGTCTTTGTGATGGAACGGATATGGGGTTGGAAGCAATGTTCCCTTTAAGTTGTGCGGCCACATGGCTCTCTGGACCGTCCACACAGCCGGCCCTTCAAAATGGGAAAAACGACGCATATTTTGAATGGACTGCTCAGCCCCTTAACGGAGCCATGCACACAAAGAAAATGAGCGGGAACATTGGTTGGAAGATCAGGTAGGAGGTCGAGTAGGAGAGTGGCCAGGGAGAAGGATGAAATTGATGGCAAGGGTACGGTGTTTGAGGCAGGGGCCTTAGACAATGCCTTCAGTCTTCCCAATATAGAAGCGGAGGAAATTGCAGCTCATCCAAGACTTAATATCGGACAAGCAGTCTGTATACTACAGAGACCGTGGAGGGGTAGAGAAAGAGGAGGTGGAGGGGTAGAGATGGGTGTCATCAGTGTATATATGGAAGTTAATCCTATGGTTTTAAATGCTGTTGCAAAGGATAGTATGTAGGTAAGGAAGAGGATGACACTAAGGATAGATCCTTGGGGAACTCCAGAGGTAATGGTGCGGAGGTGAGAAGAGAGGCCATTTGCAGAGATGCTCCGATTACAAGTGGATACTTAAGAGTGGCACCAAGTGAGGGCAGTCACATTGAGTTGGACAATGGAGGGGAGGCGTTGGAGGAGGATGGCAGGGGCGAACATACCAAAGGCTGCAGAGAGGACAAGGAGATCAGTGTCATGGTCACAGTCACGGAGGTGTCATTTGTGACTTCAATTAGCGACTTTTCAGTGCTGCGTCTGAGGCAGAAACCCGATTGCAGAAATATAAACATGGAGTCATGGGTAAGATGGGCATAGATTTGAGAGGTAACAACACATTCAAGGATTTTGAAAAGGAATAGGATGTTGGACATGGCATGAGGGGGGAGTATGATGGCTGGGATTTTTTTTTAAGGGATGGAGACGGTCTCTGAGGAGAATGAATCATTTACAATGTCAACTAGCATGGGGAGGTTGGGTGGTCATCGGTTTATTGGGAATGGGGTCAAGGGAGCAGAAGATAGTCATCATGGATAAGATGATCTCAGAAAGGGCCCTTTCTGTTGGAAATGAGGGCGGAGGAAGCGCTGAATAGGTTTAAGCAGACGGTTGCTGGTGGAGAAAAGAGGCTGTGGGTTAAATTTCCTCTCCAAAATGATCCTGGTGGCAGGTTTTGATAGGAGAGTGAGGCCCAATAGTGCTTGATGTGGTCCAGACAGATCTCGTGATGAATCGCTGAAACAATTTTGCACCAGATACGCTCAAGTCTACGACCTTTTGACTTGAGGGAGCAAAGATCGAATGATACCAAAGATACCAAAAGGAATGAACAGTATGGGAGAGAGTAAAGGTTTTAATCATGGGCGACTTTAACCTTCATATTGACTAGACAAAGCAAATTGGCCAGGGTAGCCTTGAGGAAGAGTGTATCCGGGATAGTTTCCTTGAACAGTATGTTGCGGAACCAACCAGAGAGCAGGCTAACTTAGATCCGATACTGTGCAATGAGACAGGATTAATAAACGATCTCCTGGTAAAGGATCCTCCCGGAATGGATGACCATAACATGGTTGAATTTCAAATTCAGTTGGAGGGTAAGAAAGTTGGATCCCAAATCAGTGTACTAAGCTTAAATAAAGGAGACTACAAAGATATGAAGGCAGAGTTGGCTAAAATGGATTGGGAAAATAGATTAAAGTGTGGGATGGTTGATGAGCAGTGGCAGACATTTAAGGAGACATTTCATAACTTGCAACAAAAATATATCCCAATGAAAAGGAAAGACTGTAAAAGAAGGGATAACCATCCGTGGCTAAGTAAGGAAATAAGGGATGGTATCAAATTGAAAGTAAACTTGCACAAAATATAAAAACAGATAGTAAGAGTTTCTACAGGTACATAAAAAGAAAAAGAGTGGCTAATGCAAATGTTGGTCCCCTGGAGGATGAGACTGGGGAATTAATAATGGAGAACAGGGTAATGGCAGAAACGCTGAACAAATATTTTGTATCGATCTTCACGGTAGAAGACACGAAAAACATCCCAATGGTGGATAATCAAGGGAGGGAGGAACTTAATACAATCTCTATTACTAAAGAAGTGGTACTCTGTAAAATAATGGGACTAAAGGCGGACAAGTCCCCTGGACCTGATGGTTTGCATCCTAGGGTCTTAAAAGAAATGGCTGCAGAGATAGTGGATGCATTGGCTGTAATTCTCTGGATTCTGGGGAGGTCCCAGCGGATTGGAAAACCGCAAATGTAATGCCCCTATTTAAAAAAGGAGGCAGACAGAAAGCAGGAAACTATAGATCAGTTAGCCTAACATCAGTCGTTGGGAAAATGCTGGAGTTCATTATTAAAGAAGCAGTAGCAGGACATTTGGAAAAGCATAATTCGGTCAGGTAGAGTCAGCATGGAATTAGAAACATAGAAAATAGGTACAGGAGTAGGCCATTCGGCCCTTCGAGCCTGCACCACCATTCAATAAGATCATGGCTGATCATGATGAAGGGGAAGTCATTAATGACTTGGAAGAAAGGACCGAGTGTAACGTAGCCAAGTTTACTGAT
Organism: Pristiophorus japonicus; assembly: GCF_044704955.1. Taxonomy (NCBI): domain Eukaryota; kingdom Metazoa; phylum Chordata; class Chondrichthyes; family Pristiophoridae; genus Pristiophorus; species Pristiophorus japonicus. Next base: position 20,059,577 of record NC_091981.1, read on the forward strand.
GATACAAAGATGGGAGGGAAAGCAATGTGTGAGGAGGACAAAAAATCTGCAAAAGGACATAGACAGGCTAAGTGAGTGGGCAAAAATTTGGCAGATGGAGTATAATGTTGGAAAGTATAAGGTCATGCACTTTGGCAGAACAAAATTAAATGGAGAAAAATTACAAAGTGCTGCAGTACAGCAGGACCTAGGGGTACTTGTGCATTAAACACAAAAGGTTAGTATGCAGGTACTGCAAGTGATCAGGAAGGCAAATGGAATGTTGGCCTTTATTGAAAGGGGGACGGAGTATAAAAGCAGAGAAGTCCTGCTGCAACTGTACAGAGTATTACTGAGGCCACACTGGAGTACTGTGTACAATTTTGGTCTCCGTATTTAAGGAAGGATATACTTGCATTGGAAGCTGTTCAGAGAAGGTTCACTCGGTTGATTCCGGAGATGAGGGGGTTGACTTATGAAGATAGGTTCAGTAGGTTGGGCCTATACTCACTGGAGTTCAGGAGAATGAGAGGTGATCTTATCGAAACATATAAGATAATGAGGGCTCTCGACAAGGCAGAGAGGATATTTCCACTCATAGGGGAAACTAAAAGTAGGGGGCATAATCTCAGAATAAGGGACCGCCCATTTAAAACTGAGACGAGGAGGAATTTCTTCTCTCAGAGGATTGTAAATCTGTGGAATTCTCTGCCCAGAGAGCTGTGGAGGCTGAGTCATTGAATATATTTAAGGAGGAGATAGACAGATTTTTGAGTGATAAGGGAGTAAAGGGTTATGGGGAGCAGGCAGGGAAATGGAGCTGAGTCCATGATCAGATCAGCCATGATCTTATCAAATGGCAGAGCAGGCTCGAGGGGCCAAATGGCCTACTCCTGTTCCAATTTCTTATGTTCTTACTGGGGACAAGGACATCAAATGTAGAGGCTGCAGAACTATCACCATGAATAGAAGGCCAAAGGCTAGGCAATTGACAGCTTGAAAGTACAAGGAAGTGAGATTTTTCCAGAGACAGACACAGTTGGGAAGGGGGAAGATATATGATGAAGGTGGTCAGAAATGATTTAATGTGCGATCGGGACAAATGGGATTAAAGAGATAAAGGTTTTTTTTAATTCAGTCACGGGATGTGCACATTGTCGGCAAGGCCAGCATTTATTGCTCATCCCTAATTGCCCTCAAGAAGGTGGTGGTGAGCCTCCTGCTTGAATACAACTGAGTGGCTTACTCGGTCATTTCAGAGGGCAGTTAAGAGTCAACCCCATTGTTATGGGTCTGAAGACACATATTGACCAGACCGGGTAAGGGCGGCAGATTTCCTTTCCTAAAGGACGTTAGTGAATCAGATGGGTTTTTAACGACAGTTTCATGGTCACCAGATTTAGTTAATCGAATTTAAATTCCCCAGTTGTTGTGGATTTGAACTCACATCTCTGGATCAGTAGTCTAGGCCTTTGGATTACTAGTCCAATAACATAACCACTACGCTACTGTATCCATGAGAATGCAAGGTTCAAGGGTTTGCCGTTAACATGAGTAGAAGCGTGATATGGAGGGGGAGGTTTAGAGAGAACAGGAAGGCAGTGAAGTTACAGGAGAAAGGGCAAGGGGAGTTGAGATGGAAATTGAAATCACTGAGGTTGAGAAATCGCTCAGTGCAGAAGGAGGAAGAGAGGATATATATTAGGAAACTCAGGATATGTGAAGGAAGAGAACAAAGAATTTAAAGGAGAAGGTTGGAACAAGGTGAGGTGCTCCAATGAGTGGAGGGTGACAGATGAATAGGGGAGAGAAATAATTGTAATTTGCTGAGAAGGGGCCAATGCCGAGGTTTGAGTGGGAGAGGTGATGGAAAGTATAGCCAAGCGGTAAGGCTTCACCAAGGGCAAGGTTCTGTCACCTATATGCTAAATTTCAGTCAAAGCCAAGATGTCAATGCAATCATCCACAAGAAAGTTGTAGATAAGAAGGGTCTTGTGCATGAGTGAATGGACATTCTAGAGGGGAATGTGGTGATTGTTGATGCACTGGCAGAACCCAAGGGGGCAGTGATGGGTCCAGTGGGCAGGACAGGAAAGATGTTGGCTTAATTAGCTCCCAGCGGGTGCACTGGCCGAGAAGATCGGCAAGGGAAGTGGAATTTGCAGTTGGGGTTGCTGCTCATAAGGAGGTGGCAACAGTTGCCTCGGTGGACTCTTTGGAAAATTCCAACAGACATACAGAGGGTAGCTGTGGGCTTATGCAAGGGGGTTTACAGCTTAGAACGGTTGCAGGAGAGTAAGAAGGCAGAGGAGCAGTAATGGGCTGGGATAGGGATTTGGCAGGTGGGCAAATAACAGAGGAAAGAAATTAAAGATGGCATGATTGGGTGACTGAAATGGGTAGGAGACAGGGGAGAAGGGCCTGAGAGGGGCCATGAGAAAAAAAATAGAGATAGAAGTATTGGCTTCTAGGTTAGGCAAGGATGAAGGATTAGGAAGCACCTCTCAACCAGGACCAGCAATGAAATTGTGGATTGAGATTGCATCCAGTTTTGAGAGAGTCTTGCTAGAAATTCGGCAGGTTTCTGCCCATTTAGTGCCATGGCAAAGCTGAAAAAGTCTTTTTTTTTGGCGCTAAACAAGTTGCACAAAATTTACCGCCCGACTGGAAAATTGGGCAGCGGTTTTGATTAGCGGCAGTCCCTTTTTTTAAAAACCATTTTATGACATCAATCGCCATGCAATGCTGCGTTATCACCAGGGGTGGAAAATTCGCCGATATCGCCAGTTTAATGGCGTGTTTAAAAACACGCCCCCCAAAAAAAATCAAGTCTTACCAGGTCAGACCCACGACGCACTCGGCGCTAACGGCGCCATCTTGAAAAACAGAGCAAAAGTTCATTGTATAAAAGGATTTGGAGAGAAGGCTGCATTGTGCAAGGTCAGCTTTATGTTAGTTCATAGTTCTTTTTAAGGATATTTAAGAACATTTAAAAGAATGGGGGCTATAATATCTATGCCATTATTCCTGGCTGCTTTTTCTATGCAGTATCGAGCTGGAAGAAGCCTTATTCAAGTGCATTCTGAGCATAATCAAAGAGGTTGCAGACGTATGGGGAGGAGGTCTTACCCCCCCACAAGTTTACAGGAAACAGTGCTCATACCTGCAGCTGTTTGACGCACAGTACGTTCGAAGGCTGCGCTTCCGAAAAGAGGTGGTCACAGAGATATGCCAGCTCATAAAAGCAGACCTACAGCCTACCAAAGCCAACAGGACTGCACTGCCTGTCGAGGTGAAGGTGACTGCAGCACTTGCCTTCTATGCTTCCGGCTCCTTTCAGGCATCAGCAGAGGACATATGCTCCAGCTCGCAGCACGTTACATATCGCTGCATTCGCCAGGTGACTACTGCACTGTACACACGCAGGATGGACTTTATAAACTTCCCAATGACCAAGGAGGCACAGAATGAGAGGGCTGTAGGTTTTGCATAAATTGCTGGCTTACCCAAGGTTCAGGGTGCCGTGACTGTACGCACATCGCTCTGCGAGCACCTATGGAGAATCCAGAGGTTTACCGAAACCGAAAGGGATTCCACTCCCTGAACATACAGATTGTCTGCGACCATATTCAGTGCATCCTGGCAGAAAATACCCAATTCCCAGGGAGCAACCATGATGCTTTCATCTTGCATGACAGCACTGTCTCATACCTGTTTGAGCGTCAGCCACAGGCCAGAGCTGGATGCTGGGGGACAAAGGTTACGGCCTCGCCACCTGGCTTATGATCTCCCTCCGGAACCCTCAGACACAAGCCGAGCCACACGCAACATCGTCAAAAATAAAATTGGAGTGCTCAAGCAGCTCTTCCGATGCCTGGACCACTCTGGAGGCTCCCTACAATACTCCCCTGAGCAAGTCGCTGAGTTCATTGTGGTGTGCTACATGCTACACAACTGAGCCATCATGAGAGGACAGGATTTGCCACTGAGGACTGCAGGACCTCCTCGAGGAGGAGGATCACGAGGAGGAGGAGAAGGACCATAAGGAGGATAAGGAGCCTGGCAATTAACCCATCCCACCACCTCCACCACCACCACAGAGGAGGCCTCGTGGAGCTTTTGCCATTGCAAAAGCCTTACGTCAGCAGCTCATAATTTATCACTAATAGCAGAATTTCTAGCCCTTGGAGTGAGCTTCAGTTGTAGAAATCATGAGCACCAGTGCTAGCCTAAGATGGAGGAGGTCCAATTTGCACCCTCTACTTGGCAGGCAAATAAGGCTTATTAATGCTTAAGTGGCTGTCAAATGGATTTTGATGACTAGACAGGTTACACAGGTCAGTTACATGAGGATCAGGTGAGCTTTGATGCCAGTGATCCTCAGAAAAGGTGATGGAGGCACTGAAACTACTTGATTTTGGTATGGTTCTTGTGTTGACAGCCAGAAACAGTTAAGACCAGCACTAATGGCTACAAATGCAAGGGGACAGGGCAGTATGATACTGGCTTCAATGGTAGCTGCTAGGCGTTTTGTTTGGGTTGTGCTAACTGGGTGGGAACATTTGCCTATCATAGAAGCATAGACTGATACAGCATAGAGGGAGGCCATTCGACCCATCATGTCTGTGATAACTCTTTGGTAGAGCTATCCAATTAGTCACACACACCTGCCCTTTCCCCATAGCCTGCAAATTATTCCCGTTCAAGTATTTATCCAATTGCCTTTTGAAAGTTATTATTGAATCTGTTTCCACCACCCTTTCAGGCAGTGAATTCCAGATCACAACAACTCAGGGCATTAAAAAGAACTTTCCATTTCACCTCTGATTCTTTTTCCAATTATCTTAAATCAGTGTCTGCTGGTTATCTACCTTTCTGCCATAGGAAAATATTTCTCCTTATAAGAACATAAGAATTAGGAACAGGTGTAGGCCATCTACCCCCTCGAGCCTGCTCCGCCATTCAAAAAGATCATGGCTGATCTGGCCGTGGACTCAGCTTCACTTACCCACCCGCTCCCCATAACCATTAATTCCCTTATTGGTTAAAAATCTATCTATCTGTGATTTGAATACATTCAATGAGCTAGCCTCAACTGCTTCCTTGGGCAGAGAATTCCACAGATTCACAACCCTCTGGGAGAAGAAATTCCTTCTCAACTCGGTTTTAAATTGGCTCCCCCATATTTTGAGGCTTTGCCCCCTAGTTCTAGTCTCCCTGACCAGTGGAAACTCTCTGCCTCTATCTTGTCTATCCCTTTCATTATTTTAAATGTTTCTATAAGATCATCCCTCATCCTTCTGAACTCCAACGAGTAAAGACCGAGTCTACTCAATCTATCATCATAAGGTAACCCCCTCATCTCCGGAATCAGCCTAGTGAATCGTCTCTGTACCCCCTCCAAGGCTAGTATATCCTTCCTTAAGTAAGGTGACCAAAACTGCACGCAGTACTCCAGGTGCGGCCTCACCAATATGTACTCTATCAAATCTCTTCATGATTTTGAGCACCTTTATTAAATCTCTCCTTAATGTTCTCTGCTCTAAAGAGAACTCCAGATTCTCCAGTATCCCCACGTAACTGAAGGCTCACATCCCTGGTACCATTCTAACAAATCTACTCTGCCTTGTCCTGCCACCTTCAAAGACTTGTATACATACAGTCCCTGGTCTTTCTGTTCCTGCACCCCCTTTAAAATTGCACCATTTATTTTTCAGGTGATGAATGTACCATCAGCAAACCTACACTGAGTTGGATTAGGAAGAAATGTATTCTCATAAAGTCAGAAAATAGAGTTACTATTTAGACACATGTTGCTGATACAGTTCATGGAAAGGCCACATGAAGACAAATTTAGGTAAAAAGTAAACTGATCACAAAGAGGAAATTAAAATTCTCTTGGACATTGGAATTTATCAATTGGAGAAGAATTGCGACATTTTCCAGGTATAGTGCCAAGGCTGCATTTTTCAAGAAGCAATAGCAACACCTTGGATAAAAATCACTGACTACAAGGATACTGCGACTGAATAATTTTGTTTTTTAATAGACTTCTGAGAAATAGGTACAAAGATGTTTATATTAAGTTTGCAGAGTGAACAGTTGTTGACTTAAGTCTCGTTAATATACAATCCTGAATAAATGAAAAAATACAATCAAAATTCAAATGCACAAGTGCCTCAAGTGTTCACAAAAATCTCATTAAAAGTTGGGCAGAGAAACAAAATGAGAGTTTCCATTTTCCTGCTTTAACTGTTGATACCCTAACAAGTTTTCCCTCTTCAAAATAGGCAATTATGCATTATTATTCATTGTCCTAATTTTCTAATATTTTTGCAATTACGAAGTCACACACAACAGACTAGCACCTGCTGGTATATGTAAAATCTGCTCCGAGGTTACATCTGCACTCATGTTTTGTGCTATGATAATATGCCACAACCATACTTCTGTGATCTTCAGAAATGATTTTGATCAACAACCATTGTATTCTACAGTGACATATAACCATACTTTTGCATCTGTAGTTACAACATACCCACCACATCATATCTGTGTACCCAGGCCCACAGTCCTGGCAGTTCTGATTTTTAATATCAGATTCAAGGGGGGTCGAAATTCAGGTACACCCGAAAGCTGGCGCACCTATGATTTTTAACTGGTACTCACCGCTGGAACTCTTGGTGCGGTAAGTAGATGCATTTTCAGGACTTTAAATTTTTTTCAAAGTCCTATAGAAAATGGATCATAATGGGGTGGGCCTGAGACTCAAAGCCAGGCTGACTGGCTGAAAATGAGTTGTTTGGCCATCTGTCGCTGTCGATCAACGTGGTGATGTCACAGCGCGTGTGTGTCACTGCGCGCTCTCCCCTCTGTTGAAGAGGAGAGATTCGATCATTTTTTAAACTTTGGTCACTGGGCCACCAGGGAGGGTTTCGACCAGGCCAGCCGCCTGGCACCCATGATGGGGTGCCAGGCTGCCCGTTGGCGGCCCGGCCGAACTCGAGGGCAGTATCTTGCCAGCCGATCGGTAAGTCGGCTGGCAAAAAAATTTCCACTGCGGCAGCGGCAGTGGGCCTTCCCCTTTAAGGATGGCCGCGCTATCGGGCCGCACAGTGTTCAGAGGGTGCATCGGCAGAAAAACCTGCTAGGGGCACCGCACGACGGGAGATCGACGGATCGAGCTGAAAATGGATAGGTGAGTATTTATTTTATTTTAAATTAGCGGTGCATCTACTTGGACGGGATGGGGTCCAGGCCGAAAAATCCCTGACCTGAATTTAGATCGGATCGGCCTGTTGACCCCAAAGCGGCAGCCATTTGATTTTTAGGAATCAAATTAACGGGCATTAACGGGTCTCTTTGAGATCCTGAATTTCGGCCCCAGGATATTTTAGCAAGAGAATACAATGGCCCTTCTAAGAAGCTCAGCCCTTAATCTAAAACCCCACCAATTACTTTCAGAAAATTCCAAATATGGACACCAGTAAAGTATATGCATGGCTGCTGAAAAATCAGTTCAAGATTTTCAAATTGTTGGATATATTCAGCTACATGTATCTATAATTGACAGGATATCAAATTGCAAAAATGTATCTGCTCAAACTACCTTGTGTACTCATTCTAAAAGGAATTATACATTAGTAGCACAGAATAAAGTGCTTTATTAACAAAACCCTTTATTGTCTTACAAGGACTAAAGAATGAACTTCATTGAAATATTTAGATGGAATCTTTAATGTAGGATTAAAAAACCAAGGCGTCTCACAAAGGCATAAGGAACAAAAAGATCACCAAATCAAAGAAGATGTTAAGGATGGTGACCAAAAGCTTAGTGGAATCATTTTTTTTTAAAGAAAAGTAATAAAGATGGGGAGGAAGGTTGAGAAGTGGAAAGGTTTAAGATAGAGAATTCCAAAGTGTGGAGGCGAGGCAGCTGAAGGCATTGCTGCCAATGGTGGGGCAAAGAGAGAGGGAAATGCAAAAGAAGCCAGAGTCAGAGGGTTTGGGCGGTGGAAGGTGGGGAAGAGTTGCAGAGCTGGAGGAGATTATAGAGATAGGGAAATGAAAGGCCTTGGATGGATTTAAATATGAGAATGATCATTTTAAACTTGAGGTAAAGGGGCACTGGAAGCTAATATGGGTAACTGGGGTTAGGGGTGATGGACGAGCAAGACCTGGTACCAGATGGAATATGGGCAGCATATTTTTGGATGAGCTGAAGTTTACAGAGGGTGGCAGATGGGAGACCAGCGAGGAGAGCATTGGAATATTTAAGTCTGGAGGTGACAAAGATACGGACGAGGGTCTTATTGGTAGTTGGGATGAGGTAAAGGGGGTGGCAGGCAATGTGATGGAGGTGGAGGTCTTTGTGATGGAGAGGTAGAGTTGAATGACATCAGTGCACATGTGGACCATCATACAAGGCTTAGTGTTGTAAAGGCCTAGAAATCCCAGCCTCCCTGGGTCCGTACTGAGTGTGTACGGACCCGGGAAGGCATCACAAAAGCCGGTTTTACAGCGCACAATGCGCATGCAATGAAAACCGGCTTTTCCGATCTATCAAGCTCCAGCTTGATAGATCCTCCATATCTCGGCATCCAGGACATTCGCACGGGCAAGCTTACAGTATTTACCCATATCTTGCCTAGCGGATGTCCTGAAAACTCTTGCGCCTGATAAAAGCAGGCGCATAGCCTACTTTTACAGGCACAAGAGTTTTAAAACATACAAAAACATAACAAAATAAAATTTTTAAAAACACATTTTATTGTTAAAAACCATAATTAAAAAAACTTTTTAAAAAATCTGAACTTTTTTAATATAAATAAAAGACATTAATAACTAATTTAAATTAATCTTAAATGTGTAGTGTATTTTTTCTATTTTTTATTCGTGTTTTGGTATTTGAGGGGAGTGTTTCTCAATCATAATAATGAGAACTCCTACTTACGGAGTTCCCATTATTGTGAATGAGAAAATACTGTACTTTGATTGGCTGCCCGGAGTCATGTGACTCCAGCTCCAGCTTATGTCCGTCCAGACGGCACACACTCCGAAGCGCAGTGAGTGGAGGCCTCAGGACCGGGATCTCTCATGGGCGCAGCAGGAACAAGTAAATGCGCATCTTTTTTCCCTTTTTCAGTCGTTTGCCCGCGGGAAGACCTCAACCAGTATTTCTAGGCCATTATTGGCCCAGATAGTGCAGTCAGCGGTGAATGAACAGCCATCACCATTCATTACACTTAGACTTTTTGAGGACTTTAGAGCACCAATTCATGGTCATCGGGAGTCTGATACAGCGCGGCATCCTCGACAAGTGATCTGGGACCTATGTGAACAGGTCAAGCAACAGCATGTCTCTTCAACCAATCAGATTGAAAAATCCTTATGAGGCACACAGAGTCTGAACCATAAAGTGTTAGTTATAATTATTCATTCAATGACAAATCATGTACAGAAAGCAAAATAGAGAAAGAAAGATTGGATTAAGAGACGGAGAAGTAAGAGACAGAAAGAAAAAACTTAAAAATTTAATTTTTGAAAAATCACCAACAATTATTAAAATCTGAAGGAATAAGGCTCCACACTTGTAAAAATAAAATTTCAGTGCCAGAGAAGATGTTTGACAGTAATTAAGACTTATTACTCCATTAAAAATCCACTTGTACTTAAATGGACAAGCCCTAACTTTTTCTGGCATGTTTAGTGGGGTATCTAGCGGGTAAGTACAGCAATTTCAAGCCCTTCGTGTGCTTTAATGCCAAGTCTCTTGGCGAGACACCAATATAGTGAAGCTGGTGGAGGAGCAGGGCAAATCGGATTGCAATTTCCTGATTTCTGTGCTTAACTGCACAAGGACATATGCTAGAAGTTGCTGTGCGATTTACTCCATAATAACGGTGAGTGGCGATAGTCTTACCATATATTCTTAGGGCAAAATCCAGGCCATTATAATATAAAATTTCTGCCAGTATAAAAACTAAATAATCTATGCTAATAGTATATCTTCCCAGTAACAGAAACTAAGTACTGTAACTTTGCAATTTACTCCACAGGCCCCACAGTATGGCCATTTTAAATAAATATAATTTCCCGTGACTTTCAAAATGAAGGTCCTGGATCTCAAACCTACAGAATTTTGAACCAATGTATTTAGATGTTAAAGCGAAGTGAAGCATTTCCATTTAGTTAGAGGAACAAATAACACTTATAAACTATTTGATGTAATAATCCTGGCATTAATGATGGAAGGCCTTAAATATTGAATACATTTAAGGTGGAGATAGACAGATTTTTGAACGATAAGGGAGTCAAGGGTTGTGGGGAGTAGGCAGGGAAGTGGCCAAGATCAGATCAGCCATGAGCTTATTGAATGGCGGAGCAGGTTCGAGGGACCAAATAGCCTACTCCTGCCCCTATTTCTCATGTTCTTATGCAAGGCCTGATTTTATCTGTTCACTACTTAGAGCAAAATAGTAAATGCACTCTGTAAACACTTTTAGGTGCTGCTACAAACAGTGCTGATAACCTGTACAAAACTGCAAAAGCAAGATCTAGTCCAATTCATAAATTACTCTTACTGTCACAACCTGGGAAAAAATGTGATGTGAGATGAAGGAAACAACATGGTGACTTTTGGGAATAACAACTGATAGAGTATATAGGATTGTAACTAGTAGCCATTTTTATTTTAAACTGATAAGGGGAAACAAACATTATATTCTCAAAGGATAGACTTCAATATTTCTTGTAGTTTTGGGTTCATGTTTATAGGTAGAAAAATCAATAACATTGTTAGAAAACTGAAAGGCTGATAGTAAAAGAACCAAGTATTTCACATTAGCGTTTGAATATCTGTGGTACAGACTGTTGGATTTTGTCAACTTCTTGTCACATTTAAATCTGTTGGAGCATAAGAGCAGCTCCTTCAATTTTAGATGTATAAGTCGTTATCTGTCATTGGATCAGACGATGTATTTAAAATAAAGATTCTGTTTCTGCATGGAGAATTACATCCCTATCTCCGCACCCCTCCCCCCTTTGCCTTGGGCACATTTCTGCAGTCGGTAAAAGCAGTGGTGAAATATTAATGAGCATGTCATCCATCAGGAAATTATGCAGGAAGCCGTGGCAGTAGCACAAAATAAAAAGTAAGGCTTCCCATCAAATGAGAACTGTGGCATCAACTTGTGTGGTTTGAGGCCCTTTACTTTGAATGGCATGTTGGTGAATTCCAAACTTCCTAACATAATGCTCACTGTAAGCCTACATCATTAAGGAGTGTATAATCAGTTAGTTAGGTGGATGATTATAGAGAATAATAAATAGGTAGGAGTGACTACAAGTCAATAATTTCATCAAGGTGACAGATATAACCCCCAGAACCTCCAGCTGACATTACTCCTATGAAGGTTCTTTTGTACAATACATACTGTGAAGTTTGAGGGATGGATTTACTCAGCTTTGACTCTGTTTTGTTTGCTAGCAGCAATGTCACAGCGGACATCAATGATTAGTGCCCTCTGCATCATTAACACAAGTAGACATCCACACTAAAAAAATAGTGATGTGATGAATATAACGCCACTGATCAACAACGATCAACAGCTCATCAGCAAACTAGTTCCAACAACCTGAAGAATTCCAAAAACATTGTCTTGCTTTACACTTCTAGGAAATCCATTTTTATTTCAGTAATGATTTTTTTCTCTATTATCAGGTGAGAAGACCACATATTGTGTGCTCCTGTATTTCCAGTGGGGAGCAGTGCTCACAGGCAGCAGATGGTGGGAAATCACGATTGTGCAGACTACAATTTTTCATCCATTCATTTCAATGGACAGAAAATCACAGGCTGTTCAACCGCAATTTTCTGCCACATGCTTCTTACGAGCATCGCTCCCCGCTGGAATCCAACCTATTATATTTTCCAGTAAAATAAATCTCTTTCCTGGAGTGCATAAGGGATGGTTTTCTAGACCAATATGTCGAGGAACCAACTAGGGGGAGGCCATCTTAGACTGGGTGTTGTGTAATGAGAGAGGATTAATTAGCAATCTCGTTGTGCGAGGCCCCTTAGGGAAGAGTGACCATAATATGGTGGAATTCTGCATTAGGATGGAGAATGAAACAGTTAATTCAGAGACCATGGTCCATAACTTAAAGGCACCAAGTTTCCACACGCGGCAAAACAGGCGCCCCGCTCGCCGAAAACGGCGCCAAAAAAGAAAACGCGCTATTCTCGAGCGCCTTGCAGCTCCATGTCTGCCTGGCGCGGCGTGCAGGGGGCGGAGCCTACCACTCGCACCGATTTTGTAAGTGGGAGGGGGCGGGTACCATTTAAATGAGTTTTTTTCGTGCCGGCAACCCTGTGCGTGCGTGTTGGAGCGTTCGCGCACGCGCAGTCTGAAGTAAACATTGGCACTCGGCCATTTTTGAAAGTGCTGCAGAAAACGTGAGGATTTGTTTCTTGGACCCCTGCAAAGGCTAAAATTTTTAATTTTCTTCATATTTGTGTGTGTGAGGGAGTGCTTTTAGCAGCATTGCTAATTAAATCACCTGCTGAAATCAGTGAGTTCAGCTTTTCACTGCTAAACTTGCAGAACCGGTGCCTGCAAATTAAGGACTGTGTGTTTGGAGAAATAAAAGTGCCAATTCAAATTTGCAATGGATCAACGTCCACTAAGAACAAAGAATTTCTTGCATGAGGAAGTGGAGATATTAGTCAATGTAATTGAGCAGAGATGGCAGGAGCTAGATACTAGCAACAGCGGTGAGCTCTAATCAATTCTCTCCTATGCAGTGAATTGATGGCAAACCATTGCATAATATGTTGTGTTGACAATGCAGCACCCATTCTGCAAATTTAAATATAAAACTGTCTATGTGGCTGCCTCTCCCTGTCCAAATGGCCTCAGTCCCCCTCACAGCTCGAAGGCTGCTGCTGTATCTTTGGCTGCCGGCCAGCCACTGATGCCGCCCCTAAAGCCCCTCCCGTCGGGACTGACGCCACACCACCCCGCTGTTTGAAAGGCCTGCAGCTCAAGTGGAACGCTGCTTGCTGCCTGCCTGCCCCTCCCTCCCGTCGGGACCGACTCCACACCACCCCGCTGTCTGAAAGGCCTGCAGCTCAACTTTCACACAGGTAGGAACATGGTTTATTTAATCTTTTCTTTGCTTATAAATGTTTATTCAGGTTGGATTTATTTGTATAATATTTGTATAAGTATAACTAAGGATTTATTGTACAATTTAATGACTTCCCCCCGCCCCACCTCGTTCCGGACGCCTAATTTGTAATCTGCGCCTGATTTTTTAATGTGTAGACAAGGTTTTTTCAGGCCTACAAAAATCTTCACTTGCTCCATTCTAAGTTAGTTTGGAGTACGTTTTCACTGTGGAAACTTTCAAATCAGGCGTCAGTGGCCAGACACGCCACCTTTTGAAAAAAAAATTCTGTTCCAAAGTGAAACTGTTCTACCTGACTAGAATTGCAGAAATCTTAAATGTGGAGAATTGCGATTTCTAAGATACTCTGTTCTCCACCAGTTGCTCCTAAATATCAGGAGCAAATCATGTGGAAGCTTGGGGCAAAAGAAGGGTAACTTTGAAGGTATGAGGCTTGAATTGCCTAGGATAGATTGGCGAATGATACTTACGGGGTTGACTGTGGATGGGCAATGGCAGACATTTAGAGACCGCATGGATGAACTACAACAATTGTACATTCCTGTCTGGCGTAAAAATAAAAAAGGGAAGGTGGCTCAACCGTGGCTATCAAGGGAAATCAGGGATAGTATTAAAGCCAAGGAAGTGGCATACAAATTGGCCAGAAATAGCAGCGAACCCAGGGTCTGGGAGAAATTTAGAACTCAGCAAAGGAGGACAAAGGGTTTGATTAGGGCAGGGAAAATGGAGTACGAGAAGAAGCTTGCAAGGAACATTAAGACGGATTGCAAAAGTTGCTATAGATATGTAAAGAGAAAAAGGTTAGTAAAGACAAACGTAGGTCCCCTGCAGTCAGAATCAGGGGAAGTCATAACGGGGAGCAAAGAAATGGCAGACCAATTGAACAAGTACTTTGGTTCGGTATTCACTAAGGAGGACACAAACAACCTTCCGGATATAAAAGAGATCAGAGGGTCTAGTAAGGAGGAGGAACTGAGGGAAATCCTTATTAGTCGGGAAATTGTGTTGGGGAAATTGATGGGATTGAAGGCCGATAAATCCCCAAGGCCTGATGGACTGCATCCCAGAGTACTTAAGGAGGTGGCCTTGGAAATAGTGGATGCATTGACAGTCATTTTCCAACATTCCATTGACTCTGGATCAGTTCCTATGGAGTGGAGGGTAGCCAATGTAACCCCACTTTTTAAAAAAGGAGGGAAAGAGAAAACAGGGAATTATAGACCGGTCAGCCTGACCTCAGTAGTGGGTAAAATGATGGAATCAATTATTAAGGATGTCATAGCAGCGCATTTGGAAAGAGGTGACATGATAGGTCCAAGTCAGCATGGATTTGTGAAAGGGAAATCATGCTTGACAAATCTTCTGGAATTTTTTGAGGATGTTTCCAGTAGAGTAGACAAGGGAGAACCAGTTGATGTGGTATATGTGGACTTTCAGAAGGCTTTCGACAAGGTCCCACACAAGAGATTAATGTGTAAAGTTAAAGCACATGGGATTGGGGGTAGTGTGCTGACATGGATTGAGAACTGGTTGTCAGACAGGAAGCAAAGAGTAGGAGTAAATGGGTACTTTTCAGAATGGCAGGCAGTGACTAGTGGGGTACCGCAAGGTTCTGTGCTGGGGCCCCAGCTGTTTACACTGTACATTAATGATTTAGACAAAGGGATTAAATGTAGTATCTCCAAATTTGCGGATGACACTAAGTTGGGTGGCAGTGTGAGCTGCAAGGAGGATGCTATGAGGCTGCAGAGTGACTTGGATAGGTTAGGTGAGTGGGCAAATGCATGGCAGATGAAGTATAATGTGGATAAATGTGAGGTTATCCACTTTGGTGGTAAAAACAGAGAGACAGACTATTATCTGAATGGTGACAGATTAGGAAAAGGGGAGGTGCAACGAAACCTGGGTGTCATGGTACATCAGTCATTGAAGGTTGGCATGCAGGTACAGCAGGCGGTTAAGAAAGCAAATGGCATGTTGGCCTTCATAGCGAGGGGATTTGAGTACAGGGGCAGGGAGGTGTTGCTACAGTTATACAGGGCATTGGTGAGGCCACACCTGGAGTATTGTGTACAGTTTTGGTCTCCTAACCTGAGGAAGGACATTCTTGCTATTGAGGGAGTGCAGCGAAGGTTCACCAGACTGATTCCCGGGATGGCGGGACTGACCTATCAAGAAAGACTGGATCAACTGGGCTTGTATTCACTGGAGTTCAGAAGAATGAGAGGGGACCTCACAGAAACATTTAAAATTCTGATGGGTTCAGACAGGTTAGATGCAGGAAGAATGTTCCCAATGTTGGGGAAGTCCAGAACCAGGGGTCACAGTCTTAGGGGTAAGCCATTTAGGACCAGAGAATGGTGAACCTGTAGAATTCTCTACCACAGAAAGTTGTTGAGGCCAATTCACTAAATATATTCAAAAGGGAGTTGGATGAAGTCCTTACTACTAGGGGGATCAAGGGGTATGGCGAGAAAGCAGGAATGGGGTACTGAAGTTGCATGTTCAGCCATGAACTCACTGAATGGCGGTGCAGGCTAGAAGGGCCGAATGGCCTACTCCTGCACCTATTTTCTATGTTTCTATGTTTCCTTTCTAGTTACACAAGAAACCAAAAATAGTGGAAGTAGTGATTTAAAAAAGCTACAAATTCCAACCAGAAATCATCAAGGAGGTACACATACTGGGATTTAGTTATAAACTGAGTAAGTCTCATTCTTTGTTCATTATATCTTTGTAACCCTCAGCATTTTACAGCCTTCCAACCTACTCAGACATCAGCTATCTTTATTGACTACTGTCCAGAAAAAACACTGATTTTAATATAGAAACTTCAAAATAAACAGAAATATTACATTCACTGCAGAAACAAATCCCTTGTAAATTCAAGGCCTAATAATTTTATTGGAAAATAGCATTAGATAGTCCTTTGCAACATCTTGTTTACACTGTCAGATAGGAAAACATTTATGTTATCACTCCTCCAAAGAATTTAGCTCCTTAACAGGTCAGGGGTTTTCAAACTTTTCTGCATGATGTGGTGGGAAGAGGACGGGGGGCGGGTGCAGGAACTCCCTGTGAATACTGATCATTCTCAAATCTCCGATAAATAGTAACGCACTTGTGAGGCCTCTGGTCTTAACTTCTGAAAGACAGTGTTGGCCTCCCAAAGAAAAACAGTATTATCAGTGTATCATTATTATTCAGTAACAGGAAAAAGGTGCTAATAAGTCAACAAATAATGACAAATCCAGAAATTTGATTAACTCAGGAACTTAATCATAGAATCTTATGTCGTGGATGATGACCTTAATATTCTACTGTACAATCACCAGTTGATTTACTCATCACAGAACATATGAAATGTTCTATGAAATGGTGATAGAAGGGGCTTTCATGTGCGGAATGGGGAAGAAGGGGAAGTACTGACATTGCGGGGTTAATTCTGACCCCGAAAACATGTAGTCAATAAAGATAACTGATGTCTGAGTAGGTTTGAGTCGGGTAGGAGATTAAATGTTAAACATCTGAAACAGGAACCCAACCCACCTCGAACCCGTCCAGTTCCAGTTTTAACAGAGACAGTATGGGTTGCAAGCGATCCATCTACTCTCAGGATGCGGGTCAGTCATTGAAACCTTTTAAGGAGGCTGCATACCTCCACTTTTACAATGCTTCTATTTTTAACTGCTCTCAAGCAGTTCTCGCCTCCTTTGGGAAGCCTGGCAGGTAAAAGAAAGCGAGCAGGCTGGATCCATCAGGTAAGTGCTTTTACTGCATTGTTTGTAGGCCAAGAGGAGCAGGAGTGTTTCCTCCAGGCCCAACAAGCTATGCTGGAAATCCTAGCTCATCGAATCTGTTATTTCCTGTCTGTTAAATTACAGGACTTAATTAATGTCCTCTCCTCATGCCCACTTCGTGCTCATCTTGACCCTATGCCCACTAAACTGTTGACCACTCAACTTCCCATGTTAGCTGACATTATAAATGATTCTCTTCCTCAGATACAACTCTTTATTCCTTCATCCAAGTGGTGAAAATCTGAGGCCCCAGTACAGATACCTGGGGAACACCACTTGTCACTTCCCGCCAACCAGAATACATTCTCTTTATCACTATTCTCTCTCTCCTACTTACCAACGAATTACCAACCCAGGTCACAAGGTTACCTCCAATTCCATACGCTTTTATTTTTGCATATAAACTCTTGTACCGAACCTTATTAAATACCTTCTGGAAGTACCTTCAGTAGACAACATCTATAGACACTCCCCTGTGCATCATGTTAGTAAACTCCTCAGAAAATTCAAGTAGATTAGTCAGACATAACCTACACTTCACAAATCCATACTGACTCTCTTTAATCAGCTCATACTTGTTCAAATGCTCAGTCACTCTGTCCTTGATGACAGATTTCAGTAACTTCCTCTCAACTGACAGGTCTGTAGTTTCCTGGTTTCGCCCTCCCTTCCTTCTTAAATAATGGAATGACATTATCAATTTTACAATCCATAGGCACAATTCACAAATCTGGAGAGCTCTCTGCAACCTTGACATAGTCAATCATACCACCCCCCTCCAATGCTTTTACTCTGTTATTCAACTGAGTGAGATTGGTTCCACTCATACCGAGCCAATCATAACCAGAGCAACAGCAATGGCTTCTCTTCCAGCCCTTGCACCATTATCTCTGGAGGCCCCCTCCTATTTCTCATCTGCATGCTGCCCCTCAGGTATCTAAAGGCATTGCATCAGATTCCACATGAACATTGACAACACAGAGCTCTACCTCTCCACCACATCTCTGGACCTCTCCATTGGCTTTGCGTTGTCAACCTGCTTGTCCAACATCCGCTCCTGGATAAGTTTCCTCCAGAAAAGACCAAAACCATAATTTTGACTCCCAACAATTCCATATTAATATACTATTAAATAATATACGGTTCCCACCAATTTCATCCCCCTCCCGACTGTTCACAATCTCAGCGTCTTATTTGATCTTGAGCTGAGCTTTTGATCCCACATACTCTCCATCACAAAGCGGATGACACTAAGTTGGGTGGCAGTGTGAGCTGCGAGGAGGATGCTATGAGGCAGCAGAGCGACTTGGATAGGTTAGGTGAGTGGGCAAATGCATGGCAGATGAAGTATAATGTGGATAAATGTGAGGTTATCCACTTTGGTGGTAAAAACAGAGAGACAGACTATTATCTGAATGGTGACAGATTAGGAAAAAGGGAGGTGCAACGAGACCTGAGTGTCATGGTACATCAGTCATTGAAGGTTGGCATGCAGGTACAGCAGGCGGTTAAGAAAGCAAATGGCATGTTGGCCTTCATAGCGAGGGGATTTGAGTACAGGGGCAGGGAGGTGTTGCTACAGTTGTACAGGGCCTTGGTGAGGCCACACCTGGAGTATTGTGTACAGTTTTGGTCTCCTAACCTGAGGAAGGACATTCTTGCTATTGAGGGAGTGCAGCGAAGGTTCACCAGACTGATTCCCGGGTTGGCGGGACTGACCTCTCAAGAAAGACTGGATCAACTGGGCTTGTATTCACTGGAGTTCAGAAGAATGAGAGGGGACCTCATGGAAACGTTTATAATTCTGATGGGTTTAGACAGGTTAGATGCAGGAAGAATGTTCCCAATGTTGGGGAAGTCCAGAACCAGGGGTCACAGTCTAAGGATAAGGGGTAAGCCATTTAGGACCAAGATGAGGAGGATCTTCTTCACCCAGAGAGTGGTGAACCTGTGGAATTCTCTACCACAGAAAGTTGTTGAGGCCAATTCACTAAATATATTCAAAAAGGAGTTAGATGAAGTCCTTACTACTAGGGGGATCAAGGGGTATGGCGAGAAAGCAGGAATGGGGTACTGAAGTTGCATGTTCAGCCATGAACTCATTGAATGGCGGCGCAGGCTAGAAGGGCCGAATGGCCTACTCCTGCATCTATTTTCTATGTTTCTGTGTCTATGTTTCTATTACTTACTTCCATTTCCATATCATCGGCCGTCTCAGCCCATGTGCCGTGGAAAAACCCTCACCCATGCTTTTGCCACCTCCAAATTCGACTATTCCCATTCTCCACATTCCATAAACTTCAGCTCATACAATACACTGCTGCTCATATCCTAACTTGCACCAAGTCCCACTCATCTATCACCTCTGTGTCCACTGACCTACATTAGCTCCAGGTTCTGAAATACCTTCAATTTAAAAATCTCATCCTCGCTCAAATCACACCAAGCCTTGACCCTCCCTAACTTTGTAACCTCCTCCAGTTCCACAAATCTCCAAGAACTCTGCATTCCTTCAACTCTGGCCTCTTGCGCATCTCCCAGTCCATTTGCCACACCTTTGGAAGCCCTAAGTTCTGGAAATCTCTCTGCCTCTTCACCTCTCTCTCCTCCTTCATCTACCTTTTAGACCATGCTTTTAATCAGTGTCAATTTTTGTCTGATGATTGTGCTATTGTAAAGCATTTTGAGATGGTTTCTATATTAAAGGCACTATATAAATTAATAAATGCAAGTTGTTGTTGTTCTTTCACTACATGACATGACATGACATGTTGTAGAATCACCAGCAACAGATACAGAAGGTACATACTGACCAATTAAATAATAAAGAACCTGCAAATGTTATATAAAGAACACCACTGTCTTCATGGAATTTCCAGACAATTTAGGAAGTTAATATTTCTTTGCTATAGAAAACATTCCTTTAACAGCACTAATAAATTTATAAAATCTACACATTTTAATCTTCTCAAGTTGTGATATCTTTAATAGTATTACTTTTTACGAGCAATAGCCATGATGTCGACTTCTAATATCTGTACATTAAATGTAACCGAATTAACAAGAGAGAAAATCTAATATTATGCTTTATTCTGTTAAATGGCAATATAAGATAAAATAACCCTGGCACTCAAATTGTCTTTGAAATATTATTGGTACATTTTTCTTCAGATTCTTCTTTAACATTAAATGCTAACTCAAGTTCTGTAAGTTAAAAATTTAAATGAACATATCAAGGATAATTGAGGGATATTTGAAAGTTCAAGAAAAGACTGAGAATTTGTGAAGTTCAAACCATTTTGCGGCCATCTCTGTGTCACTTAGTTTTCACTGATACTAAAACATACATTCAAAATAGCATCAGGTTTAAAATCTCCTTTTCTGTAATTATTCTTCCTATCTTCTATTGGGAGGCTATATGAAGTAATTAGATTGACTCTAGCAGTTGCTGATTGTTCTCACTGAAGATGTCACTCTTTGACCCTAGAGAAGGAAAGCTCACCAAATAAGCATCAATGGATAGTGTAAGGGGGTAGAGTACTGCAAAGGGATAAAGTATTGTCACCAAAGTGGAAGTAGACAGACAGATGGTCACTAAAGTGGGTACTGAAGGTCGTGAATTGATCTGACACGTAAAACGGTCCAGATTAAAGGGCTTATCAGTATTAGGAGGTTGCGAGGAGTCGGGAGTTCCTCCACCTCACGTAGGGATTGTAATATATCGCCTATTGACAGATTGTATGTAAAACTCGCTTATAAAACTCGCTTACAAATGGGTTTTTGGAGAAAGGCTAAGAAGCAAAGCTTGATGGTAAATGAACCATCAACTATGTTGAACTTTAGTACAGACTGATAGAAAATGGAAACTTACATATTCAGTACACTTACCAAGGACAGTAGGGAGTAAACTGTCTGGAAACATAGATTGTAGCAGCACTCATGGGAACGAGATAGTTTTGACTGGAGTTCTTGGGAAAGGGATAATATTGGCTGATAAGAAACCAGGTGCATAGCAAACCCTGGGAAACAAGGTTAACCAACACGTCATGAAGAACTGAGGCAAAGTTGACACTGTAGGACAACACATTCCAAATGGTTGACATGTGATGGGAGATGGACAGGTTGGAAAACCACTCAGCAGCCATTCTGATAAGGGTCTATGAATCAATGAAGCTCCGCTGATAAGCTGTAGGCCAATCGGTGGTCATAGAAGTTTTATAGGAGGGTCGCACACCTCGAAAAACTGTATAACTGTGCATGCAGAAATCCTTGTATTTCAAAGGATTCATCGGAACACCTCCCCTGCATATGCTTGAATAAAGATCAGTGAACCGAGGTTTTAGCTGAGTGATTCCGTGGCCACTATTTGGGCGGGTGTCGATCCCTTATTTCAGGGAAACCACCTTGAAGAAGAGAAGTCGTCTTTTTACCCCAACAGGTAGGATAAGACTGTCCAAAGCTGTTTGAACCAACTAACTTCCCAAGGAGCACTGCTGTATGCAGAGGTTTATAGGTCTTTTGGCAGACAGGAATAGGGAGGTACACATTGACCTTTTAAATGCTAGTAACAAAATCTGTCATAGGAACATAGGAACTGGAGTAAGCCATTCAGCCCCTCGAGCCTGTTCAATGAGATCATGGCTGATCTGCGATCTAACCACATAAACCCGCCTTTGGCCCATATCCCTCAATAGTTTTGGTTTACAAAAAGCTAGCAATCTCAGATTTAAAATTAACAACTGATCGACCATCAATTGCCATTTGCAGAAGAAAGTTCCAATCTTCTACCACCTTTGTGTGTAGAAGTGTTTTCTAATTGCACTCCTGAAATGTCTGGCTCTAATTTTTAGACTGTGCCCTCGTCCTAGGGGCCAAAATTTCCCTGTTCTGCGCCTCCCGGGGGGCACAAACATGGCGCAAAACTATTTTTGGTTGGGGGGGCGGGGGGCGCTCCCAGCTCCCAGCTGGAGTTAGCTACGGAAATTTCCACCTTGTAGCCGAAATTGCACGTGAGTTAATGGTGGAAATTTCCTAGCCCTGGACACGGCCCCAACAGGAAGTGGAGTGCACGATATTGCACTCCACTTCCTGTGAGGGGCAATAACCCAAATTTCGCAGCTAGGGCTGGACTTGTGCGCCGGGTGCAGGAATTCCCGTCCGACTCGGTTACCACCCACAAACAGGGCATAACCCAATTTCGCTCCACTAGAATCCCCAACCAGCGGAAATAGTTTCTCTCTATCTACCCTATCTGTTCCCCTCAATATCCTGAAAATTTCGATCAGATCACCCTTTAACCTTCTAAATTCGAGGGAATACAACCCTAATTTGTTTAATCTCTCATCGTAACTTAACCCTTGGATTCTGGGTATCATTCTGGTAAACCAAGACTGTACACCTTACAAGGCCAATGTATCCTTCCTAATCTGTGGTGCCCAGAACTGCTCATAGTACTCTCAGTATGGTCTAATCAGGGTTTTGTGCAGCTGCAGCACAACTTCTAACCCCTTGTACTGTAGTCCTCTAGATATAAAGGCCAGCATTCCATTAGCCTTTTTGATTATTTTCTGTACCTGTTCATGACATTTTAATGATCGATGTATCCGAACTCCAAAGTCTCTTTGAACATTCACTGTTTTTAGCTTTTCACCATTTAGAAAGTACCCTGTTCTATCTTTTGTAGGTCCAAAGTGGATGACCTCACATTTATTTACATTGAAATCCATTTGCCACAATTTTGCTCATTCACTTAATCTATCAATATCCCTTTATAATTTTATGCTTTCATCTACACTGCCTATAATGCCACTTACATTTGTGTTCTCGGCAAATTTGGATCTATGACTTTCTATGCCATCATCTAACTCGTTAATAAATATCTTGAATAGTTCAGGCTCCAACACAGATCCCAGTGGGACACCACTAGTCACATCCTACCAATTTGAGCACCTACCCATTATCCCTACTTTCTAGCTCCTGCCACTCAGTCACACATAGGAGGTATATTGGGAATATATGGAATAGGACTAATACAAAAGCAAAATACTGTGGATGCAGGAAATCTGAAATAAAAACAGAAAATACTGGAAATACTCACGAACAATGTGCCCTCTAATTTATTTTCCTTGCACAGTCCCTTTAAATTTTCCGCGCAGTGTCTTTTCCAGCCGCAACGCTTGATGTGTGTCCAAGCAGTTTAGAGGGAATGTTGCTCAGCAGTTCAGGCATCATCTGTGGAGAGAGAAACAGAGTTAACGTTTCGTCAGAAGTTCTGACGTAAGGTCATCAAGCTGAAACGTTAACTCTGTTTCTCTCTTCACAGATGCTGCTTGACCTGCTGAGTATTCCAGCATTATCAGTTTTTATTTTAGGAACAGGAGTAGGCCATTTAGCCTCTCGAGCCTATTACACCATTCAATGAGATCATGGCTGATCTGTGACCTAACTCCATATACCCATCTTTGCCCTATATCCCTGAATACCTTTAGTGAACAAAAATCTATCAATCTCAGATTTGAAGTTAACAATTGACCCAAACTGCTATTTGCCTAAGAGTGTTCCAAACTTCTATCACACTTTGCGTGTTTCCCAACTTCACTCCTGAAAGGCTTGGCTCTAATATTTAAGCTATGTCCCCTGGTCCTCGACTCAATAACAAGCAAATAGTTTCTTACCATCTAAGTTCCCTTTAATATCTGACAACTTTGATCAAATCACCCTTAACTATCTAAATTCCATGGAATACAACGCTACTTTGTGTAATCTCTCTCAGTAATGTAATTCTTGGGAGTCCAGGTATCATTTTGGTAAATCTTCAGTGCACTGTCTCCAAGGCCAATATATCCTTCCGAAGGTGTTACACCCTCAGTATGTTTCTTTGAACTCAAGCTAGCGGAGAGCTGGCGAGAGAGTCATGCTGAAGCTTTTAGAAAGGTGACAAAACACAATTACTACACTTAAGATAACTGATATGAAGAGACACGGAATTCGCTGGGAACAAAGCCTTTTTTGACTATTTTGCAATTTGGCCCAAAAGGGCATTGGGATCACCTCAGGTTTCTGGCCAATAGATCAGGGCAGATGTTGCTAAAGTGCCCTTGCAGGCTCAATGGGCTCAATTTTTCCCAAAGCATTTTTTTGGCATACTTGAAGAATTATGCCCAATTTTTGGAGGCCCAAGTATGCCAAAAAAAAGTGTTGTAAGTTTCCCCACTGAATCTCTTCATTTTGGCGTGGCTGAACCCGAGGGGGGTGGAGCCTTGATCTGCGCGAAAAAGATCTGGCTGCCATGGTAACCAGGGAAACAATGCGAGCTGAGGCTGCAAAATGAAGCATACAGCCACATAAGAACATAACATAAGAACATAAGAATTAGGAACAGGAGTAGGCCATCCGCACCCTCCAGCGAGGTGGCACTTGTACCTGGTGTCGGACCATGTGCAGATCCCTCCTCTATCGCAGTCTCAAAGTCTGACACTTTCTCCATACACTACAACTGGCGACGAGATACAGATAGCGAACCCAAAGATGCAGAGAACAGTGGGCATCCTGGAGAAATTCTCGGAGTGAGATGATTGGGAATCGACCAATACGTCGTGGCCAACAAGCTAGATGGGGAAGAGAGCGCTGCCAAACGTAGAGCGACCCTCCTCACCGTCTGTGGGGCACCAACGTATGGCCTCTTGAAGAATCTGATCACTCCAGCGAAACCCACGGAGAAATCGTACGACGATTTGTGCACACTGGTCCGAGAGCATTTGAACCCGAAGGAAAGCGTTCTGATGGCGAGGTACCGATTCTACACCTACAAAAGATCTAAGGCCAGGAAGTGGCGAGTTATGTCGCCGAGCTAAGACGCCTTGCAGGACATTGCGAATTTGAAGGACATTTGGAGCACATGCTCAGAGACTTTTTCCTACTTTGCATTAGCCACGAAACCATACTTCGCAAACTTTTGATTGTAGAGACCCCAACCTTGCGTAAGGCCATAGCGACAGCCCAGGTGTTCGTTGCCACCAGTGACAATACTAAGCAAATCTCTCAGCACACAAGTGCTGTTACAAGTACTGTGAACAAAGTGATGTTGTTTTCGAATCGTACCGGACAGGGCAGGTCACACAGACCTGCAGCTGCACATCCGCAGATGTCTCAGAGTCCACCATCAAGGGTGATGAAGGCAAGGCTATTAGCACCTTGTTGGCGCTGCGGGGGTGATCATCGTTTCCATTCATGCCGATTCAAAGGATACAGTTGCAAGGGCTGTGGAACAATGGGACACTTCCAACGAGTGTGCAAGCGAGCTGCTAGGCGTGCTAGGCCTGCTAAACCTGCAAACCACCATGTTGCAGAGGAGGACAGATCCACGGAGGATCACGACGAAACAGAACCTATGATAGAGGAGGCAGAGGTACATGGGGTGCACACATTCACCACGAATTGTCCCCCAATAATGCTGAATGTTGAACTAAAGAGACTCCCGGTGTCAATGGAGCTGGACACAGGCGCGAGCCAGTCCATCATGGGCAAAATGACTTTTGAAAGGTTGTGGTGCAACAAGGCCTCAAGGCCAGTCTTCACTCCAATTCACACGAAACTAAGAACTTACACGAAAGAACTGATTCCTGTAATCGACAGTGCTACCGTAAAGGTCTCCTACGATGGAGCGGTGCACAGGTACCAGGCGATAGTCCCACGCTGCTCGGCAGGAGCAGGTTGGAAAAGATACGTTGGAACTGGGGCGACATCCGAGCGCTATTGCCCGCTGACGACACTTCATGTGCACAGGTCTGAAACAAATTTCCTTCGCTGTTCGAACTAGGCATCGGGAAATTCCAAGGAGCAAAAGTGCAGGTCCACCTAATTCCGGGGGCGCAACCCATCCATCACAAGGCGAGAGCAGTGCTGTACATGATGAGAGAAAGGGTAGAAATTGAGCTCGACCGGCTACAAAGAGAGGGCATTATCTCACCGATCGAGTTCAGTGAGTGGGCTAGTCCTATTGTCCCAGTCCTCAAGGGAGATGGCACTGTCAGAATCTGTGGCGATTACAAAGTAACTATCAATCGTTTCTCCCTGCAGGACCAATGCCCATTTCCAAAAGCCGACGACCTCTTTGCAACGCTGGCGGGAGGAAAGACGTGCACGAAGCTTGATCTGACCTCAGCCTACATGACGGAGGAACTGGAGGAATCATCGAAGGCCCTCACCTGCATCAACATGCACAAAGGTCTTTTTGTTTATAACACATGCCCATTTGGAATCCGATCAGCGGCGGCGTTATTCCAGAGAAACATGGAAAGTTTACTGAAGTCGGTCCCGCACACCGTGGTCTTCCAGGACGACATCTTGGTCACAGGTCGGATCACAGTCGAGCATCTGCAGAATCTGGAGGAGGTTCTTAGTCGGCTCAACCGCGTAGGGCTCAGGTTAAAATGTTCAAAGTGCGTTTTCCTGGCGCCTGAAGTGGAGTTCTTGGGAAGGAGAATTGCGACAGACGGCATCAGGCCCACCAAAGCGAAGACGGAAGCAACTGAGAACGCACTGAGTCCACAGAACTTGACAGAGCTGCGGTCGTTCCTGGGAATCTTGAACTACTTTGGTACCTTCTTACCGGGTCTCAGCACCCTGCTAGAATCACTACATGTCTTACTACGAAAAGGGGGCGAATGGGTTTGGGACAAAAGCCAAGAAAATGCCTTTGTAAAAGTGAGAAAATTGTTATGCTCAAACAAATTGCTTGTGTTGTATGATCCATATAAGCATGTGATCTGTCGTCATATGGGGTCGGGTGTGTACTGCAACAAGCTTATGATTTCGGGAAATTGCAACCGGTTGCTTATGCATCCAAGAGTCTGTCTAAGGCCGAAAGAGCCTACAGCATGATTGAAAAAGAAGCGTTAGCGTGTGTCTATGGGATAAAGAAAATGCATCAATACCTGTTTGGGCTAAAATTCGATTGGAAACTGACCATAAGCCACTTATATCTCTGTTTTCCGAGAGCAAAGTGATAAATACCAACGCATCGGCCCGCATCCAGAGATGGGTGCTCACGTTGTCCGCATACAACTACACCATCCGCCACTGGCCAGGCACAGAAAACGGCGCCGATGCTCTCAGTAGGCTGCCCATTGCCCACCATGGGGGTGGAAATGGCGCAGCCCGCAGATCTAGCCTTGGTTATGGAAGCATTTGAGGGTGAGCAATCACCCGTCACTGCCCGGCAGATCAAAACCTGGACAAGCCAGGACACCTTATTATCTCTAGTCAAAAGCTGTGTGCTTCACGAGAGCTGTTCCAGTTTCCCAGTGGAAATGCAGGAAGAGATAAAGCCATTCCAGCGGCGCAAAGATGAAATGTCTATACAGGCAGACTGCCTTCTGTGGGGCAATCGAGTAGTGGTCCCCAAGAAGGGCAGAGACACCTTCATCAATGTCTTCCACAGTACCCACCCAGACATCGTAATGATGAAAGCTATAGCCAGATCCCATGTGTCGTGGCTTGGCATCGATGCGGACTTAGAGTCCTGCGTGCACAGATGTAATACATGCTCGCAGTTAAGCAATGTACCCAGGGAGGCATGCTAATTTTATGGTCTTGGACCTCCAAACCGTGGTCTAGAGTACACGTCGACTATGCAGGCCCGTTCTTGGGCAAAATGTTCCTTGTGGTTGTAGACGCATACTCCAAGTGGATTGAATGTGAGATAATGTCAGCTAGCATGTCACTGCCACCACTGAAAGCCTGCGGGCCATGTTTGCCACACATGGTTTACCTGATGTCCTGGTGAGCGACAACGGGCCATATTTTACCAGTGCTGAGTTCAAAGAATTTATGACCCGTAACGGGATCAAACATGTCACATCTGCCCCGTTTAAACCAGCGTCCAATGGGCAGGCAGAGATAGCAGTGCAAACCATCAAGCAGAGCTTGAAGAGGGTAACTGAAGGCTCACTGCAGACTTGCCTATCCCGAGTCCTGTTTCGCTACCGCACAAGACCACACTCACTCACTGGGATCCCACCTGCTGAACTGCTCATGAAAGGAGCAATTAAGACAAGGCTCTCGTTAGTTCATCCTGATCTACATGAACAGATAGAGAGCAGGCGGCTTCAACAAAGTGAATACCATGATAGCGCAAATGTGCCACGCGAGATTGAAGTCAATGATCCTGTATTTGTATTAAATTATGGGCAAGGTCCCAAGTGGCTTCCCGGCACTGTCGTGGCCAAAGAGGGGAGCAGGGTGTTTTGGATCAAACTTTCAAATAGACTCATTCACCGGAAACACTTGGACCAAATCCAACTCAGATTCACGGACTACCCTGAGTAACCCACCTTGAACCCTACCTTTTTTGATCCCCCAACACACACATCAGTGGCAACCGACACCACAGTTGACCAGGAAACAGAACCCATCATCCACAGCAGCACTGCAGGGCCCAACACACCAGACAGCCCAGCAAGGCCAGCTGCACTGCAGCCCAGCGAGAGCCCAACAAATGACTCAACAACACCAGCCTTCAAACCAAGACGATCAACCAGGGCAAGGAGGGCCCCAGATCGACTCACATTGTAAATAGTTACACTATTGACTTTAGCAGGGACAGTTGTTATGTATCTGGACTTGTATATACTCTGTACAGCCACCAGAAGGCTCATTCCCCGAAGTCCCAAGGGATCTCATAATCCCTTGGGAGCACAGGTATTTAAGAGTGCTTCACAGTTTGGAGAGGCACTCTGAAGACTGCAATAAAAGACGAAGGTCACACTTTACTTTGAGCTCACAGTGTTCAATCTGACTCTTTCTCCATACACTACAGTGTGTGTGAACCGGGGACCGAGAATGGAACCAGACAGTCTTCCTGTGTGTGTGAACCGAACCGGGGACCGAGAATGGAACCGGATAGCCGTTCTGTGTGTGTGAACAGAGAATGGGACCGGACAGCCTTCGGGCAGGGTTGGAGATAAGTTGCTGCTGTGTGTTTCTCAATTCTTTCAGTGTGTCCGGGCATCTGCTGAGCTGCTTTCCTTACTTGCGCCGATTTCCTTAACTCTACGGAAGGTTTTTCAGGACAGGCCACAGACGCTGGCCTAATCAGAACTGGAGTAACTCTCAGCTGGCCAAACTTCCCTAAATGGCCAGAAGTGGCATAGGTAGCTGGTTACACCCCCTTTGGCTGAAAAAAAAACTGACTTAAAAAATTCGTAACTAACTGAGTTACGCTAGTGCAAATTGATTGGGGAAACTGGGGATTTTTAAGTTAGGACAGAAAAAGCAGCCTGCTCCAAAAAAGATGGCACAAATACTGAGGAAAATTGAGCCCAATGTGTCTACTGCGGTCATGTAATGAACCCATCCCCAGGATTTAGGATAGGATCTATGGCTGGAGGAGGACATAGATTCTGCTCTCCTGCATT
This sequence comes from Pristiophorus japonicus, assembly GCF_044704955.1. Classification (NCBI taxonomy): domain Eukaryota; kingdom Metazoa; phylum Chordata; class Chondrichthyes; family Pristiophoridae; genus Pristiophorus; species Pristiophorus japonicus. Next base: position 20,088,963 of record NC_091981.1, read on the forward strand.
TGCATCAGCGGGGTGGGCCCCCACAAATTTCAAGGCCCAGAAGTGCAATCAAATGTAAAGAGTTGAGGAGGTCCTCAGAAGAATTCCAGGATTTGAAATGGAAGGAGAAGGGTCATAAGCCATGCCAAAAAAAAGACTGGGTTGAAAGACATCCTCTTGGTGGATGTGCCTTCAGTTAAAACTAATTTGTTCCAACATTGAGAAATGATTACATGGCAAATTGGCTATATGTTCACTGAAGTCACTACTAGTGGTGTACACACATACATGGATGAAATCAAGCAAAGTTCCAGATGAATGCAAATGAAGTTAAAAATAAATCAGTCATTTAAATCATCGATAGCGCATTAAATAGATCAGCCTTATATTAAAAATAATGAGCAGATTCAGAGGTGGAACTGTTCTGAAATCATCAGGCCTTTAGCAGCTATATAGGCATTGTTACAGAGTGGAAGAAGAGTATCTCAATTATAAATCTTCAATGCTGCATGCCGGCCATTGCCGATTCAAATGTAGCACATACTGTATATATAAAATGGTTGACAGGTAACTTAGATTTACATTATTAGCTATTAAAATAAGCAAGTGTCTTCTGAGAAGTGGAGTGATAATGGTAGTGGATTAGCAACTCAGAGATCATGAGTTCAAATTCCACAAGCCAGTTTGCAAAACTAAATTCAACAAATCTGATAACTTCTGGACTAGCACCAGGAAAAATGGCCATGGAAACGACCAAATTGTCACAAAATCTCAACTGGTTCACTAATGTTCTTCGAGAAAAAGAACCCATCACCTCAATCTGGCCTCTCGTCCATATTGTGTGATTGAGTCTTGGGGGAGACATTCACTGTTGCCCCATTTGGGGCGCTAATTTTTAAAAGTTTGAACGATTTAAGACTTTTTTAAAAATTTGCCGCTGACGCTCCAAGAAAGAAGTGGTGTTCAGGCGCAACCTCGCCTTTAATCATTGCCCCCGGCCGGTTGTCCGATGCACGGTTCCTGCAGCTGTCAGTGCTCTCGCCCAGCGCTGCTGCAGGGGGCAGAAGTCAATTTCGGGTCCGGGGCACTACCAGGGTGATGTGCACAACGATGACGTCACGACCTCCGGCGCAGGAGATTGGGGCGCAACACCGTCGCAAAACTCCTGCCCAATATAATGGGTGTCGGTGTCAGTGCCACGCCTGTCCGCAAAGCCATTTGCATCCCCCGGGGACGCTAATGGGAGGCGCAAAGGCACCCAATTTCTCCCCCTTAATGTCCTAAGGTCATTTTGCCAATGTCACCCACATCGCATGACCAAAAAAATCCAGAAACCATTTCAATAAAGCAGAAAATCCGAAACACAAACATTAGTAATAATATTGTGGCAAGCAGTCACACTTAAGATTCTTCACCTGTTCCTACTTTTCTAGATTTCTCCATCTCACACAGCATAAACCAACAAGGTCATCGGGCACAGAAATTAAAGTGGACAATTCTACAAATTTCAAGATTTTACTTTGATTAATGTTCTGCAGTTTTGCTTGATTATCAGGATTAGGAAGACATTTTATAGGTACTTGTGGTCAGTTGCTTCTCTCAGCAGGCTGAGTGGGTCATAATGGGGCAAATTGTACTTGGCTTGTGAAATATCAAGCTTGATGAGCCAGATGGTCTTTACACATTCCATATTTTAGTTTCCATTCGTGCTGAGTTAATTGATCGCAGCCAGGTCAACAGTTGATGTATTACAACTGGCTTCCGTGCCACTAAACTAGAAGAGAAAAATCAAGCAGGATCCACCACCATGTGGTATTGCTAACCTGTGACCTCCTTCCTACCCCCGCACCCCAACTCACCCCCACTCCACCACCCACCCCACTCACTCCTGAAAAATGGCCATTTCAACTTCAGATGGGAACAAAAGTGAAGTTCTCCCCCTAAGACTCAATCCCACAATATGGGAGGAGAAGCCAGGTTGGGCTGATGGGTTCTTTTCCTAGAAGATGTTGAGTAAGGACTGTATTGGGCAAAGCTGTGAAACAGCCAAATAACCTCCCAACACTCGCTGTCCAGGTTCACATATGAAGGATGATGCCATACACTACATGAGGTGCAGCTGCCTTGAGGAGGGGAGAAAGTTGAAGTAACATGATATAAATTACCATTTTTCAGGTGTGCGTCTAGACAGTGGGCTACTTAACTGTGGTAGTATCACTCCTGAATCCATTGCCCAATGTTCACTTTCCAAGAGAGTTTCCTGGATAGTGATAAGGAGCATGGATTCTGGCTGATTTTTTTTTGCAACAATCCATAGCCCTTGAGGCCAATTTTAATCCTCTGTCACCCTAGTTGAGATCAGCTGAGTCACTGAGTGCTTGGTAAATAACTATCAATGAGCAAGCTGTTACAGTGCACCATTTTCTTAACCGGTTTGGTGTGATGCCTTCCACAGTTGAATAACATGGTTTGAATAATTTGCTAATACTCACCATCATGGCTCAAGAATGGCAACTTGGGAATGGTAGTAAAGGGCTGTTCACATTTGTGAAACCCCAGCAAGCGTCAGTGCTTTTCTGTAAAAATAGGGAGAAGATGGAAAAGAAGTGAAACAGTTTGCTGATATTACATTCACCCGTGCAGCTATAAATTGGGATCTCTGGGATATATCGGTTTAGCTTTCAGTTCAGTGCAGCAATGTTAACTACAACACATCATCTTTAGCTGTGTGTTTCTCGTTTGAGTTAGATACCTATAATGCCTAATTACAGTAAAAACATTACCCCAATCAATAAGTTGAAAAACTCTTAACATCAACCTGCTATAATAATTTATAGTGCACAACATATGACAGTAATTTACAGCTTGTATTTGTAAAGAATACGTCAAACAGCTGCCAGATAACTGGGTGGCCTAAAGGTCTGGGATCAGCACAAGAATGTGATGATGATGAATTCATGACAGACTACAGAGACTCTGATCTCAATTTATCTAAAGTAGTGAGAACACACTTAGGTTTTCCTTCAGCCCTATTTGAAGTACAGAGAGGAACCTGACTACCAAACTAGCATGTCATAAAATGAAAACACCTAGCCGGTTAAGAAAATGATGCACTATAACAGCTTGCTCATCGATAGTTATTTGCCAAGCACTCAGTGACTGATCTCAACTAGGGTGACAGAGGATTAATAAAATTGTCCTCAAGGGCTATAGATTATTGCAAAGAAAAATCAGCCAGGGTCCATGCTCCTCATCACTATCCAGGAACCTCTGTTGGAAAGTGAACATTGGGCAATGGGTTCAGGTGTGATACTACCACTGTTAAATAACTCACTGTCTAGACACGCACCTGAAAAATGGTAATTTATATCATTTTACTTCAACTTTCTCCCCTACTCAAGGCAGCTGCACCTCATGGTAGTGTATGGTATCATCCTTCATGAGTGAACCTGGACAGCGAGTGTTGGGAGGTTATTTGGCTCTTTCACAGCTTAGCGTAATATAGTCCTTACTCAACATCCACACAAGCATCAACGTGTAGAGAACAGGGAGAGGAATCCTGGTTGACTTTTCTCCTCACTGGCCAAAGGATATTGAAGCTAATTAGTATCCTGTACCATCATCCCAGCTGGAATTAGTTAGCGCAGCAAAAGCCACAGGTCAAACCTTAGGCATTGGTTGTTCAGCACCACACAATTTTACATATTCACTGAGGTAGTAGGAGAACCAACATTCAGAAACAAAGAAATTAACAGCAGTGCCAGTGGCAGAGCCTGCTATACTAGAAATAGCGGAGGCTTGTAATAAAGGAACGGCAATAATCATGGGTGATTTTAACCTTCATATTGATTGAACAAGGTAAATTGGCCAGAGTAGCCTTGAGGAGGAGTTCATAGAGTGTATCCGGGATAGTTTCCTTGAGCAGTACATTGCGGAACCAACCAGGGAACAGGCTATCTTAGATCTAGTACTGTGTAATGAGGCAGGATTAATAAATTACCTCGTAGTAAAAGATCCACTAGGAATGAGTGACCATATTATAATTGAATTTCAAATTCAGTTGGAGGGTGAGAAAGTTAGTTCTCAAACCAGGGTCCTGAGCTTAAATAAAGGAGACTACAAAGGTATGAGAGCAGAGTTGGCTAAAATGGACTGGGAAAATAGACTAAAGTATGGGACGGTTAATGAGCAGTGGCAGACACTTAAGGATATATTTCATAACTCACAACAAGACTTTATCCCAATGAGAAAGAAGGACTGTAAGAGAAGGGACTGTAAGATCTGTGGTAACTAAGGAAATAAGGGAGGGTATCAGATTGAAAACAAAGGCATACAAGATGTCCAAGACTAGTGGAACACCAGAGGATTGGGAAATTTTTAAAAGCCAGTAGAGAACGACTAAAAAAATTGTCATGTATCTTACATTATTATATATAACTGTATCCTAACATGCTATACATGACAGGAATAAGATTTGACCTGTAACCACCAACGGGGGACAGGACTTTACAGTGGCGACGAGGATGGGATGAAAAGTACAATGCGGGAGACAATTGGGAGGACTTTATGGAAAGGCTCCAGCAAAGCTTTGTAACCAAAGACTGGTTAGGCAACGATAAGGCAGACAAGAGAAGAGCCCATCTCTTGACCAGCTGTGGCTCGAAAACATACGCTTTAATGAAGGATCTGTTGGCACCCGAGATCCAGCAAGCAAGTCGTTTGAAGAATTGAGCACACTGGTAAGAGACCACCTGAAGCCAGCGAGCAGCCTACACATGGCCAGACACAAGTTCTACAACTACAGACGCTGTGTTGGCCAGAGGATACCCGACTTCGTGGCGGAACTTCGGAGGTTGGCCAGTTTATGTGAGTTCTCCGATGAACTGAGGAGAGAAATGCTGAGAGACTTTTTCATTCAAGGAATAGGCCACGCAGGCATATTCCGAAAGCTCATAAAGACCAAGAACCTGACCTTAGAGGCAGCAGCACTGGTTGCACAGACATTCTTGGTTGGGGAAGAAGAAACGAGGTTGATTTACAATGCAGGTACGACAACTAACAAAATAATGGAACAAGGAGTTCACAGCATTAGACAAGCTGCTACCCCCACACACAGACAAAACCGGGAGAACAGGCTCTCAACAGCAGGCAGAAGCCATCAAGGGCCACAGTAACAGCCATTCACACCTCATCAACCAACAATGCGAGCAATCAACGACAAACTGAGAGAAGCTCGAGAGATCAGCCAGACGCAGCTCATTCTTTGGGAACTCTTTGAACAATGAAACAGGTCTGTGCTGGAGATGTGGGGGTGGGCACTCGTCAAGGGGATGTCGATTTCAGCAGGCCGTTTGCAGAAATTGTGAATATACAGGGCATTTGGCCCGCATGTGCAGCTCGGTTGGTATACGAATCGGATGGGTCGGAAAGCAGACCAGAAGACGGTGGGGACAGTACCCTGGACACCGATGTACAGCGGGTCAACACGATCAATGGCCGCTGCTTCTACAACAGGACGCCTCCTATAATGATGAGGGTCCTACTCAACGGGATATCTGTCAACATGGAGCTGGATATGGGAGCGAGTCAATCTCTCATGGACGCTCAACAATTTGAACTGTGGCCGCATAAAAGAGACAGACCAAAACTCACAAGGGCGCGACACCAAACTAAGGACCTATACCAAAGAAATCGTACCAGTCCTCGGCAGCGCCATGCTCTCTGTCACACACAAAGGGACAGTGAACCGACTTCCCCTGTGGATTGTCCCCGGAGACACCCCAGCACTGCTGGGGAGAAGGTGGCTGGCAAAACTAAACTGGAAATGGGATGATGTCCATACCATGTCATTAGAGGAACGGACCTCCTGCTCAACAGTTATAAAGCGATTTGAACATCTCTTTCAGCCAGGTGTGGGCACTTTCAAAGGGGCCAAATTCAAAATCTACATCACACAGGATGCTAGACGGGTCCATCACAAGGCCAGAGCTGTACCCTATGTGATGAGGGAAAAGATTGAACACGAACGAGACAGGCTTCTGTGGGAAGGCATTATATCACCTGTGGAATGTAGCGACTGGGCAAGTCCCATCGTCCCAGTCATGAAGCCTGATGGATCCGTACGAATCTGTGGGGACTACAAATCTACCATAAACAGAGTCTCCCTACAGGATCAGTACCTGCTGCCCAGAGCGGAGGACTTATTTGCCACATTGGCTGGAGGTAAACTTTTCTCAAAATTAGACCTCACATCTGCGTATATGACGCAAGAATTGACCAAGGAATCCAAGCTACTCACCACCATTAACACACATCGAGGCCTTTTCAAGTACAATCGATGCCCATTCGGCATCAGGTCGGCAGCTGCTATATTCCAGCGCAACATGGAGAGTCTGCTCAAGTCCATCCCGGGGACGGTTGTATTTCAAGACGACATACTTATCACGGGCAGGAACACCGACTCCCATCTCCGTAATTTGGAGGAAGTACGAAAGCGGTTGGATCGGGTCGGCCTACGAGTCAAGAAATCCAAGTGCCTGTTTCTCGCACCCGAGGTTGAATTTTTGGGCAGAAGGATTGCCGCTGTTGGAATCCACCCAACAAAATCCGAAACAAAAGCAATTCGCCTAGCACCCAAGCCCCGGAATATCTCAGAACTGCGCGTCTTTCTCGGGCTACTCAATTACTTTGGAAACTTTATGCAGAACTTAAACACGCTGCTGGAGCCTCTCCACGTGCTACTCAGGAAGAGGTGCGATTGGTTTTGGGGGGAGGCCCAGGAACGCACCTTCAATAAGGCACGCAACCTTCTGTGTTCCAACAGTGTTTTGACTTTCTTTGACCCAGGTAAAAAGCTAGTTCTCACATGCGATGCGTCAGCGTATGGGGTCGGGTGCGTTTTGCAACATGCCAATAGTGCGGGCAAATTACAACCCATAGCTTATGCCTCCAGGTCACTTTCGCAGGCGGAGTGCGGGTACGGAATGGTAGAGAAGGAGGCGCTCGCGTGCGTGTACGGTGTCAAAAAGATGCACCAATACCTTTTCGGGGCCAAGTTCGCGTTAGAAACCGACCACAAGCCCCTCACGTCCCTCCTATCCGAGAGCAAGGCAATAAACGCCAACGCCTTGGCGCGAATTCAACAGTTCATGCTGGTGTCCTACGACTACACCATAAGGCACAGACCAGGCACAGACAACTGTGCCGACGCGCTCAGCAGGCTACTCCTGGTGACCACGGAAGGGTCTGACGAACAGGACTGTCAGATAGTCATGGCAATCAATGCCTTTGAGTCCACAGGTTCACCCATGACGGCTCGACAAATCAGAGCCTGGACGGCCAGCGACCCCATGTTATCCTTAGTAAAAAGATTGTCCTAACCGGTGACTGGGCAGAGGCTCGCGATGCCTGACCCGAGGAATTAAAATCCTTTCACAGGCACATGCATGAGCTATCACTGCAAGCAGACTGCCTGATGTGGGGCAGCCGAGTAGTCATGCCTCTGCAAGGCAGAGAGGCATTTGTCCGGGAGCTCCACCGTGAGTACCCGGGGATCGTTCTCATGAAGGCCATAGCCAGATTCCATGTCTGGTGGCCTGGTATTGACGTTGACTTGGAGCTCTGCGTCCGAAGATGCACCATTTGTGCCCAACTCAGCAATGTCCCCAGGGAGGCTCCACTGAGCCCCTGGCCCTGGCCTACCAAACCGTGGTCGCGGGTGCACGTAGACTATGCGGGCCCATTCATGGGTAAAATGTTCCTAGTAGTTGTAGATGCATTATCAAAGTGGATCGAATGCACCATTTTAAACTCGAGCACAACCTCCACCACTGTGGAGAGCCTCGCAACCATGTTTGCAACGCACGGAATCCCTGACATATTGGTCAATAACAATGGTCCGTGCTTCACCAGCGCAGAATTCCAAGACTTTATAATTGACCACGGCATAATTCACGTCAAGACGGCACCGTTCAAGCCGGCCTCCAACGGCCATGCGGAGAGAGCAGTGAAAATCATTAAACAAGGCATGCTTAAAATCCAAGGTCCCACGCTGCAGGGTCGCCTGTCGCGACTGCTGCTGGCATACAGATCTCGTACGCACTCACTGACTGGGATCCCCCCCGCGCAACTGTTGATGAAAAGGACTTTAAAAACAAGGCTCTCATTAATCCTCCCAGACATGCACGAAATCGTTGAGGCAAAGCGCCGTAAGCTGACTAAGTACCATGACAGAAATTCGAGAGGGAAATGGAATGAGATAGGGGACAAAGCGTTTGTACTAAACTATGGCAGGGGTCCCAAATGGCTTGCAGGGACAGTAAGGGGCAAGGAAGGAAACAGGCTACTGGTAGTACAAATGGACAATGGCCAAACCTGCCGGATGCATGTCGACCAAGTCAAAAACAGATTTACCAACAACACTGCGGTACCAGAGGCAGACTACAATGTGGAGCTCGCACCACACCTGGTGGACAGACATAAGAACATAACATAAAAATTAGGAACAGGAGTAGGCCATCTAGCCCCTCGAGCCTGCTCCGCCATTCAAAAAGATCATGGCTGATCTGGCCGTGGACTCAGCTCCACTTACCCGCCTGCTCCCCATACCCGTTAATTCCCTTATTGGTTAAAAATTTATCTATCTGTGATTTGAATACATTCAATGAGCTAGCCTTAACTGCTTCCCTGGGCAGAGAATTCCACAGATTCACAACCCTCTAGGAGAAGAAATTCCTTCTCAACTCGGTTTTAAATTGGCTCCCCCGTATTTTGAGGCTGTGCCCCCTAGTTCTAGTCTCCCCGACTAGTGGAAACAACCTTTCTGCCTCTATCTTGTCTATCCCTTTCATTATTTTAAATGTTTCTATAAGATCACCCCTCATCCTTCTGAACTCCAACGAGTAAAGACCCAGTCTACTCAATCTATCATCATAAGGTAACCCCCTCATCTCCGGAATCAGCCCAGTGAATCGTCTCTGTACCCCCTGCAAAGCTAGTATATCCTTCCTTAAGTAAGGTGACCAAAACTGCACGCAGTACTCCAGGTGCGGCCTCACCAATACCCTGTACAGTTGCAACAGGACCTCCCTGCTTTTGTACGCCATCCCTCTTGCAATGAAGGCCAACATTCCATTCGCCTTCCTGATTACCTGCTGTATCTGCAAACTAACTTTTTGGGATTCATGCACAAGGACCCCCAGGTCTCTCTGCACCGCAGCCTGTTGTAATTTCTCCCCATTCAAATAATATTCCCTTTTACTGTTTTTTTCTCCCAAGGTGGATGACCTCACATTTTCCGACATTGTATTCCATCTGACAAACCTTCGCCCATTCACTTAACCTATCTAAATCTCTTTGCAGCCTCTCTGTGTCCTCTACACAACCCGCTTCCCCACTAATCTTTGTGTCATCTGCAAATTTTGTTACACTACACTCTGTCCCCTCCTCCAGGTCATCTATGTATATTGTACACAGTTGTGGTCCCAGCACCGATCCCTGTGGCACACCACTAACCACCGATTTCCAACCTGAAAAGGACCCATTTATCCCAACTCTCTGCTTTCTGTTAGCCAGCCAATTCTCGATCCATGCTAATACATTTCTGCTGACTCCGCATACCTTTATCTTCTGTAGTAACCTTTTGTGTGGCACCTTATCGAATGCCTTTTGGAAATCTAAATACACCACATCCATCGGTACACCTCTATCCACCATGCTCATTATATCTTCAAAGAATTCCAGTAAATTAGTTAAACATGATTTCCCCTTCATGAATCCATGTTGCGTCTGCTTGATTGCACTATTCCTATCTAGATGTCCCGCTGTTTCTTCCTTAATGATAGCCTCAAGCATTTTCCCCACTACAGATGTTAAACTAATCGGCCTATAGTTACCTGCCTTTTGTCTGCCCCCTTTTTTAAACAGAGGCGTTACATTAGCTACTTTCCAACCCACTGGTACCTCCCCAGAGTCCAGAGAATTTTGGTAGATTATAACCAATGCATCTGCTATAACTTCTGCCATCTCTTTTAATACCCTGGGATGCATTTCATCAGGACCATGGGACTTGTCTACCTTGAATCCCATTCGCCTGTCCTGCACTACCTCCTGAGTGATAGTGATTGTCTAAAGGTCCTCCCTTCCCACATTCCCGTGACCAGCAATTTTTGGCATGGTTTTTGTGTTTTCCACTGTGAAGACCGAAGCAAAATAATTGTTTAAGGTCTCAGCCATTTCCACATTTCCCATTACTAAATCCCCTTTCTCATCTTCTAAAGGACCAACATTTACTTTAGTCACTCTTTTCCTTTTTATATATCGGTAAAAGCTTTTACTATCTGTTTTTATGTTTTGCGCAAGTTTACTTTCGTAATCTATCTTTCCTTTCTTTATTGCTTTCTTAGTCATACTTTGCTGTCGTTTAAAATGTTCCCAATCTTCTAGTTTCCCACTAACCTTGGCCACCTGAGACGCATTGGTTTTTAATTTGATACTCTCCTTTATTTCCTTGGTTATCCATGGCTGGTTATCCCTTCTCTTTCACTGGAATATATTTTTTGTTGCGCACTATGAAAGAGCTCCTTAAACGTCCTCCACTGTTCCTCAATTGCGCCACCATTTAGTCTATGTTCCCAGTCTACTTTAGCCAACTCTGCCCTCATCCCACTGTAGTCCCCTTTGTTTAAGCATAGTATGCTCGTTTGAGACACTACTTCCTCACCCTCAATCTGTATTACAAATTCAACCATACTGTGATCACTCATTCCGAGAGGATCTTTTACCAGGAGATCGTTTATTATTCCTGTCTCAATACACAGGACCAGATCTAAGATAGCTTGCTCCCTTGTAGGTTCTGTAACATACTGTTCTAAGAAACAATCCCGTATGCATTCTATGAATTCCTCCTCCAGGCTACCCCGTGCGATTTGATTTGACCAATCAATGTGTAGGTTAAAATCCCCCATGATTACTGCTGTTCCTTTTTCACACGCCTCTATTATTCCCTTGATTATTGTCCGCCCCACCGTGAAGTTATTATTTGGGGGCCTATAAACTACGCCCACCAGTGACTTTTTCCCCTTACTATCTCTAATCTCCACCCACAATGATATCATCCTTTATTAACAGAACTACCCCACCTCCTTTCCCTTCTTGTCTATCCTTCCGAATTGTCAGATACCCCTGTATGTTTAATTCCCAGTCTTGGCCCCCCCCTGCAACCACGTTTCTGTAATGGCCACCAAATCATACCCATTTGTAATGATTTGTGCCGTCAACTCATTTACTTTATTTCGAATGCTGCGTGCATTTAGGTAGAGTGTTTTAATACTAGTTTTTAAACCATGATTTTTAGTTTTGACCCCTCCTGCAGGTATATAAGGGCAGGTCTCAGGCAAGTGCAGCATTCTTGAGCTGTGAAATAAAGGTGCAGGTCCAGAGTGACCTTGACTTCACTACATGCCTCGTGTGAATCTGTTCTGAGGGGACAGGACTTTACAAAAATGATTGAGAGGGAAGAAAGATTATGAAAGTAAACTAGCACAAAATATAAAAACAGAGAGTAAGAGTTTCTACAGATACATAAAAAGGAAAAGACTGACCAAAGTAAATGTTGGTCCCCTAGAGGATGAGATGGGGGAATTAATAATGGAGAACAGGGAAATGGCAGAGACGTAGAACAAATATTTTGTATCGGTCTTCACAGTAGAAGATGCTAAAAACATCCCAATAGTGGATAATCAAAGGGCTATATGGAGGGAGGAACTTAATACAAGCACTATCACTAATGAAGTCGTACTAGGTAAAATAATGGGACTAAAGCGGACAAGTCTCCTAGACCTGATGGCTCACATCCTAGGGTCTTAAGAGAAGTGGCTGCAAAGATAGTGGATGCATTGGTTGTAATCTACTAAAATTCCTTGGATTCTGGGGCGGTCCCAGCAGATTTGGAAATCGCAAATGTTACACCCCTATTTAAAAAAGGGACAGACAAAAAGCAGGAAACTATAGACCATAGCCTAACATTTGTCATTGGGAAATGCTGGAGTCCATTATTATGGATATTTGGAAAGGCATGATTCAATCAAGCAGAGTCAGCATGGTTTTATGAAAGGGAAATCATGTTTGACAAATTTGCTGGAGATCTTTGAGGATGTAATGAACAGGGTGGATAAGAGGGAACCAGTGGATGTGGTGTATTTGGATTTCCAGAAGGCATTCGATAAGGTGCCACATAAGAGGTTACTGCACAAGATAAAAGCTCACGGAGTTGGGGGTAATATATTGGCATGGATAGAGGATTGGCTCACTAAAAGAAAACAGAGAGTCGGGATAAATAGGTTATTTTCCGGTTTTCAAATAGTGACTAGTGGGGTGCCGCAGGGATCGGTGCTGGGTCTTCAACTATTTACAATCTATATTAATGACTTGGATGAAGGGACCGAGTGTAATGTAGCCAAGTTTGCTGATGATACAAAGATGGGTGGGAAAGCAAATCTGCAAAGGGATATAGACAGGCTAAATAAGAGGGCAAAAACTTTGCAGATGGAGTATAATGTGGGAAAATGTGAGGTTATCCTTTTGGCAGAAATAATAGAAAAGCAAATTATAATTTAAATGGGGGGAAATTGCAAAATGCAGCAGTACAGTGGGACCTAGGGGTACTTGTGCATGAAACACAAAAGGTTAGTATGCAGGTTCAGCAAGTGGTCAGGACAGCCAATGGAATCTTGGCCTTTATTGCAAGGGGGATAGAGTATAAAAGCAGAGAAGTCCTGCTGCAGCTGTACAGGGTATTGGTGAGGCCACAGCTGGCGTACTATGTACAGTTTTGGTCTCTGTATTTAAGGAAGAATATACTTGCATTGGAGGCTGTTCAAAGAAGGTTCACGAGGTTGATTCCGGAGATGAGGGAGCTGACGTATGAGGATAGGTTAAGTAGGTTGGGCCTTTCTACATTGGAGTTCAGAAGATTGAGGTGATCTTATCGAAACGTATAAGATACTGAGGGGCCTCGACAAGGTGAATGCAGAGAGGATATTTCCACTCATAGGGGAAACTAAAACGAGGGGACATTGGGCTCAAGTTTCAGCCTGAGTTGCTCCTATTTTTTTGGAGCAACTAGTTTAGAATGAAGCATCTTAGAAATTGCAATTCTCGGCATTTAGTTTGCTCCAGTTCTCGTCAGTTCGAATAGTTTCATTTTAGATTCGATTTTTTTTTCAAAAGGGGGCGTGTCCAGCCACTTACAGCTGTTTTGCAAGTTTAGGCAGCGAAAACTTACTCCAAACTAACTTAGAATGGAGTAAGTATAGATTTTTGTATGCTCATTAAAACCTTGCCTATACTTATAAATCAGGCGTAGGGAACGAAAGATAGAGGAGGGGGAGGAAAGTTTATAAACATTAAACACTTCACTTTTACAAATAAAGAGTCATCATCAATAATAAATGACAATAAATCAATCAAAAAAAAATTTAAAAATTAAATATAAAAAAAATAATTAAAAAATCAATCAATCAATAAAAAATTATTTCCACTCACCTACTGCAGCACCGGGAGCCCTCCAACAGCGTGCTGGGACGGGCCCCTAGTGTCTCTCTCTCTGCCTCTGCCTCTGTCAGTGTCTGTGTTTCTGACAGCGAGGGGTGAGGGGAGAGAGGGAGGAGGGGGAGGGAGGGGAGGGAGAGGGGGAGGGAGAGGAGGAGGGAGAGGGAGAGGGGAGAGGAGGGGAGAAGGAAGAAGGGAGGGAGGGAGAGGAGGGGAGAAGGAGGGAGGGAGGGAGGGAGGGAGGGAGGGGAGGGGGAGAGAGAGGAGGGAGGGAGGGAGGGGAAAGAGAGGAGGGGGGGGGGAAGAGGCTGAACGGCCGGGCAGGGCCGGACTGCCAACGACGACGACACTTTGGGTGGGGCGAGATGTCAGACGGGCCCCGCCGACAACAGGGGGACGGGGGGGGGGGAAGAAGAGTGGGGGGAGAAGAGGGGGGAAGGCTGAACGGGAGTGAGGGAGGAGGGGGGGAGCTGAACGAGAGGGAGGTCCGAGCTAGGGTCGGGCCCCTCCCATGCAGCCTCGGGGGCCTGGAGCTACTGCACATGCATGCACACTCTAGCGCACATGTGCAGAGGTCCCAGCACAGTTTTCAGCGCCGGGACCTGGCTCCGCCCCCGACCCCTTGTGCTGTGCCATGCCGAGCACAAAAACGTCCTGAGGAGACCGGAGAATCACAAGGTAAGTTTTCGGCGCCTTTTTTCATCCAGAAAGTCGGCGCACCTTATCGAGATGCACTGTTTTTCCAGAGGGCGGAAACTTGGGCCCATAGTCTTAGAATAAGGGACCGTCCATTTAAAACTGAGATGAGGAGGAATTTCTTCTCTGAGGATTGTAAATCTGTGGAATTCTCTGCCCCAGAGAGTTGTGGAGGCTGGATCAGTGAATATATTGAAGGCGGAGATAGACAGATTTTTGAGCGATAAGGGAGTAAAAGGTTATGGGGAGCGGGCAGGGAAGTGGAGCTGAGTCCATGATTAGATCAGCCATGATCTTATTGAATGGCGGAGCAGGCTTGAGGATCTTGGCCAAATGGCCTACTCCTGCTCCTATTTCTTATGTTCTTATGTATACAGCAATGAAACACGAGCACAAGATGGTAAGAAGCACTCATAAGAAGTTCCAATTATAGGTTTACCCACACTCCTCATTGCACCGTAATTGATGTTAAATATTGAGTCTTTCAACTTATTAACTGAGATAATGTGTCCATTGTTTGTGTGTGTGTCTAAATTTGAACAAAAAAAAAATCAATAGGTCAAGATTATATGACAGCTAAATTCACACTGATGACTCATAGCTATATAAGAGGGTTTTGAGTGGAGATGAGACACTTAGTAAGAGAAAGATTGCGGAGATTCAACTACTATACTGAAATCCCCACACACTCCTGGTTCAGAACAAGAGAGCCATGGAAGTGGGCCAGGAGTGATACAAGATGGACCTGACTATAAAATAATGAATAAAGATGATAAGCATTTATTGGCAAAAATAAAGAAAACCTGGATAAAGAAGACGCCAAACTAAACAATGAAAAGGAAAATAAAATGTTACACAATGTAAAGTGCTTGGCAAAAATGGAGAAAAAAAATTCAAAATATACTATTTATTTTACTCATTTAGGTTGAGTTTGTCGTGTGCATCAAGGAGAGGAATATGAGTGCTGGGACCATTGCTGCTTTGGACAACCAATAATGGCAACCTTCTAATGTACCTGTGTGATTTAAATCCATTTCACATACCAGGCCAATCTTCTGAGCTCTTTGAGTGAGATTTACTATAATTTGTGGCAATAATATGGACAGTTTTATGCTGAGGGCCCTCACCAGCCAAGAATTGTGTTGAAACTTCCCCACAGCATTTCATGTAGTACTCCAACAGCTAGTAGGGAAACCAGACTTTTATTCAATCTGTCTGGACTTCATTCAAATCCAGATCCCAGAGGCGAAAATATCATGCCCTGAGCCAAATTAGCCAGTTACCTGAAAATACATTATTTCAATGCAAGATACTTTATTTACGTTAATGTAGACTACTCTGCAACAATAGTGTTTGCATCGAGCTAAAGATAATTGGCAGGGTCTTTCTTCATGTCTCTGCCCTTTTCTTTTAAAATGTAAAGAATGTTCCAATGCGTAACAAAACAAATATTGAATTCAATTTTTAGGATACAAAGTAAATGACTGCCCTCCTCCACCCAGGAAGTTAGATATATTTCAATATTTTGATCCTTTACAACACCAGTTCTACAAGTTAGATTCAAACCTGATTTTATTACCAATGACAAGCTTGAGTCAATACATTTAATTTTAATTTTTTGCAACAAATGTCAGAATTTGCAATATCAATTGCATATTTAATCCCTGGTGATGTTTTTAATTCTTCACGAAGCAACACAAGTGATATTTCTGGCACTGCTGTATAGTACAATATGGACAAAAGATCTGTTAATATTACTGAACTTTACTGCAATACACTTAAGTGCAACTTAAGAAAATTTTGCAGCTGCATGGAGAGATCAACTATATACTTCAATTGACAAAAGAAACATTAATAACTTAACAGAGCCCCACATGAAACATTTGAAGATGTCGAGCTGCACATGTATCATTATTGGATCATACTATAGATTTCTTTAGTTGTATCTGAAATGGTAAAAGACAATTGGCTTGGAGGAAAAAACTAAACAGGATTGGATACAGCAGTGATAAAATGAATTTACTTGGTCAAATAACCATATAAAATTCACAGGTTTCACTCTGGCCACTTGATTGGGTTGCCAACTCTCCCAGATCATCGAGGAATCTCTCAGGATTAATCATGGATCTCTAGGGTGATTGCACTTGAAATTTCCCGCCGCAGCAGCTGGTGACGTATTTGTTCTCCCATTACAACCAATCCCACCACCCCCCGCCCCCACTTCACCTGTGCCATTGAAGAGAATTGGTGTACCTAGAACTGTTGGGAATCAATGAGGGGCTCAGGAAGCGGGAGTTGGTGGGTGGATCTAGAGGAGAGGAAAAGACTGGGGAATAGAGAGGACAGAGGAAGACTAAGATCAGGAGACTAGAAGAGGGGAGAGTGTGTGACTGGGGAATGGGGATCAGGGAATGGATTGAGGGAGAGAGCACGAGAATACGAGGCCAGGGAGAGAGGGAGAATGGGAGGGGAGGGGCGGAGACAGAAAGAGAATGGGGTCAGGGGATGGGTGGAGAGCAGAAGACTGGGGAATGGGGGTTGGGTTGGCGAGCGAGAGGACGAGTGGGGAAAGCGGGTTAGGGGGTGGAGAGATGGGTCAGGGGAATACGGCTCAGGATGGAGAGAGAGACAGAGCGGAAACCAGGGACTGGGGGCTCGGGAAAGAAAGGGAGAAGGGGTTTGGGGAGAGGATGAACGAGGAAGGGAGGTCGGGAAGATAGGGAGAATGGGGAAAGTCAGGGGGAGAGAAGAGAACTGGGAACACCTTGGGGGTGGGGGGGGGGGGGGAGGGAGGGGAAAGAGAAAGAGTGTGGGGCCTAGCATTTTCTGCTGAGCCTTGAGCAGCAGCAACGTGGTAACTGGAAGCAGTGCCATGGGAAGAGCAGCTACTGAAGAGGTGAATTAAACTTGGGAACTGTACTGTGGGTAAACAGTGAATGTTTCTACTGGTGGGTGAACAAGGAGACCGGGGCAGAGGATTCTCGCTGGGGGAAGGGAACAGGAAGGTTCTTTAATTGAGGGCTTCACCACAAGTGACTATTGAGGTAGAGACTAGAAGAGCATCCTTTAAAAAGGAACGGGATAAATATCTGAAAAGGAAGAATATAAAAGGATCTCGTTGGGAATGGAGTTGCAGGAGTGAGCACCAGCACAAGCACACCAAGGGGGGCTCAGGGAGTGGTTTAGAAATATTGGTGCTGAGCTGAGTTTAGAACAATGTGCCCCTGAGAAGTGCCCCAAACACCACGCCCACTGCCCTTTGTGCGATCTCTTGATTTGGTTCAGGTTGGTCTGTGTCACCCAGTTTTTGTGCGTGAAGTCCAAGTACAGATCAGTTACGACTGTGGGTCCTAGTTCAGAGTTGTCACCTTAACACACATCCCGAGTCCAAACCAGAGGGAGAGAAATGCAATAACAGATTGTAGATGTCATATGATCTGGGATAACCTGATCAGACATCATGGTCAGATGCCATGTGATTTGAACATCACATGATCAAACCTCCAGATATGTTTCCAACCAGAGTTGGCAACCCTACCTCTTGTGGATCCCTCCTTCCCTTCGGTTCACCATTGGTTGCAATGCCTAGGCCCTACACTCCCTAAACTCCTCTGCCTCTCAAGCTCCCTCTCCTCCTTTAAGACTCTTCTTTAAACCAGCCTCTTTAAACCTTCCCAACATCCCTTTTTGGTTCAGTGTTAATTTTTTTATTTTATACCTCTGTGAAACACCTTGGGATTATTTCTATCTGAAAGGCACTATATCAATGTAAGCTGATTTAAACAAACAATTCCTGCATTGCAAAATACAAAGTGTACTTAATTTCATGACATCACTTTGTAGGGCAAAACATAAAAATGTATTTCTTTAAAACATAGAAAATTAAGTTATGCAACCTACTATATTACTACACACAAAATTACTGGAAAAGAGGATGATATTCAAATAATGTATTTTATAAACAGTAATATGTTCGCTAACACATTTACATAATTTTCCATTTTCAGAATTTTCTATTTTCAGCCACTGTGGAATTAGATGCTGGCCCCAATACTCTAAAACATTTATTTCTAGAGAATGAAGGATACTCTGAATGGAAATATCACAAAACTGTGAAAAGGAAGTTTCTGTATTCCAGCAAATGTGGTGAGTCGATTACCAATGCAGCCAACTTGCTTCACCAATTCTTCCCAGGCAAACTGCCTAATGTTATGCAATACTGTCACGTTACTGCCCATCTGTGTGGTACCATAATGATATAGGTGGCCAATGCCTTCTTACATGCAAGCCTTAGATATGTGAGAGCAGTGATGAAAGCCAGAGTTTATCAACCACGGTTGACTTCATCCTTCCGGACTTAATTTTAAAAAGATAGGAATCATCATCATAGGCAGTCCTTCGGAATCGAGTAAGACTTGCTTTCACTCCCAAAGTGAATTCTTTGGAGGCTGAACAGTCCAATACAAGAGCCACAGACCCTGTCACAGGTGGGACAGACATTCGTCGGGGGAAGGGGGGGGGGTGGGACTGATTTGCCGCATGCTCCTTCTGCTGCCTGCGCCTGACCTCTTCACGCTCGCGGCATTGAGATTCGAAGAGCTCTACGCCCTCCCGGATGCACTTTCTCCACTCAGGGCGGTCTTTGGCCAGGGACTCCCAGGTGTCAGTGCTGATGTCGCACTTTACCAGGGAGGCTTTGAGGGTGACTCTAACGTTTCCGCTGCCCAGCTTTGGCTCGTTTGCCATGAAGGAGCTCCGCACAGAGCAATTACTTAGGGAGTCTTGTGTCTGGCATGTGAACTATGGGGCCTGCCCAGTGAAACTGATCAAGTGTGGTCAGTGCTTCAATGCTGGGAATGTTAGCCTGGTCGAGGACACTGATGGTGCGCCTGTCCTCCCAGGGATTTTTGCAGGATCTTGCGGAGACATCGTTGGTGATATATCTCCAGCGACTTGAGGTGTCTTCTGTACATCGTCCATATCTCTGATCCATACAGGAGGGCGGGTATTACTACAGCCCTGTAGACCATGAGCTTGGAATAGGCTGTTCAGCCCCTCAAGCCTGTTCCGCTATTAAATTAGATCATGGCCGATCTGCACCTCAACTCCATTTACCCGCCTTTGTTCCATATCCCTTGATACCCTTACCTAACAAAAATCTATCGCTCTCCAGTCTTGAAAATTTCAATTGGTCCAGCATCCACAACCTTTTGGGGGAATTTCCACTATCCTTTGTGTGAAAAAGTACATCCTGATTTCACTCCTAAATGGCCTAGCTCTAATTTTAAGATTTTGCCCTTCTGGATTCCCCCACCAGAGGAAATACTTTCTCTGTATCTACCCTATAAAGGCCCCTATTTTCAACCTTCACGATTTTTGGCACCCAAGTACAATAATGTACGTTTTTTTCCCCCGTTTGCGCCAAAAAAAACATTAGTTTCGCCAAAGCGAAAGTTATTTTTGGCACCGCACTACGTGAAGATAATTCTGGGGGCAGAGCTTGTAGTGTGCGCCAAAAAATCTCTGCACATGCACTGGAAAAAAACACTTTCTACACGTGACGTGTCTGCCTAATCTGGATCAACAGTGAGAACCCGTTGGTATCAGAGCTGGATTTGAAGATCAGAATTAAAGCTTCAAAAGACAGAGAAGGAGAAAGGGACAGAGAATGAGAAAGGGAAGGGGAAGCTGTAAGGGCCAAGAGATTTTCAGCAGAAGAAATTGAGCCCCTGGTAAACATAATTGAGAGGAGATGGGATGTGCTTGAAAACAAAGGGGGAATGGGCTAAAAGAAACTGAAACCCTCTGTACTCGCAAAAGTTTGGAACCAAGTTGCAGAAGAGTTTAATTCATTGTCCATTACCCCGAGAAGCGGCGCATAGCTCAAAAAGAAGTGGCAGGACCTCGGACAAGCAGTTACTGCAAGTAATATTTTTATTTAAATTTTTATTTATATTTATATTTATGCACTGCAATAACATTTGTAAATGCGACTAATATGTGTGTGTGTGAGCAAAAGGACCTTCTCTTAAAAAGTTCTATTTTCATCTTTGCAGAAGATGGTGTCACAGATTGTTATGTCTTTAATACTCTTATGAATGACTCCATGAGGTCTAGTACTTGAGCTGTCGTGACCTTAGTCCCATTTATTGTAACTCCAGAGTGAGGCACAAGCATGGTGGGCAGCCTTTTATACTGGGCCCTGCACACCTATGCAGGTGATCCTCAGGTCTCCCACCGCAATGCCCTCTGGTGGCACACCTTATGTAACTATACAGTTAGTATACATGGTCTACATACATGACATCAATTCCCTCTCAAGTCTTCAATGCAAATTGACTTGTACATTGACGGTGATCTGGGCTTTGCTCTTCCTGGTTGACCATTGGAGGGTCGCTTCCAGCTTGGGTGGGTTGGTAGTGAGATTTGTTGTCAGTGGAGGTCCCAGTGGTTTCTGGTTGTGAGTTCATGACTACTCCATTCTCTCCCAAAGATCATGCTAATGGCCCATTACATGCAAGTTTTATATTTACATCTTGGCACATTTGTTGGGTGGATTACAGTTGCATTTCCTTTTGTGTGGTACATTTACATGACCAGTACAGGTATATCAGTACAGGTACACAAGGACAGTCTAGTTCCAGCACGGCCGGATGAGATTCGGGTCGTCTGGTGGCGGCACAGCACCCCATGCTAGTGGGTCTGTGGGCGAGGTGAACTTATTTTGCTCGAGTTGCCGGAGCTCAGGGCTCTTGCCATTACCCCTAGTGTTGGGCAGGCCTAAAGACAGCTGATGTGTCTGTGACCGCCCTGTCCTTTTTGTTTGCACAGTGTCGCTGCTGCTCCCTGGGAAGCGGTCTGAGCGAGTGAGCGTTTCGTCTTTAAGCGACGGTGGGATTGCCTCAGGGGACTGCTGACTCGCCTTCCTTGAGGGCACCGCTGTGAACACTCTCTAGTTTGGGATTCTGGCTGGTCCAGGACCCGTTCGGAGGAGCCATTGCAGGTGACTTTTTGCCCTTGGGCATTTCCGTGGTGGCGAGTGGGTTTGTGGGCTGCACCTTTTCCACCCGGGTGGTGGGCGTCGGTAGCCGACTGCGAGCATAGGCGCAGTTTATTGTTTCTGGCCCGTGGCGGTTCATGCTATCGGGTGCCTACAATGTTAAATCGATCTGAGGCAGGGCATCATTATCGGTGCCTTTGCTCTCCAGGAATCATTTACTCTGTGCTTGTCTAGTTCTGTCAGCTGTGGGGACACTTTATGATACATCGTTCTGGTCCTGGGGACGCAGGCTACAGCAATGGGTAGCCCGCTAGACCTATATACGGCCATTAGGTGTTCGCCCACTACATTGGCTGATTGCAATTTGCACCCAACATCGCTCAACAACATTTTGCTCGTTATAGCTGAACTTTTACATTGAAGAAGGGCCTCATGACCGATGCCAATTACGAAGACGTCCCGCAACGCATCGGCGAGGGATGTGCCGAATTCACACGGTCCTGCCAGCCTCCTGAGATCGGCAGCGTACTTCGTGATTTCCTGGCCCTCGGGGTGGCGGTGTGTATAAAATCGATGCCTGGCCGTGAGGATGCTCTCCTTCGGTTTGAGTTGGTCCCAAATTAGCACTTTCAGCTCCTCGCAAGACTTGGTTGTTGTTTTCTCTGGTGCATGCAAGTCCCTGACAAGGCCATAGATCGCGGACCCACAACTGGTCAACAGGATAGCTCTGCGCTTATCTGCCAGAGTGGCCGGATCATCGCCTAACAGGTCATTTGGGATGAAATATTGGTCGAGTCACTCCGTAAAGGCTTCCCAATCTTCACCCTCTGAGAACTTTTCTAATGCACCAACGTTAGACATTTTTGCGTGAAAGTTCGTAATCTCGTCGCCAGTTGTTATGTCTTTAATACTCTTATGAATGACTCCACGAGGTCTAGTATTGTACTTGAGCTGTTGTGACCTTAGTCCCATTTATTGTAACTCCAGAGTGAGGCACAAGCATGGTGGGCAGCCTTTTATACTGGGCCCTGCACACCTATGCAGGTGACCCTCAGGTCTCCCACCGCAGTGCCCTCTGGTGGCACACCTTATGTGACTAACAGTTAGTATACATGGTCTACATACATGACACAAACCATCTGAGAAAGGTGAAAAACTGAGGAGGTCCGGCAAGTAGGCTGCAACTAACAGCTGTGGAACAGGATAGCTAAAATGATTAAATCTCACAGGAGATCAATCACCAATGTGGACGATGGGCCCAGGTTACCAAGAGAGGGTAAGCCCTGCAAATTGCACAGTCTGAATTGACTAAATGTTAACTAAATGTTGGCTAAATGCGTGGGCTGGCTACGCTTCCGCTTCCACCCCTGCTGCTAACCAAGCATCTGTTCTGTTTTGTTTTGCAGATGTTGCACATCAGGAAGAGACAGAAGATGCACCTGAAGTAGAAGAAGAGCATGATCAGGAAGCTGTCGGTCCAGATATTGTTCATCTACATCAGGAGAATGAAGGGCTGCAGGAAGACCCCGCTATTGAGATGGTTACACTGGAATTGGAGATGGTGAACCCCTCGAGGATTCCAAGCCCTTCCCTGAGCGATTCAACCGACGTGACATTTTAAGGTGTACCGTTTGAAGCTGCAGGTCCCAGTGTGTCACAGCAACCCACACCTGGGAGACGGCAGAAGAGGGTGGGAGGGAGAGCTGAACCTGAGATACAGGATGCAGGGAACATAGGACAGATCGTGGGGACGAGTGGGGGAAAACATCCAGCTAACGAGATCGCTCCTGGAAACCATGGGTGGGGTGAGGGTAGAATTAGCGGAACTTGCACTTGAAATAGCAACACTGGCTGAAGGAATGGGTGAGGTGAAGGGAGAAATTGCGGGACTGTCATTCGAGGTAACAACACTGTCAGGACAGATGAGGGAGGCGATGTCAGAGATAGTAGCAACAATAAGGGGGCACATCCAGGCTGTCATTGCTGCCACTAACATTCTAACCCCCAGACCAAAGTCATGGGTTGATCCACAAGCTGAAGAAGAGTACAAAGAGGAACTCGGGCCTTCCACAATGATGACTGCTAGGTCATTCCCTGTCAGAATGCACCAACAACAAATGCGCCCCTGGAAAGAAAACAGAAAAAGACTTGGGGTCAGGGGGGCAAGGAAGAAGTCTGCAACAATGGGCACGGGTAGGGATAGAGGCAACAACAAGGGCAGGAGTGCCGCACAGCGCTAAGGGAGAGGAGAGATGATGTGTTTGTTTGTTTCTTTCTTCATTGAAAAGTTTGATACAAAATTTATTCAAGTTATTAAAGTTAAAAGTTAAGTAAAGTACAACTGTACTGTACAAATGTTTAATAAACCTATTTATTTTTTACATTTAACCAGAATCCTGTATATTATTTTTTGAATCTAGCACTAGAAAATCTTTCCAGGTTATGTTTCTGCATTATGTGCATGTACCTACCCTGTTGATAATAAAAAAGATAATTATGAAGCAATGTAGTTTTAGGGAGAAAAATAAGAATAAAACAAAGCAAATATCGTTCACATTTAAACTCCGTGGATTCCTTTCAGTCCGGGATTGCAGCGGACTGGGAGCGGGGAGGCCATTCAGCCTGGGATTGCAGCGGGCCTGAGTGCTGCAGTAGTTCTCATGATAAATGTAACATTACATGAGATAGAAAACAAAAACAATGGGTGTTACATGATAGCTACCCTTAATCAATGCACATCTTCTCCTTAAAAAAAATGAATGATTGCGGCCTTGCAGAAACCAGCATCTTACGCACACCACTGTGTTTTGTGCAACATGTTTTTAAAAACTGAGAATTAACATTTTGTTCAGATTCAAATTTGAAACATAAAATCACACATACACTTAGTAATAATCACACTCCGTTCCAATGCTGACCTGAATGCTCATTCTGTGATTTTGTGCTGGAGATAAAAGGACTAATGTTACGCCCTGGATTGACAGAAGAACTCTGATGATATTTCCTAACAGAAAGGCAGGTGCCACTCCCATGCCCCTTTACAGAGAATTACCATAATCTTGAAGATCACATCTGAAGCCAATCAACCGCCCCCAGCCACTGCAAAAATTGGGAAAGTAACATCCTGCTAAATTAACTTATAAAACAGCACAAAGTCCGGCATCTGATGGCAACCCAAAACACCCACTCCCCATCCCCACCCCTTGAGCAGAGTTAAATGAAATAACACCAATTCACAGGCAACTGTCCTCATCTCCCACTGCTAAAAAGGACATAACCCAATCCTAAATCACAAACCACCTTCCGCCCACTGCACAGAATTTCCAGGAGAAAACTACAATGTACCCACTGAGCGAAAAAAATGTAAATCAGATGCAACCCCCAATGGACTTGTGCCTGGGATTGCAGCGGACCGGAAGCGGGGAGGCTGTTCAGCCCGGGATTGCAGCGGGCCGGAGCGCCGATTTCCTTAAGTTAAGGTAGGGTTTTTTTTAAGAACGGTACCTAAGGTCACTCTGCGCCGTTCTGAAAAAAAATAATTATTGGGGAAACTGGCATAAATGGCCAAAAACGGCGCGCAATCCATTTTTAAACGCAGACCAGCGCCAAAAAAGCTACCGCCAAAAAATCTGGTGCTAACCGTGGGCGCCGGCATCAAAACTTTGTGGAAAATTACAAAATACAAATTACTCAAAAAAAAAATCGCTGGACACCAAAAAAACGGCGCCCAATGGTGGCGCAAATTGCCCCTAAAATCCCTTAATCATTTTAAATATTAAATTAGATCACCCCTCAATGTTCTAAACTCAAGAAAATACAAGCCAGGTTTATGCAGCCTGTCCTCATAATTTAATCCTTTAAGGCCTGAGATAATTCTGGAGAAGTTGTGCTGTACCCCTTCCAAGGCCAATATATCTTTCCTGAGATTTGGTGGCCAAAACTGAATGCAGTACTCCTGATGGCATCTGACCAAGGCTCTGTAAAACTGAAGCATCACTTCCTTACTTTTGAATTTCAATCCCCTTCAGATAAAGGCCAATGTTCCATTAGCATTTTTATTACTTTTTTACTTGCGCGCTAGCGCTTATGAGTTGTGTACATTGCTCCTCTGTAGCTCCTAGTCTCATCATTAAGAAAATATTCCAATTTTTTCTTTATCACATCCAAAGTATATGACCTCAAACTTTCCCACATTGAACTCCATCTGCATTAATTTACCTACTCATTTAATTGTCGATATCCCTTTGCAACTTCCTGCTCCCATCCACACAACTTACTGCTCCCATCCACACAACTTACTGTGCCTCCTAACATAGTACCATCTGCAAACTTGGATATACAACTTTTTATTCCTTCATCCAAGTTATTAATATGTACGGTGAAAAGCTGAGGCCCCAGTACAGATCCCTGGAGAACATCACTTGCCACATCCCACCAATCAGAGAGCAAACCCTTTATCCCTACTCTGTCTCCTACATCTCAAACAATTATTGACCCATATCACGAGGTTACCTTCAACGTTCACTCGAAACTGCGCAGCTCTCTGCCCAGGACTGGCATTTCCAATGGTAAGTAACTGTGAATGGGCCGCACAGCCCCTTAAAAGCGCCGCGCACCCAAAAAAAATTAGAGGGGGGAACATTGGTTACCATGCGTTCTTACTTTTTGTTCTAATCTTTTGTGCGGAACCTTAGTAAATTCCTTCCGGAAATCTATATAGACAACATCCGTAGATATTTCCCCCACCATGTTAGTTAGTTCCTCAAAAAAATCAACTAGATTAGTCAGATAGGATCTACATTTCACAAATTCATGCTGACTCTCTTGAATTAGCTCATACTTGTTGAAGTGCTCAGTCACTCTGCCTCTGATAATAGGTTTCAGTATCTTTCCCACAATTGATCTTAAACTGTTACCTGGTTTCTTCCTCTCTCCCTTCTTAAATAATGGAGAGGCAATTACAATTTTACAATCCAAAAGGCACAATTCCCAAATCTGGAGTAAAATTATGACTAATACATCTGCAATTTCCTTATCTATTTCTTTTAATAGAGATTTGTGTATGTTAAGTCCCATTATTTTTCTATTATCATTTTTTGATACTTATATAAAACTGGCTAAGTTTTTTGCCTTGATTTATTTTTTAGGTTCCCTTGTCTACTTTCTACACAATGAAAGTGGATAAAAAGTACACATTTGACAAGTCTGCCCTTTCTTTATTATCCATTATAATCTTGCCTACATCCGTTTTTAATGAGTCCATATCTACACTCTCAATATAGTTATAAATATTTTTGATATCCTTTGGAAGTTTCTTTTACATATTCTCTTTCTGCACTTATTACTTTCTTTTTAGTCCTTTGTTGCTTTTTATAGCTGTCCCAGGCCACTGGATTTTCAATTTTTCTTGCATTTATGAGTCTTTTTTTTCGCTTGAGAGTTTCTGGGAGTTCCTGGCCAAAGACCGCCCTAAGAGGAGGAAGTGCGTCCGGGAGGGCGCTGAGCACCTCGAGTCTCAACGCCGAGAGCATGCAGAAATAAAGCGCAGACAGTGGAAAGAACGTGCGGCAAACCAGTCCCACCCACCCCTTCCCTCAACGACTATCTGTCCCACCTGTGACAAAGTCTCTGACTCTCGTATTGGACTGTTCAGCTACCAAAGAACTCAGTTCAGGAGTGAAAACAAGTCTTCCTTCATTCTGAGGGACTGCCTATGATGATGATGATGAAAGTAAATAAAGTATTCAGTGTGAAGTGCTCCCTGACTGCTTAATTGAAAAAAATCCACAGGCACCCAAACTGGTAGAATGGAGCACCAGCTGATTACATAAGATTTCTTTTAACACTAGACCAAGGATAGAAGTTCTTATTTTGAAGGTCCTGCCCTCTCCCAGCTTTGTGACCAAGAATGTCGCTAACATCAGCAAAACAAAATGCTTCACAATTTTATGCTCCAAAACATTAGATTGGAGAAAGTAAACACAGCTACATTTTAAAGTTTGCAGTCCCTGCTGCAACCCTTTCACGTTTACAGATTTAGCTTCTCAGAAAGTATAGGTAACAGCCAAGAGAGCGGGTATTCGATCTCAAACTAGGCAATGATACTGTTCTGTATCTGGCCATTAGCAGAGATACAAAAGCAACCTAAGGTAAGTCCCTTCCATTTATCCATGAGTAAAAGTGTTTGGTCTTAACTCAATCTCTACGTATAAATAACATGTAAATTCAGATCCAACTACGCTGCAGCATAGCACACTGGAGTTGTAATGTGCCACGTTACCTGGAACCTTTGTCCTGGAATATCTGTATGATAGTTAAGGACATTATTTTCAACTGCATTACGTATTTTAGAACAACATTTGGACAAGTAGAAAGACACCCAGAGACATATATAAAATGTGTGTGTTTATATATGTTTATATATTAAAAACAACCACCACCCAGAAAGGAATCCTGAGTGGAATGATAGAACAGATCATCTCAGTCAATTAATAGACAGAAACATGAAGATATTAAAGAGACAAAGATGTTATTAAAAGCAAAAAGAGGGAGGCTGAGAGAAATGCTAGAAAATGGGAGGGATGGAAAACATGGAAAACCTTGGGGGCTGCATGTGAAATTAAGACCAGTTTGAAATGGAGGATACAGATAAAGTCTGAAGTTACTAAAGCTAATGTTCACACCAGAGAGGTTGCATGGTGCCGAGGAGAATGAAGACATTGTTCAAACTTACACTGAACTTCATAGGTTATATTCTTGTATTTTAGTAAGCCAACTGTATCAATGCCAGGCTTCAGAGTCTCCAACAAAGCTCAAAGCAATGTTCAAGAATAGGATCTCATCTTTCTTCACAAAAGCAAAGCCTTACCAACCCCCAAACGTGAGACGCCCAGGGGTACCGCTGGAGTTTAAACAGCTAAATCTGAGCAATTTACTGGAACAGAGCACTGGTAAATTTCTTGTCCAGCCTGAAACACTCTATGCATTAAGCTACTGATTTACTGGATTATTTGAAGCCAAGCAGGAAGAATCGCAGTCATAAGAATGATCTTCGAATCAATCTTTCATCGTCAGGTATGTAATTTTATGTCCCCCCACCTTTAAGAAAGACAGTCACTAGTTGGTCATTAGACTAATGATAAGAAGGGTTTTTTTTGTGCTAGTCCCTGCAGCCAGGGCATATTTGTAGTTCTAGCTAAAACAACATTGCAGTGGAACAAACACATCACCAGACTTTCAATTGATCATGGAAACAGATGTTATAAAGGTCACACTCCCTTCCTGCTGTTTTCTAATTACAAGAGGTTTCCCAGTGAGGATGTGTACTCCTGCCAGCCTTCTAGGTGGAAGTCAAAAGGAAAGCAGCTGATGAGGTTAACCTGTACAAAGTAACACTATCAAACACATGTACAAAAACAATCGCCTTCCAACTGTCCTGACTACAATAATTCCTACTTAAATTGTGTTCCTGTGCAATAGTCTGCAAATTCTTTCAGGCCTAAAGGTTTCTTGCAGCATGGCTGCATTCCAAGGTTGTTGATAAAATGCTATTAAAACCAGCAAACAGAGTCAGTCAATATCTACTCCATTACGTTTGTGGTTGTTTTGTTTTCCCCAGACTAGAATTTATAGTGACTTAAAGCCTGAAGCAGGTTCAGACTTCACAAAGTGAAATCCATATTGAGAGTTGGATTTTTTACCCTCAGCTTGAAAATGTTTTGCCCGGCAAATTGCAGGAATTGCGAGTTGATAATGGCAAAGTGATGGCAAAAGGGAATCTGGGACCTTAGTGAACATAAGAACCAACAGTCTATCTCCTTAACCAATTAGATTTAAGGGTAGAGAAAGAAACAGGGGAACGACTTGGACAGGTTAGGTGAGTGGGCAAAGGCATGGATAAATGTGAGGTTATCCCGTTGGTGGCAAAAACATGAAGGCGGAATATTATCTGAATGGCGGCAGATTAGGAAAAGGGGAGGTGCAGCGAGACCTGGGTGTCATGGTACATCAGTCATTGAAAGTTGGCATGCAAGTTCAGCAGGCAGTGAAGGCGGCAAATGGTATGTTGGCTTTCAGATAGCTAGGGAATTTGAGTATAGGAGCAGGGAGATCTTACTGCAGTTGTACAGGGCCTTAGTGAGGCCTCACCTGGAATATTGTGTTCAGTTTTGGTCTCCTAATCTGAGGAAGGACGTTCTTGCTATTGAGGGAGTGCAGCGAAGGTTCACCAGACTGATTCCCGGGATGGCAGGACTGACATATGAGGAGAGACTAGATCGACTGGGCCTGTATTCACTGGAGTTTAGAAGGATTAGAGGGGATCTCATAGAAACATATAAAATTCTGATAGGACTGGAAAGGTTAGATGCAGGAAGAATGTTCCCGATGTTGGGGAAGCCCAGAACCAGGGGACATAGTTTAAGGATAAGGGGTAAGCCATTTAGGACTGGAATGAGGCGAAACTTCTTCACTCAGAGAGTTGTTAATCTGTGGAATTCCCTACCGCAGAGAGTTGTTGATGCCAGTTCATTGGATATATTCAAGAGGGAGTTAGATATGGCCCTTATGGCTAAAGGGATTAAGGGGTATGGAGAGAAAGCAGGAAAGGGGTACTGAGGTGAATGATCAGCCATGATCTTATTGAATGGTGGTGCAGGCTCGAAGGGCCGAATGGCCTACTCCTGCACCTATTTTCTATGCTTCTTTGTCTATACTTCTAACAATGGAGAAGAAAATAAAGTGCATTAGAGTCAAATTAGATACGGAGAGAGAAATAAAGAGAGGAAAAGATTGGATTAAGAGAGAAAAAAAGAAAGTAAATGTAAAATTTATATGTAATAAACCTCTAGGAACAATTTACTACCTGCAGGGGTGAGACTCCCCAGATCCAATTGCTGGACAGTAGAAACTGAACTCTGCTGACTTGGGCTAAAGAGGTCAAAAATAGCAGGGGTTCCCGTTGAATTCTGTATCTAATTTGATTCTAATTCACCCTAATCCCTTCTCCGTCTTTTCTCTATTCCTTTCTCTATCCATAAATTTAATTGGTTAAGGAGATAGACCTTTGGACCCATCATTCACCATTGATGCCCCGTTATCAACTTGCACTTACAGCAATTTGTGACACAAACATTTTTCAAGCTGAAGTGCGAGGGAAAAAAATGGGGAAAGATTGGATTAAGAGACTGAGAAAAAAAAGTCAGAAACGAAAAGTTTGAATTAAAACATTTTTCTTTAAAAACCTCCATGAACAATTTACAACCTGAAGGAGTGGGACATCACCGTTTCATTTGGTCCCTTTCTGGGCCTCTGAGGTTGAGTGGCACTGCTGGAACATAAATCTCATTATTAAAAGGGTTGTTAGCTCGTTAAATACTAGCACTAACTTTCTGTGGTGAGTTCCATTTGTTTTAAGAGCGCAAATGCACTCATTTTGTGAAACTCATGGGGAGGTTGATAGAAAGCTCCAGTTTTTACGAGCTAAAGGTGGAGCAGCACAAATTGTCCGGCAATTTGTGACAATTCGCAACTCACTCTCGGGCTGAAATTGTCCCTTCCAATAAGGCTTCTGGCCGCCTGAAAGCAGTGGCCACGGCCAGCATGGTATGGCCACCGACTCTTCGCGGGGGGTTGCCATTTTGGAAATTGCCCTACTTCAGGTTTGGAGCGGTGTCCGGGACCACTCCGCCCATTTTCACGTCGCGGTGTGGACGCGGCAACCTCTTACCGACTGGCGGGGACCTCCTCGGGAAATTGCCCCTTTTCAAAATTGCCCCATGGGAGCAGCCCCGCCACAGGTCGGTGCCCCTGACTGCTTTTGCTGTTGGTACACACTCTGTAGCATGGTGGCCTGGCTGCCCTTAAAGGGGAGGGCACACTGCCGCAGCCGCCATGTTAAATTTTTCTGTCTGCTGACTGCCAGGTCGGGCCGACAATTATGGCCGCGAGTTCAGCCGAGCCGCCAACAGGCAGCCTGGCACCCCCTCTTGGGTGCCCAAAACCATCCCTGGTGGCCCAATATTTGCCACTAAAGTGGCTGCAAAGTGCGCAGCTGCTCTCTCTTTTAGCTGAAGGGGAGAGACGTTGTGACGCGCCAGCGCGATGGCTGACAGCCTCGGCCACTCCGCCCCGCCCCCACTTCCGCCCGCTATTGATGGCCACTCCGCCTCGCCCCCACTTCCATCCCCATCATGATGACACTTCCACCCTGCTCAAAAAAAATCCCCGTAGAGCTGAATTTCAACGATAGGTGGGAATTTCAGCCCCATTGTATTCAATTTGGGTTTTTTTAAACTCACTAATAACAGCACATTTAATTCGTCATTATTTTCCCAGCAAATTCTGGTCAAAATTTCAAATAGGAAAACTCATTTCACAAGAATTTCAGTCTTTGGCTATATCACATTAACATATATAGCATGCAGTTTTTACACTAGACCCTCTCTTAAGATTGTCTTTGGAATGCATACAATAAGTATGCGACAAGCAGAGGTGCTTTTATATAATGGTCTCTCTTTTAGATAAGAACCCAGATTTTGCCTCCGCAATAATGGCGAGTTTAATGCTCATGCTGTTAATGTGTAAATCGGCCTGCAATTTGTGACAAGGAAAAAATACCTTGTGAATTGCAAATCGCCACAAGTTGCTGGACGATTTGTGCCTTTCTGCCATTGGCCATTATGGAAAATGAGAGCGCGCCCTCAATCGCGCCCCCCCTCCCCCACCCCGAGACATTGCTGCATTTGTTAATTAAACTTGCCTCAGAAAGTTAGGGTTGCTACTTAACAGTGCAAGTACCCTTTTAATAATTATATTTATATTCATGCAATGCCTCTCAACCTCTCCTTCCTGTCCAGAAAGGAAACAATTTACACTGTGGAGTTTCAGTCCTACAGGGCAGTAAATTTTTGTTACTTTTCCTTTGTCTCTTTTTCCCTCTCTTAATCCAATCTTTCTTTCCCTCTCTTCATTTCTCTTTCTGTACCTGATTTAAATCTAATTCACCCAGTTCCTTCTCCACCATTCCTGTTTCTTTCTCAGTCCTTAAATCGCATTGGGGAGAGCTAACAAGGCAAGGGCATACACATTAAATATGCTAGGATACCGAGAAGTGTAGAGGAACAAAGGGACCTAGGAGTGCATGTCCACAGATTCCTGAAGGTAGCAGGCCAGGTAGATTAAGAAGGCATGCGGAATACTTGCCTTTATTAGCCAAGGCATAGAATACATGAGCAGGGAGGTATGCTTGAACTGTCTAAAACACTAGTGAGACCACAGCTAGAGTACTGCATGCAGTTCTTGTCACTACATTACAGGAAAGATGTGATCGCACTAGAGAGGGTACAGAGGAAATTTACGAGGATGTTGCCTGGACTGAAGAATTTTAGCTATGAGAAAAGATTAGATAGGCTGGGTTTGTTTTCTTTGGAACAGAGGAGGTTGAAGGGAGACCTTGTTGAGGTGTATAAAATTATGAGGGAGTAGATAGGAAGGACCTATTTCCCTTAGCAGAGGAGTCAACAACCATAGATTTAAAGTAATTGGTAGGAGGTTTAGAGAGGATTTGAGGGTAGTGGGGGTAAGGAACTCACCGCCTGAAAGGGTGGTAGAGCCAGAAACCCTCACAATATTAAAAAAGTAGTTGGATGTGCACTTGAAGTGCCGTAACCTACAGGGCTACGGACCAAGAGCTGGATAACTCTTTGTCGGCCGGCACAAACACGATGGGCCGAA
This sequence comes from Pristiophorus japonicus, assembly GCF_044704955.1. NCBI lineage: Eukaryota > Metazoa > Chordata > Chondrichthyes > Pristiophoridae > Pristiophorus > Pristiophorus japonicus. Next base: position 20,121,919 of record NC_091981.1, read on the forward strand.
ATGGCCTCCTTTTGTGCTATAAATTTCTATGATTCCATGGTTAAGGAGATATGCTGTTGGTCCCTGCGTTCACTAAGGTCCCAGATGCCCCATTGACCCCAGGTCCCGCTGTACTGCAGCACTTTGCAACATTTCTCCATTTAAATAATAATTTGCTCTTTGATTTTTTTTCTGCCTAAGTGCATGACCTCACACTTTCCAACATTATACTCCATCTGCCAAATTTTTGCCCACTCACTTAGCCTATGTCCTTTTGCATATTTTTTGTGTTCTCCTCACACATTGCTTTTCCTCCCATCTTTGTATTGTCAACAAACTTGGCTACGTTACACTCGGTCCCTTCCTCCAAGTTGTTAATATAGATTGTAAATAGTTTGGGTCCCAGCATTGATCCCCGCGGCACCTCACTATTACTGATTACCAACCCGAGAATGAACCATTTATCCCTACTCTCTGTTTTCTGATCATTAGCCAATCCTCTATCCATGCTAATCGGGACGGATGAGCGGCGAGAGATCGTGGCGCTGAGATGTGACAAGAGATGAATGGCGAGAGATCATGGTGGAGGTGCAGCGAATGGTTGGTGCGGAGGTGTGCTGAGAGATCGTGACTGAAGTGCAGCAAATGCTTGTGGTGGAGGAGCGGCGAGAGATAGTGGCGGAGGAATGGTGAGAGATCAGCGGCGAGATATCGTGGCGGAGGAGCGGCAAGAGATCGTGGCGGAGCTGCGGCAAATGAGGGTGCGGGGCCAAGGGGCAGCATGGGCCTGCCCACACTGCGATATGTGTGCACACTAGGTCCGTGCAGCAGAGCAGGTCTCCAGTCGTCCTGGTTTACCCTTGCCACTGAATAAAGGCCTAGCTCTGTCAAGCCCGTTTGGTAGCTGATGTGCAACGGTCACCACATGTTAAAAAATCCACGCACAGGCATCTTCCACCCCTCAAGTTCAGGACTGGAATATCGGGTCCTCCATTGAAACATCAGTGAACTCAACCCTTTTGGTGTGGAAGCAAGTCATCCTCATTCGAGGGACCGCCTATGATATCATTATAGACCATGTTGTATCATAGGGTATTTATAGCAGGGTAACTATTCTATTTAGAAATTAAAATGACAAGAATAAAGTCATTTTCTTATACTATTACAATTTTTATTGAATTGAATCTCTGACCAAATAAAAGAAAAAAAATAGGCAAAAGATCTGCCCAACAGAGAAGTGGAAAATAATAAATATAAATAATACCTGTGTTTCAATTGTATTTTTTTTTACATCAAATGCCTCAAAGTGCTTCACACAATGAGGTGAAGTGGCTGTTATATCAGCAAACGTGACGTCTATTCTGTGCAAGTAACATCGCAAACAACAATGGGATAAATGACCAATCATTCTATTTTTATTTGGTGTTGGTTGAAGGAAGAATGTTGGCCTGGGCATCGGGATAATTGCCTTCTCTTCATCAAATAGTGCCACGAGAACTTTAATGTCTTCTACGATCTCAATTGTCCCATTCTACTGTACAATTTACATATTTTTTGTTTTTATTTCTGAATATATGGGCATAGAGCGGGAAAGTGGAGTTGGGGTAGGTGATCAGCCATGATATTATTGAATGGCGGAGCAGGCTCGAGGGGCCATATAGCCTACTCCTGCTCCTACTTCTAATGTTCTTACTTGCAGTTGCAGTTGCAGTTTTTTTCCAATCATAAACTTGCATTGATTCACAAAACTCCAAATGAATGCATCTTCATAAATGTAAATGATATGCTTTCCTGTATTGCTCTCCCCCACCCCGCCCCCTCCCCCCAAACAGATATTTAATATTGAATATTTAAGAGAGAGTAGCCAGGCTTTTTGCTTCTGTGCTTGCCAACCTTACCTTTTCTGTCCATTCATTTTAAGCTCTATTAGAGTAATGTTCTTATACAACTGCAGTTGCTGCAACAGTCTCCAATTTGCTAATATTGCAAAGACAAAAAATAACCATTAAGAAGAGCAGCTCTGTGTTAAGACCATATTTGTCAGACTGATCTGAAAACTGGTTTGTGACCACAAAGAAAAACTGCAGTTGTAAAATCCAGGTGATGCAGCACAAGCTCAAGTACAGTTCCCACACTGCACTCTACTGTTTCTGCAGATCCCTACGCCCGCTAAGCTAAACGAACAATAATTAACTAACTAGATTTCTGAAAATTATTTTTAGTTGGTTGGATTTTATAACTAGCAATGTTCTAATAGTTTTTCAAAATCCTGCTGCATCAATCTAAAATAAATATGCAAGTTATTATTGTAATTCTATTTCATACAGTTCACTTCTATGCCACAGAATACAAAGATATCAAGGTATCCAAAGTGTGTTGTCGTCACAAGATTGTGGGTTCAAGTCCCAGTCCAGAGACAGGAGCACGTGAATCTAGGCTGACAATCCAGTGCAGTACTGAGGGAATGCTGCAGTGCCATTTTGAGACATTAAACCAAGGCCCGTCTGCTCTCAGGTAGACGTAAATGATCCCATGGCACTATTTCGAAGAGCAGGAGAGTTATCTCCGGTGTCCTGGCCACTATTTATCCCTCAATCAACATCACAAAAAAGAGATGGTCTAGTCATTATCACATTGCTGTTTGTGGGAGCTTGCTGTGTGCAAATTGGCTGCCACGTTTCCTACATTACAATAGTGACTAAACTTCAAAAAGGTTTGGCTGGTTTGGATGCTTTGGGGCATCCTGAGGTCGTGAAAGGCACTATATAACTGCAAATCTTTCTTTCTCTCATGTTAAAGAATCCGCAATTTTGTGGCTGACACTCCATTAAAAATGTTCATTCGACTCCCGTTCCCAAGAAAGATTCTGCTGGACCAGTTAGTGTTACACATTGTGACAACAGTACCAGGTAAAACACACTTCATAACAACCCAAATCAAACTCGGACCAATATGGTGGAATGGTATACTGAAGCATGTATTCCATCCCTCGAATTTGTTGTTTGTAAGAGTTTGTTAAGAAACACTTTTCCCAAAAGGGTATATTAACCACAGTGAACGGATTGTAGGTCTTTTGTTTATTTTCCCAAAGGAGTTCCACAACGTTAATCCGAGACTATGGCAAGCTTAAAGGGGAGGAAGCCCCTGCTATGGTGGCTCTCAACCATGTGGTGGTACTTTAAGGGACAGAAGGTTCTCCATATAAAATCTCCTAGAGTACAAATCAACCAGGGAGTGTAGATAGATTTAACTATACAGAGTTAACTAAGGATCAACAGAACTCAAGCAACAGGACACTGGTTTTCTCAGAGACTAAACAATAAGTTATTTGTTAGCTTGTAAAACATTTCACTCCTATAGCATTGGAAAGTCCTTTGATCCCCGTCTGTCTGTCTGAATGAGAATTTTAAGGAACTGTTAGAAAACCTCTTGTTTGAGTCAAGTAAGATGATCTACTACTTTCTCTAAATGATGTTCAACTTGAAGGACCACTAATTTGTCAGTTGTGACGAGGGTGGTCAGCAGGTTTCCTAGGGCTAGAACCTCCGCTTTTTTTACATGCTTAACAACCACTTAACGCCCATTTTACCGCTGAAATGATGTATAACGTCCAGATAGCGCCCATTTAGCCACAAAATTTATCACCGAGTGTTACTTTCCCCATGTGCTTAACACTGGGAAAAAATAATACCGCCCGCCCACCTTTTTTGGGCGGAATCAGAATGGGCGAAATCAATGCCCATAATATTGCCCAGGGTTAATTCCCGCACTGATTTAACGCCAAGATTCAAGAATACCGCCCGCCCACTTTTTTTTGTCGTAAAGAGCATATTTACCAAAACTAGCGGCGATGAGATCGTCCAGCATCACTTTCATTACCTCACACACATATCGCCCACAATGTCACTCGCCCAAAAAAACACCCAGAAAAAGTGAAACTAACCAGAACGAATCACAGATTTATGGACGCCATGTTCTACATCACATGTCGCATCCTTTAAAAGGCTGCTGTGCTTTAACCTCGGGGGAGTTCAGATGCACTCAGGAGGTCATTGGGAGTTGATGTGAACATCTCTACAAACATCTTGGTCATACTGTGACCGATTGGAATTTATTAGGTGTCTTCGTCAGGACATTCATTCTTTGTGACCAATCGGTGGAAAACAGAGAGCTACTGCAATGGGGCCTGTCCTTTCGCACCCTCTCTTGATGACCAATTACATGCAGCAGACTCGAGATCGCCGAAGGTGCACCCCACAGCATTATGTGCCCAATGTAAGACGTGCCAGACTGATGAAGAGGACCAGGCGTTACACCCCCCGCAAGTACAGGGAGAAGCAGTCTTACCTTGACTTGCCCGACACCACCTGCCTTTGGGGACTGCGCTTCCATAAAGAGGTTATCACTGAGGTATGCCAGCTCATAAGGGGAGATCTGAAGCCTGCCAGCACCATCAGTACTTCACTGTCTATCGAGGTCAAAGTCACTGCGGCACTGTCGCTCTACGCCTCGGGTTCTTTTCAGGCCACAGCTGCCGACATTTGTGGACTTTCTCAGCATGCCACACATCGCTGCATTAGACAGGTCACTGAAGCCCTATACACACGCAGGAGGGACTTGATCAGCTTCCCTATGACCCAGGAGGCACAGAGTGAGAGGGCTCTAGGATTCTCCAGAATTGCAAACTTCCCCAGGGTGCAGGGAGCAATAGACTGTACGCACATCGCGATGCGGGCACCTTTTCAGGATGCAGAAGTTTTCAGGAACCGCAAAAGATTCCACTCCCTGACTGTCCAACTCGTTGTCAACCACCAGAAAATTATACTGGCAGTGAATGCTCAATTTCCGGGCAGCATCCATGATGCGCACATCTTGCGTGAGAGAACTGTATCTGACTTGATTAACAATCAGCCACAAGGTCAATGCTGGATGTTTGATGACAAAGGATATGGCCTCGCCACCCGGCTGATGACCCCCCATGCGTGACACCCACACCGAAGCCGAGAGGCGATACAACGAGAGCCACAGAGCCACTCGCAATATCGTGGAGAAAACCATTGGAGTGCTTAAGCAGCACTTTAAATGCCTGGACCACTCAGGAGGCGACCTCCAATACCACCCTGAGCAGGTAGGTCAATTCGTGGTGGTCTGCTCCATGCTGCACAACTTGGCTATCAGGAGGAGACAAGAATTGCCTGATGAGTCTGATAGTCCACCTCACCAGAGAGAGGAAGAGGAGGACGAGGAGGTGGACGCTGACATCGGCCCAGACAATCAGGCTGATGCTGAAGCCATGGCCCTGCCCCGCTGTAGACCGCATGAAAGGGCCCTTGGTGGCATGATATCTGCAAGAGCCTTAAGTCAGGAGCTCATCAATGATCGCTTTGCCTGAAAGAACATTGATGTTATTTACAAGGCTTACACACTGCTGGGTGTGCAGGTGATACATCAATGGTGGACATCGCCTTGGTGACAGTTACAGTTTAAGTTGATTGAAGTTATGTGTCATTATACCCTTTGATGTGAAGGAATCACCAGCGTGTAACAGCGCAGCTATCTGAGCCAATGCGCAACAAGGTTTTGTTAAATAAAAACATTTAAACCAAACATTTGTCTGAAATCATCAGTATTTCTGTAAAAACCAACCTTCCCCCTCCCCCCCACCTCTACCCCTTCCCGCCTGACTGCAAGCCGCCTGGCCGAGGAGCTCCTCAGGTGATGCTTCATTTGGGGGTGGGGGCGGGGGGGGGGGGGAATGATGGCCGCAACGCTGCTTGGACGAATACGGGAGAGGACGGTCCCGAGGTGGGAACGTGCTCCAAGCCAGAAGCAAGAGGTTGCTACTGACTCTCATGTGTGGTTGGCAAAGGAAGTGCGGCATCTTGGGGTGCAGTGCCGCGCTCCGGGGCCACTGGGAGCTCTCTTCCACCAGTATTCCTGGCTACCAGCTCCAGGGCCTCCACCATCCCTTCCATGTTATATCTTATTTGTTGGACAAAAACTCGGTGCCAACTATGTTCTTGGTGCTTAGTAGGCTTTTTGCTGCTGGTGAATCTCCCTGTGCCTCCCACAACAGCCAAACAAGCACACTCCCTCGGAGCTCCCTCTCTCTCTGTCTCCTCTTCTGCGCATGTCATGATGACCCATGACCTCCTGAATCGCGGGAATCGAGCGTTGCCACGCCGTTGCTAAGGACGGTGACACTTTTATGGCAGAAGGTCAGCGAGATTTAATGCTACCGCCCATTTCATATCGCTCGCGGTAACGTCCATTTTAAAAAATGGAGACTAGTTGCTTTGAGAATGGTCGAGAAGCCGGCGATCTGAAAACCCTTTTTTTACCGCCCACACCGGAAAGAACGCCCATTTTTGGGCGATAAGCACAAAAGTGGAAAAACTAGTCCCTGGGCTTTGTTTGACCTGAATCAATGAGACTTGATGGAGTTCAAAGTCAATGTTGAGGACTCCTAGGGCTACACCCATCCGACTGTATAATCACTGAACCTCCACCTCTAGTTGGTGTATTTTGCGATGGAACAGGAGGTACCTCGGAATGCTGATCAAGGAGTCTGGGATGTTGGCTGATAGTTGTAGTTGCAGAATCATAACTGGTCAGACTATTGTCTGACTCACCTGTGGGACAGTCCTCCCAACTTGGGTACCAATTCCCAGGTGTTTGTGAGGAAAACCTTGTAGGTCTACTGGACTAGGAATGCCTGAGTCTGGCTCTGATTCAATGCCTGATCGTTGCCGATACATCGGTTATTTCTCATTATTGTGATTTGTAGTATGGAAGCCATGGAAATCAATCTGATGATAATTGAGAGGGATCTACAATGGGTGGATGATCCATTCTGCCAAAACTCCATTTATTAGCCAACACAAGAGCTGTATGAAAGTAAGATATCCAAAATCATGCTTCCACATGTTATAGGGCGAATTCTTTTTGGATTTTTTTTCAGGATGTGCGCATCTCTGGCAAGGATAGCATTTATTGCCCATCCATAGTTACACGTGAGAAGATGGTGGTGGGCCTTTTTCTTGAACAGCTGGTAGCAGTTTGAGACAACTGAATGGCTAGCTTGCTGGGCTACAGAGTGCAGTTAAGAGACAACCACGTAGATGTAGGACTGGAGTCACATGTAGGCCAGACTGAGTAACAATGGCAGATTTCGTTCCCTAAAGGATATTAGTTGGGGTTCAATAACAATCCAACAGCTTCATGGTCATTTTACTAACACCAGCTTTCTATTTTTCTTCCCAGTTTTTTTTCAACTGAATTTTAAATTTTCATACTACTGGTACTTGAACTCCCGTTCTCTGGATTGTCAGTCCAGACCCCTGGATTACTAGTCTGTAACACAGTCACTATATTATTATGATAAATATCTCCACTGCATTGCAAAATGTATAACAAGATTTATTTCGGAAGCAGAGAATGCCTGTGACAACAACAACACAGGTTTCGCTATGAACTGGCAAAAAACCAGCTTGTTTATTAGACAGCCTTGACTGCTCGTCACTTTATTTATAAACAGCTGTTAAGTCATTTTTCTATCATTTCCATGTTTTCTGGCACAGTACGTTAACTAGTTTCATGAGGAGCATTTGATACTATCTACTGAAATTCATCTCCCATATTCCATATTGCTTAACATTAGGCCTCAATCTGGTGCAAGGGTGCATTTACTGGTTTAGTGCAGCTCCAATAATGTTTTAAAACTCCTTTTCAATACCATTATTATACTTGTAATATGCACAAAAATGCTACTTATGAACTGATTTAGTGGTTTTGATAAAATAGATAAAAATTTGGAATATAATTTGGAGCCTGCAATGGGATTGTGACAGCTGACATTGTAAAATTGCATGCAAAATGTTGACATAGCAATTTTCAATGGCAATTGCTGTTAGTTAAGCATGATCAAAAATTGTCAAAGAAGTGAGGTTTGTGGACAGAAACTCCATGGGCTAGAACCTCCACTTTTTTTGCATGCTTAACGTCCACTTTACCACTGAACTGAAGAATAACGCCCATATATCGCCCATTTTGGCACAAAATGGAAACTGGTGGGCACTTTTCGGAAACTTATCGGCGAGCGTTACTTTCCCATGTGCTTAACGCCGGGAAAAAATATTACTGTCCGCCTACTTTTTTGGGGAGGAATCATCAGAATAGGCGAATTCAACGCTCATAATATCGCCCAGCGTTACTTTCCTCACGGTGTGAACGCCAAAATTCAATATTAACGCCCGCCCACCTTTTTTTGTCGTAAAGAGTATATTTGGTGAAACTAACGCCCAGGAGATCGCCCACCGTCATTTTCCCCATCTCGCACACATATCGGCCACAATATCGTTCGCCCAAAAAACCGGAACTGTTCTGAGCGAATGCTAGCGGTGTGGCTGGCATTTTTTAAATCCCACTCTTACGTGAGGAATTGAAATCTGAACGATTTGCCTGAAAGAGCGTTGCTGTGAGTGACAACTCTGACACACTGCTGTGTGTGTGCAGCTGAGACATCAATGGTGCCCATCACCTTAGTGCCAGTTAAAGTTTACATTGATTGATGTTAAGTTGTATTTAACCCTTTCATTTTAAGGAATCAACAGTGTGTAACGCGCAGCTATCTGAGACAATGTGCAACAAGGTTCTGCCAAGGGGGCAACATTCTCTGATGCAGAAGCATGATCTTGGTCCTTGCTTTCATCTGTTGTTCGCAGTGGTGGTGCGGAACCTAGGGGTGGAGTGCAGTGCTCTGGGACCACTGGGAGGCCTGTGGCAGCAATGTACCTGCCTATCGCATCCCAAGCCTCCGCCATCCGTGGGATGTACTCGGTCATGGTGGCCAGCTGTCGGGAGATATGCCCCCCAATGCTTCGATGAGCTGGTCACCAATGTCTACAGTCTTCCTGGAGAACTTTACCATCTCTCCGCTGTCATGTGGCGCTCGTGGAACAGACCTGCTGCGTCCACGGATCTCTACGGGGTCAGCGCCGTCCTGGGGACAAATGGGGTGCCCTGTGGCGAGGTGCTTTGAGCCGGTATCTCCAGAGTGGAGGCAGGAAAGACCGGAGGACCACTAGATGGCCTTGGGGTGGAATGGTATCTGGAGCGTGGTGATACAGGTTCCTCGAAATCCGCGCTCTCATCCGTGGAGAACAGACCCAGCGGATTGACGGGCAAGAATCGGAGCTCCTCAGCAGCAGATGTAGAATCGTCCATCGACTCCTGCCCCGCGCCCCCACCTTCTGGCCTCTCTGGTCTTGCCTTGGGACGCGCTGCTGGCTGAGCTGAAAAACACAAATGAGGTTATTAGAGGAGAAGGGGGTGCTCGGATCACAAGGCGAGTCCAGCGCTACACACAGCATATGCATGACATAAGCACCACCGCTCTTAAAATCATCGCGACGTCACATTTCATGACCATCAACACATTTGCATTCCAATGATTTTCATTAGGCCATCATTATTTCTATGACAATTTTAGAAATCATCTATCTTTTATAAGATTGTTCGGATATGAGTGGGTGTGGCAACTATTGACTTTACATTACGCAATGGCGTAAGCTTTACTCACATGGCATCACTTCAGGGTCTGCAGATGCGTCCGTGGCTGTCTGGGGGGTGCTTCCCCACGAGTGCAAGCACCCATTCCTCCATCTCTGTGATGTCGCTGGGGATTGGTGGCCTCTGCACGGACCTTATCATCGATAGCTTCTTTTGTAAAAGGTGACAGGACGACATGACATGAGATCATTGCATGATATCATTGCTAGGTACTGTCACAGGCACTGATACAACACATAACCAACAGATGTAATCATCATTATTCTGAAAATTATCCTTCTTTACCTAAAGACATGCACCGTGACCGTGGGCTTTGAGTAAAACATTCCCGGTAAAAGTGAATGACCTCACATCTGATGATCATCACTCATTACTGTTACAAATCAAATTATATAAATACATAAGCACATGTAAATCAATGTAATACTTACTCTTGCGGATCCCACAAGGTCATTCCATCGTTTGCGGCATTGGTTTCCCTCACGCACCTCGTTGGTCGCCGATGAGTCCACCTCTGCTATCTCGGTCCATATCCCCTGGTATGCCTTTGGGGTGGGCTTCCCACGCCCTCCTTGTATCAAATCACCCCAGCATAACTCGACCTCCTGCAGGAGGGAGGCAGTTGTCTCATCAGAGAATCTCCTGGCTCTTTTGCACCCTCCAATGTGCTTCTCTCCCACCTCACTGCTCTCTCCAGCGTCAATCCACAAGGTACTGTGATGCCTCCTCCTCTCTCTCCATTATAGGTCAAATTTGGGCAAATATGTGGCTGATAATAACTACTTTTTGTTTGCCTACTTGCTGTGAAGCTCTAAAATCTCCCTCCTTCCTCCCAAAGCAGCCACACCACACCCAGACACGCTGTCAGTCCCTCTGAGCTCTCTCTCTCTCTCCTCTTCTGCGCATGTCATGATGACCCTTGACCTCCAGAATCGCGGGAATCGAGCGTTGCCATGCCGTTGCCAAGGACGGCCACATTTTACGGCAGGTGGTCAAAAAAATTTTATGCTACCGCCCATTTTATATCGCTTGCGGTAACGCCCATTTTCAAAAGTGGAGACTAGGTGCTTTGAAATGGGCAAGAAGCCAGCGACCTGAAAACCCTTTTTTAATGCCCACGCCGAAAATTGATAACCACAAAAGTGGAAGTTCTAGCCCGATGTCTTACACAAGTTTTTTAAAAATATTAAACAGAAATGCAGTATATGTATTACACAGTCTGCTGCAACCAATGGAGTGAAACAGTGACACATACATATTACATACAAGAGTGTACTTGATATACACTGTGCCTTTATTACACAGCCCTGAACTGCCCTGGTGTCTGTTTCACACATCACCTGTCTCAAGTCCACTGGTCTTCTTCCAGTGCATGTGTCATATTCAACAGCATGATGGATATAAGCAGGGCAGCCTTCATTTGTGACACATTCAAAAATGTGGAGGAAGTGAGAATCAATTTACATCAAGAAGTTGCTGAGCAGAGAATAGCAGTGAGCCTCCTCACTTCACAAACATTGCTATTATCCTCGGGACATAAATGAAACGTAGCAATGTAAATCCAACGGTATCAGGTATTGGCAATAAAAATAATCGTACTTTGCATGGCTGAGTTTGGTATTAGCTGGGCAAGTAACCTTTCAGCAGCCAAAAGCACAATGGAAATTCCTTGTTCAGATAAATTAATGTTCAAATTGATTAAAAAAAGGGAATACTTTTCTTAAATATTAAAAACAGTGCATGGTCTCGCGATTTCAAACCTACTGCACTAGTAGGTGACACTGTCAACAGGTCAGAATTTGCAGGCAAAATAACAGCAGATTTAATATGCATGCCATTATTAGTGTGTAAAAAAAATAGCAATTCGTGACAAGGAAGAGATACCCTGTGATTTGCGAATTGCCATAAATTGCTAGACAAATTGTGCCGCTCCGCCATTAGCCACGCCAAAAATGTAGCGCGCCATCAACCTCTCCATGAGTTTCAAGAAATGAGGGCATTTGCTCTATTAAAATGAATTAAACTCGCCACAGAAATTTAGGGCTGGTATTTAATGGAGTAAGGATCCTTTTAATGACAAGATTTATGATTTTGCAATGCCACTCAACCTAAGAGGCCCAGAAAGGGAACAATTGAAACTGTGAAGTCTCAATCCTGCAGGTAGTAAATTTTTCCTAGAGATTTTTTAAATTATTATTTTTCTAAATTCTCATTTTTCATTTCTGTCTCTTTTTTTCTCAGTCTCTTAATCCAATCTTTCTTTCCCCATTTTATTCCCTCGCCATTCAGCTCAAAAAATGTTTGTGCTGTAAATGTCTGGAAGTGCAAGTTGATAATGGGGGCATCTGGGACCTTGGTGAATGATGGGTCCAACAATCTATCTCCTTAACCAATAAAATAGGATGAATTGGAGTCAAATTAGATATAGAATTCAATGGTTCAACAAATTTAACCCGGTATTTTTTACCCCTCAGTCAGCGGAGGTCAATTTTTGCAGGTCCACTGCTGTCTTGCTGAGATTGATTAACTCAGCATAGACCCAAGGATTGAGCCAAGGATCTTAATGGTCTACAGGGCTCAGCACCTCACTACATTGTGCTTTTGTCCAGTGAGCTATCATGGGACATGGGAACAGGTGCAAAGGGGAGAAATTAGAAAATAGAATATTTAAAAATTATACATAAAGCCTTTGTCCATTATTTTAATACAGTACTTACTTAAAAGTATTATAATAACAACTACCTTTTGTCTTAAAATGGCATCAATCAGACATCATTTCATTACTGCTGGGCTAACAGATGTACGGCACAATTTATGTATTAATACGATTCTCTACACTCCCGACTGTTTTTCTCTCTTTGATGTGCGGAAGTGTGAGTAGAATCAAAATTCATAATTCTTTAGCTATCACACCACAATGACAGAGTCACATCACAAACCAACTTCAACAGATTTTCTTGTGTCAGGATCTACAAAAGAGCTTTTTGTTAAAAGTTAAAAACCTTCTACAAGAGCTCAAAATAGAATAGAGCACAGCCAGCCATCGGATATAAATATCTCCACTTATGAAATTATCTTAATCCACTTGTGGCTTCATCACTTGTGCATTATCCAGTTAGGTGTACGTTCTAAAACATATATTGCATGTTGCAGTTCAACTATGACATCTCACTAACATAATCATCACAACTAATTGGTTGATTCTGACCTAATGACCTAGAATAATTTAGAAGCTTGTAATTAAAAGAAAGAAAGACTTGCATTTATATAGTGCCTTTCACAACCACCAGATGTCTCAAAGCATTTGACAGCCAATTAAGTACTTTTGGAGTGTAGTCACTGTTGTAATGTGGGAAATTAACTGCAATATCATCAGTGATAAAAGGAACAAACAGTTACTATACTCCTTAAATAAAAGAAAAATTCAACAAAATTAGAAAAATGCCAATTGTTCTCCATAATTTGACTCATTAACAAAATCATAACTGTACAGATTTTAAACATGCAGTTTCTGTAAATATAATTTTGTTGTTTAGTTATTAGTTTTCCCCCCTTAAAATTTGTTTAGTTAAGTATTCTGCACTCCTATGATATAAATCAGCGCATGGAGCTTTCAATATTTAAACACGTTCTCAAGGTCGCTAAATATAATGTATATTGCAATTATGAATTAGCATACTTAATTTGCTAATTGTTTCTTCAGAAACAGCTTTGCATTAGTAGAAGTCTACTACAGCTTCTTCGCATCAGCAAAATAGCATTTGCTCCACACTGCACAATCAATCCACATTGGTACAAGTAAACTTTAGAATACAAAAATACTCATTATTTTTCCAAGGAAGACAATTTATGCTGTGCAAATATTTATGATCTGTCCCGTGATGTTAAACCAGACTTGAGAGGTCACACTTCATTGTAAAATTCCAATTATATTACTGTAGCTTATCATATTGCATGTGTAACTTAATTATGTTGTCAGTGTTGTCAGCTAGACTTTCTACTATGATCGCTATCACCCAAAAATGGGCAACAGTTACAGCCTTAGTGCTTTTTTTATTTTTCAGGATCGCTGGAATATCGCCCATTTTAAAAACCGCTAGTTTTGCCTTTTTCATTTGGGCAATAGCCTTAGCGATGTGAAATGGGCCTTAAGCGATTATTCAGTCGTACAAGGCTGGTGCCCATGGCAACGGCTGTTCTGCACATGTGCCTTTATTTAGCAAAGAACTTTTCCCTTGATTTGGGAGTTATGGGGTCATCTGCGCATGCTCAGAAGACTGAAAGAGAGGGAGAGAGAGAAGGAAGCTGTCTGTGGAGGGTGAAAAATGTCGAGCGATAGTAGCATGCAGCAGGAGCTATCAGGGAGGAGGGCGAAAGCCTTCTCTGATGAGGCCAATAAGGCCCTCGTTAATGAGGTAGAAAATTAGTGGGGCCAATTAACCCGGGGTGGGCATGGGAACCACCCCCCCTCCCCCCCCGCAAATATCAAGAAATATGGGCCGATATCGCTGCCGTAGTCTCATCGGTAGCCCACGATAGGCGTGAGGCAGACCAGTGCCACAAGCAGTGGAACAGTCTGGTTGCATCGGCAAGAGTATTATATTATTACATTTTAAATTGTAATGATGCACTGACTCATTAATGAGAATATAGATCTGCTGGATTGTAATTAAGCTGGGTAATCTTGGGTAGCTTTCCTGCTAAGATTTGGACTGGGGTCAGAACCTGCGCCCTTTAAGTTTAATTTTGCTGAAATGCCTTACATTTAGTCAACAGTATTAATTATTATTTAAAAGAATGACTGGAGAGAGACAGAACGCAAATATTCGTTTAGAAGAAGAATTCTTGTGTGTTGTGAGCAAGTCTTTAACTTGGGCTGACTGAGCACTGAGGAGTGTGGTTACCTTTACCCAGACTGAGAGTCTCTCCGGCTGCTGTCACTCAAACAGTGACCCAGCCTGGACTGGGGGAGAGCTGCCGTGGCTCACTGTCTGCCCTGGGACACTAGCTCTGGCCACACGGAGGACTCCGAGCACAGCCCATGGACACGGTGCCCCCCTCCCATTACAGTCCTGTCATTGTCAAGCTCACCAGCGGTCCTGATTCCCCCCGCTGGGGGTCCTCCATCAATTCAAATAAACCATCTACCTCCCCTCAGGCGTCGAATGGCATGGCCCGTGGATGGAGCCTTTCCTGGAGATTGTACGCGAGATGCATCCATCGTGGATACAAACCGTATTAGCCTATAACGTTAATGATGAAGAGCATGTGGGGTGACGAATTGTGGATTACAATATCTGTTGTGTTTCCGTAATAGTACCTAGTCAATTAGCTTATGCCATGCCCTTGTCACATTTGCAGAGGAAGATATCTAAGAATCATGCCAAGCGGAGGTGGACCGGAGGAGGGCCTGCTGAACTGCACCCTCTGACGGACCTGCAAGAGCGTGCCGCAGCATTAATGGGCACCCATAATTGTTCTCCACCCATGGTGGTGCAGATCCCGTTGTTATGCCACTTGAGTAATGTGTAAAGCAGTGGTAAACCAGTCGTAATTTAAAGTAATTTAATGGCATTTCATTATAATATATGAATGATATAATGGTATGCATGCAGTTTCTGTACTCTTCTGTACTCTCATGTTAAGCATATGTAACGTCTCTCGTTTACATTTATTGCAACGGTATTGCTCCTCGTACATATGCCAGCACAGCGCAAGTATTCTCATATCTCCCCTTCTCTTCTAATAACCTCAATTATGTTTTCCAGCTCCCCAGACACAAAGGGAGGCCCCTGCACTAACACCTGTACCGCTGCAGGTCTTCATCACCACGGGTGCAGAACACGAAAGTGAGGAGGACGACGAAACAGAGCCTGATTTATCATCTGTGGTACCTGCGGCCACATCATCCTCAACAGATGAAGTAAAGGGGCCAAGCAGCTTGCAGCAGGCCACTCCAAGGTGTCCAGTGCCCAGGCCGACCCCGTGGAGGTTGAGTCGGTGAGGTAGGCATGCGCTGCAACAGGCAGATGTAAATGAGGACATGGTGTCACTGTCAAGGGGAGCGTCGACATAGGTCGAGAGCTCCTCCAGGCGCTTGGTGGGTTGACCAGCAAAATTGCCACATTGTCTGTTAAAATAACGGAGGGCATGGAGCAGATAGTTGCGGCAATGGGGCGGATGACTGACTCTGTTGATGCCTTGCGGCATGAGATAGTTTTGGGATACGGCACTGCACTCCAAGGTGCTGTACTACCAACCACCACGACAGATGAGAGACAGGAGGAAGAACTTCCTTCTGACTCGGAAGACGTTTCTTCGCAAATGTCTTCTCCTCTAGCCACTGAGGTCATTCTGCTGAAGTCACCCCCCACCCCCAACCCCCCCTCAGCAGCAGACCTTGAGATGCTCTGCTGCAAGACGTCTTGGTCCCATTACTCAGGGAGTATGTGAGAAACGGGGGAGGTTACGACAAGGAGGTGTCAAGGTACAGGAGGGAAGCGTGGCCGCAATTTTTTTTTAAATTGTTGAATGATGACTATTGGGGTTGGTGGGAGTGTGTTGTTACATTGTTCTGTTAAAAATGTTATTCACTGTTGGGGAGGGGGTGTTATATGTTAAAAAAAATTAAAATCACATGTTAAATTATTAAACATTTTTATTTAAGTTGTTGTGAAGTGTCTTCTAAGGTAAAACATTAATACGGTTGGAAACAATGGCCGTGGCTAGGCCAGGATGAAACGTAACGCAATTGTGTAACTGTCACCAACGTACCTTCACGCAAAGTATTCATTTATGAGCTGCTGACGCAAGAGTTTTGTAGCTGCATAACTACTATGGGGATTTTCCAGTGGTGGGTGGTGGTGGCGTGGGTTCATCGCCAGGCTGATTGTCCTCCCCAAGGTCCTCGTCCTCCTCTTCCGCCTCCCCTCTCTCCAGAGGTGGAC
Organism: Pristiophorus japonicus; assembly: GCF_044704955.1. Classification (NCBI taxonomy): domain Eukaryota; kingdom Metazoa; phylum Chordata; class Chondrichthyes; family Pristiophoridae; genus Pristiophorus; species Pristiophorus japonicus. The sequence continues at coordinate 20,138,415 of NC_091981.1, forward strand.
CGGCGGTTCCACCTGGCAATTGTTGTCCTTTCCCGATAGCTAGGTTATGCAACATGCAGCATACCACAATGAACTCAGCGACCTGCGCAGGATGGTATTGTAGGTTGCCTCCGGAGTGGTCCAGGCATGTGAAGCGTTGCTTCGAAACACCAAATGTCTTTTCGACGATATTGCGTGCAGTTATATGGCTTTCGTTGTAGCGCTTCTCGGCTTCTGTCTGGGGCTTACGCTGGGGGGGGGGGGGGGGGGGGGAGCCACGAGCCAGCTGGCAAGGCCATATCCTTTATCGCCCAGACCTTGTAGATGACTCTCAAACTGGTCAGAGACAGTGCTCTCACGCAAGATGTGCGCATCATGGATGCTCCCTGGAAAATTTGCATTTACTGCCATGATTATTTGCTTGTGGTCGACAACGAGCTGCACATTCAGGGAGCGGAATCCTGTAAAGTTGCTCGCAAGGCGATGTGCGTACAGTCTATTGCTTCCTGCACTTGGGGAAGTTTGCTATTCTTGAGAAACCCAAAGCCCTCTCAGTCTGTGCCTCCTTGGTCATAGGGAAGTTTATAAAGTCCATCCTGCGTGCGTAAAGGGCTTCAGTCACCTGTCGAATACAGCAATGTGTGGCATGCTGAGAATACCGCACAGGTCGCCAGCTGAGGCCTGAAAGGAGCCATGTGTAGAAGGAAAGTTCCGCAGTAACCTTAATTTCAACGGGCAGTGTGGTCCTGATGGTGCTGGTAGGCTGCAGATCTTCTTTAATTAGCTGGCATATCTCACTGATGACCTCCTTTCGGAATTGCAGTCTTCTACGGCATGTGTTATCGAACAAGTCCAGTTATGATCACTTATCCCTGCAACTGCGTTCAGTGTAACGTCTCCTCCTCCTCAGCAGTCTGCTACTTCTTTGATTGGGCACATAATGCTCTTCAATAAACCTTCTCCCATCTCTATTCTGCAGCTTGTGATTAGTCATCAATACTGGTTGAGAAATTACAGACCACATCACTATAAATGCCCTTAATTTGTCCTCAACAAATACAAATGTGATTAGATGATTAGCAAGAGTCAAAAATGGCCTTAAAAGCACTCACAAATTGCTTCTCTGGACAGGCACTTCAAGCAAGCAGCCTTTTATTAAAGATTCTCCAAATTGCAAAATGGCGTCTGTAGTGCTGAGTTAAGGTCAGGGAATTGCAGCTTTTCTTCAGCGTCTTTTTGGGCCAGCGATCATGTGGGAGAATTATGGGTGAAATGCCGAAAGTTGCGCTCGCCGATCATCTGGGCGATAATCGGGGGCTAGTTTCCATTATAACCAGTATTCTCGGCCTTGCACGAGGATGACGTCATATATATTTTTTTAAATAGGATGGGCGATGCAGTTCATTCCTGTATAGAAACATAGAAACATAGAAAATAGGTGCAGGAGTAGGCCATTCGGCCCTTCTAGCCTGCACCGCCATTCAATGAGTTCATGGCTGAACATTCAACTTCAGTACCCCATTCCTGCTTTCTCGCCATACCCCTTGATCCCCCTAGTAGTAAGGACCTCATCTAACTCCTTTTTGAATATATTTAGTGAATTGGCCTCAACAACTTTCTGTGGTAGAGAATTCCACAGGTTCACCACTCTCTGGGTGAAGAAGTTCCTCCGCATCTCGGTCCTAAATAGCTTACCCCTTATCCTTAGACTGTGACCTCTGGTTCTGGACTTCCCCAACATTGGGAACATTCTTCCTGCATCTAACCTGTCTAACCCCGTCAGAATTTTATATGTTTCTATGAGGTCCCCTCTCATTCTTCTGAACTCCAGTGAAAGTTGCGCCGCCGAGCTATAATCGGGCACTAGTTTCCATTTTTCTTCAAAATTGGGCGATAGCATGAATCTCAGCACTTATATGGACGCTAAAGGTGTTTAGCTTCATCATCAAAGAGGAAAAGCATTCCATTCCTGTGTTGTATTTGTCTCAAGACAACTAATTCTCCTGCAGATTTTCTTTAATAGTCTACTCCACTTAATTCAAAGTCAGTTAATTTGAATTACTGGATAATCCATATTGTTTTTTGCACTGTTCTAATGTTCTCATTTTAATTAAATCAGTTAATGGGAATTACCTGTCGTAGATAATTCAATTTTTATGTGTGCAGAAGACCGTATACACGCACAAGAGAAAGATCACCAAGTATTGAGGAAGCAGTAATGGGACATTTGGAAAAGTGTGGCTCAATCAAGCAGAGTCAGCATGGTTTTATGAAAGGGAAATAGTTTGACAAATTTGCTGGAGTTCTTTGAGGATGTAATGAGTAGGGTGGATAAGCAGGAACCAGTGGATGTGGTGTATTTGGATTTCCAGAAGGTGTTCGATAAGGTGCCACATAAGAGGTTACGGCGCAAGATAAAAGCTAACGGGGTTGGGGGTAATATATTAGCCTGGATAGAGGATTGGCTAACTTACAGAAAACAGAGAGTCGGGATAAATAGGTCATTTTCTGGTTGGCAAACAGTGACTAATAGGGTGCCGCAGGGATCGGTGCTGGGTCCTCAACGATTTACAATCTATATTAACGACTTGGATGAAGGGACCGAGTGTAATGTAGCCCAGTTTGCTGATGATACAAAGATGGGTCAGAAAGCAAGTTGTGAGGAGGACACAAAAAATCGGCAAAGAGATATAGACAGGCTAAGTGAGTGGGCAAAAATTTGGCAGATGGAGTATAATGTGGGAAAATGTGAGGTTATCCACTTTGGCAGAAATAATAGAAAAGCAAATTATAATTTAAATGGAAAAAAATTGCCAAGTGCTGCAGTACAGAGAGACCTGGGGGTCCTTGTGCATGAAACACAAAAAGTTAGTTTCCAGGTGCAACAAGTAATCAGGAAGGCAAATGGAATGTTGGCCTTTATTGCAAGGGAGATAGAGTATAAAAGCAGAGAAGTCCTGCTGCAACTGTACAGGTTATTGGTGAGGCCACACCTGGAGTACTGCATACAGTTTTGGGTCTCTGTATTTAAGGAAGGATATATTTGCATTGGAGGCTGTTCAGAGAAGGTTCACTAGGTTGATTCTGGAGATGAGGGGGTTGACTTCTGAAGATAGGTTGATTAGATTGGGCCGATATTCATTGGAGTTCAGAAGAATGAAGAATGATCTTATTGAAACTTATAAGATAATGAGGGAGCTCGACAAGGTGGATGCAGAGAGAATATTTCCACTCATAGGGGAAACTAAAACGAGGGGACATAGGGCTAGAACCTCCACTTTTTTTGCCTGCTTAACGCCCACTTAACGTCCATTTTACCACTGAAATGATGTATAACGCCCATATATCACCCAGTTTGGCACAAAATGGAAACTGACGGGCTTTTTTAAGAGAATTATCGCCGAATGTTATTTTCCCAATGGGCTTAACGTCGAGTGAAAATATTACCGCACGGCCACTTTTTTTGGGCGGTAAAAGCAGAATGGGCAAATTCAACGCTCATATTATCGGCCAGCATTACTTTCCTCATTGAATTGATGCCAAGTTTCAATATTAATGCCTTGCAACTGTTTTTTTGTCATAAAGAGCATATTTACCCAAACTAACGGCCATGGAGATCGGCCACCATCAATTTCACCACCTCGCACACATATCGCCTACAATATCGCTCGCTCAAAAAACCGCCCACAAAAAGTGGAACTAACCGGAACGAATCTCAGCGTTATGGACGCCATGCTGTAGATCACATCGTGCCCTTTAAAAGGCTGCTGTGCTTCAACCTCAGTGCAGTTAGGATGTACTCTGCAGGTCGTTGGAGTCGATGTGAACATCTCTGAAAGCATCTTGACCACACTGTGACCGATTGGAATTGAAGAGGTGTGCTCGTCGGGATATTCCTTGTTTGTGTGCAATCGGTGGCAGACAGAGAGCTACTGCAATGGGGCCTGTCCTTTCTCACCCTCTCTTGGTGACCAAATACATGCATCGCCGAAGGAATCCTGCACTGCATTATGTGCCCAATGTACGAAGTGACAGACAGATGAGGAGGATCAGACTTTACAACCCCGCAAGTACAAGGTGAAGCATTCTTACCTCGACTTGCCCGACACGACTTGCCTTCGGAGACAGCGCTTCCACAAAGAGGTTCTCACTGAAGTATGCCAACTAATAAGGGCAGACTTGCAGCCTTCCAGCACCATCAGAACTGCACTGTCCGTCGAGGTCAAAGTCACCGCGACACTGTCGTTCTATGCCTCGGGTACTTTTCAGGTCACAGCCGGCGACATTTGTGGACTTTCTCAGCATGCCACACATCGCTGCATTAGACAGGTCACTGAAACCCTGTACGCATGCAGGACGGACTTCATCAGCTTCCCTATGACCAGGGAGGCACAGAGTGAGAGGGCTCTAGGTTTCTCCAGAATTGCAAACTTCCCCAAGATGTAGGGAGCAATAGACTGTACGCACAGTGCGATGCGGGAACCTTTTCAGGATGCTGAGGTTTTTAGGAACCGCAAGGGATTCCACTCTTTGAATGTCGACTATCAGCAAATTATACTGGCAGTGAATGCTCAATTTCCAGGCAGCATCCATGATGCGCACATCTTGCGTGAGAGCACTGTATCTGACTTATTTAACAATCAGCCACAAGGTCAATGCTGGATGCTTGGGGACAAAAGATATGGCCTCACCACCTGGCTGATGACCCCCCCTGCGTGACACTCACACCGAGGCCGAGGGGCGATTCAATGAGAGCCACAGAGCAACTTGCAATATCGTGAAGAAAACCATTGGAGTGCTGAAACAGCACTTCAGATGCCTGGACTACTCAGGAGGCGAGCTCCAATACCACCCTGAGCAGGTAGCTCAATTCGTGGTGGTCTGCTCCATGCTACAGAACTTGGCTATCAGGAGGGGACAAGAATGGGTTGGTGAGTCTGACAGTCCCCCTCACCAGAGGAAGAGGAGGACGAGGAGGCGGATGCTGACATAGGGCCAGTCATTCTGGCTGACGCTGAAACCATGCCCCGCCCCGCTGTAGACCGCATGAAAGGGCCCATGGTGGCATGATAGCTGCAAGAGCCTTACATCAGGAACTCATCAATGATCGATTTGCCTGAAAGAACATTGGTGTTATTTCCATGGCTGACACGCTGCTGGGTGTGCAGATCATACATCAATGGTGGGCATCACCTTGGTGACCGTTAAAGTTTACGTTGATTGAAGTAATGTGTGATTATACCCCTTGATGTTAAGGAATCACCAGTGTGTAATGGTACAGCTATCTGAGCCAATGTGCTGCAAGGTTTTGTAAAATAAAATCATTTAAACCAAACATTAGTCTGAAATCATCAGTATTTCTGTACAAACCAAACCTTCCACCCCTCTACCCCTTCCCCTCCTGACTCCAAGCCGCCTGGCCAAGGAGGTCCTCAGGCGAAGCACTGATTTGACGGATACGGGAGAGGATGGTCCCGAGGTGGGAACTTGCTCCAACCCAGAATCAAGATGTTGCTGCTGGCTTTCATGTATGGTTGGCAATGGGGGTGCGTCACCTTTGTAAAGTCCTGTCCCTGCAGTACAGACTCACACGAGGCACATGTTGAAGTCAAGGTCACTCAGGACCTGCACCTTTATTACACAGCTCTTGAATGCCACACTTGCCTGAGACCTGTCCTTACATAGCTGTCTGGGATAGATATCCAGTGTCTCCTGCAAGTGCACCCCTGGTGGTAAGGTAAGCTCGTGGTTACAGGTCATCTCTAGTTACAGTCATGTATAGCATGGTAAGATACAATTATGTACAGTAGTGTGAGATACATGACATCACTCTCCCCCAAGGTCTTATTGTCTTTATAGGTTCAGCCTCTCAGGTGGTCTACACTCTTGCGTGGAGCGTCTTAGCTATGGTTCGGTTGTTTGCCTTGATGCCTGTTTTTCTTTCAGTGTGATTGCTGGTATTTCGCCTGGGCTGTCTGTTTCGTTCAGTATGATTGTTGGTGTCTCGCCTGAGCTGTCTGTTGAGATAGCCCTTTCCTCAGGTTGTTCCCTCTGTCTGTTCACCAGGTGTGCTGTGAGTTCCACATTGTAGTCTGCTTCTGGTTCAGCAGTGTTGTTGGTAAATCTACTTTTGACTTGGTCTACATGCCTCCGGCAGGTTTGGCCATTGTCCATTTGTACCACCAGTCGCCTGTTTCCTTCCTTGCCTGTTATTGTCCCTGCAAGCCATTTGGGACCCCTGCCATAGTTTAGCACAAACACTTTGTCCCCTATCTCATTCCACCTCACCCTCGAATTTCGGTCATGGTACTCAGTTAGCTTATGGCGTTTTGCCTCAACAATTTCATGCATTTCTGGGAGGATTAATGAGAGCCTTGTTTTTAAGGTCCGTTTCATCAATAGTTGCGCAGGGGGAACTCCAGTCAATGAATGCGGATGAGATCTGTATGCCAGCAGCAGTCGTGACACACGGCTCTGCAGCGTGGGACCTTGGATTTTGAACATGCCTTGTTTAATGATCTGCAATTCTCTCTCCGCCTGGCCGTTGGAGGCGGGCTTGAACGGTGCCGTCTTGATGTGATTTATGTCGTGGTCACTCATAAAATCTTGGAATTCTGCGCTGGTGAAGCACGGACCATTATCACTGACCAATATGTCAGGAATGCCATGCGTTGCGAACATGGTTCCAAGGCTCTCCACAGTGGTGGAGGTGGAGCTCGAGTTTAAAATGGTGCATTCAATCCACTTTGAAAATGCATCTACAACTACGAGCAATATTTTGCAACATGAATGGACCCGCATAGTCTACATGCATCCGCAACCATGGTTTGGTGGGCCAGGAGCTCAGGGAGGTCTCCCCTGAGTACTGAGTTGGGCACAAATGGTGCACCGTCGGACGCAGAGCTCCAAGCTCGCATCAATGCCAGGCCACCAGACGTGAGATCTGGCTATGGCCTTCATGAGAACGATCCCCGGGTGCTCGCGGTGGAGCTTCCGGACAAATGCCCCTCTGCCTCGCAGAGGCATAACTACTCGGGCTGCCCCACATCAGGCAGTCTGCTTGTAGTGACAGCTCATGCATGCGCCTATGGAAAGGTTTGATCTCCTCGGGGCAGACATCGCGAGCCTCTGCCCAGTCACCAGTTAAAACACATCATTTTACTCGGGATAACGTGGGGTCGCTGGTCGTCCAGGCTCTGATTTGGCGAGCCGTCATGGGCGAACCTGTGGACTCAATGGCATTGATTGCCATGACTATCTCACAGTCCTGTTCGTCAGACCCTTCTGTGGTCGCCAGGGGTAGCCTGCTAAGCGCGTCGGTACATTTGTCTGTGCATGGTCTGTGCCTTATGGTGTAATCCTAAGAGGCCAGTGCCCACCGTTGAATGCACGCCGAGGCGTTGGCGTTTATTGCCTTGCTCTCGGATAGTAGGGACGTGAGGGGCTTTGTGGTCGGTTTCTAACGCGAACTTGGCCCCGAAAAGGTATTGGTGCATCTTTTTGACACGCGAGTGCCTCCTTCTCCACCATTCCGTACCCGCGCTCTGCCCACGAAAGTGACCTGGAGGCATAAGCTATGGGTTGTAATTTACCCGCACTATTGACATGTTGTAAAACACACCCGACCCCGTACGCTGACACATCACATGTGAGAACTAGCTTTTTACCTGGATCAAAGAAAGCCAAAACACTGTTGGAACACAGAAGGTTGCGTGCCTTGTTGAAGGAGCGTTCCTGGGCGTCCCTCCAAAACCAATCACACCCCTTTCTGAGTAGCATGTAGAGAGGCTCCAGCAGCGTACTTAAGTTCTGCATAAAGTTCCCAAAGTAATTGAGCAGCCCAAGAAAAGCGCGCAGTTCTGAGACATTCCGGGGCCTGGGTGTCAGGCGAATTGCTTTGGTTTTGGACTCTGTTGGGCGGATTCCATCAGCGGCAATCCTTCTGCCCAAAAATTCAACCTCGGGCACGAGAAACGGGCACTTGGATTTCTTAACACTTAGGCCTACCCGATCTAACCGCTTTAGTACTTCCTCCAAATTGCGGAGATGGGAGTCGGTGTCCCTGCCCATGATAAGTATGTCGTCTTCAAATACAACCGTCCCCGGGATGGACTTGAGCAGACTCTCCATGTTGCGCTGGAATATAGCAGCCGCTGACCTGATGCCGAATGGGCATCGATTGTACATGAAAAGGCCTCGATGTGTGTTGATGGTGGTGAGTAGCTTGGACTCGTCGGTCAATTCTTGCGTCATATATGCAGATTTGAGATCTAGTTTTGAGAAAAGTTTTCCTCCAGCCAATGTGGCAAATAAGTCCTCCGCTCTGGGCAGCGGGTATTGGTCCTGTAGGGAGACTCTGTTTATGGTAGATTTGTCGTCCCCACAGATTCGTACGGATCCATCAGGCTTCATGACTGGGACGATGGGACTTGCCCAGTCGCTAAATTCCACAGGTGAGATAATGCCTTCCCGCAGAAGCCTGTCCAGTTCATGTTCAATCTTTTTCCTCATCACATAGGGCACAGCTCTAGCCTTGTGATGGACTGGTCTAGCATCCTATGTGATGTAGAGTTTGACTTTAGCCCCTTTGAAGATGTCCACACCTGGCTGAAAGAGATGTTCAAATCGAATTAGAACTGTTGAGCAGGAGGTCCGTTCCTCTAATGACATGGCGTGAACATCATCCTATTTCCAGTTTAGTTTTGCCAGCCAGCTTCTCCCCAGCAGTGCTGGGAGATCTCCGTGGACAATTCTCAGGGGAAGTCAGTTCACTATCCCTTTGTGTGTGACTGAGTGCATGGCGTTGCCAAGGACTGGGACGATTTCTTTGGTCTCAGTCCTTAGTTTGGTGTCGACCCTTGTGAGCTTTGGTCTGTCTCTTTTGTGCGGCCACAGCTGTTCAAATTGCTGCGCGCTCATGGGAGATTGACTCGCTCCTGCATCCAGCTCCATGTTGATGGGTATCCCGTTGAGTAGGACCCTCATCATTATTGGAGGCGTCTTGTTGTAAGAGCAGTGGCCATTGATAGTGTTGACCCGCTGTACCTCGGTGTCCCAGGTACTGTCCCCACCGTCTTCTGGTCCGCTTTCCGACCCTTCCGATTCGTATACCAGCCGAGCTGCCGTTTTTCTGCACACGCGGGCCAGATGCCCTGGATAGTCGCAGTTTGTGCAAACAGCATGCTGAAATCGACACCCCCTTTATGAATGTCTTCCCCCACATCTCCAGCACAGACTGCTTCCATTATTTCCAAAGGATGAGCTGCGTCTGGCTGATCTCTGTTGAGCTTCTCTCAGTTTGTAGTTGATTGCTCGCATTGTGGGTTGATGAGGTGTGAACGGCTGTTCATGTGGCCCTTGATGGCTTCTGGCGCCACTGCCTGCTGTTGAGGGCCTGCTCTCCTGCCTTTGTCTGTGTGCGGCTTGTTTCACGCTGTAAACCCCTTGTTCCGATGTTTCGTTAGTTGTCGTACCCGCAGTGTAGATCAACCTCATTTCTTCTTCTCCTGCCAATAATGCCTGTGCAACCAGTGCTGCTGCCTCTAGGGTCAAGTTCTTGGTCTCTATGAGCTTTCGGAATATGCCTGCGTGGCCTATTCCCTCAAATAAAAAAGTCTCTCAGTACTTCTCTCCTCAGTTCATCGGAGAACTCACATAAGCTAGCCAACCTGCGAAGTTCCGCCACGAAGTCGGGTATGCTCTGGCCCACACAGCGTCTGTAGTTGTAGAACCTGTGTCTGGCAATGTGTAGGCTGCTCGCTGGCTTCAGGTGGTCTCTTACCAGTGTGCTCAACTCTTCAAATGACTTGCTTGCTGGTTTCTCGGGTGCCAGCAGGTCCTTCATGAAGGCGTATGTTTTCGAGCCACAGCTGGTCAAGAGATGGGCTCTTCTCTTGTCTGCCTTGTCGTCGCCTAACCAGTCTTTGGTTACGAAGCTTTGCTGGAGCCTTTCTATAAAGTCCTTCCAATTATCTCCGGCATTGTATTTTTCATCTGAGCCGCTGGTCGCCATTCTGTGGATTCTGTAATCCCGTAACTCGTCGCCACTGTAAAGTCCTGTCCCTACAGTACAGACTCACACGAGGCAAATGTTTGAAGTCAAGGTCACTCAGGACCTGCACCTTTATTACACAGCTCTCGAATGCCACACTTGCCTGAGACCTGTCCTTGTATACCTGTCTGGGACAGGTATCCAGTGTCTGCTGCAAGTGCACCCCTGGTGATAAGGTAAGCTTATGGTTACAGGTCATATCTTGTTACAGTCATGTATAGCATGGTAAGATACAGTTCTGTACAGTAGTGTGAGATACATGACAACCTTGGGGTGCAGTGCCGTGCTCCGGGACCACTGGTAGCCCTCTGCCACCAGTGTTCCTGGCTACCAGCTCCAGGGCCTCCTCCATCCCTTCCATTTTATATGTTATTTGTTGGACAAAAACTCGGTGCCAACTATGTTCTTGGTGGTTAGTGGGCTTTTTGCTGCTGGTGAATCTCCCTCTTGTTTCCACAACAACCAAACAAGCACACACCACAGCCACACACGCTTTCAGTGCCTCTGAGCTCCCTCTCTGTCTGTCTCCTCTTCTGCGCATGTCACGGTGACGTTTGACCTCCAGAATTGTGGGAATGGAGCGTTGCCATGCCGTTGCTAAGGACGGCCTCACTTTACGGCAGAAGGTCAGAAAATTTTAACGCTACCGCCCATTTGATATCGCTCGCAGTAACGTCCATTTTCAAAAATGTAAACTAGGTGTTTTGAGAATGGGCGAGAAGCCAACGATCTGAAAACCCCTTTTTTAATGCCCACGCCGGAAAAAACGCCCATTTTTGGGCGCTAAGCTCAAAAATGGAGGTTCTAACCCATGGTCTTAGAACAAGGGGCCTCCATTTAAAACTGAGATGAGGAGAAATTTCTTCTCTCACAGGGTTGTAAATCGATGGAATTCTCTGCCCCAGAGAGCTGGGTCATTGAATATATTTCATCAACATAGGCGGTCCCTCAAACGAGGATGACTTGCTTCCATACCAAAAGTGATGAGTTCATAGATGTTTCCATGAAGGACCCGATATTCCAGTCCTGAACTCCAGGGGTGGAAGATGCCTGTGCGTGGATTTTTTTAATGTGTGGTGACCGTTGCACATCAGCCACCACACGAGCTTGACAGAGCTAGGCCTTTATCCAGTGGCAAGGGTAAACCAGGACGACTGAAGACCTGTTCTGCTGCACGGACCTAGTGCGCACACATATTGTAATGTGGGCTAGCCCCTGCTGCCGCTGGGCCCTCGGCTCTTCTGGGCCCCGTATTCTCATTCGACGTACATCCGCTATGACCTTCCCGCTCCTCCGCTGTGCCTGGGCCCTGCCGATATTCCAGCCCACACTCTAACTGGCGACCTGGGCCTTGATGACATCGCCCACCTCAAATTCGTCGCACACTTGGAGCGGCTCGCGATGGAAGCTGTAGTGGCATGCTCCAGCTCTTATCTTCCCGACCTGCGTTGGTGTCCTTTCGCAAGTCGAGATGGCCCACGATGTTGCAGGGGCCCAGTGCTCCAGCTCTTATCCTCCCGACCTGCGGTGGTGCTCTCTCACAGTTCGGGGTGGCCCACAATGTTCCAGGGGCCCGGCGCTCCAGCTCTTATACTCCCGACCTGTGGTGGCGTCCTCTCGCAGGTCGGGGTGGCCCACAATGTTCCAGGAGCCCTGAGTGAATATATTTAAGGCGGAGATAGACAGATGTTTGAGCGATAAAGGAGTAAAGGGTTATCGGGAAGTGGAGCTGAGTCCATGATCAGATCAGCCATGATCTTATTGAATGGCGGAGCAGGCTCGAGAGGCCAAATGGCCTACTGCTGCTCCTATTTCTTATGTTCTGAAGCAATGTATGGGAATGATGACATTAGCAACTTTGTTCAAGTAATGATGAACTGCAGTACCTCACGTGTTAACATAATACAGGTTGGACCTCCCTTATCCAGGATTCCCTTATCCGGCACCACCCCTCGTCCGGCATGATACAGGCCTGCTGGGGCTGAGCCGACACCCGGCCGGCGCCGACACCCGTTGGGGCCGCACCGTCTCTTCACAGCCCGCCGAGGGCCCACCGACACTTCGGGCGCCCGGGGCACCGACCTCCTCCCCACGCCACCCCCCCCCCTGACCTCGGGCCGCTGTCCTCCCCTCACCTGGCAAAATCCCTTATTCAGCACAGGCTATGTCCCGAGGGTGCCGGATAAGGAAGGTTCAATTTGTAACGGGAATGGTAGCATAGTGGTTATGTTACTGGGCTAGTAATCCCCAACGATACCTCCGCAAGATCCCGCAAATCCCCTGGGAGGACAGATGCACCAACGTCGGTGTTCTCGATCAGGCCAAGATCCCCAGCATCGAAGCACTGACTACGCTCGACCAGCTCCGTTGGGCAGGCCACGTTGTCCACATGCCGGACACAAGACTCCCAAAGCAAGCGCTCTAATCGGAACTCCTACACGGCAAGTGAGCCCCAGGTGGGCAGAGGAAATGTTTCAAGGATACCCTCAAAGCATTCTTGATCAAGTGCAACATCCCCACCGACACCTGATAGTCACTGGCTGAAGACCGCCCTAAGTGGAGGAAGAGCATTGGGAGAACGCTGAGCACCTCGAGTCTCGTCGTCGAGAGCATGCAGAAACCAAGCGCAGGCAGTAGAAGGAGCGTGCTGCAAACCAGATTCCCCACCCACCCTTTCCTTCAACGACTGTCTGTCCCACCTGAGAACTCACTTTTGGAGTGGAAGCAAGTCTTCCTCGATTTCAAGGGACGCCTATGATGATGATGATGAGTAATCCAGAGGGCTGGGTTAATGATCTGGAGACACAAATTCAAATCCCACCATGGTAGCTGAATTGGCCTAGCAAGCCACTAAACCGCTACAAAGAAGACACCGACTATAGCGGTTCAAGAAAATGGCTCACCACCACTTTCTCAGTGCAGGGATGGACAATAAATGTTGGCCTTGTCAGCACCATCCATACTCCATGACTGAATTTAAAAAAATAACCTCAGCTTGGTTTAGTGAAATTACTCTCATCCATGAGCAAGATGGTTTGAGTAAAAGACACTCCCCAGATACCTAAGCACAAAATCGAGGTTGACAATTCAGTGCAGTCCTGCTGGAGCACTGAATTGTCAGAGGTGTCATCTATTGGATGAAATGCTAAACTAATTACCCCATCTGCCTGTTCAGGTGAACATAAAAGATCCCGTAGCACTACTTGAAGAGCATAGGAGTTTTCCCTGTGTCCTGACCAACATTTATCCCACAACCAAGCTTACCAAAATTATTGAACTAACTCAGTGCTGTTTACGGCTGCTATGCTTGCCTATTTAACAAGAGTGTCAACACTTCAAAAGTAATTCCAATATCTGTGAAGTGCTTTGGGCCATTCTGAGAATACTAAAGACATTCTATAAATGCAAGTTGTTTTCTTTCTTAATGAAGTACAGTAATAATGAAACACAGTAATGATGAAGCACAGTACATTGTGTTACAGTAATAATGAAGTGCAGATATATTTAAGATATCAAATTAAGCAATCATACTGCATTGTAAAATGGTATTCATACCAGTCAGACATCCAATAGTCTCATTTGCCTCATAGCAAGATATATTTGATTTTCCTATGAACAAAACTCAAGGTTGAGTTGTATAAGTATGTGGTGCAACATGCATATTGCTATATAATTGCTAAACATTCAGCGAAGCTCTCAAGCATTGTTTTTAATTGCTATCTGTTAATTGAAGATTAAGACTGTTAAAACAATAAGAATCTATTTATTATTATATTTCACATAGCAAAACACAAGGCTTCAAACAGCATTATTAAGCTTTCAGTTTCCTTGTAGAGGAGTATAACTATTTGTGATGCCATGCTACTGTTACATTTTTGGGTGTTTTTAAACCTTCTTATCCTGCAATATTCTGACTATCATATTTTAAATCACTCTCGCAGGTGAGCCATAACTTCCCAAACCTTTGAGTGTGTCTATCCTTACCTTGAAATTTAAAAAAAGTTTTGTTAATGTTGCCAGGAAATGCAAAGTAGATACTGAACAATATTATGCCTGCATAAGATTTAATTTCAGTCTTCTAAAGCAGTGGACTTTAAGGGAGAATTCACGTTGTTCGTGCCTCCTGTTCAGGGTGCAAACGAGGCGCAAACGACTTCTCATCCATGCATAGAGCTGCTACCTACTCCCGCGAAATTCCGCGGGAGTTAGTGGCTGCGCTAGCCGGTAGCATCTCGCTCCTGTCAGATCATCTCTCTCATCTGGAGATGCAGTAATCGTGACCATCTTTAAAAAAAGGGGACAAGTCTGACTGCAGCAACTACAGTGGAATCTCCCTGCTATCAGCCACTGGGAAAGTCGTCGCTAGAGTCCTCCTCAACCGTCTTCTTCCCGTGGTCGAGGAGCTCCTCCTGGAGTCACAGTGCGGATTTCGTCCCCTACGCGGCACAACGGCCATGATTTTTGCAGCACGACAGCTACAGGAAAAATGCAGGGAACAGGGCCAGCCTTTATACATGGCCTTCTTCGACCCTACAAAGGCCTTTGACACTGTCAACCGCGAGGGTCTATGGAGCGTCATCCTCCATTTCGGATGCCCCCAAAAGTTGGTCACCATCCTCCGCCTGCTCCACGACGACATGCAGGCCGTGATCCTTACCAACGGATCCATCACAGACCCAATCCACGTCCAGACCGGGGTCAAACAGGGCTGCGTCATCGCCCCAACCCTCTTCTCAATCTTCCTTGCCGCCATGCTCCACCTAACAGTCAACAAGCTCCCCGCTGGAGTGGAACTAAACTACAGAACCAGTGGGAACCTATTCAACCTGCACCATCTCCAGGCCAGATCCAAGACCACTCCAACCTCTGTCGTCGAGCTACAGCAAGCGGACGACACCTGCGCACATACAGAAGCTGCACTCCAGGACATAAGCGATGTATTTACTGAGGCGTACGAAAGCATGGGCCTTACGCTAAACATCCGTAAGACAAAGGTCCTCCACCAGCCTGTCCTCAGCACTGCCCCCCCAGTCATCAAGATTCACGGCGCGGCCCTGGACACCGTGGACCACTTCCCATATCTCGGGAGCCTCCTATCAACAAGAGCAGGCATCGACGACGAGACACAACACTGTCTCCAGTGTGCCAGTGCAGCCTTCGGCCGCCTGAGGAAAAGAGTGTTTGAAGACCAGGCCCTCAAAACTGCCACCAAGCTCATGGTCTACAGGGCTGTAGTAATACTTGCCCTCCTGTAACTCCAGTGTTATATATATTTTTTCAATGTCTCTCCTGCATATTTTATCATTGCTCACACCACATAAATCTTGTGTGCTGAAGCACCTGCCACGTAGTCTGTAAAGCTGTATGGCTCAGAGACATGGACCATGTAGAGTCAACACCTCAAGTTGCTGGAGAAATATCACCAACGATGTCTCCGCACGATCCTACAAATCCCCTGGGAGGACACGCGCACCAACATCAGCGTCCTCATTCCGGCTAACATCCCCAGCATTGAAGCATTGACCACACTCAATCAGCTCCGCTGGGCAGGCCACATAGTCTGCAGGCCAGACACGAGACTCCCAAAGCAAGTGCTCTACTCGGAGCTCCGTCATGGCAAACGAGCCAAAGGTGGGCGGCGTAAACGCTACAAGGAGACCCTCAAAGCCTCCCTGATAAAGTCCGACATCCCCACTGACACCTGGGAGTCCCTGGCCCAAGATCGCCCTAAGTGGAGGAAGTGCATCCGAGAGGGCGCTGAGCACCTCGAGTCTCAGCACCGAGAGCATGCAGAAATCAAGCACAGACAACGGAAAGAGCATGCGGCAAACCAGTTCCACCCACCCCTTCCCTCAACTACTATCTGTTCCACCTGTGACAGAGTCTGTGGCTCTCGTATTGGACTGTTCAGCCACCAAAGAACTAATTTCAGGACTGGAAGCAAGTCTTCCTCAATTCCAAGGGACTGCCTATGATGATGATGATGATGCTCCTGTCAGTAGCGCACGGGCCGCTGCACCGGCAATGACAATGTCATCACTGTGCACAGCGACCCATTTTTGCCCTGGAGTTAAAATTCGGTAGTGCCTCCATGAGGCGATGTCCACACCAGCTTCGCGAGTAGCGAACCGGGCTTCAGTCCACTCACGGGGCGAAATTAAAGGGGAGATGAGGCGCGCACTTTTTAAAAAATGGCCGACTTACCGGTCGCGACCTTTCATTTCGCGGGATCCATGCTGCGATGTTGCAGCTCAGCACTCCGCTTCTGTGCTGGGCTGCTACCACAGCATCCCCCCCAGTGGCTTACTGGTGGCCTCTTCTCCCCAGTGCAGAGTTCACAACATTCCCTCCCCTTTAATGGAAGGGGAGAGCCCTGTGCTCCTGCCAGCGCTATGCACCTCTCCAAGTTGCGCTGGAGGATTTCCACGATTATCGCCCCAGTGTCACCCCCGAGAGGAATGGAGCACGCGACAATGCGCTCCATTTCCTCTCGGGGGCAGTAACCCCAATTTACCTTTCGGGGGGGATTCTGCGCCTGGCGCAGGAAGTCCCACCTCACAGTAGGTACCGCCCCAATTTGCACCCCCTCCCCCGTCTTTAAAGTTTAAAATATGAAAGAAATTTATATACAAATATTGAGAAAGAAAAATCGAAACCAAGTAATTAAAATAATAAAAAGATCACAACTCTTAAGAAATAACTTGTTTTTATAATTGACTTTAAAATATTAAATATTTTTCTTTACTTTTGGGAACAGAAACCTGCCTCTTCCAAGGGTCTCTTGGCTACTTTCATATTTTCTAAGAAGCTGTCTTTCTCATAGGATCTTCCATACCTCTACTGCCTTTTATTCAAACAAACTGTGTCTCCTCTATCCTGAAAAACAGTTACCGGTACATCCTAGATTTCAAATATTGCAGCAATCAAATTTTAGAAAGAGCATAGAATCATAGAAATTTACGGCACTGGAGGCCATTCAACCCATTGTGTCTGCGCTGGTCTGAAAAAAGCTATCCAGCCGAATCCCACTCTCCAGCAGTCAGCCAAATGCAAATTGAACTAATTAGGAAGCCTGTATGTATCTCAAAACAGTATCTCAGACTTCCTCAAGCCTGTTACTGGGGAGAACACAACAACAAATTTTGCAGCATTGTATTGAGCTTGGCCAGATGTAGGACTCTGGCTTTAGCTATATGTGAAGTTCTGTAACAAATGGCTGAGTCTCAAAGAGAAGCTACCACAACAACACAAAATTAAAAACACAATTTTTGTCTCAGCTACCAAGACCCTTAAGTGCATGTGTTGGGAGGTAATACTAGGAAAGTTGCCTGTCATTACTTCACAACTGCTCCGAATGACACTGCTGAAATCAGGAATTCAAAATATGGAGAATAGCAAGGTGTAGTTTACATCCTAACCACTCCACAACACAGGGCGTCCTTTAATGAGTGGAGACACCAGACTGCCCTCTATATTAGAAAAAAATTATTCTTTAGAACCTGATTTGAATTATCTCATCGATCCATGGTAACCAAGTAACTGGTTACAAAAGTACCCCAAGAACTTAACAATTAGGAGCAGGAGTATGCCAGACAGCTCCTCAAGCCTCCTCTGCCATTCAATAAGATCATGGTTGAACCTCAATTTCACATTCCCACCTGATCTCCATATCCCTTGATTTCACTAGAGTCCAAAAATGTATCTATCTCAGCTTTGAGTATACTTCACAATTCAGCATTTACAGCCCTTTAGGAAAGAGAATTCCAAAGATTCACAACCCTCTGAGTGAAAAAATTCATCCTCATCTAATTTTTAAATGGCCGACCCTTTATCCTGAGATTATGCCCCTTAGTTCTAGACTCTTCAGCCAGGGGAAACAATCTCTCAGCATCTACCCTGTCAATTCCCCTCAGAATCTTATATGTTTAAATGCGTCATCTCTCAGACATGAGCGCTCCACTCCCCAACCACATGTTCCAGCCTCTCCTTTCATGTCAGAGTCCAGGCACATAAGAACATAGAACATAAGAACATAAGAAATAGGAGCATGATTAGGCCATTTGGCCCCTCAAGCCTGCTCTGCCATTCAATAAGATCATGGCTGATCTAATCTTGGCCTCAACTACACTTCCCTTCCTGCTCCCCATAACCCTTGACTCCCTTATCGTTCAAAAATCTGTCTATTTCCACCTTAAACATATTCAATGACCCAGCCTCCACAGTTCTCTGGGATAGAGAATTCCAAAGATTCATGACCCAGAGAAGAAATTCCTCCTCATTTCCATTTTAAATGGGCAACCCCGTATTCTGAAACTATGCCCCATAGTTCTTGATTCCCCCACAAGGGGAAACATCCTCTCTGCATCTACCTTGTCAAGCTCCCTCAGAATCTTATACATTTCAATGAGATACTTTTTTTGCCTCTGAACAATGCCACAATAACTAGCGTACAAAAACCAAGTTACATTCAATTTATACTGAGGCCATGAAAGATGAGGCTTTTTGGAAGTACAATGCAAAGGCACATAATGAGAATGTAATGGAAAGTATCATCAATTATCAGGGCTAAAGTGGATAATAAGATTAAGGCAAAACAGGTCCTGTCCACATTCAACCCTGAATAAGATTCAGTGAGTCCCCTGGCTTGCACTGATCACAAGATGATTCCTGGAGCTACAGTACTTTAAAATAAATCGCTCAGTTACATGTTCGGCAAAACTGTACAGAAAAGTGTTGAGACACAAAATATTTACATGAAGAAAGAAATAAACAAACAACATCAATCTGTAAATGCCATTCTTTACAAACAGAAGCAGCTATTTTTGGCTCCACAACACACTTACATCCCTGAGGGTTGTGTCTTTTTAATCAAAATACTTTGAGATGAATAACATTTGCTTGCTGAAATTATGCACTTTTAAATCCCTATTTTCTACTTACATATTTCTTTTAAAGGCACCTGCACCAATCTGGCCCAAAAAGATGTGTGCATACTTCCTTACCAGCCATTGATGATACTTCACGATAAGATGTGTGCATAAATGTATTCTTTTAACTTGACACCTCCCTAAATGGTCCTGATTAAGAATGGAAATGTGACTAACTGGAATAATATGAGCACACATGAACATATGTCACAAACCTTATATTGCAGTGTAACACTGCAAATTCTTCCAGTCTTGCCATGGTAACATTTTGCTATAATGGAACATTACTGTAGATTTGTTGAAGCTACAATGCCTGTGTGTGTATTTATAACGACCTAATGTCCTTATTCATCTGTTTCAGTTGTGTAGAAGGGGCATGTATGAACAGATAGTCTTTGTATAAAGAGGTGAAACATAGAATGATATCCCTGTGTGACAACCAGATGGCTTTGTGGTCCTAGTTAGATATAAATGTAGGTAGAGTAAGCAATGACTGTTAGAACAGAACAGACTCGAGAAGATAGCATGTTGAAACCATTGTACATCTGTTCCTTGAATTGAGGTACCATTTTTGTTTTTCGCAGTGCTGATAAATAGTTATTAAACTAAGTTGTTGTTATGAGCTTATTAATCTGGTGTCCAAAACCACAAGATTCCGTCTTTAGAGGGTCAAAAACAGTCCTAGTGCTTTGGTGTGTCAGTGAGCTGTACCATCATTCTTGATGCAAGTAAATGGATGCAACTTTTTGTTCTACCTTTTGTACACTCACCATCATCCAATCTAAGACTGGGAAAGTAAGACAGTCTGCATTGCTTTGATCAGCTGGCCGGAGGAACCAAATGCCTCCTCCCTCCTTTTAAAAGTTGTCAATCTTTCAGTACTTAATGGATTAAGCTCATTTATAGACTGCAGTGACTGCAGTGACTGCAGTGACAGTACCGCACTGTATGAATAAATGACAGCCAGCACGTTTGGCCAAATGCCCCAAATTTAACATGCTGCCTGAAATCTACAACTGCCAGGTTGCAAATGAGGACCAAACATCAATAACTGCAGGAACATATCACATGGCATTTGGTTCCTCGCCCACACTACACACAATAAATCTATCAGACACAAGAAAAAGTTTGTACACAAGAAACTCATTACATCAAAACAATTCCAATTATGAAATGGGATATTCATCAGACTTTAAAAAAAACATATTCTTGTGTAACTTACTCAATAGTTTGTCAACTACATACTACTTCCTAGAAGAAGGATCTACATTTACCTAGTCCGTCATTTTTTCCCTAGTTTGGAGGTTGTATTATTTCCAAAAACATTTGGTTGTTCAAACTGAAGTTACCTGATCGGTGTAATGCCACAAAGAGAGCAGTTTAAAAGTAAGTCACCAGCCGGCCCTTTCAGTCAGGAAATGATGATTGGACAAATGGACAAAATTGAGAGAGCAGAAAATAAACTTTAAATGCAACCTAACCTCTTTCCAATGATCTGGTGAATTGACTATTGATCATCTTAATTATTGCTGAGATTGTCAGTAAATGTATTGCTATAAAAAGAAATTGAAGTAACTGGGATGAGATTAAGTTTTTTTTTAATTTGAGTGTGCCAGTGTGTATACATTTTTCTCAGGATGAATCCACTGAAAACTTAAAAGATTAGGAAAACATACAACAAAGAATAATTTTACTTCAGAAAACTTATTTGAATTATAGAATAAAATTGTTTTTGACTTTTTGTCAAAACTCCTTTGTAGTGAACAGTATTAAAATAACCCATAACTCCTCACTGTTTACTATTAGTGTTTGCAGACAGAGCGGGATCAAAAGTCTGCAGACTTTGCTGTAGGTGAAAAGTACACAATCCGCCTGTGAACTTTGTGCGAACTCGGAAATTACTGAGGAAACGGGCAACACGCTTTTAGAATTCTATTAAACGGTTTTATATTATTTCCTCAAGATTACCAAGATTAGCATCGAGATTTCAACGGGATAGAAATGACAGTCAATCAAAAGTGATGGCCTTGCAAAAAAAGATCAAATCCAGATTGTTTCACTGGTGTGAAGTTTACAGATAGCCATATATATAAGGGAGTGAAATGTCTGGAAGAAAGGGAAACAGTGCATTCTGCAATTTGAATCAATGGCTGAGTATATGGCAGAGCAATTGCACTCCAATCAGTTCCTGTGCCAAGGCACTGTTATAATCCAAGTGTTTCTCTGTTTAAAAAAGGGGGCAGACAAAAGGCAGATAACTATAGGCCGGTTAGTTTAACATCTGTAGTGGGGAAAATGCTTGAAGCTATCATTAAGGAAGAAATAGCGGGACATCTAGATAGGAATAGTGCAATCAAGCAGATGCAACATGGATTCATGAAGGGGAAATCATGTTTAACTAATTTACTGTAATTCTTTGAGGATATAACGAGCATGGTGGATAGAGGTGTACCGATGGATGTGGTGTATTTAGATTTCCAAAAGGCATTCGATAAGGTGCCACACAAAAGGTTACTGCAGAAGATAAAGGTATGTGGAGTCAGAGGAAATGTATTAGCATGGATCGAGAATTGGCTGGCTAACAGAAAGCAGAGAGTCAGGATAAATGGGTCCTTTTCGGGTTGGAAATTGGTGGTTAATGGTGTGCCACAGGGATCGGTGCTGGGACCACAACTGTTTACAATAAACAAAGATGACCTGGAAGAGGGGACAGAGTGTAGTGTAACAAAATTTGCAGATGACACAAAGATTAGTGGGAAAGCAGGTTGTGTAGAAGACACAGAGAGGTTGCAAAGAGATTTAGATAGGTTAAGCGAATGGACTAAGGTTTGGCAGATGGAATACAATGTCTGAAAATGTGAGGTCATCCACCTTGGGGGGGGGAAAAAAAACAGTAAAAGGGAATATTATTTGAATGGGGAGAAATTACAACATGCTGCGGTGCAGAGGGACCTGGGGGTCCTTGTGCATGAATCCCAAAAAGTTAGTTTGCAGGTGCAGCAGGTAATCAGGAAGACGAATGGAATGTTGGCCTTCATTGCGAGAGGGATGGAGAACAAAAGCAGGGAGGTCCTGCTGCAACTGTACAGGGTATTGGTGAGGCCGCACCTGGAGTACTGCGTGCAGTTTTGGTCACCTTACTTAAGGAAGGATATACTAGCCTTGGAGGGGGTACAGAGACGATTCACTAGGCTGATTCCGGAGATAAGGGGGTTACCTTATGATGATAGATTGAGTAGACTGGGTCTTTACTCCTTGGAGTTCAGAAGGATGAGGGGTGATCTTACAGAAACATTTAAAATAATGAAAGGGATAGACAAGATAGAGGCAAAAAGGTTGTTTCCACTAGTCGGGGAGATAGAACTAGGGGGCACAGCCTCAAAATACGGGGGAGCCAATTTAAAACCGAGTTGAGAAGGAATTTCTTCTCCCAGAGGGTTGTGAATCTGTGGAATTCTCTGCCCAAGGAAGCAGTTGAGGCTAGCTCATTGAATGTATTCAAATCACAGATAGATAGTTTTTTAACCAATAAGGGAATTAAGGGTTATGGGGAGAGGATGGGTAAGTGGAGCTGAGTCCACGGCCAGGTCAACCATGATCTTGTTGAATGGCGGAGCAGGTTCGAGGGGCTAGATGGCCTACTCCTGTTCCTAATTCTTATGTTCTTATGTTTCATCAGGTTTCAGTCCAGACAGCTCAGGGAGGCAGAACATTCAACTGAGCAGTTCGGAATATTGCGATGCTTCATTCAACCTGTTACAAATGCACCTCATGTTGAGTTATTATGGCCCAATGTTGACAGAAACCATGGGGTAGCCTGTTGAATTGACCATCTGGTTGAAAGAGGATGCACAAAGGATACTTTATTTTTGTTGGGAAAAGCGAAGGAAAAATAAATGCGTGCAAAAAATGTCAAGGAGGCTCCACATCACTTAGCCATTGCCATTACCACACACCCAATGTGGAGCGAAATGGAAGAACCTTGCCCGTGGATGAGCTGTGACCCATTTACTCAGTCCGGGATCTGCCGCATTACACTTTCTCAGTGTGTGCGGTTAGAAATGACAAAACAGTGAAACACGACGATTTAACTTTGCAATGAAATTCTTTTTCTCTTACTTCTCAATGTTGCTTGCCAACGCAGGTCCCTTGTACAGTAAATGACGTGGGAGTTAATTAGACTGTCAGTGATTTCCTTCGGCGGATGTTAAGGCGGTGGCTTCAGCAGATCTAGGACAAAAACTCGGCAGTGTCAAAAAACGTTAGGCTGAACTGTCGACATTATACACAGATAGAACTCGCACATTGGTTGGGTTGCAAAGCTGGGCTGGTGATTCGCCTTGTCATTAAAGCACTGCATCGGAGTTTATAGACCAAGGGGACGATATACTACATACTGTATAACCTAACCAAGCACATTAAAGACAAATGTATCAAAACAAGAGCTAGCAATCATTCATAGTCAGAATCAACTCAGCAATGATCACTGTATGCTCCGACCAGCGTGCAGCAATTTAGGAAAACACATTTGTCAAGGCATTCAGAACCTTTACAAAGATCCACTTGTCATGTCCAGCGAGACTGCCTTTGCAGGCAAAGTGCTGGAGTCTGTGTTAAATGACACCCGTGCTTGTTCACTGTTGCCGCTACCACGTTGGTTTAATTAAAGATCTGGCACTTGTTTTAGGACGATCAAACAACTTCTGTATGCTGATGAGATTCGTCCCAGTGCTGTTCCTCCTGCCACCGGCAGCCCTGCCATTTCTCATTTGTCTTGTGGGGGATTTGTAATCGTCCAATCAATCATGTTCCTGACCTTCAGTCACTTCAACGTGATCAAAACCTACTCTAAAAATTGCATGATCCGGTAGAGATCATTTTTCTTTAGCAAGCAAACCTCAGTGACAAGCAAGATCCGATTTTGGAAGATAAAGATTTCTGCTGTCATTCTTTCTACTGCTCTCCTGAAAATACTACATCATTATACAGTACTCATCATGTTAACTATACCTGGCTGCACTCAGAATGTGATAGCGCTGCAATACAGTTACATACTTTCATAACTCCTTCAGTGACTTCAACTTTCTTTATATACTGTCCAATACCACTGATGAAACCCATATCTATCATACTTTTTCCAATGTGACGATATCGCTACAGTACCATTATATGGGGCTTATTCAGCATGTTCCCCGCAGAAAAGAATCCAAGTCATCAATCACATGACAATATCATTCGAGTAACAATGTCGCGATGTGAATGATCAAGTTAGCATTAAAGGCAGTAAGAAAACACTAAATTCTTTCATCAAAAGAAAATTGCAAAGCTACAAAAGGTAACATTCAGATGGAAATTAAAATAACTCTCCCCTCTAAAAAAATTCTAAGCATTATTTTAAAATTCTCATCTTTGTTTTCAAATCCTTCCATGGCCTCGCCCCTCCCCATCTCTGCAATTTCCTCCAGCCCCAAAACCCTCCAAGATATCTGCGCTCCTCTAATTCTGGCCTCTTGAGCATCCCTGATTATAATTGTTTCACCATTGCAGCTGCTGAGGCCTGAAGCTCTGGAATTCCCTCCCTAAATCTCTTTGCTCTCTTTCCTCCGTTAAGATGCTCCTTAAAACCCATCTCTTTGACCAAGTTTTTGATTTGTCCTAATATCTCCTTATGTGGCTCGGTGTCAAATTTTGTTTTAGAATGCTCAAGTGAAGCACTATATAAATACAAGCTGCTGTTGTTACATGGGGAGGCAGTAAAGGGGAGTAATTCAAAACTTGAGGGTTGCTTTCATTCACCAACTGCTCTGTTCATTCGTGCAGCCAGAATGCCTCCAGAGCATTTCTCCCAGGTTCTCCTGTTGCCTACATAAATGCTTCTTGCCTGTTAAATTAAAGTTGAAGAGCAAAGACCCTATTTTCGAACTATCGGGCACAAGGCGCTGCAGAGAACTTTGGTTGAGCAGACTGAAATGAATTTTGAGATTTCACTGGTTCTTAACTTACTACTGAGAATGTTGAGCAACCCAATTATTGAAAACACTTGGTGGTTTAGTACTTAATGGCCCAGATTTTGCGATCAGCGGCGAAGGGACAGCGTTCGCAGCTGACCTCAAAAAAAGCTGCCCGCAAAGATGTACCGGGCTCAAGCGTAGATTTCCGATATCAGTTTCAAATTGGCATCTTCTACAGGGGACCTGTGGCATCCAGCAACATGGATGGCAGCAGGCAGGCTGATTAGCCAATCAGATTTTTAAATTCTCACAGACAGCAAAGCAGTGAATATAAATCACATTTAAATCATTGTACAGAAAGCAAAATAAAGATTGGGACAAACACATGGGGTTAAGGGAGAAATGTAAATATCAGAACAAAAGTTTAAAAAATTATTAAAAATCTGCATATTTTAAATATTCTTCTGAGGAAATGAGACTCCACATTTGTAAAATTATTTCTTCAGGGCTCGACAGGTTGTTCAGCAGTAATTATGACTTAGTATGCTGTTAATAACTCAGTCACTCCTGATTGAACAAGGCTGAACATTTTCATTGGTTTTTACAGCAATAATAGTGTGTAAATAGTTGAAGTTTATGACAAATCAGTAACTTCTAATGAGACCATCTGCGAAGATTGCAGCAGCGTGCCCTGTAGAGGAGCAGGGTATCACTGACAGCAACTTTCGGATTTCCGCATTGAACTGCGTGTGTGCGGATGGCAGAAGTTGCTGCCAGTTTTACACAGTAATAATGCCGACGCTGACAGCCTTACCGCTATTACTACCATAAATTCTGGGCCAATAATGCAGGAACTTAAGTCCATGACCTTTAAAGGTAACTGTGATGATGGCAGAGCAGGAAATGACAACCTTAAAAAAAAATCAAATAGCTGAAATTTACTGTGCAAAAAGATCTGGTAGAAGATGATGTAATTGCCAGGATGTTCTCTAGATTTGATGGTAGATGAGGCCATTGCCAGGAGGATCTTCAGATCTGGTAGTAAATGAGCTCATTGCCAGGAAGGTATCCATATCTGGGTGGTAGGCAAGGTCATTGCCAGAAGGATCTCTAGATCTGGTGGTAGGCACGGTCATTGCTAGGAGGGTCTCCAGATCCTGTGGTAGGTGAGGTCATTGCCAGGAGGGTCTCCAGATCTGGTAGTACGTGAGGCCATTACTGGAGTCTGTCTAGATCTGGAAATAGCGTTGGTCACCCAACCCAACTCAATAAGCTAAATGGAGGACTGAAAAGAGGTTGTTTAGTAGACAAACCCATTCTCAAATCAATGGATGAAAATGGAACGAGGTGTGGAAATGTTTCAACAAGACAGCATCACGAATAACTGGAGGAAGAACCATGCAGTTTCAAAAAGCTGACACCTAGGAAAAGCTGCTCTGCCGAGAGAGTCTTAAAAGTGCTGATGAAGCACAGATGGGAAGCATGACTCGAAGTCCAGGAAGTTTCATCAAAATGTATGCTGTCTCTGAATCTGACATAAACATAATGGTTGGAGATCAATCATCACAGCCTCAGGACATCGCTGCAGGAGTTAAACAGGGCAGTGTCCTAGGCCCAACCATCTTCAGCTGCTTCATCAATGACCTTCCCTCCATCATAAGGTCAGGTGTGGGGATGTTCATTGATGACTGTACAGTGTTCCGTACCATTTGCAACTCCTTAGATAATGGAACAGTCCATGCCTGCATACAGCAAGATCTGGGTAACATTCAGGCTTGGGCTGATAAGTGGCAAGTAAGATCCGTGCCACACAAGTGCCAGATAATGATCAACTCCAACCAGCGAGAGAATAGCCACCGCCCCTTGACATTCAACGGCATTACCATTGCCGAATTCCCCACCATCAACATCCTGGGGGTCACCATTGACCGGAAAATTAACTGAACTAGCCACATAAATACTGTGGCAATAGGAGCTGGTCAGAGGTTGGGCATTCTGTGGCGAGTGGCTCACCTCCTGACTCCCCAAAGCCTTTCCACCATCTACAAGGCACAAGTGAGGAGTGTGATGGAATATTCTCCACTTGCCTGAATGAGTGCAGCTCCAACAACACCCAAGAAGCTTGACACCATCCAGGACAAAGCAGCCCACTTGATTGTTTAAGGTGGTGGATGAGGTGCCAGTCACTTCCTCCATCACCAACGTACCGTGGCTGCAGTGTGTACCTTCTACAAAATGCACTGCAGCAACTCACCAAGGCTTCTTCGGCAGCACCTCTCAAGCCCGTGACCTCTATCACCTAGAAGGACAAGAGCAGCAAGCACATGGGAACACCATGTTCCCCTCCAAGTCACACACCATCCTGACTTGGAAGTATATTGCCGTTCCTTCATCATTGCTGGGTCAAAATTCTGGAACTCACTCCCTAACAGCACTGTGGGAGTACCTTCACCATACAGACTGCAGCAGTTCAAGAAGGTGGCTCACCACCATCTTCTCAAGGGCAATTAGGGATGGGCAATAAATGCTGGCCTTGCCAGCGACGCCCACATCCCATGAACGAATGAAACATTTTTTTTTTAAATAATGTATAATGTTGGAAACTAATATAAATAAATGTTCATTATGTGGTACAGTAATCTTATGCTCTTAAACATTACTTTATATGCTAAGGGGTTCATGAGGGTCCTGCCAGTCACTCCTAGGATATAGCTTCCCTTCACAGATAAAGCTGGCCCATTTACAATTCAAGAGTGAATCTCACATTACACAGCATGTCAAATACCACATTCGTACAAAGGCAGAGGCATATGCACCCACACATCACTGGCACAGTAAATATAGCAGGAAAATGAACTGGGTGATCAGCGTTAGGTCACGTGTAGATTTGATGTGTACATGGAGGACAAGATGAGATAGGGATCACTTCATATACCTTCTGGGCAGAGGTGCGAGACCAGTGCTTAGGACATTGAGCAGTTACTTTCACTAATATACAAAAGACAGATAATTCCAGGTAATTTATTGACGGTTTGGCCACAAATTGGAATAAAGCCTACATGACACTACTACTTGTGAAAGTTATTCATATCACGATTTACTGCATTAGACCTTTTCTTGTAATTTTCTTGATTTCTCTCCTGAAGGTGTTGAACTTTGCTGCAGTACAATTCCACTACCATTGACAGCCCTCTGATGCCTCACCCAAGTGGCTATCTTCATGTATAAGCCTAGCCACGGTTAGCAGGGTATTTGGCTGTGGGGCGTATCACAACCAAATCCAACCCTGTTCTTCTCTATGGTTCATAGATACACATTCTAATAGGAGTCATTGGATATCAATCAGCAATGGTAACTCTGATTGATTTTCCAAATCATAGCCCAGGAAACAGAGCCCAAAAGCATCACCCAACCCTGACCTGGCTGAGATCAGTTAACTCAGCATACACCAGGTAGTGTACCTAGGAATGTCTAATTTGTATAATTTACTTAGTTATGCATATACCATGGAGGACATCTGGGGAACTGACTGTCACATTGACAAACCTAAAGGCGGATAAGTGAGTCGGTAACAGAAAGTATCAACTTGCTTTAGAATACATTAGTTTGAAAGTTGGCCTACACCTCGGCAGTTAGGGTAAAGTTGTGTCTTTATTATTTTTCATATGAGGGGCATAGATAAATATACATGCTACACCTCGGTGACATCATCCAATAACAAATCAAATTCCATTTGTACGCTGACGGCACCCAGCTCTACATCACCATCATCTCTCTTGATGTCTCCACTGCAGATAAGGTCATGCTGCTTATCCGAATTGAAGCACTGACCACACTTGATCAGCTCTGCTAGGCAGGCCACATAGTTCGCATGCCAAACACGAGACTCCCAAAGCAAGCACTTTACTCGGAACTTCTTCACAGCAAACGAGCCAAAGGTGGGCAGCGGAAATGTTACAAGGACACCCTCAAAGCCTCCCTGATAAAGTGCAACATCCCACTGACACCTGGGAGTCCCTGGCCAAAGACCACCCTAAGTGGAGGAAGTGTATCCGGGAGGGCGCTGAGCACCTCATGCATGCAGAAATCAAGCGCAGGCAGCAGAAAGAGCGTGCGGCAAACCAGTCCCACCCACCCCTTCCCTCAACGACTATCTGTCCCACCTAGGACAGAGATTGGTTCCTGTACTGGACTGTTCAGCCACCTAAGAACTCATTTTAAGAGTGGAAGCAAGTCTTCCTCGATTCCGAGGAACTGCCTATGATGATGATGATGATGATGATTATCCGACATCCATTATTGGATGAGCAGAAATTTCTTCCAAAGACCGAATCCATTGTCTTCAGCCCCCTCCCCCTCCCTAGCCAGTGATTCCATCCCCCTCCCTGGCTACTAAGGCTGAACGAGACTGTTCGCAACCACAGCATCCTATTTGACTGAGCTTCCAATATCCTCGCTATCACAAATACTGCCTGCTTCCAGCTCCATAATATCGCCCATCTCCATCCCTGCCTCAGCCCATCTGCTGCTGAATCCTTCATCCATACTTTTGTTACCTGTCGACTTGACTATTCCAATGCTCTCCTGGCCAATGTCCAATCTTTCTCCCTACATAAACTTGTGCTCATCCAAAACTCTGCAAGTTTGTTGTTGCTGTTGTCATTATCAGTATTCTGTTCATTCATGCATTTCATTTTAACATATACCAATTTGTTAGTTTGCAGTCATGCCTCATCTTGATAGAGTGCTTTTCGTCTGCCTTCTGTAAAGCGAAGATAAAACATGCAGCACATGCAATATTATGGTAACTGGTAAATGCAACAAGAGTTCAATGTTACACTCCCTAGATCACACTACTGTTTAACTGCATATGGAGCAGTATAAGATTCACTCTGTATGTAGGAGACATAGGTCCACTTACAGGAGTGACTGGTATTGCTGAACCCAAAAGAATATCTAATGCAAACCTAAAAATTGTGACACCGTTGCTTTAAATTGGACTTGCAAACAATTTTCTGTTTGCATCACTAGTGTGCTCCCTAGATCCATCTGAATCTGTAGCTGTAATCATGTTAATGAGATGCTCTAGGAAAGTTGGGTATTTACAGCCCACTTCCATTTCAGTCTGTCTAAAACCTGTCGATTGCCATTCTAGCGTAAATAACACCAGAATTGGTAATTGTAGACCACAGTGTCAAAACCAAAATTAGACCCCAACCATTCAAATATGGCCAGAAGAGGAAAAGCCAGGTCACAAAGTTCAATGTGGTTATCACATTACCACACCATAGCTACTCCCATCATTGCACAACAGCAGGCCGGGGCCATTAGAGGGAGCAGCTTGCGGCGGCCCGACCCACAAATCGGTGCGGTCCCGGCCTGCAAGACCATCAGCAGGCTGAGGCCATTAGAGGGAGCAGCGCGTGCTGCTGCAGGAGAGCAATGGCTGACTGCAGTGCAGGCAGGTACAGCAGGAGTGGCGAGGTCAGGGCGAAGGAGCAGCAAGAATTTGTAGAGGGATGTGATCGGGGCCCAGGAGAGCCAAGAGTTCAGGGCCCAGAAGTGGCGAGGGCCCTTGGGCAGCACGGGCCAGCCGACACTGCAATCTGTGTGCGCACTAGGTCCATGCAGCAGAGCTGGTCTCCAGTCGTGTTGGTTGATCCTTGCCATTGGACCAAGACCGAGCTCTGTTAAGCCCGTGTGGTGGCTGGTGTACAACGGCCACCACATGTTAAAAAAAATTCCACCCTTCAAGATGTAGTTCGGGATCCGGAATATTAGGTCCTTCATTGAAACACCTGTGAATTCATCCCTTTTCGGCGTGGAAGCAAGTCATCCTCGTTTCCAGGGATTGCCTGTGATGATGACACCATAGCATTGATACAAGTAAACATCAACAATAATTAAGTTATGAAGGGTGCAAATACCTCAAGCTTTTATCCTCTTCCCTCCCTCATTCTCTATAGCTAGGTACAATATCTAGTGGCCCATCCAAGAAAAGATAAAACTAATCAAGAGGGATAGCTGAAATAAATGTCATGATTTCAAGTGTCAGTCAAAACTGAGGCTCCAACTCAGGTCCCCAGCATGGAATCCCAGGGTCTACATAGCTTTTTAAAAATTTATCTGAAATGACCAGAATTATATGTTTTTATTTTAGTATATTTTATATTGCTTATGGGTTAACAAGTCTTGCTAATGCATCTAGAAACTCTGTATGCTACTCCTCATCATTTGGGTTTTGTATGGAAGGAATACATTTAAAGAGATTCCGTTTTCAAAATCACTTGGGAATCTTAAACATCTTTTTCCCCCATGCAGACAGCACTTAACATTTACTATCACGTGGAACACACAAGGTTAGATTTTATGAAGATTTCAAAAGGGACAAAATGCCTCTGTGATGATAAGTAGATTAGAAAAAAATATGAATAATTAACACAAAAAAATTATTGACATCTAAAACCCTGATAATTTAAAGCTGTGTATTTTTTTTGCAGGAACAATTTGAATCCTCCACAGAAGGGAAAAGTAATTGAGTAGTCAGGGCACATTCCACAGCAGCAGACAGAAGCCAGTTTGCTCACAAGCCATCTGCAGTGTGCAACTGTTTGTGACCAGTCGAGAGGTTCACAATATACTCTGCATGTCAGAGCTTTATTCAAAGCAACACAAAAATTGATATTTTAAAAGAAAAAAGGAACATTAAAGGAAGTAACATGGGCAAAGTAAAACTATGATCCCAATGATTTCTCACAAATATTGTGAAGCAAATATTTTTGTCTATTTCAATTCTGAAGTGTGAATTTATCAAGACAAATCAACTATAAGTCGACAATTGCTTATACCTTTTAAACAAGGACAGCTTCTGAAAAGCATATAACTGTGTTATTTGTTCTTGGTGTCTTTTATATAAACTGGTTTTCCAGTGTTTATTGTTTAACTGTTCTGTATTTTATCCATTGCAACATTTCTTAATTAATATGATTAACTGGAGACATGACACGGCTTCACCACCAACTACACGAGAGAGAAATAACGAAGGACATTTAGAATTATAAATGTGTAACCCAGATCCCCTCTACTTTTCTAGGCAATACTCAACACTTCTTAACGGCAGTAGTGTACCAAAGAATGAAACATAAAATATGTATTGTATGGCACCATTTTAGCCAGATATTTAAATCAAAGTGGCATGTTTCAGTATCAAAAATTTTAACAGCATCCATTTGACACTATTCACAGAAATGCCAATTCAGATTGTGAACTCACCTTGTGGGGAACTGCAGGAACAAGTCAATGCCCAGAGCATACTAACACACTACTTCACTAAGGCGCCATACTTGAAACAACAAAAGTGCTGAACAGATACCTGCGGAGTACCATTTTTATTTATTATTTATTTGTAATGTCATCTTCACTTATCTAGAATAAATATGGTTTTGAATTTGATCAGACCATGGAGTACAATTTGAAGGAACATTTTTAAGAACTGTTAACAAGCTATTTGCCCATCCATCATCTTAACGGGGGAATGGCATGTGGCAAGGACACATCCATTATGATGTTCTTCCATGAACACCATCCAGTGAGGGATGGAATGTATGGTGCATTGTTGGAGAGGATGTCCTTCAGATGATATGTTAAACCAAAGCCCTGCCTGCCCATTCCTGTGGTTCAGAATAGGCAGGTGGGGCCTTGGTATAATACTTCATGTTAAAGATACCATAACACTATTACAGGAAGCTCTGTTCAAATGCCCTTGCCAATTTTCCTCCCTCAACCTACAATGTGACAGAATTCTCATTGCTAATTATAGTCCATGACCCCTTTCAGAAGTGCACTGGGGGGTAAACATCAGGTGAGGACAGGATCAGGCATCATTTCCCTTCCCCCACCTGCCAATCAATTAAGCAGCCTGCTGACAGTTGCTGCCATGGCTCACACATGAATAATGGCCACTTAATTGAGGTATCGGACGGTGGTTGGAATCTGTGGACCTCTATCCCAGCAACGCCTCAGAAGGAGGAGAGAAAATTGTTAGAGAAAAATAAAAAAAATCTTTTGATTGTAATATTATGTCACTTTCAAAATTAGCTGCTGCCATTTAGTTTGACTCTTAACTTCCTCTGTGATACACATAATGCTTTGCTTTGCTTTTCACAATCCAGTGTAAACTGTGGAAATCATTATACCAGATGCAAGAGGATCTCTACACTGTGACATATCTAAGTAAGGTGCCTCATGTCGAATCTTTTTTGACTGTTCAAAGATCAGCAATAACATACATACCAACTGTCTGTTTCATGTAGAGTCACTGTTTTGGAGTCAGTGTCTGCTTATCCTTGTTTGCAGTGCCTCACCAAGCACCATCCTTCTGGCTTCTACCTGATCCTGGTAGGAGATGGAACTCTGCTGCACACTTTGGGTGGAAAATCTCATTACAGGTTTGTGACATGAGGAATTCTCACTCGCAGCATGCAGCAGAATTCCATTTCATGAGCAGCAGGTAGGAGCTAGACGCGACAGGGAAGGTGAAGGGAAAGTGCTAGCAATTCCCCCTTTGAATCAGAAGGTCATGGGTTCAAGCCCCACTCCAGGACTTGAGCATATAATGCAGGTTGACACTTCATACCGAGGGAGTGCTGCACTGCCTGAGGTGCCGTATTTTCAATGAGACATTGAATCCATCAAATCTCTCAGGTGGATGAAAAAGATCCCATGGCACTGTTTGAGAAAGAGCACTGGAGTTCTACCGGTGACCTGGCCAACATATACCGCTCAACCAACATCACTAAAAACAGATTATCGGGTTATTTCTCCTGATGCTGTTGATGGGATCTTGCTGTGCACAAATTGACTGCTGTGTTTCCCTACACTACAACAGTAACTACACTTCAAAAATACTTATTTGACTGTGAAATGCTTTATGGTGTCCTGAGGTCATGAAAGGCACTATACAGATGCAAGTTATTTTTTTCTTTCTAAAAGGGTGTCACCTTGAATGGGGTTGGGGGAGCGGGGGGCAGTGGGGTTGGGGGTGGTGAGGGCAATGAAACGATGCTAGCATGAACTAAGAGTGCAGGAGAATGCGAGCATGAACTGGAGTGGAGAAGAGGTGAAGAGTGCCAGCACAACTTAATGGGTTTCAAATGAGGGGGAAGGAGTGAAGATTATCAGCATGAACTGGGGTAGAAAGAATGCGTTTCTTACACTAGGAGGAAGGACCAAAGCCTGTCAGCTTGAACTGGGAGAGGTAGGGGACTGCCGATGTGAACTGAGTGGGGGGGGGAGGAAAAGAGGACTGTGTCAATATAATGAGGAGATAGAGGCAGTCGAGTGCCAGTTTGAGTTGAGTGGGAGAAGAGTGCCCGGATGAACTGGGAGGAGCAAGGGCGCAGAGCAACAACAACTTGCAATTATATAGCAAGTAATTAATGTAGCAAAATGTCCCAAAGCATTTGACAGCATGAACAGGCGGGGGAAGAGGGGGAGAAGAGAAACTGCTTCAATTCAAGGAGATGAATGCTTGCATGCACTTGGGAAGGGGGGGTGGGGGGAGGTGGAGATATATGCCAGTTCATGGGGGAGGGAAGGGTGCCTGCATGGACTAGGGAAAAGACAGATGAGAATCTTTATATCATTGTGCCGATCATAAAAGTTATCTTAAAACAATTTAATAAATCAGATTTAGCAACAGAGAACACTACTGCATATCCACAATAGCAGAGAGTTTCCTCACAAGAAATGAGGGCAATTCTCTGTGATTTCTGACACAACCTCCAGCTTTACAAGGGGTGGGAATGTTGGGTACATCTGCACCTTAAATTATGATAAAGCAGTGCTGCACTGCAACTTCAGTTTAATCACACGCTGTAATTGGAAAACTAGAAATGCAATTTAACTGACAATTTGAAGGGTGTTGAATGTAGCCCAATTTGCAGTGCTCCTTTAAATTCCAAATACTGATGCTGTTCTGAATGCAATTAGAAACAGCGACACTTGCTTATGGGAAAAAAAAGAGGTAATTTGAGAATAGCAGTAGGCTGTATCTCTGTTGGCATGGAGAGGACTTCATTAGCGATTAGTTACCATGCAATACTTCAAGCTGAAAACAACCAGAGACTCACAATGGAACAATGAGAAATCTGAAAACTAAAACTTCGCTGATTTATTTTTGCCAGGTAGCTTCCTCACTGATATTTTAAAAGGATTATCACTGGAATGTGAGAGATGTTTTGTTATGCATTTGTACTCCTGACCAAAAACGTTAGCAATATTTTCAAGGTTTATTTTTTGCCGTTAAGGTTGGGTGGTGCAGCATATCAGTGTGCTGCTTGGAGTTTAGGAAATTTGGGGAACCAGAGGAAATTTGTACATCAGAATTTACCGTTAAACTCTTGCCTTCATCTTAAATACAGCATGTCTGCATTTCAGTATCCCAACTCTTACTAATTCCAATCCCGCACTTGGCAAAGAAATTGGACTCAGGCTCAAGCCCTCTTATTTGTTGTTGGTTGCAGTCGAACACAGCAGTAACTAAGTGGCATGTCATAAATGGTTGCGTATCTATTTTCACTGTGCTTGAATTCAGGGGGTGTCATCCAGAACAATAAGAGTGCACAAAAATAGAGGTAATCTAAAGTTATATTAGACAAGATAGACTGTTCCAAATTTGGGTCTGTCATAGATACTTTTGCAGGTTCAATGATAAACAGTCTGAGTGTCTTACTTTTATGGGTGTTGACTCACACTACACTATACAGTATCTACTTGTACGTGGGGAGTGTAATAATGAAACCAACTCGCAAACTGAACTGGATATTCATGCCTTTTGCATTTGTATTTAATCATTCTCTCCGAAGGTGGACCGAGTTACCACGAGTTGAGGAAGGGCTTTTTTTAATTCATTAAGCTGCTTTATTCCACAGTAAGGTGGATGTACAGAGCAACTGATATATTCAGATTCACTTAGTTCAATTAATAAAACTTATCTTTATGCAATGATGTGAAAATAATGAATGTAAAATGCTACCCCACTTTTGTGGGTCATCTTTCTTAATTTAAAATACAATAACTACATCTGCATTCTGCCCTGCAGTACAGAAGCTCTTCTCCTTGCAGTCGCTTGTCTTTTACAGCTTTTTACTACCTGACTGCCTGTGCAGTGTCCCGGTTCCAAAAACTAGACTACCTTTTTGGTCACCATCTCTCTATTTTTAACCCCCACTTCACAGCCAGACAATATCACAGGGATTTTGGACATAATGGGTGAGAGATGTTTTCCGAATTACACAGACAAGCAAACAAATTGTTATTGTTTAAGGGTCTAGAAGAAACACCTTCCGATTAGTGCTTTAATCACCCTTCATCTATCTGCCTTTTAAAAAGAATACATATTGGGCAGGATTTTGCACTCAGCGACACTCGACGTTCATCTCGCTGACAACTGCCCACAGACTTTTCGCCTGCTTGTCAACCGAAATTTCCACTAATCCGGCATCTTTTCCAGCGTGGCGTTCTTGATAGGGAATCTGTGGCGTCTGTGAACAGGGAAAGCAACAGCGATGCTCTTCAAAAAATCAGATTAAAGAATCCTCACGGAGATATGCCGAGTTCAAACCAGGAAGTATAAAGCAGTAAATATGAATTAGATTTTCGATTAGTACAGAAAGCAAAATTAAGATTGTGGAAATTTCGGTGAGTGCAAAATCCTGCCCAATATGTATTCTTTTTAAAAGGCAGATAGATGAAGGGTGATTAAAGCACTAATCGGAAGGTGTTTCTTCTAGACCCTTAAACAATAACAATTTGTTTGCTTGTCTGTGTAATTCGGAAAACATCTCTCACCCATTATGTCCAAAATCCCTGTGATATTGTCTGGCTGTGAAGTGGGGGTTAAAAATAGAGGGATGGTGACCAAAAAGGTAGTCTAGTTTTTGGAACGGGGACACTGCACAGGCAGTCAGGTAGTAAAAGGCTGTAAAAGACAAGCGACTGCAAGGAGAAGAGCTTCTGTACTGCAGGGCAGAATGCAGATGGGACTAAAGGAGGGGTAAAGAAGACTGAAAAAATAAAAAAATACATTTTTAATTTTCTTCTGAGGGAATGAGACTCCCCGCTTATAAAATTATTTTTTCAGGGCCAGAGATTGTTTAGCAATAATTATCACTTAGCACGCTGTTAAAAACTCACTTACTCCTGAATGCACCAGTCCTAACTTTTTCAGCCATTTTTAGTGCAAAACTGGTAGGTAAGTACCCCAAGTTCACGCCATTGCAGTTATTTCAATGCCGAGTACATCGGCGAGGACTACAACAGCGCACCCTGTGGAGGAGCGGGGTATCTCGGACAGCAACTTCTGGATTTCTGCGTTTAACTGCACGTGTGCATACTCCAGAATTTGCTGTCATATTTCCTTCATTAAAACAGTGAGTGTTAATAGCCTTGCCGTTATTCTTATCGCAAATTCTGGGCCAATGCTTTTATAAATGAACTATTTCTTTCAAATACTTTGTGATTTGACCCATGACAATAACATAAAAGCTATTTTCATCTTGCATGACACAAAACAAATGCAGAAATTGCTGTCAGCGATGTTATGATATGAACACTTAATGCACTTGTCTCAAACTTCCCTTTCCACTATCTTAATTGGGCCCTAAACCTGTTTATTTTAAGTAGGTTAATGCCGCCACTAAAATAGAAGAGAGGAATTTAATACAAAGGGATTAATCATTTATACAGTAACATTACCGACAGTCATTTCTAACCTGTAATTTTTCCTGACACAATACATCATTGCAACAAAACTTCAGCCAATGATAAAAGATTTACTATACAATATTTACATAGACATTATCCAAAGGCACTTCACAGAGGAGGAAGAAAATGGTCATCAAACCTTCGAGGTGGAGTTACGAGAAGTGACAGAAAGTATGGCTGAAAAGTTAAGGATTTTGAGAAGGCTTCGAAAGGCAGGGAAAAAAATGACAAGGCAGAGGGATTTAGAGAGGGCGTTCCAGAGGGTAGAGCCGAGACACTTGAAGAATTTGCCAGCAATTGTACAGAAGGTCAGGGCCAAAAAAAGTAGAGGGCACAAAAGGTGACATATGGCTGGACAAGGCTGCAGAGACAAATGGAAGTGAGGCCACGGAAGGATGTACACAGGCAATGCTGAGATATAAAAGCACATATTCTTCGTGACTGATAAGATGTGAGATTTGATGGGCCAGTCAAAAGCAGAAGTGAGGGAATTGTTTATAAGGTTAACAGTAGCAGTGGGGTTGTAACATTTAAAGATCGGGAAGGGGAGTTGAAAGATAGCGAGTTGGTAAGGAAACTGGCAAGGTGAAGTTTGTATTCCAGTGGCAGAGATGCAGGGCAGTAGAGCTGGAGGTCAGCAGGAAGAGGTGGATGATGAGTGAGGAGGAGTCGTTGTTGGAGACAGTCATATCAGTCATTGAGATCTCAGAGGTGGTGAGGTTGAGGAGTGGCCATGGGAATAAGTTGCTTAACTGTTAAATACATCTGTTTTAGGGTACGAGATTTCTTAGGAACATTACTATTAATAAAGATTAAAGAATCAAATAGAATATCAACACCTTTTGCACATGTTGGATATCTGTTTCATTCTCAAGAAAATCCTCTTAATTTTTACAACTTAAAAAAAATACAAGGCCCTTGTTAAAGAAACAAAAATCCCTTCATGGTTTTGTCTTTATCTTTAGATTTTCCCATGTCATACATCATTCGCCAAATGATTTTTTTTACCCGAGGTTCCGTTAATACTGTTCGACAAACAGTACCAAATGATCACAGCTATAGCACAGGTCCAATTTTCACCCCATCATTTGGAGAAGTGGCTTACAGCCACCAAGCAACTCCCCCAGATGATTCAATTAAGGCTGCATTTACATTACATTGTTATATTTTACCAAACTGAGATTACCTCTTGGGGGAGTTTTTAATCTACTTCCGACTGGAGATGCGTCAGAGAGTGACTTCAGTTTTACAAAATAACTCTTTAACATTTGTGCGAAATTAAACTTTGCACCCATACTGCAATTGTAGTATAAACTTGGTCCAAGATTGCAAACTTACCTTTTGTAGAACCTCAGAAGACAACTTACGAAGTACCAATTTCAAGTTTTCTGTAGCACTAGGATATACAACGCATTTTTTTTTAAAAAGTGACATTAAAGCATGAGGTAGACCAATTTTTTGACTCCTAAAGATTGCTTAATAATGAGGGTAGAATAAATTTAAAGCAGAAGGGGAAGCATTTGTTGTGGCTTGATTCTGTCCATGTAGTGCTCAATGTTCATTTAAACACAACAGTTTGGTATTTCAAAAAGTAAAGACAAATTTCAATACGGTATTGCTGAAAAGTGAGTGAACTACAAGATGACATTTAAGTGTATAATACAGGTTGAGCGTCCGAAATCCGGAGTTCAGAAATTCAAAATGTTCCAGAATCCAGACACCAGGCCGATCCGTGGCGGGGTCGTCTGGAAGCCGAAAAATGTTCTGAAATCCAGACTCCTCACCTCGGCCGCCCGACCTCTTCCTCCCTACGCCCCCCGCCCCGCCTCGGCCGCCCGTCCTCCTCCAGCCTCAGCCCGACCTCCGGGCGCCAGACCTCCCCCACCTCGGCCTGACCTCCCCCCGCCTCGGCTTGACCTCCCCCGCCCTCACCTCTCCCCCCCTTACCTCCCATGCCCAACCCCTTTACCTCCCCTGCCCGACCCCACCCCCTCCCCGATCCCACCCCCCTCCCCTCCACTGCCCGACCCCACCCCCTCCCTCCACTGTCCGACCCCACCCCCTCCCTCCACTGTCCGACCCCACCCCCTCCCTCCACTGTCCGACCCCATCCCCTCCCTCCACTGTCCGACCCCACCCCCTCCCTCCACTGTCCAACACCCCCCCCCCCCCATCTACCTCGGTCCAGGCAAAGACGTTCCGAAATCCATAAATACCCGGAATCGGAATTCAGAACGGCCTCGGTCCCGAGGTTTCCAGATTTCAGATGTCACACCTGTACATTACTGTGAATGCTGATTTACTGAAAAGTAAATTACTAATTGAGACCAGACTATCGTGCACAACAACCCAGGCAAGTGAGCAATGTAGCCCAATGTCAAGACATTGGCCGTGATTTTGCCTACCTCAGCGGGTCTGATGCGGCCAGGGTAGGTGGCAGGTCCTGAACACGCTGCTGGCTCCAGCCCACTATGTAGAAATGATTTTCCATTGATTGGACTTGTTAAGCCCGCCAAGTGCATTTCCCGGCCAACTGAAGGAAGCAGGTCTGATGACATCATTCAATGAAGCATCATCAGCCAGTTTCCTTAAAGGGACCATGCAAAAATTGATTTTGACAGTTGGGCTGTCAGTGTTCTACAGCATTGAGGTGCTGCAAACACTGACGAGCACTGCACAGAGATACACGGCTGCACCCAGGCTCTCCCATAACTCCCTCCAGGGACACGCAGGGAGGTTCCCTTCCCTTCCAATGGACGGAAGAGACCTCCCCAGGGATCAACGCAGCCTGATTGCACATTGCACAGGAGGATACAAGCAGACATGTCATCAGGAAGACCAGGCTGCAGTGGTGCAAACCTTTCAATGATCTTAGTGGATCACAAAATGTTACTGCAAAGCCACACTCAACCTCACCCTGTTGCGCCACTCATTACATCCCCATCACTCTGCCTTCCCAAACCCTACCACTGTTCATCCTTACTCATACCAACTTACCTTGCACCTCCATCCATCCCTCTCTACCTACATTATCACTTCCCCATCTTACTAGCCACCCCTCACAGTCACGCTAGTCCAATCATACCAACTAACAACACACAAGGATCGGCACTTGGGTGTTTTCGCCAATGTTCACAAAGTTTCTGTTAATGTGCTGTCAAACATTGATACCTTTCTTTTCAACACAGTGCGTTCTTGGAGAGATTTGTGTGCACCTTTGGAAGTGGATCAGTGAGTTGCAGTGAATGGTGAGATATAACAGTATCCCCCGCAATGGCGATGAGTGTGAAAGGAATGGCTTGGGCATTGTAGGGATGCTTTATGATGTTGGTGTGGGGTGGTGCCAACCTGGTGCATCATGTGACAGCCAAGGTGTACAGCGTCAAGTGAACTAAATCTGGCCATGGTGAGGCCATGCCTGGCATCCCAGGCAGCAATGTGGCCGGTTGCCGATGCAGTGTCTTGTGCAGCATCAGTTGATTGCGAAGAAGGTTGATGCTACTGTTGGTGCTGCTTGTGTGCCCGGTGCTGCTGTTGTTGGGCTGATTATGGTGGGATTCTGAGGATGAAGGTGTGATAGTTTGTCGGGCACAGTTGCTAATGTAATAGATGGCAGATGGTGAACTTGAGATGACAGAAGCGATCTGTCAATGGTGAGAGAGGTTGTTCCAATGAGGTGACACTGGATAGAGAGATTGCTCCAAACACTTACAACCTGCATAAAATTCAATGTGCCTTCCAGATGCAATAAGCAAGAGCTTTTGACCTTAAAAATCCGGCCATAGCTTTAGTTGTCAAAATTGTCACTTGTACCATTTATATTACAGGTAACTCTCGATTATCCAGGGCCCTCGGGGATCGGGCTATTCCGGGTAAACGATTTTGTCGCTAGGGCGAGTGCACGTATTTGCCGAGAATGTTTGGGTCCCAAATTTATACAGTACTTTGATGCTTTTCTGTTTCTGGGCACTCCAGAATGGGATTGTCCACCGATTCATTTTAATATAAAGTGAAGAGACCCATGTTATACTGTGTCTACTTTTTCTTAAAATGGCCAGTCTAAAGGCATCAACCGCTGGAGGTCGAATGAGACTCGGCTTTACTTACCCCTGAGGCGGCACCCTCAGTGATACTCCAGACTGCACAAGAGCACATTCACCAAGATCAGAAAACGGGAAGACGGCAGGGAAGGGAGGAAGAGTTGGATAAATCTTTTGCCCCTCTGAACTTGCTTCCAGCGTGATGATCTGGATAGTGCCCTAAAAAAGCGGGGTTGGGAGCAATGCCTTCGATCTGATAAAATGAGGATGGGTCGCAGTATGAGCAGATAGATTGTCCAGGTCCGAGTTAATTTGATTGCTCTACAAGGATTCCTTTAAGGTCGAGACAGCATTAAACTTTATTATAAAATAAAGCCCTTCCTCTGTGTGTAGTGATAATGCTGTGTGTCAGTGCAGGACTGTGTGTGGGGTGGGTTTAATGGTCTTGTGCAGCTGTACACGGGACAGAATCACAGTTTTTAAAAGTGCTGTTGCAGCAGGCTCTCCGTTAGATCCGTGTATGAATAATCGAGAGTTGCCTGTATATGACTTTCAATATATTTGGCATTGGATGAATACTTAAATAACATTTATTATAAATGTTGTTTTTGATGTATCGGCACACTTCTGTACATCAGAATGGACATCAGTCAATATGTTGCGATGTAGGCCGAATCCTGTCCTATTTTCTATGTTTCTATGTTTCTGTTCATCTCTATGGAGCAGCAGTTCCAATGTAACTGACCTCTGTACCTCAATTTTTCTTTTGAGGCTGTGATGACAATTAAGAAAATTAAGAAAAATGGATTAAAAAGATAGGAAAAACAGCGATGATAAAATTCCATGTAGTGCAGCAGAAGAGATGGTAGGAGAATATCAAGGTCCTAGGGATGATAGCAATGTTGCGAAAAGTGATAGACAGAAGAAAACGCAAGGAATGCGATGTAGATGTTTGGCAATAGAAAGAATGGTGACTTGTGGACCAGTGAAAGTACTCCTGGATTCTAATTGTGGAAAATTCAGAGTAGTTCAACTATTCAGAACAGAAAACACTCTTCAAACCGAAGGGGTGATATATATTAAAAAAACATTTCACCACCTTTTCCCATTTGCAGCCTAATCAACTTTCAGCATCCTATGCAGGAGGATGAGATAACCTGGTTGTAGACCTCACTGCGAGCGTACATAATTCAAACAGGATGAGTAGATCAAGTCTACTTTTCCTTAACCCAAGAAGGATTCCCTTATTTCTGCACAGTGCAGTGGTGTATTGAAAACAGATTTTTTTTTAACCAGTATGTAGCAAGCCCAACAAGAGAGGGGGTGGTTCTGGACTTAGTTTTAGGGAATGAAGCTGGGCAGGTGGAAGGGGTATCAGTGGGAGAGCATTTTGGTAGTGATCATAATTCAGTTAGATTTAGGGTAGTTATGGAAAAGACAAAGATAGACCAGGAATAAAAGTTCTCAATTAGGGAAAAGCTAATTTTTCTCAGCTGAGATGTGATTTAGCCAATGTGGACTAGAAACAGTTACTTGAAGTGTCAGAGCAGTGGGAGGCATGCAAGGAGGAAATAGAGAGGGTTCAGAGCAAGTATGTTCCCTTAAAGAAAAAGGGTGGGTCTAACAAATCTAAAGCCCCCTGGATGTTAAGGGACATACAGGGCATGACAAAGAAAAAAAGGGAAGCTTAGGACAGATAGCGAGGGCTCGATACGGCAGAAACCCGAGAGGAGTATAGAAAGTGCAGGGGTGAAATTAAAAAGGAAATGAGGAAAGCAAAGAGAGGGCATGAAAAAATACTGGCAAGTAAAATTAAGGAAAACCCAAAGATGTTTTATAAATACATTAAGAGCAAGAGGATAAGTAAAGAAAGAGCAGGGCCGATTAGAGACTATGAAGGCAACCTGTGTGTGGAGGCGGAAGACGTGGGCATGGTTTTTTACAAATACTTTGCGTCTGTTTTCACAAAAGAGAGGGACGATGCAGACATTGGAATCAGGGAGGGGAAGCATGAAATATTAGATGAAATAAACATAGTGAGAGAGGAAGTATTAAGGGGTTTAGCAAAATCTCCAGCCCCGGATTGAATGTATCCAAGGCTGTTAAAAGAAGCAAGAGAGGAAATAGCAGAGGCTCTGACCATCATTTTCCAATCCTCTCGGGCTACAGGTGTGGTGTCGGAGGACTGGAGGACTGCTAACGCTGTACTGTTGTTTAAAAAAGGAGAAAGGGATAGACCGAGTAATTATAGGCCAGTCAACCTAACCTTAGTAGTGGGAAAATTATTGGTAAAAATTCTGAGGGACAGGATAAATCTTCATTTAGAAAGACACAGATTAATCAAGGACAGTCAGCGTGGGTTTGTTAAGGGAAGGTTATGTCTGACTAACTTGATTGAGTTTTTTAAAGAGGTAACAAGGAGGGCTGATGAGGGCGGTGCATATGATGTAGTATATATGAATTTTAACAAAGTTTTTGATAAGGTCCCACATGGCAGACTAGTCACGAAAGTAAAGCCCATGGGATCCTAGGCAAAGTGGCAAGTTGGATCCAAAATTGGCTCAGAGGCAGGAAGCAAAGGGTAATGGTCGATGGGTGTTTTTGTGACTGGAAGGCAGTGGGGTTCCACAGGGTTCAATACTAGGTCCCTTGGTTTTTGTTGTACATATCAATGATTTAGACTTGAATGTAGGGGGTATGATTAAG
Organism: Pristiophorus japonicus; assembly: GCF_044704955.1. Classification (NCBI taxonomy): domain Eukaryota; kingdom Metazoa; phylum Chordata; class Chondrichthyes; family Pristiophoridae; genus Pristiophorus; species Pristiophorus japonicus. The sequence goes on from NC_091981.1 coordinate 20,182,834, forward strand.
AAGTTTTCCGATGAAATAAAAACTGGCTGTGTGATTGAAAATGAAGAAGATAGCTGTAGACTGCAGGATTGGTCAGGTGAGCTGAACAGTGGCAAATGGAATTCAATCCGGAGAAGTGTGAAGTAATGAATTTGGGGAGGGCTAACATGGCAAGGGAATACATAATAAATGGTAGGACACAGAGAAGTGTAAAGGAACAGAGGGACCTTGGAGTGCATGTCCACAGATCCATAAAGGTGACAGGACAGGTAGATAAGGTGGTTAAGAAGGCATACGGAATACTTGCCTTTATTAGCCGAGACATAGAATACAAGAGCAGGGAGGTCATGTTTGAATTATATAAAACACCAGTTAGGCCACAGCTAGAGTACTGTGTGCAGTTCTAGTCACCACATTACAGGAAAGACTACAGGGTTCTTGCAACTCTTGTGGACAAGTGTGCAGACTGCGGGTGGATGAGCAGACTGACCAAGGCACCGTGGTGCAGAAAGCCATTCAAGTGGGGGGAGTAAAGAGGCAGGTGGTTTGTACAGGTTGAGCGTCCAAAATCTGGAGTTCCGGAATACAGACCGATTGGTGGCAGGGTCGTCCGGAATCCGTAAAATGTTCTGGAATACGGACCCACCGACTCTGCCAAACTCACGCCTTGCCTCTACTCGCCCCGCTCAACGGCGCTGCCCTTATCTTGGGGCTCCGCTGCTGCCCAACTTCGGGCCTCACCTTGCCGCCGCCTTTACCTCAGGGCTCCCCTCACCGGCCCGCCCCAACACCTCCTCTGCGACGAGGCCCACCGGCCCAAACACGTCCTTGGCGGCGGGGCCTGCCCGAATAGCTCCAGCTCGACCGGATCCGCCCGAACACTTCCTTGGTGGCGAGCCCCGCCCGAACAGCTCCTTGGCAGCGGGCCCCGCCCAATGACCTCCTGGACAGGGCCAGCGACCCGAACAGCTCCTCGGAGAGCAACCCCCCCCCCCCCCCATTTCTGACGTTCTGAAATCCGGAAATACCCGATCCTGGGCTCGGGTGTTTCCAGATTTGTTATGTCAGAAAGACGTTCCAAAGTCTGGAAAAACGCAAAATCCAGAAAGCCCTCGGTTCCAAGGGTTCTGGATTTGGGACGCTGCACCTGTAGTAGGGGACAGCATAGTTAGGGGGACAGATAGGGTTCTCTCCACCCGAGAGCGTGCATCCCGAAGGCTGTGTTGCCTACCCGGTACCAGGGTAAAGGACATCCCCTCCGGGCTGGAGAAGAACATGGGGTGGGAGGGGGAGGATCCAGTTGTCGTGGTACACGTAGGTACCAATGACATAAGTAGGACTAAGAAAGAGGTTCTAGTAAGAGAGTTTGAACAGCTAGGGACTAAATTGAAAATCAGAACCACAAAGGTAATAATCTCTGCATTATTATCTGAGCCACGAGCAAATTGGCATAGGGTCAATAGAATCAGGGAGATGAATGCGTGGCTCAGAGGTGAGTATGGGAGAAGTGGGTTTCGATTCGTGGGGCACTGGCACCAATACTCAGGAAAGAGAGAGCTGTTCTGTTGGAACGGCCTACATCTGAACTATGCTGGGACCAGAGTTCTAGCGAACCGAATAACTAGGGAGGTAGACAGGGCTTTAAACTAAATAAGGGGGGGGGGGGGGGGAGCGGGTGTGCAGGAGGACGGTCGCAGTGGAGAGAAATCTAGAATGTTAAAGAAAAAAGAAAAGGAAGCAATGCAGGAAAGTGATTGTGGTCAGGATAGCCAGATTATGTCAGGAAGGGACAGAGCATATAAACAAAAGAGTGCGCTAACAAATAGGGTCCAGGTAAGAAAAAATAGCGATAAGATAAAATAGCGATATTGTACAAAATAATGTTAAGATGTCTAATAATGTTAAAAAGACAAATTTAAAAGCATTGTAGCTGAATGCACGAAGCACATGTAATAAGATAGATGAATTAACAGCGCAAATAGATGTAAACGAATACGATATTGTTGCAATTACGGAGACATGGTTGCAGGGTGACCAGGTTTGGGAACTGAATATCCAAGGATATTCGATATTCAGCAAGGACAAGCAAAAAGGAAGAGGGATGGTGTGGCGTTGTTTGTAAAGGATGAAATCAGAGCAATAGTGAGAAAGGATATTGGCTCAGAAAATCAAGATGTAGAATCAGTCTGGGTGGAGTTAAGGAGCACCATGGGGCAGAAAACATTGGTGGGAGTTGTCTATAGGCCTCCAAACAGTAGTGGTAGTGTCGGGGACAGCATCAAACAGGAAATTAGAGATGCATGAAACAAGGGTACTACAATAATCATAGGTGACTTTAATCTACATATAGACTGGCCAAACCAAATTAGGAATAATACTGTGGCAAACATGCAGGTGCAGCAAGCAGTTAGAAAGGCAAATGGTATGTTGGCCTTCTTTGCAAGAGGATTTGAGTACAGGAGCAAGGATGTATTAGTACAGTTATACAGGGCCTTGGTGAGACCACACCTGGAGTATTGTGTGCAATTTTGGTCTCCTGACCTAAGAAAGGATATACTTGCCAAAGAGGGAGTGCAGCGAAGGTTCACCAGACTGATTCCTGGGATGGCAGGACTGTCGTATGAGGAGAGGTTGGTTCGACTAGGCCTGTATTCACTAGAGTTTAGAAGAATGAGAGGGGATCTCATTGAAACATATAAAATTCTGACTGGGTTGGATAGACTGGATGAGGAGAGGATGTTTCCACTGGTTGGGAAGTCTAGAACAAGGGGTCACAGTCTCAGGATACGGGGTTGGAAATTTAGGACCGAGATGAGGAGACATTTTTTCACTCGGAGGGTGGTGAACCTGTGGAATTCTCTACCACAGCGGGGGGGTGGGTCGGAGCAGGAGCTGGGGGGGAGCGGGTGTCCGAGCGGGAGCTGGGAGGGATCCGAGCGGGAGCTGGGGGTTGAAGCGGGAGCTGGGGGGGGGGGGGGGGGTTGAGAGAGCCAGCTGAACAGGAGAGGAAACTGGAGCCAGAGCAGGAGCTGGACGAGGGAGGTGCAGCCTGATCTTCACCGCCCCAATGAGCCCATTCGGCCAGGGCTAGGGGCGGCGTGCTTCGGGCTCCTCCCACACAGTTTCTGGCGCCTGGAGCTACTGCACATGCGCGCCCACTGTAGCGCGCCTGTGCAGAGGTCCCGGCACTGATTTCAGTGCAGGGACCTGGCTCCGCCCCCCCACAGCTCGTACTGCGCCGCGCCAAGCTCCAAAGGACCTGAAGGGAGCCGGAGAATCTGCAGGTATTTTTTAGCCGCACTTTCGGACGCGAAAAACGGGCGTCCAGGTCGGGGCTGCGTCGTTCTTGGCGCGGTCCGAAACTTGGGCCCAAAGTTTCAAAAAAGGACCTATTACAAATTTAGCAAAGTCTCAGCAGTCGAGACCAGAGATACTGTAAATAGTTTTATAAGGGCATTTTTGTAGATTCAAAGTTGCACTGGTGTGTAAACAAAGTTCACATTAATTTAAACACAAACACTCCCCTATTTTTGTCATAAAGTATTATTCGACCATAAATCTTGTACTAGTAAAAAAGTTTTAATTACATAAATAAAGCAACAGAAGGTAAATCCTTCCCCACTACGTTGTTACAAAATGCTTTAGTCTACTCAAAATGAAATAGGAAGGGGTTTTGTTGGCAAAGTCATAACGAGAGTATAAAAAATAGCTTCATGTCTAATTTATTTTCCAATGTATGGTTTTGTATTATTACTACAATATATGTTGGTTAAAAATATGGGTTAAAAAAGCACATTTAAAATCCAGTTCTTAAAAACAACTCAATATTATGGGGACAAGTGCAAAATATTATTATGTAGCAATAATTCTGTGGTAGCTTAGATTGAAACTCATGGGATATAGAAAAAAAATATAGAAAATAGAAAATAGGTGCAGGAGTAGGCCATTCGGCCCTTCGAGCCTGCACCGCCATTCAATGAGTTCATGGCTGAACATGCAACCTCAGTACCCCAGTCCTGCTTTCTCACCATACCCCTTGATCCCCCTAGTAGTAAGGACTACATCTAACTCCTTTTTGAATATATTTAGTGAATTGGCCTCAACAACTTTCTGTGGTAGAGAATTCCACAGGTTCACCACTCTCTGGGTGAAGAAGTTTCTCCTCATGTCGGTCCTAAATGGCTTACCCCTTATCCTTAGACTGTGACCCCTGGTTCTGGACTTCCCCAACATTGGGAACATTCTTCCTGCATCTAACCTGTCTAAACCCCGTCAGAATTTTAAACGTTTCTATGAGATCCCCTCTCATTCTTCTGAACTCCAGTGAATACAAGCCCAGTTGATCCGGTCTTTCTTGATATGTCAGTCCCGCCATCCTGGGAATCAGTCTGGTGAACCTTCGCTGTACTCCCTCAATACAAAGAATGTCCTTCCTCAAGTTAGGAGACCAAAACTGTACACAATACTCCAGGTGTGGCCTCACCAAGGCCCTGTACAACTGTAGTAACACCTCCCTGCCCCTGTACTCAAATCCCCTTGCTATGAAGGCCAACATGCCATTTGCTTTCTTAACCGCCTGCTGTACCTGCATGCCAACCTTCAATGACTGATGTACCATGACACCCAGGTCTCACTGCACCTCCCCTTTTCCTAATCTGTCACCATTCAGATAATAGTCTGTCTCTCTGTTTTTACCACCAAAGTAGATAACCTCACATTTATCCACATTATACTTCATCTGCCATGCATTTGCCCACTCACCTAACCTATCCAAGTCGCTCTGCAGCCTCATAGCATCCTCCTCGCAGCTCACACTGCCACCCAACTTAGTGTCATCCGCAAATTTGGAGATACTACATTTAATCCCCTTGTCTAAATCATTAATGTACAATGTAAACAACTGGGGCCCCAGCACAGAACCTTGCGGTACCCCACTAGTCACTGCCTGCCATTCTGAAAAGTACCCATTTACTCCTACTCTTTGCTTCCTGTCTGACAACCAGTTCTCAATCCACGTCAGCACACTACCCGCAATCCCATGTGCTTTAACTTTTCACATTAATCTCTTGTGTGGGACCTTGTCGAAAGCCTTCTGAAAGTCCAAATACACCACATCAACTGGTTCTCCCTTGTCCACTCTACTGGAAACATCCTCAAAAAATTCCAGAAGATTTGTCAAGCATAATTTCCCTTTCACAAATCCATGCTGACTTGGACCTATCATGTCACCTCTTTCCAAATGCGCTGCTTTGACATCCTTAATAATTGATTCCATCATTTTACCCACTACCGATGTCAGGCTGACCGGTCTATAATTCCCTGTTTTCTCTCACCCTCCTTTTTTAAAAAGTGGTGTTACATTGGCTACCCTCCACTCCATAGGAACTGATCCAGAGTCTATGGAATGTTGGAAAATGACTGTCAATGCATCCGCTATTTCCAAGGCCACCTCGTGAAGTACTCTGGGATGCAGTCCATCAGGCCCTGGAGATTTATCGGCCTTCAATCCCATCAATTTCTCCAACACAATTTCCCGACTAATAAGGATGAGGGCTTCAGCAGCAGATGAGCTGAGGCAAAGGCAGAGACGGACGATGTTACGGAGGTGGAAATAGGTGGTCCTAAGCTCATTTCAGGGTCAAATATAACAGACACCAAGGTTGCGAACAGTGTGGTTCAGCCTCAAGCAGAAGTTGGGGAGAGGGATGGAATAAGTGGCTAGGGAACGGAGTTGTGGCGGGGACCGAAAACAATGGCTTCATGACCTCAGAACGTCCCAAAGTGCTTTACAGCCAATGAAGTGCTTTTGAAGTGTGGTCACTGTTGTAATGTAGAAAATACAGCAGCCAATTTGCACATAGCAAGCTCCCACAAATGTGATAATAACCAGATGATGTGTGTTTTTTTGTGATGCTGATCGAGGGATAAATATTGGCAGGATACTGGGATAACTCTCTTGCTCTTATTCAAAATTTTGCCTTCGGATATTTTACGTCCACCTGAGGGGGCAGACAGGGCCTCGGTTTAATGTCTGGGAGCGTCAGCCTAGATTCTTGTGCTCGAGTCTCTGGAATGGGACTTGAACTCACAACCTTCTGACTCACAGACGAGAGTGCTACCCACTGAGCCACAGCTGTCTGAAAGCCCATTGCTCTGGTCATAATCATCAAAGGCAGTCCCTCGAACGAGGATGACTTGCTTCCACATGAGTTCACAGATGTTTCAATGAAGGACCCAATGTTCCAGTCCTGAACTCCAATTGAAGAGGTGGAAGATGCCTGTGTGTGGATTTTTTTAATGTGTGGTGACCATTGCACACCAGCCATCACACGGGCTTGACAGAGCTAGGTCTTTATCCAGTGGCAAGGGTTAACCAGGATGACTGGAGACCTGGTCTGCTGCACGGACCTAGTGCGCACACATATCGCAGTGTGGGCTGGCCCGTGCTGCCGCTGGCTCTTCCAGGTCCCGTATCTTCATTTGCCACACCTCCGCCATGATCTCACACCACTCCTCCACCACGATCTCTCGCCGCTCCTCTGCCACAAACATTCGCTGCACCTCCGCCGCGATCTCACACCGCTCCTCCTGTACCTGGGCCCTGCCAACGTTCCTGCCCATGCTCCAAACAGCGAGCTGGGTTTTGATGACGACCCAGTCGCCCGCCTCAAAATTGTCGCACACTTGGAGCAGCTGATGCTGGAAGTTGTAGTGGTATGCTCCAGCTCTTTTAAAGCCTGACCTGCGGAGGTCTTCTCTCGCAGGTCAGGGGGCCACGATATTCCAGGCCCACCGCTCCAGCTCTTATTATAGACCGACCTGCGGAGGTGTTCTTTACGATTCATATTGGAACAACAAATCCCAAAATATAATGCTGAACTCCTCTATAAAGCCAGAGTTTGAATCCCAGTTTCAAATGCCCCAGGCTTTTCTCAATCATCATCATCATAGGTACTCCCTCGGAATTGAGGAAAACTTGCTTCCACTCTCAGAATGAGTTCTTAGGTGGCTGTACAGTCCAATACGAGAACCACAGTCTCTGTCACAGGTGGGACAGGGTGGGTGGGGAGTCTAGTTTACCGCATGCTCCTTCCACTGCCTGTGCTTGATTTCTGCATGCGTTCCGCGACGAGACTCAAGGAGCTCAGCGCCCTCCCGGATGCACTTCCTCCACTTAGGGCGGTCTTTGGCCAAGGACTCCCAGGTGTCAATGGGGATGTCGCACTTTATCAGGGAGGCTTTGAGCGTGTCCTTGTAACGTTTCCAGTGCCCACCTTTGGCTCATTTGCCGCGGACGAGTTCGGAGTAGAGCGCTTGCTTTGGGAGTCTCGTGTCTGGCATGCGAACTATGTGGCCTGCCCAGCGGATCTGATCAAGTGTGGTCAGTGCTTCAATGCTGGGGATGTTGGCCTGGATGAGGACGCCAACGTTGGTGCATCTGTCCTGCCAGGGGATTTGTAGGATCGTGCGGAGACATCGTTGGTGGTATTTCTCCAGCGACTTAAGGTGTCTACTGTACATGGTCCACGTCTCTGAGCCACAGTGTATTACTACGGCCCTGTAGACCATGAGCTTGGTGACAGTTGAGGGCCTGGTTTTCAAGCACTCTTTTGCTCAGGCGGCCGAAGGTTGCACTGGCACACTGCAGGCCGTATTGGATCTAGTCATCAATGCCTGTTCTTGTTGATAGGTGGCTCCAAAGATAAGGCAAGTGGTCCACATTGTCCAGGGCCGCGCCATGGATCTTGATGACTGGCAGTGCTGTGCGGCAAGTACAGGCTGGTGGAGGATCTTTGTCTTACTGGTGTTTAGCGTAATAACCAAATATCAGTGGTGCTTGACGAGACAGACCCCACCTAGATAGCAGCATGCTTCATCTGGGAGCGGTTCTCAGTTGTATTTGGTACAAAACAATTGCCTTTTTATAGAAATACACTTTGCGTAGGTCAACCATGGAGTGAGGTGAGTAGGGTCACACTCGTTTAGAAGTTCATGACTAAACAGTGCTATCCCTTGCTATGATTGAGCAGAACTAGCCAAATAATAACTTCAGTAAAAGAAAATGGGCAATAGATTTTAAAAAGGCAACAGAAAACACTTCCTCCTTCTTGGACTGAGTGGGTACGTGACATCAAAAATGCTGCAGATTAAACCTTGAGCAGCTGGCAGCAAACATGGCTGATAGGATACAAAGATGTCAAATGCATTAGAGAGCAATTGGAAATTGTATTAAGTCTGAGGAAAATATCATTTTACTTTGCAAAACCTCATGATATATGAAACTGATAGGGCGCTGAGCTCCTTGAGTCTCGTCGCGGAACGCATGCAGAAATCAAGCACAGGCAGTGCAAACTGGTGTACGGGTACTTCAATATCTGAAACGGATAGTGCTCTGTGCAAAGTGGTGTACAGGTACTTAGATACTTATACAGACATTTGAAAAAAAATGTCCTTTTAAAATGGAAGTACAGTTTCCCCATAATCCCAAACATTACAAAGTAGTCATTTTCAAACTTTTGTGTGTGGAGAACCACCGGCAAAGATCGACACACTCGAAGGGATGCTCTGACCAAATTGGAAAAGATAAGTTTTTATAAAACCTGATCATGGAATATGGCCATTGCTGATCAGTTCATATTTATTGCCCATCCCTGGTTAACCTTCTTAAACTGTTGCAGTTCTTATACGGTTGTCTCACAATGGGGTTAGATTAGAAAGTCCAGTGACAATGAAGGAGCGGTGATATATATCTAAGTCAGTATGGTGTGTGACTTGGAGAGAAACTTGTGGTTGCTCTTGTGAGTGATGACGTTCCTAAGATGTTGCTGCTCTTGTCCTTCTTGGTACGTAAGAACATAAGAAATAGGAGCAGGAGTAGGCCATTTGGCCCCTCGAGCCTGCTCCGCCATTTAATAAGATCATGGCTGATCTGATCATGGACTCAGCTCCATTTCCCTGCCTGCTCCCCATATCCCTTTATTCCCTTATCGCTCAAAAATCTGTCTATCTCAGCCTTAAATATATTCAATGACCCAGCCTCCACAGCTCTCTGGGGCAGAGAATCCCACAGATTTAATACCTTCTGAGAGAAGAAATTCCTCCTCATCTCAGTTTTAAATGGGCGGCCCCTTATTCTGAGACAATGTCCCCTAGTTTTAGTTTCCATGAGTGGAAATATTCTCTCTACATCCGCCTCATCGAGCCCCCTCATTATCTTATTTATATGTTTCGATAAGATCACCTCCCATTCTTCTGAACTCCAATGAGTATAGGCCGAACTTACTCAACCTATCTTCATAAGATTGTTAGTGTCCATGGTAGAGGATACTAACAATATTCCGACAGTGGACGGTCTAGGAGCTATAGGGAGGGAGGAACTTAACACAATCACAATCACTAAGGAGGTGGTACTCAGTAAGATAATGGGACTAAAGGCAGATAAATCCCCTGGACCTGATGGCTTAAGAAAAGTAGCGGCAGGGATTGTGGATGCATTGGTTGTAATTTATCAAAATTCCCTGGCTTCTGGGGACGTCCCAGCATATTGGAAAACTGCAAATGTAACACCCCTATTTAAAAAAAGGAGGCAGACAAAAAGCAGGAAACTATAGACCAGTTAGCCTAACATCTGTGGTTGGGAAAATGTTGGAGTCCATTATTAAAGAAGCAGTAGCAGGACATTTGGAAAAGCAAAATTCGGTCAGGCAGAGTCAGCATGGATTTATGTCGGGGAAGTCATGTTTGACAAATTTGCTGCAGTTCTTTGAGGATGTAACGAACAGGGTGGATAAAGGTGAACCAGTGGATGTGGTGTATTTGGACTTCCAGGTGGTTACTGCACAAGATAAAAGTTCACAGGGTTGGGGGTAATATATTAGCATGGATAGAGGATTGGCTAACTAACAGAAAACAGAGAGTAGGGATAAATGGTTCAGTTTCTGGTTGGCAACCAGTAACTAGTGGGGTGCCGCAGGGATCAGTGCTGGGACCCCAACTATTTACAGTCTATATTAACGACTTGGAAGAAGAGACTGAGTGTAACATAGCCAAGTTTGCTGACGATAGATACAAAGATAGGAGGAAAAGCAATGTGTGAGGAGGACACAAAAAATCTGCAAAAAGACATAGACAGGCGAAATGAATGGGAAAAAATGTGGCAGATGAAGTATAATGTTGGAAAGTGTGAGGTCATGCACTTAGGCAGAAAAAAATCAAAGAGCAAGTTATTATTTAAATGGAGAAAGATTGCAAAGTGCCACAGCACAGCGGAACCTGGGGGTACTTGTGTATGAAACACAAAAGGATAGTATGCAGGTACAGCAAGTGATCAGGAAGGCCAATGATATCTTAGCCTTTATTGCAAAGTGGATGGAGTATAAAAGCAGGGAAGTCTTGCTACAGTTGTACAGGGTATTGGTGAGGCCACACCTGGAATACTGCGTGCAGTTTTGGTTTCCATATTTACGAAAGGATATACTTGCTTTGGAGGCAGTTCAGAGAAGGTTTACTAGGTTGATTCCAGGGATGAGGGGGTTGACTTATGAGGAAAGGTTGAGTAGTTTGGGCCGCTACTCATTGGAATTCAGAAGAATGAGAGGTGATCTTATCGATTATGAGGGGGCTTGACAAGGTGGATGCAGAGAGGATGTTTCCACTGATGGTGGAGACTAGAACTAGAGGGCATGATCTTAGAATAAGGGGCCGCCCATTTAAAACAGAGATGAGGAGAAATTTCTTCTCTCAGACAGTTGTTAATCTGTGAAATTCGCTGCCTCAGAGAGCTATGGAAGCTGGGATATTGAATAAATTTAAGACAGAAATCTTAAACGATAAGAGGATAAGGGGTTATGGGGAGCAGACGGGGAAGTGGAGCTGAGTCCATGATCAGATCAGCCATGATCTTATTAAATGGAGGAGCAGGCTCGAGGGGGATTATGGCCTACTCCTGTTCCTATTTCTTATGTTCTTATAAGTTAACCTCCTCATCTCTGGAACCTTATGCAGTACTCTAGGTGTGGCCTCACCAATACCCTGTACAGTTGTAGAAGAACTTCTCTGTTATTATACTCCAACCCCTTGCAATAAAGGCCAACATTCCATTTGCTTTTCTGATTACTTATTGTACCTGCATACTAACTTTGTGTGTTTCATGCACAAGGACCCCCAGGGTCTTCTGTACTGCAGCACTTTGCAATTTTTCTCCATTTAAATTATAATTTGCTTTACTATTTTTTCTGCCAAAGTGGATAACCTCACATTTTCCCACATTATACTCCACCTGCCAAATTTTTTCCCACTCACTTAGCCTGTTTATATCCCTTTGCATTTCTTGTGTCCGCCTCACAATTTGCTCTCCAACCCATCTTTGTATCAGCAAACTTGGCTACATTACACTCAGTCTCTTCATCCAAGTCATTAATATAGATTGTAAATAGTTGAGGCCCCAGCACCGATTCCTGCAGCACCCCACTAGTTACTGTTTGCCAATCGGAAAATGACCCATTTATCCCGACTTTCTGTTTTCTGTTCGTTAGCCAATCCTCTATCCATACTAATATATTACCCCCAACCCCATGAACTTTCATCTTGTGCAGTAATCTTTTATGTGGCACCTTATCGCATGCCTTCTTGAAATCCAAATACACCACATCCACTAGTTTCCCCTTATCCACCCTGCTTATTACATCCTCAAAGAACTCCAGCAAATTTGTCAAACATGATTTCCCTTTCATAAAACCATGTTGACTGTGCTTGATTAAATCAAGCTTTTCCAAATGTCCTGCTACACTTCCTTAATAATGGACTCCAGGATTTTTCCAACGACAGATGTTAGGTTAACTGGTCTATAGTTTCCTGCTTTTTGTCTGTCTCCTTTTTTAAATAGGGCCGTTACATTTGCGGTTTTCCAACCTGCTGGGACCTCCCCACAATCCAGGGAATTTTGGTAGATTACAACCAATGCATCCACTATCTCTGCATTACCAAGCACTACTTCTTTAGCAATAGTGATTGTATTAAGTTCCTTCCTCCCTATAGCTCCTTGATTATCCACTATTGGGATGTTTTTAGTGTCTTCCACCGTGAAGACCGATACAAAATATTTGTCAAAGTCTCTGCCATTTCCCTGTTCCCCATTATTAATTCCCCAGTCTCATCCTCTAAGGGGCCAACATTTACTTTAGCCACTCTTTTCCTTTTCATGTACCTGTAGAAACTCTTACTATCTGTTTTTATATTTTGTGAAAAAAATCCACGCACAGCCATCTTGCACCCTTCAGGATGTAATTCAGGACCTGGAATATTAGGTCCTTCATTGAAGCACCTGTGAACTCATCCTTTTTTTGGCATGGAAGCAAGTCATCCTCGTTTCGAGGGATTGCCTTTGATGATGACGATAGTGTAGGGGTTACATTACTGGACGAGGGGGTATGATAGTGTAGGGGTTATGTTACTGGATGAGGAGGTACAGTAGTGTAGGGGTTATGTTACTGGACGAGTGGGTACGGTAGTGTAGGAGTTATGTGATTGGATGAGGGGTACGGTAATGTAGGGGTCATGTTACTGGACGAGGGGGTACAGTAGTGTAGGGGTTAAGTTACTGGACGAGGGGGTACGGTAGTGTAGGGGTTATGTTACTGGACGAGGGATACGGTAGTGTAGGGGTTATGTTACTGCACGAGGGATACGGTAGTGTAGGGGTTATGTTACTCGACAAGGGATACAGTAGTGTAGGGGTTATGTTACTGGATGAGGAATACGGTAGTGTAGGGGTTATGTTACTGGACGAGGAATACGGTAGTGTAGGGGTTATGTTACTGGACGAGGGGTACGGTAGTGTAGGGGTTATGTTACTGGACGAGGGGTACGGTAGTGTAGGGGTTATGTTACTGGACGAGGGGTATGGTAGTGTAGGGACTATGGTAGTGTAGGGGTTATGTTACTGGATGAGGGGGCACGGTAGTGTCCGAGACCTAGCTCTGTCAAGTCCGTGTAGTGGCTGGTGTGCAACGTCCACCATACCTTAAAAAAATCCATGTACAGGCATCTTCCACTCTTCAGGATGTAATTCAGGACCTGGAATGTTAAGTTTTTCCATTGAAACACCCGTGAACTCATCCTTTTTTTGGCATGGAATCAAGTCATCCTCGTTTCGAGGGTTTGCCTATGATGATGATGATGATGATGATGATGATATTTCGTGCTAGTTTGCTTTCGTAATCTATCTTCCCGCTCTTTATTATTTTTTTAAGTCGTTCTTTGCTGGCTTTTAAAAGTTTCCCAATCCTCTGGCCTCCCACTAGTCTTGGCCACTTTGTATGCCCTTGTTTTCAATTTGATACCATCCCTTATTTCCTTAGTTAGCCACGGATGGTTATCCCTTCTCTTACAATCTTTCCTTCTCATTGGAATTTATTTTTGTTGAGAGTTATGAAATATTCCCTTAAATGTCTGCCACTGCTCATCAACTGTCCTACATTGTAATCTATTTTCCCAGTCGACTTTAGCCAACTCTGCCTTCATACCTTTGTAGACTCCCTTGTCTAAGCTTAGGATCCTTTACTAGAAGATCGTTTATTAATCCTGTCTGATTACATAGTACCAGATCTAAGACAGCCTGCTCCCTGGTTGGTTCTGCAACGTACTGTTCAAGGAAACTATCCCGGATACACTCTATGAACTCTTCCTTAAGGCTACCCTGGTCAATTTTCTTTGTCTAATCAATATGAAGGTTAAAAATTATTGCAGTTCCTTTTTTTACAAGCCTCCATTATTTCTTGATTTATACTCCGTCCAACAACGTAGCTACTATTAGGGGGCATATAGACTATGCCCACAAGTGACTTTTTCCCCTTATTATTCATTATCTCCACCCAAACTGATTCAACATCTTGATCTTCTGAGCCAAATATTATTTCTCACTAATGCACTAATCTCATCCTTTAACAACAGAGCTACCCCACCTCCTTTCCTTTTCTGTCTGTCCTTCCGAATTGTCAAATATCCCTGAATATTTAGTTCCCAGCCTTGGTCACCTTGCAACCACGTCTCTGTAATGGCTATCAGATCATACCCATTTGTATCTATTTGTGCCGTCAACTCATCTATTTTGTTGCGAATGCTGCGTGCATTCAGATAAAGAGCTTTTAAATTTGTTTTTTATACCATTTTTTTCGCTTTGACCCCACTTTCTGATGCACTTTTATGTTTGTACATTCTGTCCCTTCCAATCACGCTCTGGTTTTCATTTTCCCCAGTGCTACCCTGCTCTACTGCCTTCTCCTTATTCTTTGACTTTTTTAATTTCCACTCACCTGAACCCTCCCCCCCACTAATTAGTTTAAAGCCCTCTCTACAGCCCTAGTTATTCAATTTTCCAGGACCCTAGTCACAGCACAGTCTAAGTGGAGCCCATCCCAACGGAACAGCATTGGGAATAGAGATCGTGGAGCTGGGAGGTACGGTCGAGGCAAGGTTGGCGAGTTATTGCTGTGCATTCTGTAGGATTCTACACCACAGCGCGACACGAGTGGAGGAGGTGGATATTGAATTCAGTAGCAGGGGCTGCGCATCCAAAATAAATTTATGGGGAATATTGGTCAGGAGTTGAGCTAATTGCACAGAGTATCCAACCTCTGCTCTGTTTTTGTTGCTGTGTTGTTGATAAGGCCAGCCCAGTTAAGCTTCTAATCAATAGCAACCCTCAAGTTATTAATAGTAGGGGACTTGGACCTAGTGCAGCTATAGAAGATCATGGGATATGGGTGGACTTTGTCTTGATGCAGATTGTTGTTACCTAGCACTTATATAGTATGATGTCAGCCAGAGTTTGGAAGTTGTCCAAGTCTTTCTGTAGACAGGCGTGGACTACCTCTTTTATCAGAGGAGTTGTCAATGAAACTGAACAACATAGAATCGTCAGCAAATAGCATTCCTTTTGACCTTATGACAAAAGGAAGGTAATTGATGAAGCAGCTGAAGATGAGTGGGACAAGAAGCTTTTGCAGCGATGTTCTGAGGCTGTGGTGACTTTGTCCCAAGAATCACAGCCACTTCTTAATGTCACATGGAGCTGGACACGGGTTATCTCTAAGGGTGGGAACTTGAAGCCATACAACATTGTACATCAGTAGCATTTAAACTTGCCAAATAATAAAATACTTCTCTCAGTTTGGATATTTTTCAAAATTATTTGAAGAAAAGCTAATGGACAAATTGCAACAATTATTCACAAAAAAAATCAAATCAATTTTACCAGTTTCTTGTGTCAGGAATTACTGTGGCCATTGTAGGGTTTTACCCTTTACCCCCATCGGTTTCGGATTTGTTCAGGCTCATTGGTGCCATATTTGCTTGAATGCTATATTGATATCGTGGTCAACTAATTGCAGGCATCCTCTGGCATTCACTTTGGTCCCATGTTTGGATCAAGGCTGCGATGACATCTGAAACCGAAAAGTTCTGGCAGAACCTAAACTGACATTCATCAAGCAGGTTATAGATAAGTAGGTGTCGCTTTATGACACGATTGATGACTCTTCATCATTTTGCTGACAATTGGGAAAAGGTTAATATTGGCTAGGTTAGATTTGTCCTTTTTGCAGATAGGACATTCCTGGGAAATCTTTATTGGGTAGCTAACACGCTCAAATTTGTACTGGAACAACTTGGCTAGGGGGAAGCTAATTCTGATATTCAGCACTACAGCTCGTCTGGTGTCAGGAGCCATATGCTTCGTTATACCTAGTGCAGCCAGCCATCTCTTAATGTCACATGGAGCTGGACACTGGTTATCTATGAGGGTGGGAACTTGAAACCATACAACATTATACATTAGTAGCATTTAAGCTTGCCAAATAATAAAATGCTTCGCTCAGTTTGGTTGTTTCTCCAAAATTATTTGCAAAAGAATTATTCACAAAAAATAGCACTATAATTTTTTACAAGTGCATGTGAGAGAAAGAGAGAAAATTAATTACTGTGTGGTTAAAAAAAAAACATGACTGACGACAATGATTGTACACCTGTTATAGCTTTAGTTGGTGTATGAATTATGAATACTCTATAAACACTAGAAAGTCTATTAAGTTGAAAATAGTGAGACACAGATGGGCCAAAATTGTCCACCGCTGGAAGCGGGGCGCATGTACCCTGTTTCTCGTGTTTTTACCGGCGCAGTGGATGCGGTGGTCTCGAGCAAAATTCCACTCTTTGGCTTTTTTTTCGGCAGACCGGATGTCGGTCATAATGGGGGCGGAAGTGCGGCGTTAAGTATACTAGAGGGGCGGAAGTTGGGGGCGGGCGGAGTGGCTGCTGCTGTCACTCAACAGTGTAGTGCTGATGACGTCATCACGGTGCCACGTCACCACAGTTCTCCCCTTCACTTAAAGGGGAGAGCCTGCGCGATTGTTTAAGTTCGGTCCATTGGGTCATCACGGAGGATTTTGGCTGGGCCAGCAACCTGGCACCCAAGAGGGGGTTCCAGGTTGCTTGTTGGCGGCCCAGCCGATCCTGGGGCCATAATTGTCTGCCCGACATGGCAGTCGGGCCGACAAAAAAAAACATGGCAGTAGCGAGAGTAGGTCCTCCCCTTTAATGGGAGCCACACCACCATTTTACAAGGTCTACAGCCTCACTGCACTGACAGAAAACAGCAGCTTTTAGTACCATGCGGCAGGAGCAAGATTTTCTCGGCAGAATTTTACCATCGGGGGGGGGGGAAGCATCGGCGGTGCACGCTCTTATGACACACTTCGGATGGATCGGCAGCAGCGGAGTGGTGGTGGGAGGAGCGCGGGTCATCGCTGGGTTACTGCAGGAGTGGAATTTTTAAAATGACGGCCATTACATGAAAAATCGGCAACTATTGCATTCTGCAGTGTGGCCGCCGATTTCCAGCGGTAACAGGCCTAAAGGGGAGGGGCAATTTCGGCCCTAGAATGTCTAAAATCATCCTAACTTTGAGTTCTATTTAGAAAAACAAAGGAATGGAATATTGAAAGCAAACAAAGCATCACCAGATTATCATCTGTGTTTTGTTGACAATTAGAAAATATAAATCTTCTAATTGTTGACATCTGTGAAATAGAGGGCGCTGAGCACCTTGAGTCCCATCACCGAGAACAAGCAGAAACCAAGAGTAGACAGTGGAAGGAGTGCGCGTCAGCCCAGGCTCCCCAACCACCCTTTTCTTCAACCACTGTTTGCCCCATCAATGACAGAAGACTGTAGGTCCCGCATTAGACTTTTCAGCCACCTGAGATCTCACTTTTAGAGTGGAAGAAAGTTATCCTCGACTCCGAGGAACTGTCTATGATGATGATGAGAGAGAAAAAGATAGGCGCGCACACTTTTTCCACAACCTAATTTGAGTTTCTTTTAAAAACACAAACAAATTATTTGAATTTTGAAAGTAAACAAAGGCTCAAATTAACATCTGTTTTGTTGATAGCTAGAGAATGTTAACAGTCCAATTACAGAAGGACCCCAGTTGCAAATGATCAGCATTGAGCGGAACATGTACCGAGCATGTATGCTCAGGTTTTTCAACATAATTTGAAATATCTTCCACTACTAACATTAACCACAAGTATTTCAGTTTAATGTTATACAGCTCACAATATTCTGTGCAGATACAAATGTTTGTAAGGACAAAAATCTTTAATCTAATTCTATTAATGAGAGTTTCTCATGTACAGCAATATGATAATTTCACATCTGTCCTGATAGATTGGAGGTAACGTCTCTGTATTTAACCAATACAATCCAGAAAAGTACAATGCTTAATCCTCAGTTCATGTTTAGTTTGCTAGCCTCAGTTGGTAGCAGCAGGTGCACTACATTTTGCCTCACTACCCCTGTTTTAAGGAATATAGAGACCCTTGGACCAAAAATGAGGGCAGGATTAGGCTCAATGTTATGTTCTCAGTTGGTGAAAGCCTGCCGGCACTTACTGTGAAGGCCCGCACGTGAATAATGGTCACTTGAGGAAGGAACGGAAAATGAACACCGCCTGTATAATCAAACAGCATTAAGAATCAATGCCATCAGGAAAGGAAGGAATTGGTGAAAACTGTGTGCAGAAAAACATCACTAAAATCTGAGTGACAACATTGCTGGAGTGGGATACATCAAAGAGTTCAGATGTCCTATACAGTTGAAGCAGTTATGATCGTACAAACCCTAAGATACATTATATTCTTAATACACTCTCAGCAGTCTGAGTTATTCTGTATAAGCGTGAAGCCACTGGAATATTTTCCTTCAATTTTAAATGCTTTTTTAAATCAGGACCCAGGTGTTATGACAGACATTCATGGATAGCAGGCTCATGCATTTTAATCATGTGATTTGAACTAAACTGCTACTGTACAATATAATTTGAATTGCAATGACACAATGTTTTATTTCACTGCAGGCTACAAGGCAGATTGCATATACATGATGTAGAATATGGGTAGCTTTGTGTTATAACCTCATGCCCAGTAAGAACTTTGTTGAAATAAAGGACTCTACAACTAATAGAGAGGAAGCTTTCAGCCTACCTGTCTGGATTGGTTATAAACTTGGGTCCCAGAAATCAGAGAGCCATGCATCAATCCAGTGTAGTCAGTTTCTCCAATTTATTTTTAATTACAGCTCAATAACATTGAAAGTATTTAGTGTTACAATTGCTCTTTTCTTCAATTAATATACAGACTTTAAAAAAAAGAATCCCAATCCGACATATTTACACAATTAAGAATGCCCCGGATTTTCCATTTCCACATGTCGTAAGCCTTAAAAAAGGCCCTGCAAGTTCTGGGTTTCCGCATGCGCAAAAACCCGGAACTTGCGATCTATCAAGGTTTGCCTTGACAGCTCTACCACACCAACCCAAAAATCACTTCGCTGGCGCAGTTAGGCTATTTGCCCAACTACTACCCAGCAAATGCCCACAAGACCCTTACACTTGGTAAAAGCAGGGGTAGGGCCTTCTTTTACCAGTGTAAGGATTAATATAAATGTTCAATTAAAAATCTAAAAATTAAAAAAAACACAAAAATGTAAAATTAGTTTATGTAAATTTTGGCCAGGATTAAAATGTTTAAAATTATTATTTTTTAAATTAACATTTTATTTTAAAGAGATTTTGAATTAAATTTGAAAATGGGAACATTTATTTTTATTCCAGTTGTGTAAATTACTTAATTATTTGGGGATTCCTCATATGCTTATGGGGATTCTGTTCATAAATGCAAACCCCATAAACATGATGAGGAATCCTTCTTTCTGATAGGAGGACCTGGCCCACATGACCCCAGGGACGCTTCCGAACCGCCTGTGTCCCTAGGATCCATGGGCCTTTACACAGGCCCAGGACCCGAAATCTCTGAAGCCCGGGAGCCAGCAGATAGGTACGGATTTTTTTTTTTTTTTAAATCGTACTCCAGAGGTATGCCTCCGACCGCAAATTCTGGCCCAATAAGTTATTTTTAAGCTATATGGGATAACATAGAAATGAGGCACAAATAGACCCAATTCAAGTGTATTAATATTGAGTTTAATACAAAAAAAGCTTTTTGCTGGTAACCCATACAACCATATATTTCTTTTGATATTTTAATTCAGATTCCAGAGCTCAGCATCCATTAACTGGCTCTCGACATTAAATCTAGTTCCCTGGATTGACAAGTCTGTTGCTGGTTTATGGATAATGGATTTAATAGTATAAAAACTGGGAGCTAGCTCACAAATAGTGGACTCCCAGAATCCGAATTAAAAGAGCAACATAAAAGATGAATATAAGAAATAAACAGAATACTATTGGCAGTGATTTTAACAGCAGTGTGGGCATTAGACAGAATTGTCTATCCATCAAGCATTCTTTATCTGTTTAAAATCAAAAAAAAGTTATTTTCTTTCTCTAGACTATTGTTCTCCCTGCTTTCATTTTAATTTACACAATCATTTCAATAATTTAAACAAATAACATCTTGGTGTTTACGTTTGTAACAGCAATGGAAAAGTCCAGCAAAATTGAACCTTTACACACCAGCCACCACACGGGCTTGGCAGAGTTAGGTTTTGATCCAATGGCAAGGATTAACCAAGACGACTGGAGACCAGCTCTCCTGCATGGAACTAGTGCTCACACATATCGCAGTGTGGGCTGGCCCATGCTGCCCCTGGGCCCTCGCCTCTTCTGGGCCCCAAACTCACGCCTCTCCTGGGCCCCGATCACATTGCTCCACGATCACTCGCCGCTCCTGCGCCCGAACCCCGCCGCTCCTGCTGTACCTGCCCACGCTCCAATCAGCGACCTGGACCTTGGTGACGTCCAATCCAGTCGCCCTCTTCACAGCCATCGCTCTCCAGCACGCGCTGTACCTTGAAGCTCCTTTGAAGGCTCCGACCTTCTGATGGTCCTTGCAGGTCAGGGCTGCTGCGCCGAATGCTGGGACGAGCCTCATGCTGCTCCTTTGAAGTTTCCAACCCAACGGCACGTTACCCAAACATGATAATATCTTTTGGCCGGGTTCGCCTCTTCACTCACCTTTCACTGGCTTCTGATTAATCCTCAGCAGCAGCATCCCCTTCATGTTGTGTCGGCTGCTCCCCGCTGCCCGGGCAGCACCTTGATTGCTTTTCTCCACATCAGACAGGATAGACTGACCGGGGGTGGGAGGGAAAGAGAAGCCAAGGGGGCAGCACTGCACCGCCGGCTAGAGAGCAAGCAGCATGGGGAGCAATAACAACCCCCGGGTAGGCGAGGGGCGCCCAGGAACAGGTGGAGATTGGCTTAGAATCCCGATGGCAGCATCACATTTAAGCAGACTTGGTTAGGCAGATTGCTGTGTGTTATCAAACTGTGCCTGAACCAAACTGGATTTAACAACATGACAAATTATACTGCATTATCAGCTGATCAATGCCAGGATTACGACAGATGTTACCATCAGCAAGTCGACAGACACTGCAGTACTTTGTACAAGGAAGACTTAGGGAAGTGCACTACCTCTTTCCCATCCGATTTTGATTCATGTCTCCAGACCAAGGCCCACAAAGGAATTCTGGTGCATATCCTAATGTGTTACTAACCAGTAGACAAATAATTTCACACCCTAATGAACACTACAAAGGAAATCAATAACTGCAACACAGTTATCTGTTAAATTAAATAGATAACAACTTCAAGGTGTGATTCTACTCTCACAGCTCCCATCACCTACTGATAGGAAATGTTTGCTTTGCTTTTCACTGGACTCCCCTAGGCCCTAACATTACAAGCACATTACTGGAGGCAATAAATGAAACAAAGGCGAAACTTAATGATAAAAAATGTTTAAGTAGTCTTCTCCACTTCCAGTCAGAGTGCATCTGTTAAGTGTATACCCCTTCCGAGTTTTTGGTCATTTTTAGTTTTAGAAAAAAATGCTTTTATGTTGCCAGAATATTTCTGGATGACTGTTGTACTTGTGCAACAATGCACAGGTTCCAGATTAAATCTATTAGCCAAAAATACTTAAAGGGAAAGGTTAATTCTAAGGGAAATGTATTTTATTCCTTTGTTTTAATATAATTCACCTGAATTTTAGAATCTCAGAATTTTACTGCACAGGAAGAAGTCATTTAGCTCTCAGAAACAATTCTCCGCATCGTTTGATTTCCCTGCCCCTTCCTCACATCCTTTATTTTTTTTTAAAAAGATATTTGCCGACTCTTTAAAAACAATTGCAGATTTTGCTTCCACCACTGCTTCTGATTGGGCATTCGATGTCCAAATGATCCTCTGTGCAAAGTCAGTTCTCCTAAGCTCTCCTCTTGTTCTTTTGGTGATGATTTGAAATGGATGCCTTCTAATTACCAACTCACTGACTAGTGGGAATATTTCCCTCAATTTACCTTGTCAAAACCCTTCATAATTTCAGCAGATCTCTTCTTACCTTTCACTGTTCCAAGAAAAAGAACGCCTTTTAAAAAAAAAACACATCTTTATTAACTTGTCTTCCCATTGTTAAAGACGTGTACACCTGAACCCTTACGGCTCTCTGTTCCTTTTAAAACAAAAACATTTTGCCATTTAGTGTATTTATTCTTGCTCTCATAATCTATCAGCTCACACACCTCTGCATTAAACTTCAGCTAACATCTGTGATCAAACTATTAACCTGCCTATGTCCTCCCGAAGTTGCTTACAGTTAACTATGCTCCTTACTTTTGTCTTATTTGCAAATTCTGATATTGTGCTCGTATGCCCCAGTCCAGATCCTTTATATATTTTTTTCAGAAGAGCAATGGTCCCAACACTGACCAATCACTATACAATCAATATCACTAAAGTAGTAGTACTCAGTAAAATAATGGGACTGAAGGCGGACAAGTCCCCGGGACCTGATGGCTTCCATCCTAGGGTCTTCAAGGAAGTGGCTGCAGAGATAGCGGATGTATTGGTTGTAATCTACCAAAATTCCCTGGATCGTGGGGCGGTCCCAGCAGATTGGAAAACCGCAAATGTAACATCCCTATTTAAAAAAGGAGGCAGACAAAAAGGATGAAACTATAAACCAGTTAGCCTAACATCTGTCGTTGGGAAAATGTTGGAGTCTATTATTAAGTAAACAATAGCGGGACATTTGGAAAAGCATAATTCAATCAAGGAGAGTCAGCATGGTTTTATGACAGGGAAATCATGTTTGACAAATTTGCTGGAGTTCTCTGAGGATGTAATGAGCAGGATGGATAAAGGGGAACCAGTGAATGTGATGTATTTGGATTTCCAAAAGGCATTCGATAAGGTGCCACATAAAAGGTTACTGCACAAGATAAAAGTTCACGAGGTTGGGGGTAATACATTAGTATGGATAGAGGATTGGCTAACTAACAGAGAGTCGGGCTAAATGGGTCATTTTCCGGTTGGCAAACAGTAACTAGTGGGGTGCTGCAGGGGTCGGTGCTGGGTCTTCAACTATTTACAATCTATATTAATGACTTGGATGAAGGGACAGAGTATAATGTAGTCAAGTTTGCTGATGGTACAAAGATGGGTAGGAAAGCAAATTGTGAGGACACAATAATTCTGCAAAGGGATATAGACAGGCTAAGTGAGTGGGCAAAAATTTGGCACATGGAGTATAATGTGGGAAAATGTGAGGTTATCCACTTTGGCAGAAAAAATAGAAAGCAAATTATAATTTAAATGGAGAAAAATTGCAAAGTGCTGCAGTACAGAGGGACTTGGGGTCCTTGTACATGAAACACAAAAAGTGAGTATGTAGGTACAGCAAGTAATTAGGAAGGCAAATGGAATGTTGGTCTTTATTGCAAGGGGGATGGAGTATAAAAGCAGCGAAGTCCTGCTACAACTATACTTGGTATTAGTGAGACCACACCTGGAGTACTGCACAAAGTTTTGGTCTCCGTATTTAAGGAAGGATATACTTGCATTGGAGACTGTTCAGAGAAGGTTCACTAGGTTGATTCCGGAGATGAGGGGGTTGACTGAAGATAGTTGAATATAGGCCCAACTTACTCAACTTAAGGCGGAGATAGACAGATTTTTGAGCGATAAGGGAATAAAGGGTTATGGGGAACGGACAGGGAAGTGGAGCTGAGTCCATGATCAGATCAGCCATGATCTTATTAAATGGCGGAGCAGCCTCGAGGGGCCAGGTGGCCTACTCCTGCTCCTATTTCTTATGTTCTTGTGACCATGTGGTGGGGGGGGGAGGGGAGAACCGCTGTTCATATCTGTCCAATCTGAAAAACATCCATAAACCAGTACTCTGTTTTCTGCCGGTAGCCAACTTGCTATGCATGCTGCCATATTCCCTTTACTACACTGGGCTGGATTTTCGGCTTTTTGCATTTTCGCCCGTTTCCGAACACAATTTGGGCGGATTCACAAATTTAGCGCCGGGTTAACATTAGCAC
The DNA here is from genome assembly GCF_044704955.1 of Pristiophorus japonicus. NCBI lineage: Eukaryota > Metazoa > Chordata > Chondrichthyes > Pristiophoridae > Pristiophorus > Pristiophorus japonicus. The sequence goes on from NC_091981.1 coordinate 20,206,723, forward strand.
CAGAGCATGCAACTTGCACCACACAATGTGTGTGCCGGAGCCAAAAGTTCCGGCACTAAAAAAAAAATGGCCGTTCTGCACGTTGCCAAATTTTTTTTCCCCGCGCGTCTGGTCTGCTGCCCACTCGCAAACGTTAATGCAGGTGCGGCCGCGTGCATGCGCAGTACACCCGGGGCTGAATCAGCCATTTTACATTGGGATTTTACATTGGGATTTTGATGATGGAGGACAACGATTGGAGACAGTGTGCCAGGTGATTGAGCCACGAGGCTAATGAAGCTCTAGTGGGGGCTGTGGAGAGAAGATGGCAGGAGTTGCATCGTAGGGGTGGATCTAGACTACTGCCATTCATTTTTAAAAGGATTTGGAAGGAAATCGCTGAGGAGGTCTCTGCCCCAGACACTATGATCAGGACTGGCACACAGGGCCGAAAGAAGTTTAATGATCTTTCAAGCGTCGTTGGAGTGAATACAATTTTAATTCATGCACTCCTTCGTTACTTCAATTATAAATCTGATACATGATTTGTTCTCATGCTGTTGGGCTGTTGGTGCCTCTCAGCACTCTGTGAATGTTCTCATGCTGTTGGTGCCTCTCAGCACTCTGTCGGTTGCCTCCTAAAATACGTGACACATAGGTTGGCTTAGTTTGGCACCCTATTTGCCACGAATGATCTTTACACATTATTAAGATTGCTTTAAGATCTCATAAGATGGCTCCGCACTTCGATGTCCTCCTAATGAACCACGTGCAACTCCCAAGGCCATTAAACAGGACTGTATTACATTCAGACAATATGGTATAAGTGCTTTGGTGGCTATCTGTGTGTGACAAGACCAGATGGACCCTCTTGTAATCATTCCCATTTTCATATTTGTAGGCAAAGAAGTCACACAACCGCCGCGAGCAGGTGCGGACAGGCCCCTGCCACTCACCGACATTGAGGAAAGAGTGGCAGGCCTCATCGGCGTCTCAGGTCGGGCAACTGCCACTGGAGGCGCTGACCCCCGCTCGAAAACTGAGGGCAAGTCCTGCACACTCCCTGGGCTGGGTTGGGGCAATGTCATATAGTGTCTCTGGACTAGATATAATGGAGCAGCGGCGGTCCTTCAAATAAGCCTGTGTTATGCGACCTTCTTCATGTCACCCTACCCCCTCCCCTGCTGCTAACCACACATCTGTTGCTTTCTACTTCCGGATGACGTCACAGACGCAGCATCCCTCAAAAGAACACTCCACGTCAAGCCATCGTCAGTGAGCCGACTCCGGCGCTGCAACCGGCACAGCTTCAATCCACTCCTGATCTACCATCGGCACTCATCTCCTCTAAGGACGATGTGACGTTCTTGGGGTTTGACAATTCCGTGGCTCCATCAGCTCCTTGATGTCTTGGGTAGGATTCCCACGCGCATCGACAGTCTCAAAGCGACCATTACGGAGCAGGGTCGCAGATTGTCAGTGCGAGTCATGATACCTGTGAGGCCATCAGTGCCTACACAAGTCTGGTGGCCTCCAGCAGTGACAGTGGAGCCCCAGAGATTGTGGCGCGAACCCTTGCAGAACATGGCGCTTCAAAGGCACAAGCTCTGCTTCAGCTTGGGCAGGTGAAGCAGTCCGTCAATCCTCCCACCATACTCTCTGCGTTCCCCACTGTCACACCCAAACCAAAACCACCTGTGACTGACGATGTCTATGAAGAGGCTAGCCAGTCAGAAGCCGGGCCTTCAATGCCACGAGCTGTTCCAGTGCATCCCCAGGCAGCATCTCCATTGTCTCTCCCCTCAACACAACAGCGCTCTGAAAACGTTGCTGCACACTATCTTGGTGTCACTTTGGTTGGAGCAGCAAGCAAGTGAGGGTGATAAGGGGATGTGGGCAAAAGCCGGTGGTAAAAAATAATTGGGCAGGGGTTGCTGCATTATGCTGGATGCATCGTATGTTTAATATCACAATGCGGATAAATGTGAGGTTATCCACTTTGGTGGTAAAAACAGAGAGACAGACTATTATCTGAATGGTGACAGATTACGAAAAGGGGAGGTGCAAAGAGACCTGGGTGTCATGGTACATTAGTCATTGAAGGTTGGCATGCAGGTACAGCAGGCGGTTAAGAAAGCAAATGGCATGTTGGCCTTCATAGCAAGGGGATTTGAGTACAGGGGCAGGGAGGTGTTGCTACAGTTGTACAGGGCATTGGTGAGGCCACACCTGGAGTATTGTGTACAGTTTTGGTCTCCTAACCTGAGGAAGGACATTCTTGCTATTGAGGGAGTGCAGCGAAGGTTCACCAGACTGATTCCCGGGATGGCGGGACTGACCTATCAAGAAAGACTGGATCAACTGGGCTTGTATTCACTGGAGTTCAGAAGAATGAGAGGGGATCTCATAGAAACATTTAAAATTTTGACGGGGTTAGACAGGTTAGATGCAGGAAGAATGTTCCCAATGTTGGGGAAGTCCAGAACCAGAGGTCACAGTCTAAGGATAAGGGGTAAGCCATTTAGGACCGAGATGAGGAGGATCTTCTTCACCCAGAGAGTGGTGAACCTGTGGAATTCTCTACCACAGAAAGTTGTTGAGGCCAATTCACTAAATATATTCAAAAAGGAGTTAGATGAGGTCCTTACTATGAGGGGGATCAAGGGGTATGGCGAGAAAGCAGGAATGGGGTACTGAAGTTGAATGTTCAGCCATGAACTCATTGAATGGCGGTGCAGGCTAGAAGGGCCGAATGGCTTACTCCTGCACCTATTTTCTATGTTTCTATGTTATTATGTTCGGGATTATGTTGTTGATAATGTTGTTGAATGATCACATTGTTGGATGCAGCTAATTATTTTATGTTATTTTATTAAAGTTTCACAATGAAGGTTACATTAAAAGTTGATGGTGGTGGTATGGGATCCTCACCAGGCTCCTCTTCCTCATCTTCCTCCAACTCCTCCTCCCCCCCTCTCTCCTGAGGTGGTCCTGCAATCCCCATTGGCAGCACATCACAATGAACTCAGAGACCTGCTAAGGGGAGTATTGGAGGCAGCCTCCAGAGTGGTCCAGGCATCAGAAGCGCTGCTTGAGCACTCCAATTGTCTGTTTGATAATGTTGCATGGCTCTCATTATAGCCCAGGGGATCCTGCAAATTCCCTAGGAGGACAGACGCACCAAAGTTAGCGTCCTCGACCAGACCAACATCCCCAGCATCGAGGCACTGACCACACTCGACCAGCTCCGTTGGGCGGGCCACATTGTTTGTATGCCCGACACAAGACTCCCAAAGCAAGTGCTCTGCTCGGAACTCCTATGTGGCAAGCGAGCCCAAGTGGGCAGATGAAACGTTTTAAGGACACCCTCAAAGTCTCCCTGATAAAATGCAACAACCCCACCAACACCTGGGAGTCCCTGGCAAAGACTGCCCTAAGTGGAGGTAGTGCATTCCAGGAGGGCACTGAACACCTTGAGTCTCATCGCGGCAACCTTGGGGAAGCCAGCAAATTGTCCAAAACCTACAGCCCTCTCATTTTGGGTCTCCTTGGTCATTGGGAAGTTTATGAAGTTCATTTGGCATTCATACAATCCATTGTGTAGTGTTCTGCGAGATGGAGCATATTTCCCCCACTGATGCCTGAAAGGAGCGAGAGGCATAGAAGGCAAGTGCCACAGTCACCTTCACCTCGACGGGCAGTGCCGTCCTGTTGCTGCTGGTAGGCTGTCGGTCTGCCTGTATAAGCTGGCATATTTCTGTGACCACCTCTTTTCAGAAGCGCAGCCTTCTAACTTATTGTGCCTCAGAGAGCTGGAGGTATGAGCGATGTAAACTCATGGGGTGTAAGGCCTCCTCCCCATACGTCTGCGACCTCTTCGATTATGTTTGAAAATGATCAATAAGCCTTCTTCCAACTCGGAGCCAGATGAATACAGCAGCCAGGATTACTGGCTCCTGACATAGCATGGCCCCCATCTTTTAAAAGGTCCTTTAAAACAAACTAGAAACTCACAAACTTTGCAATCAAAAGTATGCAGTAACGCAGAGTTCTTCTCCCAATCACTCACAACTGCGACTTTTTCCTCCGTTTTCAAGATGGCGCCGTTAGCGCCTGGTGCGCAACTGGCTTTTCTTGGCGGGTTCTCGGGCGGACGCTAAATCGGGTGAACCACTTGAAAGTTCCGCTTGGGTCGCTGGCGCAGCGATGCATGACGATTTACATCATCCAAACGGTCAAAACAGTGGCACAGCTGCCACAAAACCATTGCCGATAATTCTGCCCGGGTGCAAAATCTCGTGCGCCTCATTTCACGCCCCCAAAAAATCATTTTTGTGCCCTGCCAAGTCGCTAAATGGGGCACAAATGAGCTGAAAATCCATCCACTTGTGCCTTAATTTTAGCAATATTTTCTACATCATCATCATAGGCAGTCCCTCGAGTCGAGGATGACTTGCTTCCATGCCAAAAAGTTTAGAGATGTTTCAATGAAGGACCTAATATTCCAGGTCCCGAACTAAATCTTAAAGGGTGGAAGATGCCTGTGCGTGGAGCAGTGTGGCGGCCTGGCCCAGCAGTCTGCATGCCCCCCGGCCTGCGAGCACCATCAGAGCAGGCCGGGGAGCGGAAGGAGCAGCGTGGCGGCCAAGCCCAGCAGTGTGTTTCTACATAGCACCTTATCAAATGCTTTTTCAAAATCCAAATATACACAACACCCTCTGCATTTCCTGTAGCAATAAACTCTTTTCCTTTAAGTACACGATTACATTTGTCAGATATGAGTGTACTTAACTAACTTTTCTTTTCATCCCTAATCAACAAAATCCTTTATAATTCCCCTTTATGTTCTCTGTATGTCATCACTATATATTGTTAGCCTCTCTAATCTCTTTTTCAGCTTCCCTGCTATATTTTCTATGATTTTATATACGAGCCCTAGATTTGTTCCTTGCCTCTTCAATTTTATTTTAAGTACCCTATTAATTCAAGGAACTCCAGCCTTTTCTGCACCCGCTTTACTTTATGTGGGAATATGCGTCTAGGCTGTCTCCTAATCATCTCTTGTTTGAAAGTTCCCCATTTTTTTGTTCACTGTCAATTTTTCTTCCAATTTGTAACTCTTTGAAATTTGCTTTTTTCCCCAGTTCAAGTAGCTTTATTATTGACTGTTCCCTTTGTCTTTTAATTTTTTATATTGAATCTAATTATATTATGGGTTTCAAGGTGTTCCGCTACCCTTACCATCCCAAGTGCTTCACTTTATTTCCTAGATATAGCACTGCCTTTTTCTTTGCTGGACTGAAAATATAGCGATCTAGTAAGCGGTTTGGTCAACATAGTAGAACACTCCACACCCCACCCCTTACTTCTTTGCCATTTACATTGCTTTTACCACTTACATTGCTTTTACCACAATCTATAAATGGATAAATAAAAAGTCACCCATTATCACTGAAACAGCCTAGCATAGGAGTACATAGGATATAAGGCACAGAAACAGGCCATTTGGCTCAACTAGTCCTGCCAGCGTTTAAGCTCCAGTCCAGCCTCCTCCAGTCTTTCCTCATCTAAATCTATCAGTATAACCCTCTATTCCAGGGTATCAAACATACGGCCCACGGGCCGGACCCGGCCCCCCAAGCTCCTTCCTCTGGCCCGCCACGCAAGGGAGCGAGTCAGGGCCTAGCGAGGGAGCAAGTCAGCGAGGGAGCAAGTCAGAGCCTAGCGAGGGTGCGAGTCGTGGCCCTGCGAGTCCTGGGGGAGTGAGTTAGAGTCGGCGAGTCAGGGCCCTGCGAATCCTGGGCCGGGTGGGGGAGGGAGCGAGTCCAAGTCAGCACCCTATGGTGGGGAGGGGGCGAGTCGGACTCACTACCCCAGGACTTGCAGGGCATCATTGGATGTTTTTCTATGTTAAACGGTCTATATAAATGTAAGTTATTGAGATCCTCGAGTCAGGTAGGAAAATAATGGAGTCCCTATTACAGGACATCTAGAAACAAAAAGTATAATAATGAATAGTCAGCATGGATTTCAAAAGGAAAGGATGAACAGGCTGGATCTCCTTTCTCTTGAAAAAAGAAGGCTGAGGGGTGAGGGGGGGCAGCAAGTCGGAGCCGGTGAGTCAGGACCCAGTGAGTCCTGGGGGGCGGGGGAGGGGGGGGGAAGGAGGGAGTCGAAGCCCTGTGAGTCCTGGGGGGGTGGGGGAGGTAGCGAGTCAGAGCCCTGCGAGTCCTGGCGGGGTGGGGGAGGAAGCAAGTCTGAGTCGGCGAGTCGGGGCCCTTCCGAGTCCTGGGGTGGGGGGGTTGGGGCATGGAGGGAGGGAGAGAGCAAGTCGGTGAGTCCTGGAGCAAGTCGGCGAGTCCTGGGAGCGAATCGGCACGTCCTGGAGCCCAAATTATGCCAAGCTGAAGTCTTTTTGCTGCGAGAATTTTGTCCATGTTTGGCTGTTCTCCGTCATGAATGTAAACAAATCAAAATTGCATTCCCAACTTAGACGCACACCTCAACTCTCTACTAAAGGTAGCGACAGCCCAGTCACTTGTTCCAAACTTCGATGCAGTGGTCCAAACAAAGAAGTGTCAGGCATCAGGAAGCAAGCAGCCGCAGCACTAAGTGAGTAGCCATACATATCATTTTATTCATTAATGTGTTTTGACATTACCTGGGCTGTTGACGTGAATTTAGCGACCGTTTTCATACAGCCGACGTTCGGTAAATTAATACCGTATTATTATGCTTTTCATTTTCATAGGCCCAACTGTGTGGCCCACGGGGGATGTATTTGAATCCAAACCGGCCCGCTATCCGATTGAGTTTGACATCCCTGCTCTATTCCCTTCTCTCTCATATGCTTGTCCAGCCTCCCCTTAAATGCTCTTCGCTTCAACCACTTCCTGTAGTAGCGAGTGCCACATAGGATTTCTTGGTGACTATCTTATATTAATGGCCTCTAGTTATGCTCTTCCCCACAAGTGGAAACAGTCTCTCTGTATCCACTCTATTAAAACCTTTCATAATTTTAAAGACCTCGATTAAGTCACCCCTCAGCCTTCTTTTTTCAAGAGAAAGGAGACCCAGCCTGTTCATCCTTTCCTTTTGAAATCCATGCAGACTATTCATTATTATACTTTTTGTTTCTAGATGTTCTATTCTCTCCTTTAATAGGGACTCCATTATTTTCCTACCTGACTCGAGGATCTCAATAACTTACATTTATATAGACCGTTTAACATAGAAAAACACCCGATGATGCTTTAAAAGCATAACCCAAAAAAATCTCCATTAAAAGACTCCACTCAGCTCTTCACATTGACATTTTTACGAAAATAATTTTAAAAATTCTCTCCTCTATAAATAGGGAAGTATTTGAATAATAACTAACCCCCTATACTTGCATTCCATTTTAACTACAAATACTTCTCTCTTTAAAAGGTAACAAGCTACATTAACAGCCTTTAATGGAAGGCTGTTCCACAAATTCTGATCTGTGGGGAAAAAAAATTGTCTTATCTTTAACCTTATTTGAGATTGAAAAGTTGCACCCCATGTAATCTGATCAGATGATCACAGATTAAGTTAAATAAGTTAGGGTGTTGGCATAGCTGCCATATTATCTATTCTATCAACCTTTTTAATGACCCACCTCCATCTTTTTTTCTCTAACAGGAACAAACAAATTCCATCAAGAATTGACAATTTTAAATTCTAGAATTATGCTTGTGCTCTGAACCCTTCTCAATGCATCAATGTCTTTTTCAAATAAGGCACACACATACAATGCACTTAAAGGTTTACACTATGTTCTTTAGAATTTTAAAAATATGGCATAGTTTAAAACAAAATTATCAATCTGAAAATTTGAGGGGAGGGGGTGGGAGGAAAAATGAGGGCTTTCAGAAGTTGTCAGTTTGCCAACACCCCATTATCGTGTGCTATTTCTCAGTCAGTTTCTTTAGTTTACAATACCAAAGTAAGTTATTTCTTTCTGGCTGGTAATTCGCCTCAGAAATTACTTGTACCATCTCCTCTCTCACACCTGTATGTACTATTTATTTTATTCATTTATGGGATGTGGCTGTTGCTGGCAAGACCAGCATTTATTGGCCATCCCTAATTGCCCTTGAGTAGGTGATGGTGAGCCGCCTTCTGGAACCTCTGCAGTCCTCGAGGTGATCCAGGATTTTGACCCAGCAACAATGAAGGAATGGCAATATATTTCCAAGTCAGGATAGTGTGACTTGGGAGTTGATGGTGTTCTTGCTGCCCTTGTCCTTCTAGGCGGTAGAGGTTGCGGATTTGGGACGTGCTGTCGCAAAGTGAGTTGCTGCCTTGCATCTTGTAGATGGTACACACTGCAGGCATGGTGGAGGGAGTGAATATTTAAGGTGGTGGATGGAGTGACAATCAAGCAGGCTGCTTTGTCCTGGATGGTGTCGAACTTCTTGAGTGTTTTTGGTGCTGCACTCATCCAGGCAAGTAGAGACTAATCCATCACACTCCTGACTTGTGTCTTTTAGATGGTGGAAATGCTTTGGGGAGTCACTTGCTGCAGAACACCCAATCTCTGACCTGCTCTTATGAGCTGTAGTACTTATGTGGCTAGTCCAGTAAAGTTTCTAGTCATTGGTGACCCCCAGGTATACTCATCATAGGCACTCCCTCGAATCGAGGATGACTTGCTTCCACGTCAAAATAGTTTACAGGTGTTTCAATATTCCAGGTCCCAAACTACACGTCGAAGGGTGGAATATGCCGGTGCGTGGATTTTTTTAACGTGTGGTGACCGTTGCACACCAGCCACCACACGGGCTTGACAGAGCTTGGTCTTGGTCCAGTGACGAGGGTTAACCAAGACAACTGGAGACCAGCTCTGCTGGCCATGAACTCACGCCTCTCCTGGGCCCTGATCACATCCCTCTACGAACTCTTGCCGCTCCTTCACCCCGACCTCGCCGTTCCTACTGTACCTGCCCACGTTCCAATCACTGATCTGGACCTTGGTGACGTCACTCTTCGCTGCCGTTGCTCTCTTGCTTCAGCACGTGCAGCATACATATGGGTGCATTCAACAGACTTCCCAAGTGGGTGAGGCCATCCACGGTTTTCCCATCGTCGTCAGGACCCCAACTGCAGCTGGAGGTGGCATTGATCTAAAAATGCTTGTTAAAGGCAATCGCCTCCATGCTGCCAGTCAGAGGGCCATCCAGCACATCCAGGTATACTATGTACTTTTCCAATACACAATCCTCGTTTTAAAATACTATCAGGAGAACCTATAGAACCATGCTCCTCTTGTGCATCAAATACTTTCACAAGGTAGTCTACTTTCAGATTTCATGAGTCAGGGTGTGCCTCCCTGCCTAATTTCTATGAATTGGTGCCATTTGGAGTGAAGTAACATTTATTTGAGATTCCTAGCTGCATGAGGCAGAGACTGCATTCATTGCCTGCGGCTTTTGGAATATCTTGTTACATATGGTTCCAATGCCAACAGTTGAATTCAGTAATCATGATCATTGCTTTGAGTGTTGTATATAAAGTAGGTCATTCCTCTTGTTTACAGCAATTACTAATCTGGGACTTTTCACGACTATCAAACATGTCTTTGTAAATATTATTGTATAATTCAAGAGGCAGTAAGATGTTGTGATTGGGGACTTTAAGGTTTTAGTGGAAAGTTGACCTAGATGGGCCGAATAGCCTCCCTCATCTGTACTTATCTTTGTGACGTACAGTGGGGCTAGAGGATGAGACTGCAAAAAAAAATTAATGTACATAGAATAAATGGAAGAATGGTGACCATACTCCATCAAGGTGATCAAATTTTTCACGGTTTATAACTGACACTTTAATCCCAAAATCTAATTACAGTCTTGAAAATACTCCAATGTATCCGTTCTTTTCATTATATGTACTGTGAAGTTCACGGGGTCATCCGATTCAATTTTGTCAACTTTTCCCTCATATTGGCTGTCATGTCACCTACTGACGACCAGGACACATGGTCATTGATGCATAACTATATCCACGTTGAAAGATTGACGACCTTATCAAGTTTATCCATAAGATTAGCCCGTCAAAACAATTTTAAGTCTCAAATCAGGCTTGAAAATATCACTTATGGATAGTGGTTTCTGAGAGGGCTGTGACACTCTGCTTTGCAATGAAAAGTTTTTACATATCATAAAAATAATAGCCAACAGGCTAGGTGTTTTTGATGACATCTGTCACAGTATGTGTAGTACGAAATGATGATGCCTCTCCCAATGACTTAGTGGCTAAATGCACCATCCAATATTATTTCCATACAGATCGAGAAGCCCTTGTTACAATCCTGGGTCTGAGGTGAGTTAGCTGATGTCAGCTGGGGCAGAAGGCAGAGCTATATTTGGCCTCAGTGCTAACATGCAAGTCGGAACTGCCGTCAGCACCCAAATGTAGTGTACGGGATTGCTGACCGCAGCTAAATGTACTGAACTGCTTTTGAAAGTACTGTACAAATTTTTTTATATGAATAAAGTATATTTTGAAATAAAAAAAAAGCTAACATGCAAGTCACAATGGTCCTTCCTGATCACTATATATTAACCCCTGTGGGAAAGTGTATAACTGTAGATGTCACATGAAGACAGGATTTAATCCCCACAATATAGAAACCCGACAACCTTCACTGTCTAGACCTGCACGTGAAAAATAACACACGGGTAAGGTAGTGGATGGCTGCTGACACCTATGGAACGGCACTTAAACACGAGTTAGCACTGTCAAGTGAGGGCGCCATAAAGGGAAGAAAACTGGGAGTAAAATTACTGATAATTAATTATAATAGCTTTTTAGCGTAATATATCTTCGGTATATGTACTTCAATGTTTCGGTTGCAACAATAAGCCAGATCATAATGAATCGATAATCAGCATGCACAGTTTCAAATATAGCATAAAAAACAAAAATGTATATGCAGAACAGAAAGGGTATTTTGGAATAAGAGAAAAAGGCAAGGGAAAAAATAAAAATAAGGCTTTTTCATAAAGCGTTACACGAATGGGCATGCACAGAAGATGCCCAACATTATGCTGATCACAGATGTGTGACAGGGCCCTCCTTTGGCATAAACAAAGCCCAGGAGAAGAAATCAAGCTGCAAGCAATTAAGGAATAGTGAGTCCCAAGATACAGATGAGCTTTTGAAAAGAAGAGCTAATTCAGGAGTAGCATAATAGCAACAGCATGGGCATCTTTAAATATTTTAGGGAGATTATAAACATTTAATATGTTTGTTATTTAATAGATGTTATTTATATGATTATATATATTCAACCAGATCAGCAATGTGGCAATTCATTTTTTTCTGCTAAGAAAGAATGCAGTATCTTGCATTTACATGGCGCCTTTTTTATCCTCAGGACATCCCAAAATGCTGTACAATCAATTCATTACTTTTGAAGTATGATCACGTTGTTTTAGGCAGGTGCAGCAGCCAAATTGCGTACAACAAGCTCCCTTGTAATGCATGAATGACCAGATAATCTGTGTGATAATGTTGGTTGAAGCATTAATGTTGGCCAAGTGTCCAAGAACTCCCTATCTCTTCTTTAAATTTTGCTATGGGATCTTTTACATCCACCTGAACAGCCAGAGGAGGACTTGGTTTAATGTCTTATTGAGAATGTGAATAGAGGGATTGTGAATGTGTCAAGTGGTGAAGAGAATCATGGGAAGATAGCTGAAAGAAATGTCAATCTGCAATACTTGCAGTGTCGACACAAAAACGGGTTACTCAGAGTGTGGTCAAACACGAGTTACGGGAAAAGCAAAGTCAGGCATGAGTCAGAGGAGAGACTGCTATAACAAGCCATAAAAAAGGGAAGAATCCCGTAGCGAAACCATAAACAGACTAACATTAGCGCCCGCCCTGTCTAGGGGACCTGTCGGCCTGCCGTTGGATGTATTCTGGGGGAAGCAGAAAGTAATTGGATGAACTAAGTGCTAATCAAATGTGTTCTGTTTTGAAAATGTATAACTGCTGTGGTTTCGCGCTGTAACGCGACTTGTCCTGAGGGAGTTGAACAAGCTCTAATAGAGTGTGTTCCTTTATCTTGACAAGTCCCGATCGGAGAATCTTCAATAAAGGTCTTTTACAGAAAAGGCAACAAAGGTGTTCGTGTCAGTGTAGTCGCTGAAACAGATTGAGGGAAAAAGAATCCATATTAACATTTGGTGTCAGAAGTGGGCTCTCAACAGACGACTGCCGAAAACTTGCGAACTAAGAGCCGAACTAGCCTCGGACGAGACAGGAGGAAAGTTGCCACTGGAGTGAGTATACTTTAAATACCAAAAGTCTGAGGAAGGTTTTGCCACTCGCTGGTTCTCAGGTAGTGTCTGAACAAGATCGTCAATCTGGTGAATACCTTTTAAACTTAGGAAACCGCGGGGCGACGCGGGACTGTGTAAGGTCGTGGAAGAAACGCGAGGTATTAAAAGGTCGCGGAAGAAATGCAAGGTATTAAAAAGTCGCGGGGCGACGCGAGGACTACTTTTTTTAAAATCGGCCAGCAACGCGAGGGGAATTATACCGCGGGGCGACGCGGGATTAAGTAAGGATTATTAAGTAAGGATTATCGTGGGGCGACGCGAATAGGATTACCGCGGGGCGAAGCGGGATTAAGTAAGGATTATCGCGGGGTGACGCGAATAGAAACACCGCGGGGCGACGCGGAGGGAAATGGAAATTGTGTAAAACTAAATCGCGGGGCAACGCGGGATTGTGTAAACTTAAAATTGTACTTATGCCAGGTGCGGCGTCGATCTTGTATATCACTTGGTCCGCCTAGGCTCTGGATAAGGTAACCTATTCCACCGCGGGGCAACGCGGGGACAATCGAGATTAATTAGGACATTGATCATACGTGAGGCGACGCGAGGATGGTAATCATTTAGATAAAACTACGGATGCGGGTAGTCCGCTGCCCTAAATTATGTGAGGAATTTCCGGAAAAGGGCTGAACAATTTAGACTGTTATCTGAACAAATTATTAGGAGATTATTAGGAGATGACTAGGGGGCACTAGAAGCGTAGAGGTGGCAAAAAGAGCACAGAAATTAATTTGGAAAACGGGACGAAGAAAAAGGGATAAAAGCTTAATTGCCACATGGAGACACTATTGTCAAAAACTAAAAGGTTGTAACTTGCGTAACTACGTAATGCCATAAAAAAAGCTGATAGTGACTATCTTAAGTGACATATGGATCCAAAAATAGAGCCGGCCAAAACAATTAATCGGAAAGAAGAGAGACTTTTGTGAACGTCTGTTTTGAATGAGAAGTACTTGTGTGATTTTGACTGCAGAATGAAAGCCTGTTTGGGAAACAGGGGAGTTGTGGTTTGTTTTAGCTCCACCCACTTTTTCAAACAGAGCGAAAGTTTTTTTAACCCTTCGTAGTGTTGTCCTGTATGTGGGAAGTTTAAGAGTGTGAACCTTATTGAATTACATTTTAAGTTAGAAACGCAGGTGTGGATTTATTTGGATGAATCACTTCCTTCTGTCAAGTTGGCAGGAAAACGCCACTAAATTAGGACTCTCATTGACAGAAGGAGGACATGTTAAAACCGTAGACGTCTTAAAGAAAGAGTGCGCGCACGAAAAACGTACTAAGAGTTCCACTGGGACCTCTGAGAAGGGTATCGACAGACTACGTAGTCAAATGGTTGGCTTTGCGTTGACCGAGGCTGATGATGAAATTGAGGAATGGTCACTGACTCGGCGCCCAACGGCGCCTCCCGCAGCCCCTCGCCCCTTACCACAGCTCCCTTCCCATCAACCTCCACCCTACACTCCGGCGGTAGGAGGTAATGATAACCGTAACCCCACACCAACGAACCGACAAGCCCAGGCGGACCCTTCATCTTCTGATAGCGGCTCAGATCCCCAGTTCACAGGCCACATAGCCGAGAGGACCAGATCGAAAACTCGGAGGAATAGGCAGTCTCGCGAATCAGCGAGTCAAAATACCAACCGCGAAAGGCAAAACAGACCCTCTTGCCGATCACGACCCTCACCCGGCCATGACGACACTTGGTGGAAGTGCAGGGGACTGAAACAGGAGGGCCCTGACGGCTCCGAGCCACCCTCTGACCAAGATAATTCCTCCGAGACTGACGTCGCCACCCCAAAGCCCCGGCAGCAATTCCCAGTTCGACCAATGCCAAACCCTGACGCACAACAGGCTGCAGCACACCCCACCATAGATGTTTATGTGCCTTGGAAACCGAATGAAATCATGACTATTCTGGCCAGTATGCCAGATCGAAAAAGAGAACCTGTCAAGTTTATAGATCATCTCCGAACTACCATCGCAGTCTATAATGCGGAATCAAGGGACTAGTGGAACAGGGGATTTTGGTTCAATGTCAGTCCCCGTGTAATACACCAATACTGGCAGTCCCTAAGCCAGGCAAAACAAATCAGTTCCGTTTGGTCCAAGACCTTCGAGCCATCAATGCTATCGTCCAGCCCCTACACGCTCTGGTTCCCAACCCAGCACAGATACAGTCGTTAATCCCAGCAAACGCCAAGATCTTCGCAATAATAGACCTCCAACACGCCTTCTTCGCTTTGCTGCTAGCCCAGACGAGTCAGTACCTGTTCGCCTTCACTTACCAGGGACAGCAATATACATGGACTAGACTTCCCCAAGGGTTCATCCACTCCCCGACCTTGTTCTCAAGGTGCCTGCAGGAACAGTTACAGTCCCTCACGCTGACTAAGGGATCCACTTTAATTCAGTATGTGGTTGATTTACTGGTAGCCAGCGCAGATGAACCAAGTAATCAGGAGGATGCTAATCAGTTACTGAATTACTTGTCCTCCCTGGGATACATAGTTTCACCATCAAAGGTCAAAATTGGCTAGTCTCAAGTCAAATCTCTTGGGATCATTTTATCAGGCACCCACCGAGCCTTGGAGGCTAGCCGAGTCGAACCCATCTGCCAGTTTCCAGTCCCTAGCACGGCTAAACAAATGTGGCAGTGGTTGGGGATGTTTAATTACTGTAGATCCTGGATCCCTAATGTTGCCCTGATGACCAAGCACCTCACACCGTACACAACCAATGAAGGCAGCTTTGAAATAGAAACCGCAGACGTCCAAGCCTTTAAGGAACTAAAGACAGCCCTGCTGCAAGCTCCGGCTTTGGGCCGGCCCCTCTATGACCGGCCCTTTCACTGTATTGTACGATCTTGAAAGATTGTGCTACCGCTGTCTTAACTCAGAAACACGGGGATAAGCATAGGCCTGTTGCCTACTACTCTTCCAAAATAGACCCCGTTGCCTTGGGACACCGTGGATGTACTCAAATATTAACCGCCATCTACAATAGCCTTCAATCCACCGCCAACCTTACCCTCCAGCAGGATATTGTTGTATATACCCCTCACTCCGTAGCTGCCCTCCTGGGTCAACTGCAGATTCAACATCTTACCATGGCCAGGCAAAGCAGATATGAGATCTACCTACTAAATAATCCTAAGCTGACCTTTCGGCACTGTACTGCCATTAATCCTGCCTGTTTTCTTACTGAGCCACCCCAAGATGAGGAAGAACCGAGTCACGACTGTCTATCTTTAATTCAAGAGGCCACCTCGGTCAGGGAAGATTTAGTTGATGTACCAATGGAGGACCCCGACTGTATTATGTATGTTGACGGAAGCTCTTCCATTGACCCAGAAGGCGGACGAATTTCGGGATACGCCATAGTAAACCAGGAGAATCAGGTCCTGGAATCTGCCGCCTTTGAGACCACCTATTCCGCCCAACAAGCTGAACTATTCGCCCTCACTCGAGCCTGTATCTTAGCTAAAGACTTCAAGGTCAATATCTATACCGACTCTAGGTATGCCTTTGGGGTAGCCCATGATTTCGGACAATTATGGAAAAACAGGGGATTCTTGACCTCAAATGGAAATGAGATATCCCATAGGCAACTAGTTTCAGACTTGTTGCAGGCCCTCATGCTCCCCAAGCGTATTGCCATTGTCAAGTGTACCGACCACACTACCGGAAAATCTCCGGTTGACATAGGAAACCGCTGTGCTGACAGAGAGGCCAAGCAAGTCTCTCGCGGACAACAAATGGTGGTGCCCAGAATGATGAGTCAAACTAAAAATCCTGCAAAGGATAAGTTAGCCTCGGAAAAACCAATGCCAACCATCCAAGATGTCATTAAAGCACAGGAGGACGCTCCTGAAAAAGATAAACTGTTGTGGAAAGATTATGGATATACTTATGACAATGTTTCTAAACTCTGGACCACTCCCGCGGAACAGACTTGCATGTCTGACGAATTGGCCCTATGGGTTATTGAATGTATGCACTTTGCTACTCATTGTGGAGCAAGGACAACAAGTGACACACTTTTGGCCACTTGGTGGCACCCTAGACTCCAGGTGCTGGCCCAGAACATCAGTAGTCGCTGCCTTGTTTGCCAACAGCATAATCCAGGGAAGGGAGTACCCTATGATTGGGGTAAGACGCCCCTACCAGAAGGTCCCTTTGAGACCTTGCAGTTGGACTACATTGAGTTGCAAAGAGTACAGTGTTACAAATATGTGTTAGTAATAGTAGATCTGTTTAGCAAATGGATCGAAGCTTACCCTACCCTGGACAATAAGGCTCAAACTGTTGTTAAGGTGTTAATGAGGGAAATTGTTCCTAGATATGGTATCCCAGCTCGACTGAGTTCCGATAATGGGCCTCACTTTATTGGCCAAGTTAACAAAGAATTCTGTTCCCAGATGCGCATTAACCAGCAGCTGCATTGTGCCTACCGACCCCAAGCTGCGGGACTAGTTGAACGTGCTAATCAAACTCTTAAAACCAAGCTTTCAAAACTGGTAGCATCAACCGGACTCAATTGGCTCAAACTCCTTCCCATAGCCCTATTCCAGATCCGAACTACTCCCACCGGTAAGGTTAGACTGACCCCCGCTGAGGTCATTTATGGTAGGCCCCTTAGGACCCCATGGAATCAGAATGTCCCCTCGACTGTCCAATTCCACCACATGACTGAGGAAATGACTACCTACGTTCTTGCCCGGACTCAGGCTCTGCGAATAGCCCACAACCAGGTTCGAGATGCTCACCTCGACCTCCCAGTTTTGCCCGAATCGTCTCTCGTGGCACCAGGGAAGTATGTCCTGATTAAGAAATGGATTCGAAAGGGATTAGAGCCACGATGGGAGGGGCCTTTTCAGGTGTTACTTACTACCCCCACTGCAGCTAAGGTTGAGGGGAGAAGCGCCTGGGTTCACCTGCAACACTGTAAACTTATCACCCCATAACGAACCTATTTTACTGGTTGTCCTAACCCCTGTTTCTGTTCCAGACTTCCTCTTCTCCAGAGCTGAATAAGGTCATTCCTAGGAGCGTCCCGACTAACCGAGTGGGTCCCGAGGAGAACAGTTTGAACCCCTGCCCGTAGTGATAGAGAACCAGCTACACCGACGGTGACCTGAGAAGAGAGGCGAGAAAACCGAACTCTTTGAATCAGCAAAATATTCGGACTATTTATCCTTGTCCATAGAGACACTACAAGAAACATTTTGTTCTCGAGTAATTGTTAACCTAGAACGATAAGATGAAACTGTGTCTGTGTGCCACAGTCTGTATAGTAGCGTTGGTGTACGTCAAGTGCGGCGCGTGGGAAGCGAGACTGAAGCGAGAGCGCCATGTAAACATCTTTTTGTATATGTCTTATGTTTATGCGCGAAATGGGAACTTTGAGTTGCTGGGTGTGCTCACATATGCCTATACATTCCAAAGGGGGAATTCCTTTGCGCCCCGTTCCACTGACCCTAACTGAGACTGTCAAGTGGCTTCTGAGCCAGAATAGCATGAGAGGAGGGGGGCCAATGCAAATACGAAAGATGAAAGGCGGGTCAAGAGAGGGATCACGGAGGGCAGGAGGAGCATCATACCGTTACCGTGTGGACAACCACGGGGACGTCACCGAGTGGGAAAGTGCTGGGTACCCCATTAGTCAAACGTTCCAGGGATGGTACCAACCACCCTATATGACCATAAAAAGGAGCCCCCATTCTTAGTCCTGACCAATACCTCGGGGATCGGGAGGCCAACTGGGACCATATGTTTAACCCGAAATGACACCAGCAGCAAGGGACATATCATAGGGTACACAACCTCAACATCACAACAGGTGCACAAGTCACTATCCTCTCTCACCTTCCGAATAAAACAGGTGGAGGTCTGTGGGCCCAGTCTTGGGACCCCAACACAATATATAAAAAGGCAGCGTATAACGGCACGTATTTTGTGTGCGGGCATAGGGCATATCCCTGGTTACCTAGGTGATGGACAGGGTCCTGCTATTTGGGATATGTGGTGCCATTTGTGCAGCAAACACGTACCCTGGCGGAAGCACATGCCTCCAGCCGACACAGGCGAGCCCTCACCCCCGTCGAGAGATTCTTTGGGGTCATGATGTTCCCATTCGGGATAGGACGCACCATGGATGAAGTACAGAACCTAGAGAGGGTATTGGAACAGATAGCTAACTATACTGCTGAAGCTCTGGAGGACATCACGGCCGAAATGGTAGAAATACGGACCGTAGCATTACAAAACCGAATGGCCCTCGATTACCTGTTAGCTGAGAAAGGGGGGACATGTGCCCTGATAGGATCTGAATGTTGCACTTACATTCCCGATAGTTCAGAAAACATAACCAATCTCGCTGATCACATAAGAAGGGAGGTAAAGAAGTAATCCACGCCAGCAGGAGGAGCTAGCTGGTTTGATTGGCTATTAGGTGGATCCTGGGGATCCTATCTAATGCATGGGGCAATTATTCTCATCGTAGTAATAATTACCTGTTGCTTGATTATTGGTTGCTTTAAACTTTGTTGTAAAGTCATGATGGCAAGGTTAGCAAACCCTCTTGTGGCCATGGGCTCCCGGGTTATGATCCAGCAAACTAAAGACCTACTCGACAAGGAGGATCAGGAAAGAGAGTGCGAACGGCTGAATGCGATACTCCTGGAATAGTCACCAGGGTTATCATGGAATGATAAAAGGGGGGAATGAGAATGTGAATAGAGGGATTGTGAATGTGTCAAGTGGTGAAGAGAATCATGGGAAGATAGCTGAAAGAAATGTCAATCTGCAATACTTGCAGTGTCGACACAAAAACGGGTTACTCAGAGTGTGGTCAAACACGAGTTATGCGAAAAGCAAAATCAGGCATGAGTCAGACGAGAGACTGTTATAACAAGCCATAAAATAGGGAAGAATCCCGTAGCGAAACCGCAAACAGACTAACATTAGCACCCGCCCTGTCTGGGGGACCTGTCGGCCTGCCGTTGGATGTATTCTGGGGGAAGCAGAAAGTGATTGGATGAACTAAGTGCTAATCAAATGTGTTCTGTTTTGAAAATGTATAACTGCTGTGGTTTCGCGCTGTAATGAGACTTGTCCTGAGGGAGTTGAACAAGCTCTAATAGAGTGTGTTCCTTTATCTTGACAAGTCCCGATCGGAGAAGCTTCAATAAAGGTCTTACAGAAAAGGCAACAAAGGTGTTCGTGTCAGTGTATTCGCTGAAACAGATTGAGGGAAAAAAAATCCGTATTAACATTATCTGAAAGATAGCATCTCTGACAATACAGTACTCCCTCAAGTGTCAACCTGGAATCGGTGCTTAAGTCCCCAAGTGAGTCTTGAACCCATGATCTCATGAATCTGCAGCAAGAGTGCTACCACTGAGTTAGGCTGACACACTGTAAATGCCACCTTACAGATTTAACCACAACCTGCAGTTATATAGAGCCTTTAGCGTTGTAAAACGCCGCAAGGCGCTTCACAAGAGTGTTATCAAACAAAATTTGTCATGGTATATATTTAATAATGAAGATAGATATGTGTGAACCCAAATTGTCAGGGTCAGCAGCAATGTTCCCACTAAGCTGCGTGGCCGCGCAGTCACCTGCAAGGTCCCGTGCAAGTCACTCACTGGCTTTTGCGCTGCAGATACTGCACATGCGCAAAAATTTGAACGGGCATTGGGGGAGGCAGGCCTTGCATGAGGCAGTGGAGCTTACATCGCCAAGCCTGTTTCATAGTCAAGCCTGATTCTGTTCTCATCCCATTTTCACACATATGTACTTTTGAACTAGGGTCACACAATGATGTGTGAAAACCCAGACAGATTTTTGCCTTTCCTCGGCCAGGACAACTGAAATCAATTGCAGGGCTCCTACCACCTCTCTGGCTGAGATCAGCTGACTCAGTTAAGATCAGGGATTGATCCCCTTCATTACAACAGTGACTACACTCCCTAAGTACTTCGTTGGCTGTAAAGCGCTTTGAGACGTCCAGTGGTCGTGAAAGGCGCTACATAAATCCAAGTCTTTCTTTCTTTAAGTCTGTTTTGCTCAGCATTACACCATGTTTAACCACTGAGCCACTAGGGGGAGCCTGCAATCAAGACTAAAAGGAACCCACAACGTAATTTCTATAAAACAACTTCTGTGTTATAACTATTTTTGCACGAATTAAACTAAAATATCCTATTTATTTATTTTTATGAAGCTCAATAACCTGTTAAAAAGTTACAGATGGACTGAAAAAAATACATACTGTACTGTCCAGACACAATAGTTACAGTACTTCTTCAGATCTTTAGAAAGTTTTCAGATCTTTAGACAGTATAAGTAGATTTGTTCAGTTCTGTACTGTGGTAGCTCGATTCTTGGGACTAGATCCATAAATAAGCTTTGTAAATGGACGAGCAACATGTAACAGCAAGAATCAGGTACGAATTTGTGCGAGTTTTTTGATGAGGTAACAGAGAGGGTTCATGAGGGCAATGCGGTTCACATGGTGTACATGGATTTCCAAAAGGCGTTTGATAAAGTGCCACATAATAGGCTTGCCATCAAAGTTGAAGCCCATGGAATAAAAGGGACAGTGGCAGCATGGATACAAAATTGGTTAAATAAAAGGAAACAAAGTAGTGGTGAATGGTTACTTTTCGGACTGGAGGAAAGTGGTGTTCCCCAGGGGTCGGTACTAGGACTACTGCTTTTCTTGATATATATTAATGATTTGGACTTGGGTGTACAGGGCACAATTTCAAAATTTGCAGATGACACAAAACTTAGAAGTATAGTGAACAGTGAGGAGGATAGTGATAGACTTTGAGAGGACATAGATAAGCTGGTGAAATGGGCAGACACATGGCAGATGAAATTTAACGCAGAAAAGTGTGAAGGAATACATTTTGGTAGGAATAACGAAGAGAAGCAATATAAATGAAAAGGTACAATTCTAAAGGGGGTGCATGAACAGAGAAACCTGGGGGTATATGTGCACAAATCATTGATAATGGCAGGGCAGGTTGAGAAAGCGGCTAAAAAAGCATACAGGATCCTGGGCTTCATAAATAGAGGTATAGAGTACAAAAGCAAGGAAGTTATGATGAACCTTTATAAAACACTGGTTCAGCCGCAACTGGAGTATCGTGCCGGCATCGCACTTTAAGAAGGATGTGAAAGCCTTATAGGGGTGCAGAAACGATTTACGAGAATGATTCCAGGGATGAGGGACTTCAGTTACATGGATAGACTCGAGAAGCTGAGGTTATTCTCCTTAGAGCAGAGAAAGGGGAGAGGAGATTTGATAGAGGTGTTCAAAATCATGAGGGGTCGAGACAGAGTAGATAGAGAGAAACTGTTCCCATTGGCAGAAGGGTCAAGAACCAGAGGACACAGATTTAAAGTGATTGGCAAAAGAACCAAAGGCGACATGAGAAAAAACTTTTTTTAACACAGTAATTGGTGAGGATCTGGAATGCACTGCCTGAGAGGCAGACTCAATTGTGGCTTTGAAAAGGGAATTGGATCAGTACCTGAAGGAAAAAAAATTGCAGGGTTACAGGGAAAGGATGGGGAGTGGGACGAGCTGAAATGCTCTTGCAGAGAGCCAGCACAGGCTCAACGGGCCGAATGGCCTCCTTCTGTGCTGTAACCATCCTGATTCTAAAATTGCAATGTAGTAAAATTTCAGTAAAATATTAGACCACTGCTTTGTTCTACTATTTAAGTTCAATAGGTATAGCCATCATCAAAAAATGCAGTGGTATTTATCCTATTGGTAAATTACCAAATATGCTCTATCACAATACAAGGGATACATTGATGGAACAAACATACCTTTTGTGCGACTGTTTTGACTGCAGAAATTACTTCCTGAGAATGAAAGGAAACAGATTATATGCCATATAGTTTTTTTTTAAATGTTCCGACACACAGAGGGGGTGCGGGAGGGGGGGGAGAGAGAGAGAGAGAGAGAGGGGAGGGGGAGAGGGGAGTGGAGAAAAGAGCGAGGGGGGGGGCAGTGAAAGGAGAGAGGAGTAGAGGTGGCTGGGGGCGGGGGTCGAGAGAGAGGGGGCGGGGGTTGAGAGAGGGGGGGGCGGCGGTCGATAACATAAGAACATAAGAATTAGGAACAGGAGTAGGCCATCTAGCCCCTCGAGCCTGCTCCGCCACTCAACAAAATCATGGCTGATCTGGCCATGGACTCAGCTCCACTTACCCGCCCGGTCCCCATAACCCTTAATTCCCTTATTGGTTAAAAATCTATCTATCTGTGATTTGAATACATTCAATGAGCTAGCCTCAACTGCTTCCTTGGGCAGAGAATTCCACAGATTCACAACCCTCTGGGAGAAGAAATTCCTTCTCAACTCGGTTTTAAATTGGCTCCCCCGTATTTTGAGGCTGTGCCCCCTAGTTCTAGTCTCCCCGGCCAGTGGAAACAACCTCTCTGCCTCTATCTTGTCTATCCCTTTCATTATTTTAAATGTTTCTAAAAGACCACCCCTCATCCTTCTGAACTCCAACGAGTAAAGACCCAGTCAACTCAATCTATCATCATAAGGTAACCCCCTTATCTCTGGAATCAGCCGAGTGAATAGTCTCTGTACCCCTCCAAGGGTAGTATATCCTTCCTGAAGTAAGGTAACCAAAACTGCACGCAGTACTCCAGGTGCGGCCTCACCAATACCCTGTACAGTTGTAGCAGGACCTCCCTGCTTTTGTACTCCATCCCTCTCGCAATGAAGGCCAACATTCCATTCGCCTTCCTGATTACCTGCTGCACCTGCAAACTAACTTTTTGGGATTCATGCACAAGGACTCCAAAAAGAGTTTCATGCACAAGGACCCCCAGGTCCCTCTGCACCGCAGCATGTTGTAATTTCTCCCCATTCAAATAATATTCCCTTTTACTGTTTTTTTTCCCCCCCCATTTTCCGACAATGTATTCCATCTGCCAAACCTTAGTCCATTCGCTTAACCTTACTAATTTTCTCTTTGCAGCCTCTCTGTGTCCTCTAC